>NC_091952.1:84719398-85319398 GCF_031021105.1 Erythrolamprus reginae | reverse complement strand
ATTCGCATTTTAATTTGCAAAAATGAATATATTTTGGAGGTTATTAGTACATGAAAACAAAATAACTTACTAATTCCTATATGTCGTTTCATATTACAAACAAGATAAAATGATTGCAAGATAAAAAGATTTACCAGTAGAGTAAAATCTAATCCTGTATTTTACACCAATAACAATTGGGAAGGTTAATACTATTACATGTTTAAGTTGATCTCCCATAATCAAGACAAAAACTAGTTAAACTATGACCACGTTTGTTTAAAAAAATTATTCTAACAGTGGTTAATTCTTCTTTGAGTGAGGGGAATACCTTTGACTAAGTTTAGAGGTCTTAGTTCACCACCTCTTCAACAAGCAATCTCCCAACATACAAATTTTTGTCCTGTTTTTTCTCTTTTGGGTGGTTAAGAAAGTATTTGTGTGACAGTTTCTGGGGAGCTTGGATGAAGTAGATAATTTGGAACTTTTCCTGTCAGGATTCAAACCAGGACAGGGGATAAAAAACCATTGGTCATACTTTTGGAATGATTTCTGAGGAGGGCACCCATCCTTGCCCTACTGGACCTCTCAACAACTTGGTATCCTTCTGGATCAGCTCATAGGATGGGAAGAGTGGCACAGTATTGTACCTGATTGTAGTAAAGTAAGCCTGGAGACTGTAGGGCAGTGATGGCGAACCTACGGCACGTGTGCCACAGGCAGCATGCGGAGCCATATCAGAGGGCATGTAGGGCGTTGCCCTACATCAGCTCTAGTGCGCATGTGCATGCTAGCTAGCTGATGTCTGGCCTTGGGAAAGGCTGTTTCGCCCTCTGGAGGCTTCAGGAAAGCTTCCCTGAAGTCCTGGAGTGCAAAAAAATTGCCCAACAGGCAAACCGGAAGTTCAGAAAAACGGAAGTTTGAAAAAACAGCACAACTGTCAAACCGGAAGTCCATTTTTCCAAACTTCCGGTTTGCCCATTTGGCCATTTTTTCACCATTTCAGGCTTCAGTGAGGCCTGTGCGCATGTGCAGGGACAGGGAGGATTGTGTACATTGCAGAGAGCAAAGCAGGGGGGCGCATGCATGGGGAGAGAGAATAGGGGTGATCACGTGTGTGCGTGCTAGCACACACACACAAGCACACTTTTGGCATGTGAACCAAAAAATATTCCCCATCACTGCTGTAGGGTATGGATGGGGAACAGTGGTCTTTCGCTGAAGCATGGCAGGACTGAATAGCTCAGAGTTTTGGCATATATCGGTACTTGTTCTAGGATTATCTTTGGTGCTGGATAGAGTGGTACTGCCTCAGATACTGTAGACCCGATGTGCAATATTGGAGTCCTCCTAAACTAGAGAAGCAGGTGAAAGTCATCGCCAGTAGAGCCTTGCGACTTGATTTTATGTGCTAGTTGGCACCTGTTCCTAAATCGGGAGGCTCTAGTTATGGTCGCTTATATACTAGTTGCCTGCAAATTGGAATATTGTAATGTAATCAACATAGGGTGAATAATGTGATCAACATCAACTGAGCCGGGGTGGCGCAGCAGGTAGAGTGCTGTACTGCACCCCACTGAAGCTGACTGTAGATCTGCAGGTCAGCAGTTCAAATCTCATCACCGGCTCAAGGTTGACTCAGCCTTCTATCCTTCCAAGGTGGGTAAAAAAAGACCCGGATTGTGGGGACAATATGCTGGCTCTGTTAAAAAGTGCTATTGCTAACATGTTGTAAGCTGCCCTGAGTCTAAGGAGAAGGGCGGCATAAAAATCAATCAATCAAACAAACAAACAAACAAACAAATAAATAAATAAAGTTGTTCTTGAAGAGTATCCAGAAGCTTCAACTGGTATGAAAGGCAGTGGTATGGGCACTCAAAGGTCAAATCAATGACCTTTGCGATTACATCACAAGCAACTGTGTCCTCTTTGCCGACGATGTAAAACTCTTCAACACCACCAATAATACAACTACTCTCCAAAAAGACCTTGACGCTGTTTCTGAGTGGTCTAACAAATGGCAACTCCAAATCTCAACTAGCAAATGCTCTGTCCTACACATTGGGAAGAAGAATCTGAACTCCAAATACGAACTGAATAATCAAATTATCACAGATAATCCCCCCTCAGTTAAAGACCTTGGTATACTAATAACAAAAGATTTAAGTGCCAAAGCCCACTGCAACAATGTAGCCAAGAAGGCTTCAAGAGTTGTAAACCTAATCCTATGTAGCTTCTGCTCTGGCAATCTCACACTACTTACCAAAGCTTACAAAACTTTTGCCAGACCCATCCTTGAATACAGCTCATCTGTTTGGAACCCATATCGCATCTCAGACATTAACACCCTTGAAAATGTCCAAAAATAATTCACCAGAAGAGCCCTTCACTCCTCCACTCGAAATAGAATACCCTATGAGACTAGACTTTCAATCCTGGGCCTAGAAAGTTTAGAACTAAGACGCCTTAAACAAGATCTAAGTATTGCCCACAAGATCATATGCTGCAACGTCCTGCCTCTCAGCGACTACTTCAGCTTCAACCACAACAACACAAGAGCACACAACAGATTTAAACTTAATATTAACCGCTCCAAACTTGACTGTAAAAAATATGACTTCAGTAACCGAGTTGTCAAAGCGTGGAACTCATTACCGGACTCCATAGTGTCATCCCCAAACCCCCAACACTTTACCCTTAGATTATCTACGGTTGACCTATCTAGATTCCTAAGAGGTCAGTAAGGGGCGAGTACAAGTGCACTAGAGTATCTTCCGTCCCCTGTCCTATTGCTCTCCTATATCTCCTATACCTTTCTTCTATTCCTATATCTCTTCTTCTATTCTTTCATTGATATGTTCTATTACTATACCTTCTTTTCTATTATTTCTTAGATATATTTTACTATGAGTATCTCCTCTATAACCTTCATCATGTATTTTACTATGTGTATATAGATATATACCCACTAAAACCCTCATTGTGTATTGGACAAAATAAATAAATAAATAAACATTTCTGCTCTGTGAGCTGTGTTGGCTATCAATTTGCTTCCAGGTGCAATTCAAGATGCTGATTTTGACCTTTACTGCTCTTCATGGCCTGGAGCCATTATCTGAGGACCTATCCCAATAGATCTGCCAGGGAGAGCATGTTGCAAATACCATCTGCAATATTTGATGCCTCCCAAGAAGAATGCCTGTTCTGCTGTAGCATTCGCCTTATGGAACATTTCCTACCTCCCAAAGTCGGGTTAGTTTCATTGATCTTTCCCTCAAGACTTGGTTTTGTCATCAAGATTTGGGGTCTCGGAGAACTGGTGACATTTTAAAATGGCTCCTTATTGTGGTTGATTTGGCTGGTATACTTACATTTATGGCTTTTATATTTTTAATAGTATTTTAATTTTTAATAATGAGTGTTCATATTTTATTATGATTGTTTGTATAATGATTATTTTTATGCTATTTTTTTATTTGGTTGTCGGACACTACCCAGAGTCATTTTTGGTGAGATGGGCAGCTATATAAATTTGATAAATTAATTAAAAGCTATACACTTTTATATTGAGTGAAAACATATGCATAATTTCCTACAATTGTACTAACCAATTATTTCAGCCAAGTTTGAATGAAATACTTGCATTCATTTTTTAAAAGCATAAAAACCAGAGCAGCACTTTCTCAGCTGGCACTACGCACAATCAAATGCAACCTTTAAAAGAGCAAGAATAGCAGTCCATTTCCAGAAAAACTACAGTATTATGTTTTCATTTATCTACAACTTATGAAATAAATATAGTAACAGATGTTAGCTAATATGGATTGGCAACATAGTAATGTGAGTATCTAAGCTATCATGAAAAACAAATCATATGTCACAGCTGTTTTTCAATATTAAATAGATAAT
The DNA here is from genome assembly GCF_031021105.1 of Erythrolamprus reginae. Taxonomy (NCBI): domain Eukaryota; kingdom Metazoa; phylum Chordata; class Lepidosauria; order Squamata; family Dipsadidae; genus Erythrolamprus; species Erythrolamprus reginae. Next base: position 85,315,510 of record NC_091952.1, on the reverse strand, counting down.
TCTGAAACATAAAATCCTACTCTGAATACATGTGGGAGTGTGTTGCTTTATTTCTTCAGAAACTGGGAGTCACTCCAGACTTCCAAGAATTAGACTGTTCCATATTATTAACACTCTCTCTTTCTCTCTTTCTCTCTTTCTCTCTTTCTCTCTCTCTCTCTCTCCATAATAAAAAGTATTCAGAATGAGTGAAAGTCCTTTGAAAACTTTAAAACTAAAAATAATAAAAGCAAACTTGTCATAATGGAAAGGTGTACTTACTATATCTAATGCATCTTGCAAATAAATATTTTAATATTTGTCTTATTCAGACCTGGGAACCTGAAACAATGTCAGATCATATGCATCCAGAGAGGGGCAAGGGAAATAAGAAAGCAGGTATCACAACATCACAATGCAAATTCTGCTCCTTAATATTTGATTCCAACCTATATACTGTAAAAGGGCAGTAATCGCATCATGCCATCACAATGCATGTTTCATCATTTTAGTGCCATCATGGCCACCTGCAGATATTTATAGACCAAAGTACAGTACTTACAAACACTAAAAGCAAATTTACAACATGAGCAAAATGCATCATTCAGGCTGAATAGCTTCTAATTTACACCTACGCATACACATACCCTTTTTTATTTATTATATTTAGAAGGCCACTCGATTCCGTAAATATTTTGAATGATGTTCAACTTTAATAATAGTAAACTTACTACTTAGTACATAATAATATACTGTATTGTATTAATTATATATTTAAAAAACATAAGACCCCATTCAAACTAATGGAAAGAACTCTATAAGCCTTTTTTGCCATTCCAGCTGAGGGCCTGGGGGAAATGGCCATATTTTTAAGCACTAATGTTGGTGGGGGTGAACCATCTGGGTCTCTTTTGGAAGGAAAGGGTCCAGATATCAAGTGCTACAACAAAAAAGTTACAACCCTCAGTTTCAGCAGACATTGTTTAATCTATGAGAATTCAAACACATCCAATTAGTTTGATCATAGGTCAGGTAGAAATTATTGGACATAAACAGTTTGTGATTTTGTTGGTTCATGAGCCTTGAAGGACTTTATAGTTGGCACCGTTATCTTGAATTTAATTTTTGCCCAGTGTTCTGCTTCCCTCAATACTGATTGTAACTGGCCACATAATTTTTCCCTTTCATTTAAGAATACATTCTTTGCATCCTTCCATATTAAATGAAAAGTTTTAACAGTTTGTTATTCAATTAAGAATATTTCTAATTACAAACTTTTTCCTTCCCTGCCACTATTTCATATAATATTCCAGTTATTTCTGCTTTATAATGAAAACCACATATATATAAAAACTCTTGTTAGTCTCTAGAAATTTCAAGTGTCAAATTCCAATTTAATTTGATTTGCATTTCTAGTTTTGACAGATTGTTCAATGTAATGTTTTCTTATTTGGATATAATTGCAAATTATGTTCTCTATGAAAATAGAAGCAAAAGAGAAAAATACAGCTGATTACAGAATACAGGATAAGGTTCAAATCATAGATAATCAACTATGATTGAAGAGTGAGCATGATAATTATTTTCTTTGTTTTCTTTAATTTATATATGACGATATTGTAGTTATTCTAATTTTGAATATGCATCAATATTATTTTAATATTCATTACAAATCTGTATGTTTTTATTTTGGTCATGCTTATGATTAGTAAACACAACCTGCTTGTGATGATTGGAATTCTATTCATAAATAATTATTTTAAATTGCTAATTACTGAACTTTAAATTTCATGTATCAGCCTGGATTACTTCTGAAAAAACCCAATTCCAGATGATTCTGGAGATTTGGCTCTGGCAGTAAGTCTGCAAAGAAAAGTCAAAAAGTCAAGGTGACCTCATTGTATGTAAGTGCAACATCAATACCAGCATAAATGGGGTGGGAATTTAACTGCCTTGAAAGGCCCTTTGTCTTGATTTTTCAACTTCCCACAATGATGCCACTAATCACTCTTTTCTTAAGAAATAACTTAGCCAATTTACAGTATAAATTCAAACTCAACATTCACCCACTTCATCTAGTATTAGTGGAATTGCAGTGGTAAATATGAAATATTATACAATATTCCATAATAGTATGAAATACAATACTGTTAAAAATCAGCTGTATCCAATGATGTTTTAATACTATTAATTAATCAGTCAAAGGCTAGATTCCAATGTCTATTTTAGGTTTAGGAGCTTAAGCTTGCTCATTTGATTTTATTAATAACATTTGTGTTTCAACAACAGATCTTCATGCCAAATGGAAAACAGCTTTACAATTCTCTTTGTTTCCAAAATGGTTTGCTATACAGTGGATTCTATTTGAGAAATATATAATCCATTTCTCACTGGGTATGCAAAATTCTACCTATACAAAATAGTATTTTATTTGATAAAATAAATAAATGATCATACAAATATAGTGCAGGTAAGATTTAAATTTAAAACTTAAGTTTAAATTTAAGGTTTAATCCAATCTTTCTTTTATTCTCTTTAAAATTGTTTTCTAGTAATCGTTAATTGCTGCATTACAATTTTTCTCTTAGTCTCTGGAACTTGTCATCTTGATTCATTAAGCCATAATTTTATTGGTTTAATTTGTTCTTATAAACATTATAAAGAGTCAATACAAGGAAAATTTAGAGACATTTTTCTCTATGATTTTATCATTAGACTTTAGAGAACTTTCAGAAAGTGACACAGTAAAATGTAGAGTAATATACTATATACAATAATAATCAAAGAAAATGGAAATGCATTGATTTACTTCCAAATCTGTTCCTTTGCCTTAAGAAGCTGTTCAGAATTAGGTCAGCATAGATAGCAAATTTTGTCTCAGAATGTATTTATTAATAATTTATCATTATTTCATGTGATTTATATGCTGTCCCAGGGGTAGTTGTTGCTTTGTGGTTTTGGTGCCTTCAAGTCAGTGTTGACTCATGGCTGCTGCCTGGAATATTCCCTGAAGTTTTCTTGGCAAGATTTCAGAAATGATTTACCATTGCCTGCTTCCTAGGGCTCAGAGAGATTGAATGGCCACTTGGCTTCATACCTGTAATGAAATATTAGAATTCACCCAGGTTTTTTAGGCTAACATAACTGCACCAAACTGGGTCCCAGACTCAGCAATACAAATATAACATCAACTAACCCTAACTGTAACCCTAGTCACCAAAATAAGCTTGTTATGGCCATAGTTTATAAGAACATGAACCATAAAGGTGCTTATAAGTATTGATTGCCACTTTTATTAATACCCAGAAATGTACTGATGACTAAGGCAACTCTCACAATACCAGTGTTATTTATCTAAAATTATACAGCCAATCAGCAAGGGCATAGTGGAGTGTTCTCAACCTTTCTAATGCCATAACCCCTTAATACAGTTCCTCATGTTATGGTGACCCCCAACCATAAGTCTAGCGCCAATTCGCCCAACAGAGCTTTAAGCTGATTGGCAGGAAAATCAGAGGGACCCCCCACTGTAAACATCTGATTCGTCGGATTGTAAAAATATGTTCCGAGGCGCCAGAATAGAAGCTTTAATTCCTAACAGTGTGGGAAATTTGTCTTTCCCCATGGTCTTAAGGGGCCCTGTGAAATGGCCGTTCAACCTCCAAAGGGATCCCGACTCCCAGGTTGAGAACCACTGGTGTAGTGGTATCAATTTTAATTTTTTATTTTAAATCCATTTAGAATATATTTCAGTAATTCATCCATAAGGATGAAAGTAACACAGACAACTATTCACTCAATGAAGAATCTACTAATTCAAATCTGATCACCAGTTTTGTCTCAGGTAGTTCAAACCAGTCAGAAAGCTAGGTATCCAGCTTACAAGTGGCTGGGCTTTTATGCCTGTTATCATGGACCTGTCTCATTTCTTTACCAAACAAATGTATTCATTTTATAGCTAACATCTCTTAATGTGCTGAACAAATAAAGTATCATGAAATCCAAAATCCATATAAATCAGGACAAAAGCATCATCATAAAGTAGCACATAAGAAAGTAGCAACCAATTACAACTAAAACAGGAAATCACAAGAACATCTAAAACTTTCATAGATAGATACATTGTTTTAAAAGACAACATGATAACAAAAAAATAAAAATAAAAATGTACTTGACAGTAATCCCAGTGCTTCAGCATGGAAGGACATCAGTTCAAGATCTTCAGTGATAATTTCAGGGAATGGACAGAAATATAGAAGAAGAGGCATTCCTTCAAACACTCTGTCTCCAAATAATCAAGATATTTTTAATACCAATATCTTAAATTAGTTTTTAAACTATAAAGGCTGGTTGCAAATGAAGATCATATACCAGAAGCGTAAGAGAATCCTGATACTCAAATTCACTCCATTATTCAGATATCCAAATTCACTCTATTATTCATATTTTGTTCTAACTTACCGTAAGTACCCAAACCATGTTCAGCATTTGTTTCTATTCAGGTGGCATACTAAGTGGCCAAATATATTTAGTAAGCTGGTAAAAGACATACCAGATCAAATAATATTCTTGTGCTTCTAAATAATAGAAATTGATCCATGTGCATACTTGTACATAAATACCAAATATGATTCTTTTAAGAAGATTCTAATCTTTGAACATTCATTCGGATACACAAACCCCATACTAGCAGTGCCTCCATTGCCTCAATCTTCCTGTGTGATTCTTTAGTGTATTGGACATTGTCAAAGTCATTTCGACAAACAGCATTTTTACTGCCTTACCTAGTTGATAAAACTGGATTTGTTTATCAGCATACTCATGGCACTATAAGACAATCTAAGCTTTTCATGTATATTTTATGTAGCATGAAGGGTGAGTGAAATAATGAAGGTTCACATAGTATTTAAAAAAACATAGGGAGGGATCAGATGCAGTTCTACAAATATGCAGCTTGTTAAAGAGAATAGAGATAAGATGAAATCTTAAAGTTTTGACATTTTTAGCTGCCATAAAGTCTATCAGGAATTCTCCAAGTACCATCTTCTGCAAGCAGTCATCTAAGGTTAAAGAGAACAACTATACAGATGCACTGCCAAAACCCTAATTCTGGCAAGCCCTTCAAAAGAATTTGATAGATGATGGCATCAAAAGCCACTAACAGGCCCAGGAGTCCAATTCAACCAAGATCAGCCACCACCCCCTTGAGCACTTCATCTACTGGTCTGTACTGTAATTACTCGGTTTATTTTGGGTCAGAAACTGAGTGAAAAGGTTGTTTTTCTCTTTCCTCTCTGTATCCCTTGAATTTTATCCAGTAGTTTCTTTTTCTGAGTAATTGGAACGTGTTATGTTCTAATAGTCAACAACATACTGTGATATGACTGCGAGAGTTTTAAAAGCTAATCATTCATATGTTCCATGTTTCACAATGTCTACATAAAATTACCCTGCTTCGTTTTCCTGCTTATATAAGAAGCATGTGCTTTCCCCAACAACATCCCAGAAGTGAAGTATCACTCCTTTGAAACCCATTTTATTTGGCAGCAGACTGAAGTGGTGATTGCTCAAAAGAGCAAGCGTAAAAGCAATCAGGAAACATACCCTTATTTTCCGAAGTAAAATAATATGAAGAAGACTGAGTTAAGCATGCATTAATTGTTCTAAAAAGATGTATACAAGGCTCAAATACTATGTAACATCTCTGATTTTTTCTTCCATAATGAAGGCATAAATAGGTGGAATATTTAAATTAATTTAAATTAACCAACAAGGAATTTGCTAACAGCATTTGTCACAAAATTGTTTAATCAACAAAGTTGATTAAAATTAAAATATCAACTAAGATGATTAAAATTCTTCTAATGAAGAAGAATTTTACTTTCATCACATAAATATAAGGTCATACACAAACCATGGTACAATGTTAATTTACTGTTTGAAAATTATTTTAGAATTTATGATATATAAGAATAATTTTAAATGTTATTGAATAATTCTATAAACTTCTAACATTTTTCAAAACAAATGAAAAGTGGCTGCTTATTTCAAGATGTCACTTAGACTTTGATTGGAGCAGAACATATGTCATTTTAAACTAGTATTATATCTGGCTCAACTTACAAATTACAAACTTTGAAAGACATATACATTTTGTGGTTTACTAGCAACGTGAGGGGGGAAACAACTTAAAATACCCTGTACGTTATCCCTGCAAAGATGGGAGCCCTGGATCATGGAATCACATCTGCTATATTGTAATTTTTATTAAGGCATTCCCAATGTGTTACTTGCATGTTATCCAAGCAAATTTCCACATTAGACAAAGGAATTGTGTATGTGGCTTCTTTTGTCAGATAAATATTCAAAGATAACAAAATCCTGTTATGTAATGTTGCAAATTTTGTATTTGTAGTTTGTAGAACTCTTGTGCAGCAAAGTAGACCTTTTTTTAAGGTTTTCATGTGCTACATTTTTAAATGAAGTTTGGATCAGTGACTTGTAATAAAGTTTGACTGTTCTTAACACGACTTGCTTATCCATGATCCACAAGATTTAAAGATGAAAATTATTATAAAGAGACCTGCAAGAAAGCACTTAATTCCTACAGTCTTTTAACATAGTCTACTTAATGGGGTTTTCAGTGTTTTTTAAATTATTAGATTTGTTCTTACATTGTCTTTGTTATTGTTGTGAGCCGCCCCGAGTCTACGGAGAGGGGTGACACACAAATCTAATAAATAATAATAAAAAATAATTAATCAAGCTATTTTATTTTTTAAAAAATACTTGCAGAATCTCTATAAAAAATCTACATAGTGATATCTAGAACATAATCATTATTGCTGTGTTTGTATAACACAACTAGCCAACTCATTCTATTACTCCCATGAACTGGTGACATGCAATCATTGATAATTCAGTCAATTAGGAAATGGCATTTTAGGAATCCTCCCAGTCATAGCTAAAGGATTGTGAACCTGTACCTGATATATTTTCTTCCATTCAGACATAAGAAACAATCAGAGATAGATAGATTTTTATGGGATCTCTTTGGTCTCAAGAGTAGGAAGGCCTAATTAATTTCCTCATAATCATTTTTTCCAATGCCACTGAACAGAGGAAGACAGCTTTTGGATTAGTTATTAGAGTTAATTAACAAGGTCAGAACATTTGTATGAATTATAATAACTCCTGACTTGTTGAAGAATGTTCTGTGAATAGGGCCAATTACATTCAGCCAAGATAGTAAGTACCTGTAGTAATAGTCTTCCAATCAATGATACTTATATTCATATTTGTACATTTTATACATCTCTCTGTTTCTGAAGTTGCATCCAACAAAATACATAATGTAATTGCCAGATTTATGCCATAAATCATTGACATGAGTCACAGGGTTGTGCATGGCTCATTAGAAGAAGACATGTGTAAAACAGAGATCCATAAACAGGTACAATGGGCAGCCCTTTCAATTCCTTGGTTGCCTTTTTAATTCAGTTTCGTCTCAGCATTGGTGATGAATGAGCTAATTGCATCAAAAATTATTACTAAAGGCTACCGGAAAGAGGCAAACTCAGAACACAAACTTACATAGAAACATCCCAAGCAACCTCAAAATGAATAGCACTCATAAGGACCTTTCACTATTCAATTGATATTTTTTTCACCCAAAACTAATTTATTTATTTATTTATTACTTAGATTTGTATGCCGCCCCTCTCCGAAGACTATTATGTAAGTGTTCCCAAGGTGGTATCTAAAGCACCCATAAGGTGTGGATAGCTTTTTGCACTGAAGGCTATAACAGAAAGATTTTTTACTAAAGTTGCAAAGCAAAATGTCAGACTTCAGCATCATCTTCGTTCCCATGGGCCACAAATAAACCCCATAACATTAATGGGTAGCTTCTACACAGTAAATATGCCTGTCTGGAAAAGGTAAGAAGTGGCAATAGTAGCATTCTTGTAAATCAGTGATACATTTTTTTAAATGATCCTGGGGGAAAGATCAAAAGCAACATGAGAAAATATTATTTTACTGAAAGAGTAGTAGATCCTTGGAACAAACTTCCAGCAGACGTGGTAGATAAATCCACAGTAACTGAATTTAAACATGCCTGGGATAAACATATATCCATCCTAAGATAAAATACAGAAAATAGTATAAGGGCAGACTAGATGGACCATGAGGTCTTTTTCTGCTGTCAGACTTCTATGTTTCTATGTTTCTATGTTTCTAAGTACCCAGAAGGTCCCCAATTTGGGGGAGCCATGCACTGGCAATGTTGTCACAATGCAATTGTCACTCAGACAAAAGGGCTGTTTTAAATGTAACATGTTTGCAATAAATCTGAAAAAAAGTTATTTTCCTAATTAACAAACCATTCTCTCTATATATAAGCCAACTTATTCTCTGAAAACTATTCAACTGTGAGTATAGGCTTTCTTCAGCTCTGATTGACAACATAGTGAAGGATCTACAAAACTTTTGGGCTCAAATATTCAGCTCTCTGAACTGAAGTTAATTCAAAAATACTGTCACCCTTAATATTTCAAACTTCTTATGAATTCTTGCATTACACGTCCATTTGTGGGGAAATAAAGTTTGGAACAAGATGGCAAAAACAATGTAAAATCAACAGTACATTCCCATCAAGAATAATGTAGGGTTTTTTTAAAAATGTGGATCAAAAACACCCCTGTTTCAGTCACCGGTTGAGCATAAGTCAGATAAATATAGATTTATATTTACTGTCAAAGACTATTCAAGCATGATGAACTTTTAAACCTGAAGTTTAACCATGTCACACATTCAACTCTTCCTCCTTCTCACATATGCATCTAACACACACAAACAAATGCTCCAGAGACATAGGGAAAAGTTTCTAGGGAGAAAGGACAGGATTTCCAACCAAATCAACAAATCAAACAGCAACCTAGCCATCAACTTTAACAAGCCCTGCTCAGCTTTCCAAACCTCTCTCCTGCTGCCTGTCTTTCTTTCCGCAGAGAAATTTTGTTTATTTCGCCTATTTTCCCCTTCAGTCCAACTTCTAAACTTTTTTCCCCCTCAGCAAGTCAATTGCTTCTTCAAGACGAACAAGCTACGACAGAGCAGAAAGCATCCTCCCCTCATCTCCCTCCTTTTTTTCCCACCCAGAATAACAGAAAAGAGCCTGCCCTGCAAATAAAAAGGACAAGAAAATTAAAGGACAATGCCCAGGCTACCATCACAAATGTCAGATCAGAGCAAATTTATCCGGGAGGACGGTCTCCCGTAGCCCGCCATGCGCATCTCACTTGATTGATGAGGGCAGGTCGGCGAGCCTAATTCCCTCTCCAGAAGGAAGGCGTTAGTTTTAGTTTTATTTACCGCCGGTCAAAATAAAAACCCACGCGCCCACGCCCTCTTTCCTCACACGACGATTTCTTAGCCCACGAAGGGATGTCGCCTCACAATCGATTAATCAGTCTTTTTTCTCTCTTTAAAAAGGTACCCAAAGTTCGCTTCAAAGTAGTCCCTGAGGAAGAGATGCTATTGCACGACGCACGTATAAATTACAGCCCCCGTCTTTTTTTTTTACCTCACCAGAGCAACCTCTGCCCCAAAATAAACCCCTCAAAAAAACCTTTTGCAGTGGAATAAAGGAAGCAGGCTTGTGGGGGGGGGGGGGGGGGGGACCAAAACAACGCGTACCTTTCGCTGCGACTCCTCAGTTCATTTCCCCACCGCTCCTCCACAGGAGGGGGCTTTCTGAAAAAGGGAGGGAAGGCTGAGGGAAACTGAGCCCTCCTCCTCCTCCTCGCTTTCTAGTGGTTTTTTACCCCTCCCCTGTCAATGGCCACGCCGTTAAGCCACGGGGTACTGGAGCGCCCCCCCCCCACCTCACTCCCCTTTGCTTAAGTCCCCGCCGGCTTTTATCCCAGCCAGTCAGCTTAGCGACGGCGCCGTCTGCTGAGACGGCCCTGAGGGCGCGCGACTCTCAAGCGGCGGGCGGGAAAAGCGGCTGCTGCTGGGGGAGGCGGTGGCGGCGCTACCTGGGCAGTTTCCCCGCTCGCTCCTGACGGCAAAACGGGGGGGAGCCGGCCGGCTTCGGGAAGAAGAGATTTGCCTTTTGGGGGCCCTCGCACGGTCGAAATCGATCTTGGCTTGCCTTTGCTCCCACCCACCCGCTCCGGGGCTGACCCGCACCTGCCGCTAACGCGTGCGCCAAGGTGTGCAAGTTTCTCCTGTGGAGAAGAAAACGGTTGGGAGTCTTATGCTCGGCTCGGATTAGTTTCCTGAGTGTATAGTGAAAGGAAGCAGTGTTCTTCCCTCATATGGCCAGCTAATAGTCTTCAAATATGATATATGAATGACGTATGTGTACCCCTCAAGGTGAAAAGTTTGTTAAGAGTGTGTGTGGGGGGACTGTCAAACTGGAGCCTACTAATTACTATACCTATCTGTCTATATACAGTATCTATCTTCTGTATGTATTGTAAGGTAGTGTATCTTATTTGTCTATCATTATATATCTATCCACAGTATCTATCTATCTACCTACCTATCCATCCATCTATTTATCTATCTATCTATCTACTCTCTCTCTCCCTCTCTCTATCTATTTATCTACCTACCTACCTATCCATCCATCCATCCAACCATCCATCTATTTATCTATCTATCTACTCTCTCTCTCTCTCTCTCCCTGCCTCCCTATCTATCGATCTACCTGTCTACCTACCTACTCGATCTATCGATCTATCGATCTACCTACCCTATCTACTCTACCTACTCTGTCTGTCTTTCTATCTACCTATCTACCTACTCTATCTACTCTGTCTGTTTGTCTGTCTGTCTGTATCTACCTACCTACCTACCTATACCTATCTTATATAAACTCTGTTTTTATAAATTATCTGTCTACCTACTACCTTCCTAATCTACTGTATCTGTCTATATACCTATCCACTGTATGTACTGTATCTTATCTATTATTATCTATATACAGTATATATATCTACTGTATCTAATCTATCTACCTTTCTATCTATCTACTCTATCTACCTGTCTAAATATCTATCTACTGTATTTAATCTAATCTGTCTGTCTGTCTAACTATCTATTTACTCTGTCCATCTGTCTGTCTGTCTAACTATCTATTTACTCATCTAACTGTCTGTACATCTACTGTATGTACTGTATGTAGTGTACCATCTATTATTATTAATCTATTTGTAGCTTATCTATCATTATCTTTATATCTATCTACTATATTCTGTCTAAATATCTATCTATCTTCTATTCTCTATCTATCTTGCAAGGGGAAATGCGCGCAAGAGAGATTTCAGCAATTTTTTTCCCCACATGTGCACGTCCCCTCGCGAGATTTTGCTTCTGTGCATGTGCAGGAAGCAAAAAAGACAGAAAATTCTAGAAAAAAGATGGTGGTGCCCAAAGGACCAGCACTGGAGCGCTCAGCAATGGCAGCTGCTAACAGTGCGGAGTCGCCTACCACACCAGTAGCAGCCCATCACTACATCTAACCCTACTGTATGTAATGTATTTATCTCTATATAGCAGTGTTTCCCAACCTTGGCAACTTGAAGATATCTGGACTTCAACTCCCAGAATTCCCCAGCCAGCATTCGCTATATACTGTATCTATGTACTATATCTCTATCTATGTAATGTATCTATCTTATTTATCTACCTAACTACCTATCTAACATCTATTTATCTATGTATCTATCTACCTATCTATCTACCTGCCTAACTACCTACCTACCTATCTATCTATCTATCTATCTCAGAGGTGGATTCTTAACTGTTTGGACCTATTCACCTAAACTGGTAACAGTCCACTGGTGATGTCACAACGACATCACAGAACCAGTTCAATCGGTGGCAGTCTATGGATGCCACCATCTTTTTTTTAAAAAAATGGATTTTTTTATTTTGGGAGGGGGGATTCTTTTCTGGGTTTTTTTTCTTCTGCGCATGTGCAGAAGTCAAGTTTACGGCACAGCACATGCTCCACCATCTTTTTGGGGGGGGAGGGGGTTTGAATTTTTTGTAAACTTTTGGCATTGTAAATGTCACCCCAAACAAGGTGCAAAGAAAACAGTTCACAAAGTTATCCTCTTTGTGTAGAATAACCCTGTAGAAGCTGCATTGTAACATAACATTGCAACAGCTCAGTAGAAACTAATACTAAAAATATGTAGCTCTCCTCAAGATAATGATGTACCTTAACCACAACTTATCATTGTCTTAAACATTGTAATTTAGTCTTTTGGGGGGGAAAGGAATGTACAAATATTATTGCAAGCTGTATTTAGTCTTTAGCAAAAATAAATCTCGGCTTGCCAATTACCACAGTTTCATCTAATTTAACAACTGAACCAACCTGAGAATTTGTAGCAAGATGTTTGCATAGGGAGATGAGTAAATAAGTTGAAATTACAAATCAAACATTGAAAGTTGTGTCCTCAAATCTGATAGATAGATACCAATCCTCACTACCTCCTTCCCTCCTGGCCCTCCCCACTTCTCCCTTTATCCTAAGAATAAGACCTAAGATCAGAGGTGGGTTTCTCCCGGTTTGGACTGGATTGCTTGAACCTGTAGCGACTCACTGGTGACATCACTGAACAGATGTGTCATGCGCAGGCCACGCCCACCCCAGCTCTGCTGGAAAAAACATTACAAAATGTCACATGATGGCAACATGATGCAATGAGAAGAAAACAGATTCAGATGAAAAGTGTTGTGAGTGAGCCTAGATCAACTTTGATAATGTTGGATGATGAGGACAAGGAAGAACCAGGGCCATCTGGATGCACTGACCCCATGGCCTTGCCAGCTGAGGCAGACAGTGAAGGGGAGGGAGACGAGGGTGAAGAGGTGTTAATGCAGACTATTTCTGAGTTGGAGGAGGAGGAGGGAGACCTTATGGAAAATGAACCACTGTTAGATTCTAGATTTTGAAGATTCCAGAGCAGACAGCAGAAATTGTATGGGAAAATGAAGTAATTCTGTACTATATGTAGTCTAGAGGGCTGATTCGTCACTAGAGCTATATAAATAATAGGAGTCTGGGTAATTCCTTTGTGGGGTGCAACTATTCTTCATAGAAGCTGTTTCTTCCAGGGTGCTCTGATAAAGTTTCTCAGAATCGCGGCTTCTAGCTATGAAAGAACTTTTACCTTAGAAGATGTAGGTTATCTGAACTTTTGGGGAAGCTGTCAGTGTTTGTGGTGGATGTGGAATTTTATCTATCTTGGTCAGTAATGATTTAGCCTTTGGCACGGCTCCTGAAGCCATTAAATTAGAACTGAGATTGGAATGCAGGGTTGCTGAGAGCTAATGAATTTAGCTGGAAATGAAATGATTGTTTGATAATTTGGACGAAAACTGTTGTGAATAAAGTCATTAAAGAATGGTGTTGTGAGCATTTGCAATCTGTGCAAAAAGTGGGCAGAACGAAAAGTTAGGGAAATTTTACCAATAATAATATCGGTTCAGTAGTGACAGTATCAATGGAGATAATGGGCTCCCCATCACTAAACATTTGTCCAATAACACAAGAGAGCCATATACTGCACAAGGCAATGAGTTGCAGTCCAAAATGATTGAAGAAGGGATGTATTGTACCTCTGAATCACTTACCTACTTACTTACTTACTTACTTACTTACTTACTTACTTACTTACTTACTTACTTACTTATTATTTAGATTTATATGCTGCCCTGAGACTCAGGGCGGCTTACAGCAAGATTTTTAAAAAGTAATTAAAATACAACAAATAAAGGTACTTTAAAATCCTAAATAATCCACTACAATCACTATCAAACGTCCCAATCAGATCATATATTGGCTAGAATAAGATGTTGGTCTACCAGCAGAGCCAGGTCTTCAGGGTCTTACAGAAAGCCAGTAGGGTGGGGGCAGTATGGACATCAAGGGGTTAGTTGATTCCAAAGAACTGGGGCCACCACAGAGAAGGCCCTCCCCCATGGGCCTGCCAACCAGTAAAAGGGTGGCATAGAAATCTGATTAATAAATAAATAAATAATATACCAATATTGCTTAGTCCATGGGACCCGGAGAAGACCAACTCTGTCGGCTCTAGTCAGTCGCTGGGAGGTATGTGGCAGGAGACAGTCCCGTAAATAGTCTGGTCCTAAGCCATGTAGTGTTTTATAGGTAGTAGCCAACACTTTGAATTGTGACCGGAGACTAATTGGTAGCCAGTGCAGCACCCAGAATGTTGGTGTGATGTGTGACAATAGCTCTCGTGGCCACATTCTGGACTAACTGAAGTCTCCAAACACTTTCCAAGGGTAGCCCCATGTAGAGCATGTTGCAATAATCAAGATGTGAGGTGAAAAGGGTGTGAGTGACTGTGAGCAGAGCTTCAACTTCTGGCAATTCCCTAGAACAGGGGTGGGCAATTAATTTTGCCATGGGGCAACATGAGAAATTGGGATGGTTTTAGAGGGCCCGACTATTATAATTAACTCAGTTCTACCCTCTTCCTTGTTTTCTTTTCCCAAATTACCCCCATCCCAAACATACACACACACACACACAAAGAGTGTGTGTCCTCCCCCCGTTCCTTATTTATTTGCCCCTCCGCTCTCCTCCCCCTCCTCTATTTATTTCCTCACTCATGCTGGCCCTCCCCAGCAGCCCATGCCCCCATTCCTGGCTGGTCCCGCCCCCACATTATCACAATAACACTCACTTATGGCACAATAACACCCAATATGGCAAGAAGCCGCCAGCCCACCTTCCTCCCCTCTGTGTTGGCCTTTATCCTATCCTCTGGGCTGTTGTTCCCCCCCCCCATCTCGGCTTCCCAGCCTGTTCTCGCCGCTGCCGCCCTGAGCCTCAGCAACTGCCCCCCCTCCCAACCCGCTACCTTTTGGCACCATAGAGAGGAGAGAGCCGTGAGGAAGGAGGGATTGTTGCTTTCCTGCGGCAAAACGGGACTAAAAAGGGCAACCCTGATTTGTCCCGCAATGATGGGGCTCTAAGAAAGCCTTGTTGGTGGGTGCTTTTTTGCCCTGTTCATTTGAGGCGCTTGTTTTCACACACACACACACACACTCCATGGATTCCTCTTCTAGGAAACCGGTCACAGACAGCGGGCGGGCCGGATGCCGCCCCTTGCCCAGGTCTGCCCTAGAATCTAGACTAGTCCCTGCAGTTCTCCCTAATAACATTTTTCAGAAGTGATTTGTCATTGCTTTTTTCCTAGGACTGAGAAAAAGTGAATGGGTCAAGGTTATCCAGCAGACTTCATACCTAAGGTGGGACCAGAACTCAAGATTTCCCAGTTTCTAGTCTGATGCCTTAACCACCAGGTCTTGTATATTTTGTGAATGCATGCATGCTATTTCTTGCTCTACTCCCAAAAGTTCTCATTCCCCAACAAACGGACTGATTTACATCCATAGCATTTGTCAATAATTAAATGGTACTTTATTCAAGTATTTTTATTTTTAACTTTATAGTAGTATACAAAAATACTATAGTGTAATGGAAAATATTGAAATATTGCTTCTCTCAAATCATATGTCACTGTGAGATGATTCAGTATTTTCTCTGCATTATTCACGGAGTATCTAATTTTTGTAATATAGGTGAAATAAATATAAATTATGCAGTAATTGTAAAATTGTGCAGTAATTGTAAAATTGTAAAGCGTCTTGTAGCATCACACTAGTTAAACAATTTATTTTATTTACCCTGCTGTTTGACTGTAAATGCAATTAATACCTAAACCATTTGTTTAAAATGAGTACTTTGTATAACAAGGTAATTTGAACAATTTACAGTTTACCACTTTTCTTGAAATGAATTGTAATGGTACATTATTCTTATCATTAGCTTGATACTCTATGAGCCTAGTGAAGATATAAACCAGCCTTCTTGTTCCCGACATCCACCAAATATACTGAAAGTACAACTCTCAAAACTTCTAGGTAATATGACCACAATTGGGATGGTTGTAGGGTGACCATTTATTAAAAAGGACTACTGTATACTACCATTATGAGAAATTCTGTTATATCACTTTAATACAGTTGACATGTCATTAAAATGTAATGGCATATTCAATAAATGAAAAGTGAGCTAACTAATCAACTTAGTTATTGCTTCAAAATATGTCAACTCTCGCATATTTATCTAAAATCCACAGTCTAATTCTAAATATATTCGATTGTGGAAACCTAAGCTCAATTCATAGATTACTAATTGATAATTCAAATTATTATTAATATTTATTATTTATTAGATTTGAATGCCGCCCCTCTCCGAAGACTCGGGGTGGCTCACAACAGTAATACAAAAACAATATAACAGTGAGACAAATCTAATATTAAAATAAAACATATCTAAAACCCCAACAATTAACCATACAACACATACATACCAAACATAAAATATAAAAGCCTGGGGGAGGATGTCTCAGTTCCCCCATGCCTGGCGATAAAGGTGGGTCTTGAGTAATTTGCGAAAGACAAGAAGGGTGGGGGTCATTCTAATTTCTGGGGAAAGTTGATTCCAGAGGGCCGGGGCCACCACAGAGAAGGCTCTTCCCCTGGGGCCCGCCAAACGACATTGTTTGGTTGACAGGACCCGGAGAAAGCCAACTCTGTGGGACCTTATCGGCCGCTGGGATTCGTGCGGTAGAAGGCGGTTCCGGATGTATTCTGATCCAATGCCATGTAGGGCTTTAAAGGTCATTACCAACACTTTGAATTGTGACCGGAAACCGATCGGCAGCCAGTGCAGGCCACGGATTGTTGCAGAAACATGGGCGAATCTAGGGAGCCCCAAGATGGATCTCGCGGCCGCATTCTGCACGATCTGAAGTTTCCGAACACTTTTCAAGGGTAGCCCCATGTAGAACGCATTGCAGTAATCGAACTTCGAGGTGATGAGGGCATGAGTGACTGTGAGCAATGACTCCTGGTCCAGGTAGGGCCGCAACTGGTGCACCAGGCGAACCTGGGCAAACGCCCTCCTCGCCACAGCCGAAAGATGGTGTTCCAATGTTAGCTGTGGATCGAGGAGGACGCCCAAGTTGCGGACCCTCTCTGAAGGGGTCAATAATTTCCCCCCCCCCAGGGTAATGGATGGACAGATGGAATTGTCCTTGGGAGGCAAGACCCACAGCCACTCCGTCTTGTCTGGGTTGAGTTTGAGTTTGTTGACACCCATCCAGACACCAATAGCCTCCAGGCACCGGCACATGACTTCCGCTGCTTCGTTGACTGGACATCTTTCATTGTTACCAAGAAGTGTTAGCCTATCACAATAGATTTTAAGATGTATCTCCCGGATCAGAAAAGTTAAATAAATAGAGAGCAATTGCTGGGTTATTCACCCACCAGCACATTCAGTTTTGATATGCAGATGTTACCAGAGTAATATGAGAAGGGAACTGCGTCTTATAACACTGTGCTCCATGGAGATGACACAGGCAAAGTAAAATGAAACTGATGACATTATTACTAAGTTTAACAATAATAAAGATATGCTGATTTGATAAATTTATAGTTAAATACTGGATTATTTGAGAATCAAATTCATCATATATATTTATTCGTAAAAGTATTAAAACACTTTTCCTTCTCTTTTTGTTGTTAATTCTCTTCCACATGAACGTCTACATCTTTGTCTAGAGGAGTTCCATATTTGTGGAATTAGAAACTCATGTAATTTTAGGACAAAAAAACATGTCTTGGACACTGCTGTAGCCAGGAACAAAACACATGTAATGCAAATATCTATTAATGTATTTATAACATACAGAGAATTTCCTGGAAAAACAAGCCAATGCAGAATAATTTATAGCATAATTTATATGCACATGATAGTGTTTATTTGCATATATAAGTAAAAGCTTAAATGCATATCGCTTTCTTACCAAACTGGCAACATGGAAAGCGATTGTGAATTGAAGACGTTCGTATAAGTCCATAATCACTTAGATCCATTCATATAACAACTTTCATTGATTGGTTATATATGCCATCAAGTCAGTATCAACGTTAATGACCCCATATGGAGATAAACTCAGGACAATCTTTCCCCAACTTGGCCTTTCCCCAACTTGGCCATTTCTGTTACAGCCAAGTCTGTCCATCTTGCTGTTTTAAGAATTATAGATTTTTAAAAGAGCTTCTTAAAGGAGTCTTCATATATTGTGTTCAAAATATAATAGTTTGAGCCTAGCCATTTGTGCCTCAAGCTTCAAATTGACTTTTTCAGTCATTAATTTGTTTGCTATCTTACTTATCTTTTCCAATACCAAAATTTAAAACCATCAATACTTTTTCTACACTTCTTCAAAGTCCAACTTTCACTTTGTTCAAGTGTTACAGGGTAAACCGGCATAATTCTGATCTTTTGTAGATAAATGCAAAGACAATCTTGCTTAATCTACATCTAAGTCTAAGCGAAGGAAGCTTAGAACTACATCGCCTTAAACATGATAAATGTGATGTATGGTATCATTGGACTGGGTTACATAGGGTTTTTAGTTGTACTTTTTAAACTATATATTAAACTATATTAGATTTGTTCTATATACTTTGTTTTTATATTTATTCTGTGAGCTGCCCCGAGTTTTCAGAGAAGTGCGGCATACAAATGTAATAAATTGAATTGAATTGATTTAAGCATAGGCCATAAAATCATTTGCTACAATGTTCTTCCTGTCAACTACTATTTTAGCTTCAACCACAACAACAAACAACCACACAACAGATACAAACGTAATGTAAACCGCTCCAAACTCGACTGCAGGAAATACGACTTAGAAACATAGAAACATAGAAACATAGAAGACTGACGGCAGAAAAAGACCTCATGGTCCATCTAGTCTGCCCTTATACTATTTCCTGTATTTTATCTTACAATGGATATATGTTTATCCCAGGCATGTTTAAATTCGGTTATTGTGGATTTATCAACCACGTCTGCTGGAAGTTTGTTCCAAGGATCTACTACTCTTTCAGTAAAATAATATTTTCTCATGTTGCCTTTGATCTTTCCCCCAACTAACTTCAGATTGTGTCCCCTTGTTCTTGTGTTCACTTTCCTATTAAAAACACTTCCCTCCTGAACCCTATTTAACCCTTTAACATATTTAAATGTTTCCTTCTGTCTTCCAGACTATACAGATTGAGTTCATTAAGTCTTTCCTGATACGTTTTATACTTAAGACCTTCCACCATTCTTGTAGCCCATCTTTGGACCCGTTCAATTTTGTCAATATCTTTTTGTAGGTGAGGTCTCCAGAACTGAACACAGTACTCCAAATGTGGTCTCACCAGCGCTCTATATAAGGAGATCACAATCTCCCTCTTCCTGCTTGTTATACCTCTAGCTATGCAGCCAAGCATCCTACTTGCCTTTCCTACCACCCGACCACACTGCTCACCCATTTTGAGACTGTCAGAAATCACTACCCCTAAATCCTTCTCTTCTGAAGTTTTTGCTAACACAGAACTGCCAATGCAATACTCAGATTGAGGATTCCTTTTCCCCAAGTGCATTATTTTACATTTGGAAACATTAAACTGCAGTTTCCATTGCTTTGACCATTTATCTAGTAACGCTAAATCATTTACCATATTACAGACCCCTCCAGGAATATCAACCCTATTGCACACTTTAGAGTCATCGGCAAATAGGCAAACCTTCCCTACCAAACCTTCCCCTATGTCACTCACAAACATATTAAAAAGAATAGGACCCAGAACAGACCCTTGTGGCACACCGCTTGTAACCTGTCTCTGCTCAGAATACTCACCATTAACAATAACTCTCTGATGTCTATGCTTCAGCCAGCTTGAAATCCACTGAACTATCCAGGGATTAAGTCCAATCTTCACTAATTTATCTATCAGCTCTTTATGTGGAACCGTATCAAAGGCTTTGCTGAAGTCCAGATAGGCAATATCCACGGCACCACCTTGATCCAACATCTTTGTGACATAGTCAAAGAACTCAATGAGATTAGTCTGACACGATTTGCCTTCAGTAAAGCCATGCTGATTTGGGTCCAATAAGTTATTGTTTTTTAGATGCTTATTTATCCTCTTTTTGAGTAGAGTCTCCATCATTTTAACTACAACTGATGTCAAGCTAACTGGCCTGTAGTTACCAGCTTCTTCTCTACTGCCCTTCTTGTGGATAGGCACAACACTGGCCATTCTTATCTACTGTTGACCTCTCCCGATTCCTAAGAGGTCAGTAAAGGACGTTCTTTTTACTAGTATCATGTATATGAATATTATTATATCTTTGCAGACCACCAATATGTATTTGACAAAATAAATAAAAATAAAATAAAATAAAATATAAAATAGATATGCAGGAATACCTAAGACAGAAAATAAGAAGAAAATATAAGAACCATATTCAAATTAACCCTCCTTTGAATCTTTTTGGCATAAGAGGTGATGGATAAAGTGAGCTTTCAAGTTTCATTCATTTACTATAATGTAGCATTCCTGTAATCCTATCATGATTTAAAGGACTAGTGTTTTTACAGGTATAAACATAGCATCTAAATAGTTTTTCCATGATCAAATCCTAGTCTGAGGCTTATTTTTTCAACGCTGGTTGATAATCAAGCCTAAACATCAGAAGTTATCCAAAACACTTCAACATCTTCACTGTTAGTTTACAGATTAGTTGTTGTACCTGTTGTCATGGTCTTGGTGTTTTTAATCTTAATCTTAATCACATGTTTTCACTGTGCTCCTTGACTTTCATTACCAGAGTTTCCAGATCATCTGAATTTTCAGCAATTAGTGTCATCGCGTAGCACAGGTTATTGATGTTTCTTCTTTGAATTTTAAAACTACATTCATCATCTCCCAATAGAGCCTTTCTCAGTTTACAGAGTAAATAAATAAGAAAAGTGAATAAGAAATGAAACAGTATTGTTTCATTTAATCAATTAATAATTAAATTTAGTTATTTTTATTTGTTTTTATTTTCATTTATTTATTTGTCAAACATGTATAAGATAGTGGTAGTTCGTATAAATATAGCATAAGTAAAAAGTAACAATAAAAGAGGACAATAGGACAGTAGGACAGGGATGGTAGCAGGGGTGGACTACTGCCCGGATGGGGGGAATAGAGTGGGCTAGCAAAAATGGAGCTCCACCTCAGAGCACCCAATTTACACTGAAAGACGTTGAAAGAAAATGCAGGGCATCCTGCATAGGCCACGTCCACTGTGTAGTAAAAAAATTGGTAGCCCTACACTGGATGGTAGGCATAGTGGTGCATTTAAGCATGCCCTTTACAGACCTCTTAGAATTAGGGAGAGGTCGACTGTAGACAGTCTAAGGATAAAATGGGGGGGGGGGTGTTGGGGAAGAAAGCACAGAGTCAGGTAGTGCATTCCAGGCATTGATCACTCTATTGCTGAAGTCGTATTTTCTGCAGTCGAGTTTGGAGGGGTTTACAATTTAGTTTGAATATATTACTTGCTCATGTATTGCTGTGGTTGAAAGTGAAGTGGTCATTAACAGGTAGGACAGTTTGGTATATGGTTTTATGAACTACATTTAGAGCAGATCGGAGGTGGCATAGTTGTAAATTGTCTAATCCCAGTATTTCAAGTCTGGTAGTATAAGGTATTTTGTTGCAAACAGAGGAATGAAGGACTCTTCTTGTGAAATATTTTTGGACTCTCTTGATTGTATCAATGTCTGATATGCAGTGTGGGTTCCAGACAGGTAAGCTGTATTCTAGAATTGGTCTGACAAATGTTTTGTAAACTCTGGCTAGTAATGTAATATTGGCAGAGAAGAAGCTACATAAGATAAGATTAACAACTCTTTGGCAATGTTGTTACAGTGGGCTTTAGCACTTAGGTCATTGGATATGAATACTCCAAGGTCTTTGAAAGAGTGAGGGTCATCTACAAGTTCATTTCCTCCAAGTTTGTATTTTGTATTCTGATTCTTTTTGCTAATGTATGTATAAGACAGAGCATTTGTTGCTTGAGATTTGAAGTTGCCAGGTTTTTTTTACCATTCTGATACATGATAAAGGTCTTTTTGAAGGGTAGCAGCATTGTTGGTGGTGTTAAATAGTTTAACATCATCAGCAAAGAGAACACTGTTGCTTATAATATGGTCACAAAGATTATTTATAGAGTATGAAGTGTGTTGGTCCTAGAACACTGCCTTGAGGGACACTGCTATTGACATGAGCAGGATTTAATATGGCACTTCCTATTTTGACCACTTGTTGTCTATTAGACAGGAATGCAATTATCCAATCATGTAGTGGTCCAGAGATGCCATTGGATTTTAATTTCATAGGTAGGTTGTCGTATACTACTAAATCAAAGGCTTTACAAAAGTCTACGAAAATTATGTCTATTGTTTTACCCTGATGAAATTGAGCAATTCATATTTTTTTGCAGTGTAAGAGTTGCAGATTACAGGATAATTTTTCCTGAAACCAAATTATTTGTTGGAGAGTAGGTTATTAGTTTCTAATTGATGTGTAATGGATTGGTTTATGATTGATTCCATGACTTGCAGGTAACGCAACCCAAAGAGATTGGTCTGTAATTTTCAGCGTTACTTGTATCTCCTTTTTTGAAGATAAGGATAACTTGGCTAGTACCATAGGTTGGGTAAGGAACTAGTCCTGAAGGATTAGCATGCATGGAAGCAAATAACCATGCCAAAACACAGGTGTATCTGCATCTCTGAGCACTATTTTGCTACCTGCACAGGAGTAGGAGCATAATTACGCTGGACTCCGCTAGCACTCAGGGTCAAGGGGGCGAGCACACATCACTGTGCTATCTTAGCAGCCCACCTCTGCTATACATACTATGTTCTTTTCCATACTATTTCCAGCTTTGGCATGTAGTTTCCAATTACATCTTGCTTGCATGTTCTATCAGTTACATTTAGTTGATTTAGCTATAAAATTCATCAACCCCTTTTTCCAGTCATTAAGTGATTGAGTATAAACGTGGATAATCTTATTGAACAGTAGTCCTTAAAATCTAATTGATATTATTTTGTCATTGTTTTTATTATTACCTGTTCTGCCGGCATGTTTCAACCGCCCGTAATTACAGGGTAATTAGTCCAGGAAGACACACACTACACGATAAAAGGAAAATCCAAAAGTTTTTATAAACAGAGAAACAGAAACAGCTCCCTTTTTAATGTCAAAGGGATTTTCTGGTACACACAAGGCACAGGTTAAATGCAATCCAATTGCTCATCCAATAACTGGGAAATTGAGTCCAATTCTAAAGTCCAGAGAGTCCACACTCAATCTTGAACAGCACAAAAACCACAATCTTGACAAAACAACGAATCAGATAAACTGCCATGAGGCTAAAACACCAGGTTGCACTTTTATCTGTAGCACTAATTACAGCAGCCCCACCCAACCACAGGTGGCCTCATTTTCTCTTCTAATAATCCTTCAGTTGTTGTCTCCTATGCATCACTGTACGCATGCGTGGATGTGTCATTAATTCTTGTTCAGAATCCAAGGATGATACAGATGATTGATCTCCTCCTGGGCTGTCTGCCAAACTCCCCTCTTCCCTGTCACCCATGCTTCCTTGGTCAGAGGAGGCTTCATTGGCAGATTCCATCGGGAGCAAAACAGGCCTGCGGCATGTGGATGTTTCCCCCACATCCACTTGCACATTCCTTGGGGCAGGAGCTGGGCCAGAGCTAACCACAACATTACCCAAACAGTCTCTCTCCTTCCTAAAAAAGCAAAACTGTTCCTTATTTGGTTTTTTTATGGCCTTAGTAAAGAATATTATCTTCTGATTGAAAATACCCAGTTCCACTCCCTTTCAATTTGTTGATGCCTAAAATGTCAATGTGTACAGATGTCAATTCATTACATCTTCCACTGAATTCAGTTTTCCCATATTCTTCTTATGTTTCATGTTTCCACTGTAATTCTGTCACTAAAGGAATCATCTACTCCATCTTCCAATATCACTACTGCCTAATTTAGATGCCTGCTTGATTTTAGCTAGACAACTAGGATTACCACCATATTGGGATTATATAATACTGGCACAACATTGCATATGTACATTGGCATCCTGGCATTCTTTACTCATCACCCCTACACACACGTCTTGAAACAGCTCCTATCACTACGATGATGAGGGAGCATATCAGGCCTTCTGGAGATAGAATTTATAATAATATAAATAACATTAGTTCCTATGAATTATGTTTGTTTTAATTAATGCTAGACTGTGCTTTAAAATGGTTAAGATACATTACCAAATGCATTCAGGATTTATATAAACTCTGAAAAACAAATACTGAATAATTTTCTGTTACCTTTCCTGTTACCTTTACCAAGACTTCAAAGCACACATTGGGTTTTGTTAGATGCTCTCCTGATGACAGGTGCAATGCTCTGAGTAGGTTTAAATTAAGTCACACATTAAGTTAATTAAGGAGTGTATTCTAATTTCCTTTTTAGTAACATATTCATGCCACACTTGGAAGGAGTTTTAATGTGTTTGGCAAAAAAAAAAGAAGAAGAGGAAAAATCTTATATATAAATCAAATGTTAATTTTCACTCATAAATGTTTAGCTCTATCAATTTTGATCATTCCAGTTCAGCAATATATGAACTGCATCAAAACCCATTGCAATGTTATGATAGAAGACATAGCAGTAAACTATAAATAATGGTTATCCCACAAGTTCCACTTGCTCACCCTATAGGCTCATTTTTAAAAATAGAACATATGATAGAATTTGTTGTACATTGAGAATAATTGGGTTATAAATTCCACTGATTGCTATAAATGTAATGAATTGCAAGGCAAATAATGTATAATTTTTTAAAAAATTCAATATTAGTGCTAAGAGGTGTACCTCCACATGAAAAAACTCTCTCATTCTCCTGCATTTGAAGGTGATCAAGTTATAACTTTGGGAGGAATAGAAAAACAATTTTATTACAAGTAGCAACCATTCACAGTAATGATCATGATGAAAAAGTAACTTTACAACCAAACCTCACAGTTGTGACTTTTGCAGGTCTGTAAAGCAAAAGACAGCTAAAGTAGGATCACAATCATAGTTGATCTTAGTGATTGTTTCACTTAACAACTGAAATGCCAATCCTAATTGTGTTTGCTAAATGAAGACTATGTATACAGATAAATTTTAGCTGAAAAACTACAATTCTTTGCTTTCTGTGGAGAAATTGAACATGCTAGGAAACAGTCCAGAAGTTATTATGGTCCAGGTTGTTTCCTTCAGAGTATGATCAGAGGTGTTGGAGCCTGAAGTTAAATTGCATTTCTTTTCCATCTCTGTTTATACCCATAAATAAAAAGATACACAAGCAGCAACTTAAACCTTTAGTATGCTTTAGTCCTTACACAACTTTTTCGATTACTGAAATCTCTCAGTGGGTTACAATGAAAAATAAAAGTAGTGTTCTGTATCCCTCAGGAGAAGGAAATTATTACTGTAACACATAACTTCTTGCCATCTTGAGGAAGTGAAAATGGACAAATGTTATTTTGATAGCTTTTTGGTATATTCAGTTCTAAATTTAAAAAACCTCAGTACTTAATAATGCTTTACTTGTACACATTATTTAAACGAGTATTGTATTGTAGGCTACGCCCATTCATAGTTGCATATGTTTTTAGGAAAAATGGGGTTTTAGAATTTTTTTGTTTTTTATATTAGATTTCTTTACACTTTGTATTTGTATTTATTCTATTATAAACTTCCCTGAGTCAGTTGAGAAGGGCAGCATAGAAATATAAATAAACAAACAATCAACCAACAGAATTTTATTTTTTGAATGTACAGGACTTTAATGAATACAGAAGTACAGGAACACAAGAACACTGTTTCTTCAGTCTGGGCTAGCCTGGTATGGGCTTTAACTTAGTTTATTTTGGGCTTAATCTTGGCTTACTCTGAACCTAATCCTGGCTTACTCTGGGCTACTCTGGGCTAATAACCAATCAGACCCTGGGCCCCAGACCCTGGGCCCATAACATATCAGAGCTTGCATTTGCGGAAACTAGCCTGTTCGTGCCCAAGCAGCAAACCAGTCCAGCCAGCCCACCAACCAAACCAGCCAGCCAGCCACAGACCAGTAGAAATGGAGTTGAAGTCTTCAATGAAACACAGCAGCAGTAGGAAATTATGGAAAATATATTTACTCTTTATCTACTATTATTATTGTCTATACTATACATACAATAAATTAGTATCTAAAAGATACTAGAACAAGATAGAGCCAAGGAATAATAGATAAACAATTAAATTTTTTTGAATCCTCTTGTATGGGTGGTGGGGGTGATGGGGGTTGTGTTATTGTTAGGTGATGGGCACATGCACTGTGCACTGTTATATGTATGTTGTATGTAAACTATTAAAAAACCAATAAAAATGTATTAAAAACAAAAACAATAAATTAGTATCTTACTAGTACCTTGCTACAACTATCTTAGTTCTATATCTCACAGGAACTAACTTTTACAGTGTTACAGCTTCTTCAAAGCATACTTCCACGAACAGCAACAGCCCACAGCTAACAGCGAACAGACAGAGAGAAAGAGCAGGGATCTCTTGCCTAGTTAAATACTTTTTACATAATTGCTAGGTTGCTGCATGCTCAACTGCCTCTGAATGACTCGGCATTCTTAACTGAGGCCTACTTTCTGCATTATGATATTACCTAGGGATTTTTAATTTCTGACAATCTAGAGAGCATTATAGAACTTCTCCGAAGACTTGGGGCGGCATAAAAATCTAATAAATAAATAAACAAGCCCTCACAGCTGAGATGAAAAGGCATCGTGTGGCAATAATAACCATGTAACTCTCCCTCGGCTTTCCAATATTTTTAAATCCCCCCCTCCCATTCTCCTCCTCTTCGGAAAGCGGCAGGGGGACTAGCACCGGCAGGAGTTGCAGGGGGACCTTTCCTCCCCCCTCTTTTCTCAACAGCTGATCAGCACCTGTTTGCCTAGCTACCCAGCCTGAGGCGGGGGGGGGCGACCCAGGAAGGAGAATGCGGGAAACACGAAGCAAATTGTCACCCCAGCGAGCAACACTAGTGAGGTTGTAAGTCAAGGACTTAACAGTTCACTTGAACGATGATGATCGTTCAAGCCCTTCCCACCTGGTCACATGGCTGGCAAGCCACTCCTACCCAGTCACATGACCATCAAGCCACACCCCAAAATAAGCCACATGCAAAGTGTGGCAGTAAAATTTTTGGCTGCCCATTACTGGCTGATACTAATATCAAGCTATGAAGAAGACTTCAACAAACAATACGTATGTCAACAGCCTGACAACCAACATGTTTATTATCAAAATAAAGTTCCATAATGCTCTCTAGATTTCTGTCCTCAAAAGATAAAAGAAACATAAAAGATCTCTGCTTTGTTTCAGATCTATTAAATTGAGTTAGAAAGGAACAAATTAGGATAACTCCTGAGGAGGGGAAGCATCTTCTGATAATTTTTACAATTCTGTTCAATAATTATGAAAAATTATATATTACACATTATTAAGTTTATGACAGGAAACAGGGATTCTTCCCAAGATATTGTAACTTTAGCATTCAATTAATATATTATTTATTTATTTAATTAATTAATTTAATTTATATCCCACCCCACCTAACTAACTTTTGATCTAACTATCAAAAGTGATTCTAGGTATCAACTTGAAATGATTTAAATAACCACTATAAATATACATACTTAAGTATGTCCGTGGTACTCCATCTTTACGCAAGCTGCATTGGTTACCAATGGGTCTCCAAACCCAATTCAAGGTGTTGGTTATTACCCTTAAAACCCTAAATGGCTCAGGGCCAGACTATTTACGGGATCGCCTCTGACCTCATATCTCATTATGGCCAGTAAGGGTCCACAGAGTTGGCCTTCTCCAGGTCCCGTCCGCAAAGCAATGCCAGTTGATGGGACCTCAGGGAAGGGCCTTCTCTGTGGTGGCTCTGAACCTATGGAATCAACTGCCCCCAGAGATTCTCCTCCCTATCAGTCTTCTGGAAAGCCATTAAGACCTGTGTGTGTATGGTTCTTTTTAAGATATGTGTGTGTATGGTTCTTTTTAAGATATTATTTTTTTATTATTATATTACTGATTTTATTATGTAATTTTAATTGTATTTTAATACTATTGTATTTAGCCCACTTATTAGCCGCTCTGAGTCCACTTTGGAATGAGCAGCATATAAATACAATGAATGAATGAATGAATGAATGAATGAATGAATGAATGAATGAATGATCATGTTTGAGATTCAACTAGTTATGTTTAATGTATTTAAATATTAACAGCATACTCTAATATTGCTGAGGCAATAAATTATATTTTGTAAAGAGAGTGTTTGGGTAGAAAAAATATCTGTTTACCCTTGTTTAAAATTGTTTAAAGTAATATAATATTATTCACTCAGAAAAATATTTAAGAGATTGTATTATCATTTCATGAAGCATTACCATTTTTAAAGTTTAATATTTAAAAATGCTGTAAACTTTTTAAAAATAAATTCTTTCATTTACTTTTTAGCAATCCCATAGTCAAGCTGTTCGACATGTTACAAGTTTTGCTAATATATTCCTAGAATATTTGGCTTCTTGTGAAAATTGGGATTATTTAATGAGAGCACTTTAAATTACATAATTAGCAAGCAACAGCAGCTTTTTCTAATAAGGTACACTCCAGATGTGGGCATCATTCTAGGAATTGCAGTCCAAACACATCCAATAGCTTTCACATTAGGGGAAGGCTGCTTTAGACAACAAAACTATGGTAACTATAAATTCAAATATTTGTTTGTTACAGGGTAGGACATTTATCAACCCCAAAAGAACAAGCACTGGATGAAAGACTAGTAACCTGTCTTTGCCAGTTTAACACCATCCATTTTTATCCTAGAAATCATTCACATTCTGCTGTTATCCAGAGCAGAACTATAAAAACAAACATTCCCTTAAGTATGCTTCAGAGTTAAACTCAAAACAATGAGCTAGAATGCTCCAAAAGTCTTAATTTGTTTAGTGAAGAGGCCAGTGAAAGTTGACAAACAAATGAAAGAACTTTAAAAGGATTTGGCAACTGATCGACTAGGTTTATTTAAAAATATCTATTTCATAGTATAGTGGACTTTTGACCACACATTCACTATTCCCAGAAAACCTTTTTTAAAACAACTGTCATGCATTCACTGATTTTTCCCTCTTTCTTTTAATCAACATTCTAAAATTTGTTCAATTGATAGAAATGATTTCTGGTCTATCAAAACTGAAATTTTCCCATAGAAATTTTTATTGGCATTTGGCAAGAAAAGGGAATAAGTCTGTGGGTTTCATATTTGATTGGGGTCCATCTTTATGTCTAAATATTGTTGCTAGGCAATTTGTTCTTGGACTTCTTTTAACAAAGAATAACTGCAGATGGAAACTGCCATTCAGATCCTATGAGTAAAAAAAATGTTTTTGTAAACCCCGTTGTACATATTCTACTTTTGACCCATGAGAATGATAGTTGATTGACAGTCAACAGAGAGAATTAATAGAAAACATTGAGTAGAACTTATGATTTAAGCCTTTTGTCTCCTTCCTACCCGTAAATTTACTTTTGGTGTACTGCAGTATCTAACATGAATCATGACAAATCAGAAAGACTTTTCATATTTAATCATGTCAAGGCTAATCTGGATGCAACACTTTAAAAAATACACTTAGGGAGACTGCAATTGTTGACATTTCTGTAAGCAAGGAGGGGAAATTTTAATACTTAGCAAAATTACATTCCTATAAGCTACTGGTTGTTTCAATAGGAAAGGACATATTAGTTTAAATATGGGATTTCTTCTAAATGCAAATGGCAGTTTTAGATAAGTGTTAATCAGAAGGTGGCCTCATTCTGGCAATCTAAAGTTTGATCTGGACACAAAAGAAGAAGAATTAAGTTCTGTCATTTTCCCACCAATGCCATCACTTCTGTTATTATAAGGACTGCTATGCTCATTGCTAACATTACATATTACACATTTAATTATACATTAAATATTAATTACCTGTATTTGCATTATACATTAAATGCAAGAATATATTAAAATAGCTTGTCATCTGTCCAGGGCTAAAAGAGAGTGACTGGCCCCAAAACACCCAATTGGTTTCTAAATTCTAAGAAAGAATAGAACTTGGGTAACCTTGCTCCAAAAGCTAAAATAATTACTTATTTTACAATATGTACATTCATTCAGACAATTTCAATTTTGGACAAAATATCAAAAAATCTTCCATTTTGTTGCAATGTAATACGAATGTGTAATCTGGTAATTAAATATGGCAGACTTTATAAAATTGTTAAAAGAATGAAAGAGTTTAGAATTTGCATTGAACAAACATAGACTAAAGGCATTTTTTTTTCTTCCATTCAATTGTGTCCAGTTCTTACAGACTGAACAAATCTCTCCAGTTTTCTGAGCAAAGTTATTCAGAAGTGGTTTGCCATTGTCCCATTTCCAAGGTTGAGAGGAAGTAACTGGCCCAAGGTCACCCAGCAGAATTGGATTTCTGCCCAAAGTGGGACTAGAACTCACAGTCTCCTGGTTTATAGCCTGATGCCTTAACCAATGCACTAAATAAATGTAATTCCTAATAAAGAGAGTATTTCTTTTATATACCTTTAAAGTTCCTTAACTGTGCAGAAAAACATCATTGACTATGCTAAAGCCTATGATTGTGTGGATTACAACAAATTGTGGCAAATTCTTAAAGAGATGGGAGTACCAGGCCATCTTATTTGTCTCTTGAGAAATCTACATGAGGGTCAAAAAGCAACAGCTCTTAAGATTTTAAATCTGTATGATAAACATCATTTATTTTATTTATTTCTTTATTTACTTGCTCGCTCGCTCGTTTATTTTATTTATTTTATTTATTTTATTTATTTTATTTATTTTATTTATTTTATTTATTTTATTTATTTTATTTATTTTATTTATTTTATTTATTTTATTTATTTTATTTATTTTATTTATTTTATTTATTTTATTTATTTTATTTATTTTATTTATTTTATTTATTTTATTTATTTTATTTATTTTATTTATTTTATTTATTTTATTTATTTTATTTATTTTATTTATTTTATTTATTTATTTGCTTATTTATTTGTTTTTGTTTATTTGTTTATTTGTTTGTTTAGTTAGTTAGTTAGTTAGTTAGTTAGTTAGTTAGTTAGTTAGTTAGTTAGTTAGTTAGTTAGTTAGTCCAAAACATAATGAAGGTTACGGAGGATATACTCATAGTAAAATATATCAATGAAAGAATAGAAGAAAAGATATAGGAAAAGAAGAAAAGATATATAAAGAAATATAAGAGAGACAATAGGACAGGGGACGGAAGGCAGGTTGGTGCATGTATCATTGTCTTAAGTATTAGGCTTTTTTAAATCTGAATTTCCATTCTGTTGTTTTATTGTTTTATAGAAGCTAATTATCTGCGGCTAATTGGAGATCTTGCTCTCTCTTTATTCCTGTGATTATGCATGAGTTTCAGATACTAAGGCTGAAGGATTCAAATACCATTCCTTAGTGTATTCGTATAAACCAATAAGTTAAGTCTTGTGCATTATCAGATTACTTGCAGACAAACTAGATCTGCAAACCAAAGCTTTTAACATTTGAATAATCATATGCAATCATAAATAATGTTAACCTAATACTCTGTATAACCAATTATGAAAAATACATAAAAATCTATAACAATCATGCTTAAAAGCTTTATCTCAAAAGTAAGGTGTCCAAAAAGAATCTTAAAGCTGCTTCAGTTTTAAATCTTCAATTAGGACTTTTATTCCTTGGCCATATTTTTATAGTTTTAGTGTTACCAGCAAGTACCAAACCTGATTTGTTCAGCTTTAGATATGGCCATTATTACAGAGCCAGGAGCACAATCGCAAGAGCTATATCTACTGATGTATTAATAAAGATTGGATGGAAAAGCAACAAGGAAAGTATAATCTGGCTGAGTAGATAAAAAATATCCACAGGACACAGTTAAAATATAGAGTCTCCAATAGTTTAATATTTATTCAGCTAAGTTGTGGAAAAAAGGTTGTTAGTTTATAGAAATGACCAAAAACAAGCCAGGACATTCAATATGCAGAAATTCAGAATTCAATACAAGTTCCAGCCGCCAAATGATCTGAACAATCTGCCCCCCCCCCCCAAAAAAAATACTTGCACCAAAAGACCATGAGGTCTAGTTCCACAAAGCCTGGGCACAAAGCCAACTGGGAGAGCTTCAGTCGGTCGTTTTCCTTCAGTCCTAAGGAGGAGGCAGTGACAAACCACCTCTGAAAAGTTTCATCAAGAAAAACTCAAGGGACTTGTCACGGTAGTCTGAGAATTGAACACAGTTGAAGACACAGAAAGAAGAATTACAAAATTACACAATTGTATACTAAATAAACATGTACTTATTTCAGCTAATAGGTACAATCAGTTTTCTTCAAGTTTGCAATTCCTTCAAGTTACATTTCACTTTAGCAAATATTTTTCTTAGTAATTCTGTACCTAGAGTAGATGGAAGCATCACGTATCCCACTGAGGACACAATCAAGATGTACAGCAAGGTGAAATATTGGGAAAGCTATCTTTGCTTCCAGAACAAGTAAGCGAAAAATCAGTTTGAGTAATTCTAACACATCTGGCAGAGCAAACCCAGAGAGGTGTATTATAGTTATTATCCCTGTTGTTTTAAGTCCTGAATGCTTAGATGATCTTAACTATTCTCCCCAAAAGATAAGCAGGGGACCTAGTCAAGTATATGAATATTTAGCATGAAATCCTGCAGCTATATATTAAGGAAGGAAGGAAGAGAGGGAGGGAGGGAGGGAGGAAAGGAAGGAAGGAAGGAAGGAAGGAAGGAAGGAAGGAAGGAATAACCACTTCCAGACAAGTGAGCAATAAATCTGGAACCAACTCCCCCCAGAGATCAGAATTGCCCCCACCCTCCTTGCCTTTCGTAAGCTCCTTAAAACCCATCTTTGTCATCAGGCATGGGGGGACTGAGATATTCCCTTCCCCCTAGGCCTATACAATTTATGCATGGTATGCTTGTGTATGTTTGGTTTTTTAAATAAGGGTTTTTAAAATTATTTTAAATATTAGATTTGTTACATGTTGTTTCACTATTGTTGTTAGCCGCCCCGAGTCTACGGAGAGGGGCGGCATACAAATCAAATCAAATCAAATCAAATCAAATCAAGTAAGTAAGTAAGTAAGTAAGTAAGTAAGTAAGTAAGTAAGTAAGTAAGTAAATAAATAAATAAATAAAATCAGTTTGAGTTTTTCTAACACATCTGGCAGAGCAAACCCAGAGAGGTGTATTATAGTTATTATTCTCTTATGTATTATTATCAATGAAACAGGTGTATTCCTGCTGATTCGGACCAGTTCAATAGAACTAATAAGGGGAATTTCCCCCTGATCATCAAATTGGAGTGATGGCCAGCTGTACACACCCCCAAACCAGCTCGCTCAGCACTACCATAGTTGGAGCCATCTTGTTTTTCACTTCTGCTCACATGCAAAAGCTGGGGTTTTAGCACATGTGTCCATGCAATGTGCCTGTGTGACACACAATGTGTGCATGTCCATGCAGCACATCAGGAAGTGAGCCAGCAGTGAGGTAAGTCAAAAGCCAACCCTGCAATGAAATATCATAAAATCATACAAACAAGGATTATAAACAGCCCTGAAATTACCTGGTCCAGCCCTTCCCCTGTACAGGACTTCATTAACACAATATCCCCAAAATGTGGCTCTTTGAAGTCTTTTTAATACTTCCAGCATACTCCCAAGCAATATTTTCCATTGTTCAACAGTTCTTGCTCTTAGGAAATTCTTCTGATATCAAATCAAAGTCCAGATGATAGACACAGGCTAAGGTCATTCAATACATCCAGCCAATCCTGATAAGTATTTTCTTCCAGCCTCTTTGGAGTTTTTTTTTTATTGTTCTTCTCTGGACATACTATAGGATACCAGCACCTAAAGTGTGACACTCATAACAGAATGCATCATTCCAAGTGCTATCTGAAGAATACAGAATACATTGCAGTACATGGCTGACTTATGTTCTGCTTGAAACCCACCAAGATACATACTGTAAATTATTTTCAATTGAACTATTTTTCCTATTCTACATACATGCCTTTGTTCTGTTCAATTTAAGAGTTTGTATTTGTGCTGATTGAAGTTTACCTTGTTGGATTTTAACCGTTATTATATCATGTGAAGGTTTAATGAATTCTAATAATGACTTTAAGATATTTGCTATCTCTGTAAAATTTAAATCATCCACAAATTATCAGATTATCATATTTTCTAACTCTTCAACCAAACACCATTGACATAAACTTATTGGTAACAAATCTCCAATCAGTTCCATAACAATTTAATAGTAGCATTGTCTAGCCCTCATTTTGCATTTTCTTTCTTAGAATTTTACTGTTGTGCAGAGAATTGAAACTGAAGCTAAATGACTGGGCGTGGCTCAGCCCACTCTGTACTCTTTCTCTGCTCTGAACGGCTGAAATGAAACTAACTGTTCTCTCCTGCCTGTAACTGCTATTACATTGAAGAAGAATTTATGTTGGTATTGTATATATGCTCTTGTATATTAAAAAAAATTCTTATTTAAATCAACCCTGCTGCATCAGTCTACCTGTGTGTGCTTTCTGGATTTAATTTTCTGTAACAAACTCTGATAGAAAAGGCAGCCTAAAGATGGCTGCCCCAAAGCTGGGACAACTGAGGAACAACTAAGACTGGAGATCTAGTGAAGTAGGTGAACAGTGACTGGAACCGGGGGAGAGGATTCCTTTTTGCCTTAAACCTATCCCAAGGAATATATTTGCTCAGAATTATTTGTTAAAGCACCATTTAAGCATTCTGAGAAAATACCAGACCAATATACAGAAAATTGGACTCTTAAAATTAGACTGAGAAAACATGGTATTGGGAGGGCATTTTAAAATGCTGTAATTATTTACTTATAAAACCTATTCTGCTTTTATAATTGATTTACAACTAAAATGTCAATTGACTAGTAGCAATATTGAAATTTAAGCATCGTCACCTGCTAATGAAAGGAAAAACTACAAGTCTGGGAACGCTGATATCCGTTGTGGCGAACCCATGGAAAGCGTGTTGGAAGTGACACACAAAGCCATCCCACAAACTATGACTCTGATGAAGTCTGTCCCACTGGGAGCATTTCACCTCTGCAGTTAGGGTAAGGGTTAGGATTAGGATGGGATGGAAATCCATTTAGGGTTAGGATTAGGCCTTCATGAATTTGAAGAGTAAAATAAATGTCAGAAATAGGTTCTGAGAAGTTCATTATTTTCAGGACTTCACAGTATTTTCCATTTACATTCTGACCAGTTTTGGTTTCCTGGTAAAATATATGGAAAAATTGTATTGGAAGGGAAATCCACATAGGGTTAGGATAAGGATTAGCTGATGTAAATTGTACTATTTTAATTTTATTGCATGAAATGAACTCTGTAATATTTCTTATTTACATATATTGTGCTTTCAATCCAAGAATTTAACATGCCTCTGCATGTCTGACCAAGACTCGCCAAATTCTTAATACTATACAGTTTTGGAGATCTTTAATCCTTGAGCAATTTAGTAGAGAAACCAACTCAAACTTCATCACCTGAATGGCAAAGAAGGGGAAAGAGAGCTTGAGTTTTTTTCTCAGAGATTTTCTCCAACAATTTCCTCAGGCTTCCTCTTCCTCCTGAGAGCTTCTATACCAGAAACAAATTCCTTGTATGTTTTTTTTATATTAAAAACACAAAACACAAAAAAAAACACCCTGTAAAAACAACAAGGTCAACAGGCTTAATATAAATTCACATTTACATTTCTGTTTCTACAATTTCTCCTCTTTTTTAAAGTTATTTTAATTCCTTTTTCTTTTCAATCCAACTATAAAATTTCCGCCATACGGTATAATGTTCTTTTTCTTGTTTATTCTGTAATTCCAATGTAAGTTTGCTTAATTTTGCACAGGCTAACATTTTTTAATTCACCATCTCTTCATTTGGTATGTTTTCTTTTTTCCAGTTTTGCACGAAAATCAATCTCGCTCCTGTTAATAGGTGTGCTATTAAATGATAATCTGCCTTGTATGTTTAATCATACTTGGCCTATTGTATTCTGTTCTGTTCTATTCCATTCTATTCATCAGAGGTGGGATTAATTTTTTTTTACTACCAGTTCTGTGGAAATGGCTTGGTGGGCGTGGCAGGGAAGAGATACTGTAAAATCTCCATTTCCTCCTGATCAGCTGGGACTCAGGAGGCAGAGAATAGATGGGGAGGGACCAGTAAGAGGTGTTATTTAACTGGTTCTCCGAACTATTCAAAATTTCCTCTACCGTTTCTTCAGAACTGGTAAGAACCTGCTGAAACCTGCCTCTGATTCTATTCTATTCTATTCCATTCCATTCCGTTCCATTCCATTCTGGAAAAATTGTGAAAATTTAACGTTATGGGGTGGTTGTTGACAGAGCTCATTGCCCTTCTCAGAAGAAAAAGAATAAAAGTAAGACCAGGTAATTTTAGTGGGGCAGACTTTATCAGAATCATAGCAGAACAAAGCATCATATTTTCGGATTCTTCATCTATAACTCCAATCTGGTACATAGTTTGGCCACTTAAACAAGTCAGTATTGCTGCTACTTCACAGAAACTCAAAGATCAGGAAGGTGCAGGAATGATACCATAGCATTCAAATTTTGATTATTTGACAATGGGGATACAAAGGTTATAAGTATGAAAAATAGTTATTAAGTCGTTTTTGATGCTGTAGTAACCTCGAACAATCACTAAAAAAATGGTTGTCAGTTGTAATTGTGAATAGTACTAGCAGGTTGCTTCTAGAGATGCTGGAGACATTCTGTTTTGATAGTTTTCCTCCATGCTTGCCTGCCTATTCCCCCCACCCACCCTGGACTCTTTCCAGTTCTATCCTTTTAATTTTACCTCTTATTAGAATGATTATGCCTTTCTAATTATTCTCCCATGAGTGCTTCCTGACATATTGTCCTTTGGCTAGTTGACTGCTCTCTGAATCTGCACTTTCCCATCTTGATATATTTTTCTGCTCAACTAAAAATATTGATCGTAACAACTATCATCCCTGTTCAAAATCCAGCGTTCTAGTTCCAATTGAGTTTTGTTATGGTTTTATGTTGTTTTTATTGAGAGCTATCAAGATATGATTATAAGATAGGCAGCTGTATAAATGTGGTAAACAAACTCCTTGTTGTTTCATATATGTAGTCATAGGTTCATGAAAGTGGAGTAAGTGGATAAACAAATTCTCACAGTCAACCCACACTCAGTAAAATACCTTGGAATATTAATATCAAATGATCTAAGTGCCAAAGCCCACTGCAACAATATCGCCAAAAAGGCTTCTAGAGTTGTTAACCTGATCCTACGTAGCTTCTGCTCCGGCAATCTCACACTACTCACAAGAGCCTACAAAACGTTTGCCAGACTCATCCTTGAATACAGCTCATCTGTCTGGAACCCATACCACATCTCGGACATCAACACCCTTGAAAACGTTCAAAGATATTTCACCAGAAGAGCCCTTCACTCCTCCACTCGAAACAGAATACCCTACGAAAATAGACTAACAATCCTGGGTCTAGAAAGCTTAGAACTACGGTGCTTAAAACACGATTTAAGTATTGCCCACAAGATCATATGCTGCAACGTCCTACCGGTCAATGACTACTTCAGCTTCAACCGCAACAACACAAGAGCACGCAATAGATTCAAACTTAATATTAACCGCTCCAAACTTGACTGTAAAAAATATGACTTTAACAATCGAGTTGTCGAAGCGTGGAACTCATCACCGGACTCAATAGTGTCAACCCCTAACCCCCAACATTTCTCCCTTAGACTATCCATGATTGACCTCTCCAGGTTCCTAAGAGGTCAGTAAGGGGCGTACATAAGTGCACTAGTGTGCCTTTCTTCCCCTGTCCAATTGTCTTTCCTTTATCTCATATATCATATATATTTTCTTCCTTTCATATATCTTCTCCTCTATTTTTACATATTATCTTTATATATATTACTTCATGTCTACTCTCTTCCATATGTATTGTGTATTGGACAAATGAATAAATAAATAAATAAATAAATAAATAGTGATGAAATATGTATTATAATATTGCAATAAAAACAGGGGTGGGTCCTAACTTACCTCATTGCCAATTCACTTCCTCCCGCGACCCTCCCGCATATGCAATGCTGAAAACTCAGCTTCTGTGCAAGCTTAGAACCAAAAAAACAGTTTCTGCACATGTGCAGAAATGGAAAACCTCTGCCAAAAGAGCTAGTTTGTGGGCGTGGCCAGTCGGCAGTCACTCCCAGTTTGGCAAGCAGGGGGCAATTCTCGCTACTGGTTCTAAAGAACTGGTCTGAACCAGGAGGAACCCACTTCTGAATGAAAACAATCCTTATGTGCATGTGACATCATGATACAAATATGAAACGGAAGAGCTTACTTTGTGATGCCACAATCATGTTTTGTCATTATTGTAGTGTGTAGTGTGCAGTATGTGTCCCATTTCATAGAAAGAATATATGCTAGTGTTCTTTACAGTGTTTTAACTTTTATGAGTTTTTCTAAGGACTGGACTCATTCATGAAGCAGAATGTTATCAAAGAATAGATAAAATTGGAGAACATTTTCAGTTTTCAAAATCAGTGTACTTCTAAGGCAGCTCCTGGAAGCCAAACAGTTTAGGCAGAGAGGTATTTTCATCTGCTCTTTGTCTATTTTCTGAGAGCAGTTGTTGAAATATTAAGCATTAAATATATTATAACAACATACATTTTCTGCAACTTCCTTCTATGACAGACCTGAGCAAAGTGCGACGCGGAGGTTGGAAGGAAGGAAGGAAGGATGAAGGAAGGATGGAAGGAAGGAAGGAGAAATGTTGGAAGGAAGGAAGGAAGGAAGGAAGGAAGGAAGGAGAAATGGAGGGAGGGAGGGAGGAAGAAGAAATTCTCTTTCCATGCTCTTTTGCAAAAGTCCAATAAATGCTCATTTTTTAATTGTTCATTGGTTTCATTGGCCTTTCCAAGAAAGTTAAAGCAAACCCCCCACCCACCTCTCAGGGGGAAAAAGGGGAGAAGGAAGAAGAAAAGGAATCCAAAGCTATTTTCAGGCAAAGTCTCTACTATGTTTTCTCAACTGACAATGTAGGTCAGCTGAAGAGAGGCACCTGAAAGGAATATTTTGAAAGAGAAGTAAAGAACTGCCCAAAAGCAAAAATAAAAGGCAGAGAAAATCAGAGAGACAGAAGCTTCTCTCCATCTGGAGAAGGAAGGAAAGAAGGAGAAATGGAGGAAACAAGGAAGGAAAATCAATCAATCAATCAATCAATAATAAATAATAAATAAATAGGTGGACAATTAATTTATAATTATAATATAATTAATATACATAATTATATAAATATAATATATAATTACAATTTGTAATTATAATATAATTAACTCAGTTCTACCCAATAATATACAGTATTGGGTAGAACTGAGTTAATTATATTAATCCAGCCCTCTAAAACCATCCCAATTTCTCATGCAGCCTCATGGCAAAATTAATTGCCCACTCCTGTTCTATGATCATCTCTGCCTCTCCATATCTTCCATTTTCTTCCTTCCTTCCTTCCTTCTTTCCTTTTCCTTTTCCTTTTAGGTAAATCACATGTACTTTTAACTGTTGTGAAATTTTAATAGTTATGGATTTCTGAAACATATAATTATTTTTTAAAAAAATCTGTCTCTATACTGCAGAGTATGCGAAGCAATTTCCCATTAGGAGCAACCACGTACATGTACGCATTTATTCTAGTTAATGAAACATTCAGTCAATTACCAGAAGAAAAATATACATATCTTTTTCTTGATTTCTGACTCTTTCTGATGGCATCTTCTTCTTTTCTTCCTGAAGGCACCCTATTCTTATGAGTCAGTGGTGAGATTCAAATTTTTCTATGACAGTTCTGTGGCCGTGGCTTGGTAGGCATGGCTTGGTGGGGTGGCACCTTGCTGTGAATGACTTCAAGTTCGTCACACCCACTCAGTCATATGACACACCGCCACCAAGCCACACCCACAGAACCAGCAGAAAAAGCAGTTCTTGTGGCCTTTCCTTTTATGGTCCACCCTTCCCTCCATGTCAAAGTACCTTAAAGAGATACTGCCGTCCGGCTGCCTTCCAAGAACACCATACCTCCAGTGCAGCAGACCATTCTCCTGGTTGGGTCTGGCAATGGGATGTGGCTGTGCACGCGCACTGGCAGGCGACGGGGTGTGTGTGCATGGCTGGTGAAAAGAACAGGGTTGCAATGGTGGCGACGGAACTTTTGGCCTCTTTTTCAGCCTGTAGTTGTTGGTGCAAGAAACCTGAAGCCACTGCCTCTTTTTCAGCACAAGAAGACTCTTTTCCAGCCAAAACCTAGCCAACAGTGGCTGCATGCTTCTTGTGTCGAAAATGACCAAAAACTACAGGCTGAAAAAGAAGCCTGAAGAAGTCCTGTTGCTGCAGTTGTCTTTGCTGCCCTGCTTCTAGCCATACATGCACACCCCATTGCTTTCCGGTGCAACTCACGACCAGACCCAGCTAAGAGAACGGCCTGCTGTGCTGGATGGACAGTATCAGTGGAGCTTCTCGGGAGGCAGCTGAAAACTACTGGCGGCTGGAGGCTCACTGGCCAAAGTTTGCTGGGGATCCTCATAGAGTGATCAGGTGGCATGCAGCAAAGGCTCCAGGGCAAGGCTGAAGCTGGAGAATGGCGTATTCCCTGACCTCACCAAGGTAAACGGTGAGCATGCGGAGCCTCTGGGGCCTGGGGGAATAGCACATCCTTGGGCCCTGACCCAAGGTGAACGACGAGTGGGCAGCATGCTTACTTTTGTTGAGCAGAGCGGGCAAAGTGGGGCAGGGTGTGGGTGGGATGAATAGCCAGGTGGGACGAGCAGCGGACAGGCAGACGGGGCAAGTGGGCAGGTGGGCAGGTGGGGTCGGTACCAACCAGAGGTGATATTTGTCGGTTCAGTGAACCAGTCAAAATTTCCACTACCGGTTCACCTGAACTGGTTCGAACCAGCTGAATACAACCTCTGGTCTGAATGCTTTTTCTTGCCAAAAATGCCACACCATTACAGGTTTTCCTAAGTAGAAAATTTACAAGTTTGAATTTGAAGAAAAAGAAAATTGTCAATAATAGGAACTACTTCCTAAATATTCAATGAGGGAGAATCCTAGAATGGGAATCATTTCTTACAACAACTATTTTTCTGGCACATTTCTGCAATTGCAGTCTGCCCCAGA
This sequence comes from Erythrolamprus reginae, assembly GCF_031021105.1. NCBI lineage: Eukaryota > Metazoa > Chordata > Lepidosauria > Squamata > Dipsadidae > Erythrolamprus > Erythrolamprus reginae. The sequence goes on along the minus strand of NC_091952.1, from coordinate 85,274,016 downwards.
CAAGAAGAAACCACAGCTTTTAGTAGTAAGCTTGGAGTAATGCTAATACTAAAGAGAAAATTACTTTTTCTTTCTACTTTACTTGTAAAGAGCCCTGCCTAATTAAGGGTAATATAACACCAATTGAAGAATAAATACCTAGTTTTACAATACAAAGAAGATGGCCAGGTCATTCAGGAAAATGTAAAGCCAACCAGGCTCATTTTACAACTCTTCATATGCATGTGTTTAGCAGGCTTGTTTACAGTGTTTTAAATGAAATCAGTTTCTATAGTAACATTTGCATCACAGGTTGCAATTATGCTGGCGGCCAAATATATAGAAAGAGAATTCTAGTCTGTGAATTTTTATATTTTCTTAGAACAAATGCATTTTTCAATAAATGGATTTTTAAAAATCCATCCCATCCCTTAAAGGACCAAATGGTAAAGACTATAATGATGAAGCCATTAAAGCCAACCTCTTTAACACATTCTTTGGCTCACCTTTTGTAAACAGCAATGGCTCATGCCCAATATTTCCTAGTCCTACCACAAATATCTTCAATGATTTTACACAAATTGATTTTACAGAAGATAATGTTGAAAAGACATTATACATCCTAAAACCGTCTCTAGCTATTGAACCTGATGGACTATGTGCATATTTCTTTAAAAAGCTCTCTAAGGCCATAACTGAACATCTAAGCATAACTTTTGAAAAATTCTTCAGGACTAGTTCATTATCCAACTTATGATCACTAGCCACAGTCATCCCTATCTTCAAAAAAGGAGATCCAAGCAATGTTGAAAATTACAGACCAATCACCTGCAAAGTCATGGAATCAATCATCAACCAATCCATTATCCTCCACTTAGAAACTAACAACCCACTCTCTGACAAAAAAAAAAGGTTTCAGAAAAAAATATCCTATAATCTGCAACTCCTACACTGCAAAAACATATAGACTGCACAACTCGATCAGAGTAAATAGACACTATTTACATAGACTTTTTATAAAGCCTTTGATTCAGTGGTACACGACAAACTACTTCTGAAATTAAAATCTTATGGCATCTCTGGACCTCTACATGATTTGATAACTGTGTTCCTGTCAAACAGACAAAAAGTGGTTAAAATAGGGAGGGAGGGAAAGAAAGGAAAGGAAGGGAAGGGAAGGAGGAAGGAAGGAAGGGAGGGAGGGAGGGAGGGAGGGAGGGAGGGAGGAAGGATAGTAATACAACAGCACCACCAAGAAGACTTTATTTCCTTAAAATTGTTTTCATTTTCATTGCATGAACTGATGAATTCATTTTAAATGAGCTGAAACCACGGAAGCAGAACTTTTCCTATGTAGCCTCTATATCTCAGCTGTGAAGAAATATTCCCTTCATCTTTGGTAAATGAGAGGTCTTCCTAGCACTGATGGTAAAACCAATTTACCATCTTTGATTAGGCATATCTGGCTTAAATTCCATCATCCCAAAAAGACAAGATACAAGAGATGATGGGTTGGCAGAGAATGACTTTAAAACCTTAATGGATGGCATCTTACAGCAACTTGGAATAATACTTGGAAAGGTGATGAGGTCCTTTTCGTGATCACCCCCAGAGGCTGAAATTTGGACTGAAATTTTTGGGATAGGGATAGGACTCTGCTAGGCAAAGTTGAAATTGACTGGGGGTGTAGCTTTTATTTTATATTTGTTTTATATTGTTTGTAGGGTTTTACCACCTCTTTTTATGCTCACTCCTTCACTGAGCATGTGTGCAGTAGAGGTAAATATAGTGTACGTCACACCAAGAGTGTATTTTTGGATCAATTATATATGTTTACTGTCTGCCTATGAACTGTCAGTTTAATGGAAATGCTGATCTTGTGTATTAAGATCTAATTATGAGATGTCAAATTGGACCAAATGACTTTTTCTCTATATAGTATAATTGGTTGTTTGCTGCTGCTGCTGCTGTTGTTGTTGTTCTGGGATTTGTTTGTTTTCATTTCATTCACAAGTCTCAAAATAAGGAAATAATATTTTTTGCGACCAGTTATGCCTACAAGGAGTGTAGAAGAGCATGATGCTGTCCACTTTGTTAAATAGAGATGGTAACTTGGTAGGGAGAAACATAAAAATAAACTAAAGGCAATGGGCTCAAGAATGAATATGAATTAAATGCAAAAGGGATAAACCATTTATTTAAGTTATTTTTTTTTATTTAGTTTGTCAATAATGTATTAGATAACAGGTATAAGTATAAACATGGACATGAATAAGGAATGAGTACAAATAAATGGGGACAGGAGAACAAGGATGGTAGGCACGCTGGTGTGCTTATGCACGCCCCTTTACGTGCTTCTTAGGAATGGGGTGAGGTCCATGGTAGACAATTTAAGGTTGAAGGTGTGAGGGGTAGTGGATGTAACAACGGAGTAAGGTAGAGCATTCCAGGCGTTGAATGTTGCTGAAGTCATATTTTTTGCAATCAATTTTGGAGTGGTTTAATTTGAGTTTGTATCTATTATTTGCCCGTGTGTTGTTGAAGTTGAAACTGAAGACTACTTCATTGACAGGTAGGACATTGTAGCAGACAATTTTGTGTACTGTGATTAGGTCAGATTATAGGCAGGATAGTTCCAGGTTGTCCAAAGCCAAAATTTTGAGCCTGGTGGCATAAAGGATTCTATTGTGAGGAGTGGAGTACCCTTTTCATAAAATACTTCTGGACCCATTCAATTATATTAGTCCAATATACTGTGGACTCTATGTAGATGAGTTGTATTCAAGAATTCATCTGGCAAAGGTTTTGTAATTTGCAATACAATGTTACTGGAGAAGAAGCTTCACAAGATCAGGTTAATAACTCTTAATGTCTTTTTGGCAATGCTGTTACAGTGAACTCTGGGGCTTAAATCATTTGAGATGAGTACTCTTAGATCCCTGACAGAGTAAGGATCGTCTACAAGGTTATAACCATCCAGTTTGTATTTGGTGTTCTGATTTTTGTTGCCAATGTGTAGGGCACAGCATTTATTGGTTGAGATTTGGAGCGTCAGTTGTTTGACCATTCTGACACATAGTCAAGATCGCTTTGTAGGGCATGAACATTATCAGTGGTGTTGAATAATTTTACGTAATCAGCAAAGAGGATGCAGTTGCTTATAATATGATTGCAAAGATCATTTATGTAAAGTACGAATATGTGAGTCCTAATCCACTCCTTTTGGGGACACTGTTGTTAATGGGTGCTGGGTTTGGTAGAGAACTCCCTATTTTGACTACTTGTAGCCTGTTTGACAAGAACGCAGTTATACACTCTTGTGGGGAACTGGAAATACCATAAGAGCTTAGTTTTAACAGTAGTTTGTTGTGTACCACTGAATCAAAGGTTTTACAGAAGTATATGTAAATTTAGCATTTAGATTTATATACTGCTTCATAGTGTTTTTATAGCCCTCTCTAAATGGTTTAGGGAATCAGCACATTGCCCCAACAACATGGGTCCTTATTTTACCCACCTCGGAAGGATGAAAGGCTGAGTCAACCGTGAGATTTGAACTGCTGAACTACAGCTAACTACAGTGCTGCACTCTAGCCACTGCACCACCCAGCTTTTGTCGATTGTGTCTATTGCTTTACCCTGGTCGAGTTGTGTGATCCAAATGTTTCTGAGCGTTTTGAATGGTTTAGTCATGAAGACAAAATGATTAAATTTCAACATAAATATATGAGTTTCAAAGTGTTGGTTATGACCTATAATGGCACCGGACCAGGTTATCTCCGGGACCGCCTTCTACCGCACGAATCCCAGAGACCAATTAGGTCCCACAGAGTGGGCCTTCTCCAGGTCCCGTCAACTAAACAATGTCGTTTGGCGGGACCCAGGGGAAGAGCCTTCTCTGTGGCGGCCCCGGCCCTCTGGAACCAACTCCCCCCAGAGATTAGAATAGCCCCCACCCTTCTTGCCTTTCGTAAGCTTCTTAAAACCCACCTCTGTCATCAGGCATGGGGGAACTGAGATATTCTTTCCCCCTAGGCTTCTACAATTTATGTATGGTATGTTTGTATGTATGATTGGTTTTAAAATAAGGGTTTTTAGCTGCTTTAGTATTGGATTGTTGCATGTTGTTTTTACCACTGTTGTTAGCCTCCCCAAGTCTACGGAGAGGGGCGGCAAACAAATCCAATTAATAATAATAATAATAATAATAATAATAATAAGAAGAAGAAGAAGAAGAAGAAGAAGAAGAAGAAGAAGAAGAAGAAGAAGAAGAAGAAGTAGTAGTAGTAGTAGTAGCTTATGGGTCAATAAGAAGAAACTGAGAAAGTTGTGATTGGATCAAATTGATGCAATCCTCAAATTAGATTGTTTATGAGGCTGATTATTATAATATCATAATTATAAGATATAATTATAATTATAAGATATAGTATTGTAAGCCATGGAAGGCAACCTGTAACCTATAGGTCGCTGCTGGTCCCTCTAGAACCACAAGTTATGCCTGTGAAAATTCAAGGGCCAAATATTGAATTTCATCAATGTGATGTTTTAGGAATTGGCATGGTTTGAAGCACTTTTCTCAGGCATTCCAATTTCTGCCTCTCCCCCAAAATCCTCCCAAAATAACCCCATCTCTTATATGCTGCTACTACCATAGAAGCTTTCCTGTGACCCTTCAATTGAAACGAGGTTGTATTACAGTCCTTAGCCATTTATACAATGCCCACCCTCCCTGCAAAACCTCATTTCCTGAAAAAAATCAAATAATCTGACTTATTTGCTGGACATCCACTTCATGGTACAACAATCTTCCTTTCCAATTATTCATTTCATATGACTGTAGAATTCTTAAGTAGTCTGACTGTAAATGTCGTAAGGCCATTCTCTCTAAAGATGTAATTCTGAATAAACCAAAACCATGAGAACATGTTGAGGGAAATTGTTCCCCCCTCCCAAAATGGGTTAAAATCTTTGTTTAGGCAACATCCAGATGTCAACACCCACAATTGCCTAGAGAATGTAACCATTGCTTGGAACGTTTGGAGTGAAAGTGCATCCATTGGGAAGGCTCCAAAGTTTGAGAAGATTAGATTCAGAAATTCCCTGAAAAGTGAAATAAAAAACAGAAAAGAGAGATAGATGAGTAAGAAAAACTGCCTTGTATAGATCTCTTAGCTACTTCTTAGCAGCTACTCCATGGATTCAAATGATAGACTAAGATTCACCATTTTTTCCTCATTTATGAATAGAATAGTAGCTACTGGGCTTATTCCCTATTTTTGTCAAGATTATGTTTAATGTTTATCCATCACAATTTTCCTATTGCTTCTTCTGTCATTTTTCATTCTTCGTTATTGTTCTGCCGGGCTCTCTGGTAGGAGCCTCCCAAAAATTCAAGGGTACAAATTTCAGACACACACACGTTTGAAAATTCAAAACAATGTTCTTTATCACAAAATTCAAAATAAACTAAGCACTATTTTTGTATTGCAAAGAGCACTCGTCCAAAAACAACCGGGTAGTCTGTACAATTTCCCTTAAGCAGTCATTAAGTACTTAGCTAGCAGCTGTGAAGAAACTTCACACCCCTTCTTCTTCCAATGAAGTGAGACACACACACACACAAACGTTGCTCTGCTTTGGTTTCAAAGGCGTGAAAAATCAACAAAGTCCAGAAAACAGCAATACATGATTCCTGAAGAACTACGATCAGATACTCTTCCACAATGGCCAAACCCACAAGCTGCTATTTATAGCAGCAGCCCTAATTACTGGAACCCCACCCAAACACAGGTGACCTCTCTTATCTCCTGTAATATGTCCTTACTTGGTCTCTTCTATGCATAATTCTGCACTTGCGTGGGTCCAAGACGTCTTCATCCGAATCAATGGAAGATAATGGAGATTGACTGCCTGGGCTGTGTGCCAAGCCCCCCTCTTCCAAGTCACTCCCACCTTCTTCTTCATCCGAGGAAACTAAACTCTGAACTGACTCTGTCGGCAATAACACAGGCCTATGACATGTTGAAGTTTCCCCTGCACCCACCTCCACATTCCCTGGGGCAGGAGCTGGGCCAGAGCCAACCACAACAGTTATAAAAATACTTGTCTTTGTCTTTATACTCATTGTATAACTTTGTATTCATCTAACTCAATGAATTATCCACTGTTAGTTTCCATGTTTGTTTCAGAAAATGGAAACCGAAGTATCACCTGATCTTTGAGGCCTAGCATTTTCCTCTCTCATCCATTCCACAGTTATATAGAATTAATGGTACTTAGAGGTCCTTCACATGCTAAATTTCTCAGAAATCTGATTCAGGAGTTAAATATAATTAAGCAAAATCTAAAATGCCATAAGTTTCCCAACCTTGTGTAAAACAGGGTTCCTTTGCTTCATTTGGACATAGGATGGCTTCTAGGAAAAAGGAATTACAGTATGGAAAAGAAATGTTTTTCCTATATTTACTCATATATTATAAAATGTTACATATATATGGATCCCTTGGTTAGCCCATTTTATCTATCTTTTCTAATTGCCGCCTTTTGAAGTCCACTATATATGGGAGAGCTAATTATCTATATCTTTTTCACTGTTCACCACCATATAATTAACTTTGCTCATATGCAGCTAGATTTTTAATTTTTAGTTTGGTAGTGTGCAGCTTCCGCATTCCTGTAACACCAGGCAAAGAAATCACTGTTCATTCTTAATTTGAAACCATTTTTAATTAACATTTATCCTTAGTAGTCTTTCACTTTATTATTATAGGGAAGTTATTCTTTAATTATGGGGCATATCTCAACCAGCATGGCACCTAATATACATTTTCCTGCTATGCCGCAGAAAAAGCAGACTCTGTGTATCCATGCTTTATACAAACTGTTTGTGGCTCAAGATGTACGTGCTGGATCGAAAGCTGTTTGGACAGAAAAACATGGAAAGAACTGTGGAACAAATAAGCATGTAATTTGTATATAAAATGAAAAAAAATATATTCATTTTTAAAGTTTTGCCAATAGAAAAAAATCTCCAGGACCTGACATGAATTAGTAACTGGGCAATTTAACAAGTTCAGAACGTATCTCAATTAATGAGAATAAATGGCAATGGAACTCCAGACAAATGTAAGCACCACAATGGGCTAATTGCCTTACTATCCATTTTCTTCTTATTTTTCTGTAAATGCATAGGGCAGTGATGGGCTCCTATGAGTATGGTCAGGTACACAGAACTGGTAGAAACTTTTTGGTCAGTTATGCAGAACCGGTAGAAAAATTTTGAATTTTTCCCCCCCTTCTGGACTCTGGGTATGTTTTTCCTATCACAGTAAATGAGGTTGGATGTGCATAATTTTCGAAGAGTTGTGCATGCGTGCATACCTGCATATACAGTTTATATAGTAGATAATGTATGTTGTGGTTAGCTCTGGCCCAGCTCCTGCCCCAAGGACTGTGGATGTGGGGGAGACATCCACATGCTGCAGGCCTGTTTTGCCCCCGGTGGAATCTGCTGATGAAGGCTCCTCTGACCAAGAAGACATGAATGACAGGGAGGAGGAGAGTGTGGCAGACAGCTCAGAAGGAGATCAATTATCTAGCTCCTCCTTGCATTCAGAAAAAGAGTTAATGATACAGCCACGCATGCGGAGAACGATGCATAGGCAACAACAACTGACAGATTATTATCAAAGAAAATGAAGCCACCTGTGGTTGGGTGGGGCTGTGGTAATTAGTGAGGCTGCTATAAATAGCAGCCTGTGGGTTTGGCCATTGTGGAGAATTATCTGATTGTTGTGTTTCGTGACTGCTTTACTGACTTTGACTTTTTGTGTGCTGATTTTTCCCCGCTTTGAAACTAAACCAGAGCAAAGTGTGTTTCACTTTATGAAAGAAGGACTGTGAATTGCCTCACAGCTGCAAGCTAAGTATCACAGAACTGATAAGGGGCTTGTACAAATTACCAGTTTGTCTGGAGAGGAGTGCTCTTTGCTATACCAAAAGTGGGCTTAGTTTAAGTGAATTTTCATTATAAAGAACATTGTTTTGAATTTTCAAATGTGTGTGTGTGTCTGAAATTTCTACCTGTGAATTTTTAGGAGGATTCTACCAGAGAGCCCAACAGAACAATGTATATGTCTTGTATGCCTGTATGTAATATGTATGTACACATAGGGCATATATACAAAGAATTAAATGGTATGTTTTAACCATTGGATTTATACTGTTTTGTTGTTGTAAGCTGCTCCGAGTCCCCGGAGAGGGGCAGCATACAAATCTAATAAACAATAATAATAAAATAATAATAATGTTCAGTAATAGTAAATAGATAGGGAAATTGTATCTCTTTGAGGCGAGGAAAGGCCAGGCACCCTAACCCTAACGCTAACTCTTGATGTGAGTGACATCAAGTTGGCCACCTTTAAGCCAGTCACATGACCTTTAAGCCACCCCTCGGTCACATGAGCACCAAGCCACTCCCTCCTGGTCACATGTCCGGCAAGCCACACACCAAAAATAAGCCACACCCACAGTGTGGTAGTAAAAAAAATTGCAGCCCCTCACTGGCGTTGGGGCAGGGGAGGATATACATAGAATCTATCTAGTTCTCTTTCTTCTCTATTCTTGTACCTAAACCCTCACTTCCATTTGAGAGGTGATCTTTTTCCTCCATTTTTGTTACCAAATTATCTTATTGCATCATTTGCTTGGAGCAATCTATTTGCCTTGCATCTATAGTGTCTCTTGGAAAAGCATCAATATTGGTGCTCTTTTTATTAACATCCCTCACTACTTTTATGATTTCTAAATATTTTCAATAATTATTGTATAATTATTTAATTCATTGTTATATGCTGGCCAGAATCAATTTCCATGCGATGGGTATGGAAAAATAGAAAAATAGTTAATTCCAATGCTTGACTCCATTTGTGCTCTATAACTTCTTTACAAACGTTTGGTCCTGAGCAAATGGATACAGTATTTTCTCTGGAAAAGTAAAGAATTTAAAACATTTCAGAATCTGACATCTTACATCCCAAGATGAAATTAATTATTTTACACTTTTAAAAATGTTTCATACGTTTTTGGCAGCGTTATTTTCATAACATGCATTTGGGTACATATCAAGTAAAATATTTTGTGTTGCTCTTATTTTAGAACACTGATTCTCAAATTTGGCAACTTTAAGATGTATGGATTGGGGAATTCTGAATGTTGAAGTCCACACATCTTGAAGTTGTGAAAACTGAGCATCACAGCTTTAGAATGTATCCCATTTAATTGCATCTCTTCCACTTATTTTCTTCTCTAAGCCTATACATAAATATCTGCACAATATTTTCTTCTGGTCAGTGTTTCCTAAATGGCAAACAAAATTCACAACCTGCCATTTCCATAGTTTTTTATTCCATATTTAACAGACAATAATTTCTTCAGTTTCTGGTGAATTGGATTAAAAACAGTACTTTGCTGTTATTGCAACATTCAAATTGCTTTTCTCTTCTTAAATTGAATCCTGTCTTATATGTTATGTCCAAGATAAATCTAAAGATATTTAATTTGATTTTTTTTAAATAAAGATTATTATTTTGTATTCCAAATACAGTAGATATAATAATTTCCCATTTAACTGAACCACAGCATGGAAAGCCTACTGTGTTATCTTACATATCTGCTCATGGTACATGACTCAAGCATTTGTCTGTTCATATCATGTCAATCCATAAATAGAGGACACATCTGTGTATGTTTGACTTGCTTTATGGACTATCTTCTGGCTGAGACCATTTCTGACCACATCTACCTATCCTCTTCATGATACTCAAGTTTTAAGATTGTTTCTATATTGGTTCTTATTACTCCTCAAGCCTCTTGAATTCATTCTTTCTTTCATTTACAAAGAACTTATGGTTCTTTTTACTGATGTCAAAGTAGGAAAGAAAGAAACCCCATCTCATATAATTCAATGGAACATGTTGCATGATATTGATACTTCCCAATTGATATAAATGAGCACATTAGTAGTACCTATCTGGTTGAAGGTAAACCATAAGTCCGTATGTATCAATATATTTTAGACTGTGTTATAAGTAACCACCATTCAGTCTGATCTCTGAGGTTACCTCAATGTCTACCTCATTTTTACTTGCATTGAGAAAAATTTGCATTTGACAAAATTGGAATAGATATAAGTCAATGCTCCCCTAATGAAGAAAAATATACTAATAATCCCCTTTCTTTTTTCTTTTTTTCATTCTTCTTTCTTTTTTTCTTTCTTTCCTTTCTCTTTTCTTTCTTTCTTTTCTCTCTCTCTCTCTCATACACATACATAAACACACACACACACACACATGTGCACATGTGCAAAATACCACTCATGTATCATCACAAAATCTCCAGAGCCATAAAGCCTACAAAATTGAAACATAGCACGTATGTTCCTCTTGGCTTCTAGGTACTCACTAAGAAATGAATTTTTGAATGACCATCAGATCATTAGTTATTGCTTATTAACATGCTCTTATGCTAAGGCGTTACATGTTCTACTCCCCCTCCCCACCTAAAAAGAACTCTGTTCCAATTGCCAGCAGGTGTGGTCAGCACATGATTCATCCAGATGGGAGTTTAGACATTCTACTCCATGCTAAGGAGTTCAGTTTCGTAGTGAAGCACGGTTACCCAGGTACCTGTGTGTGTGTGTGTGTGTGTGTGAGTGTGCGAGAGAGAGAGAGAGAAACAGAGAGAGAAAGAGATGAGTTCTTTAATGTAAATGGTAGTTACATAAATTTTATAGTTAGTGCAGACATTGATGAGATATTGTAAAAAAAAAAAAAATTCTCTCAACACACATTCAAACAATACAATGTACTATTTAGTTTTCCATAAATAATATGCAGTATTTTTTTAGTAACTAACATCAATCATCAAAAAAATTGCAAAAGTTTTTTCCCTAATTTTGTCATCCAGTTACATACATTTTCTTTTAATTAATTTCCCTCTTTAATGTTCCTGCAAAAAATACAACAATTATACTTCCAACTTGTTAACCATTATACCAGAGTACTTCCTTCCTTTTTTATACATTTTTCTATGAAACAAAAAAATGGTTTTATAGCCAATCAGATAATAAACAAAGAAAATTAAAAACAAAACATAAATATGTAAGAATTTCAGATTACTTTCTCCCCTCTAAATAATACATTTACCTAATCCCAAATTTAAAAATTATTTCAGCCCATCTAACATTTAGCCAATCAATACTTATTTTCAAACAATTAAATGTCTCAACATGTCTTAAAGTTGCCAAGGTTGGAGACCCCCTGGACTAAGAGATTTCCTTCACATTTTATTCTCTATTCTCTATTCTGAACCTGTCATGCATTTCTACAGTAAAGTTGAAAAATGTTGTCAATTCTACATTATTCCTAGCATACATTCTTGAAAATAAAGATTTCTTGGGAAAATATTGTGATTGAAAAAGCCAGCCTTTTCTGATGCTGGAAAGGGACATTTTCTATACTTGTATGCCTCTAATATTTTTGTTATAATTTTCATTGTGGATACTAAGAAATTTAGTGTAATCTGCTTTTTAAAATGGTGATCAAAACAATCAAAACCTCAAATCTGAAAAGGGCCTTCGGTCATATAATCTTGCCTTTTTATTTCTCCATTTGGGCTCCCCCAATTGCAATGATTAAACCAGCTGAGATTCAAATATTGTTTCAGAAATTGGGTTTATTTCATTCCAATAAGCCATTTCCTTTCAAAATGCAAAACCATTTCCTTATAAAATTAGCATTTTGTAAGGACAATAAAAATCAAGGGCAAAGTCTTTAAAATATACAATAATGACAAATGTATGTATTCACACGTGGGATTCAATCATTTAAAAACTAAAAGAACAAAATCCAATCATAGGAAAGTAACATTTACTCCAACCATAGTCTTCAAAACAAAATTAACTATGTGAAACCATGACATTAAGGAATGATGGGAGTAGGGAGGAGAGCAATAAAACCTTGAGATGTCAATTTTCAATTTAAAACAGCACATTCATAAATAAAACATCCTGAAATGTTCTGGGAAAAATGTGACTCTTTTTAAAAAAAATTATGCTGCATTGTAGTTCGCCTACATAAACATTTATTCATTCCACAAAATTGCTTTTCCTAGCAGTATCTAGGTGGGACAGTAGTGACTTTTCCCAACACTCAGAAAAAATATTAAAATTTATTTTCTTGTGATACCACTACTCACCTCACTCTTGCCTCCTACTCTCTATTTTTTATCCTGAGTAACCCGGACAGTCTATTCTTGACTAGGGATATAACTAGTGATGGGATTTATTTTTTTTTACTACCAGTTCTGGTGTGGCTATTAAGCATGGCTCAGTTTGGTGGGCATGGCAAGGGAAGGACAGTACAAAATACGCATTCTCTCCCCACTCCAGGGGGAAGGATACTGTAAAATCACCATTCCCACCCAACTCCAGAGGGAAGGATAGTGTAAAATCCCTATTTCCTCCCTACTCCTGGGGAAGGTTAGATTACTGCAAAATTGCCATTCCACCCCACTCCAGGGGAAGGATTCTGCAAAATCTCCATTTCCACTCCACCTCACTAACCTGCTTTTCAGCTCTGTTCTCCTGTTCAGTCAATAAAAAAAGACCCAGCTGATCAGCTGGAACTCTGGAGGCAGCGAATAGATGGGGAGAGGACCAGCCAGAGGTAGCGTTTGCTGGTTTTCCAAACTACTCAAAATTTCCACTACTGGTTCACTAGAACCGGTCAGAACTGGCTAAAAACCACCTCTGGTATATAAGATAAGAACACATGAGACCCATTTCCATCTGCATTGGTGCTCCAAAGGTGCTGATAACCATTTTTTATGTGTTACATAGAGAAATATGTTGAAAGCTCATCAGTGTAACAGGATCAAGTTCCTCCTATTTGGCTCCTAGACTATCTCATCCATTGAAACAATTATCTGGCTTGTAGTTAAGCCAAAATCCAAAATTAAATGGATTTAAATAATCCACTTTTCCCAAACATCTTGTAGCTAAGACATATAACAGTGGGTTCAGTGGAGAATTACTCCTTGTTGTAGAGCGATTTTCATTATTATCATCCTCTCAACCAATTCCCAATCCCCATCTTGGCAACATACGTAAACTATAACAGGCAAGGATTCAGCACACACGTGATCATTGTAATATTTATTTATTTTATTTATTCATTTGTCCAATACACAAATACATAGGAAGAAAAATAGACATGTGGTAATATAAATGAGGGTGAAAGTGAACTTAGAGGAGAGGATATATGAAAGGGAGAGAATATATAAGATAGGTGAAAGAAGGAAAGATAATTGGACAGGGGACGAAAGGCACACCAGTGCACTTATGTAGCCCCTTACTGGCCTCTTAGGAACCTGCAGAGGTCAATCGTGGAGAGTCTAAGGGAGAAGTGTTGGGGGTTAGAGGTTGACACAATTGAGTCCGGCAATGAGTTTCACGCTTCGATAACTCGATTGTTGAAATCATATTTTTTTACAGTCAAGTTTGGAGCGGTTTGTATTAAGTTTGAATCTGTTGCGTGCTCTTGTGTTATTGCGGTTGAAGCTGAAGTAGTCATTGACCGGTAGGACGTTGCAGCATATGATCTTGTGGGCAATACTCAAATCGTGTTTTAGGCGCTGTAGTTCTAGGCTTTCTAGGCCCAGGATTGTTAGTCTATTTTCGTAGGATATTCTGTTTCGAGTGGAGGAGTGAAGGGCTCTTCTGGTGAAATATCTTTGGACATTTTCAAGGGTGTTGATGTCTGAGATGTGGTATGGGTTCCAAACAGATGAGCAGTAGTCTAGGATGGGTCTGGCAAAAGTTTTGTAGGCTCTTGTGAGTAGTGTGAGATTGCCTGAGCAGAAGCTGCGTAGGATCATGTTAACAACTCTAGGGACTTTTTTGGCGATATTGTTGCAGTGGACTTTAGCAGTTAGGTCATTCGATATTAGTATTCCAAGGTCTTTTACTGAATGTGGGTTAGCAGTGAGAGATTGTTTATTCAGTTCATATGTGCAGTTTGGATTCTTTTTGCCGATGTGGAGGGTAGAGCATACTGGAGCTTTGCCGATTGAAAAATGCTTAGCATATCTCACCTATAAAACAGTCCCTTAATCTCAATGAATTCTTAATGCACATTTATTTCAAATAAGGAATAGAAGTAGTCTTCAATTTACAAGCACAATTGAGCCCAACATTTCCATTGCTAACCAAGACAGTTGTTATGTGAGATTTGCCCCATTTTTACAATCTTTCTTTCCACAGTTAAGGGAATGACTGCAGTTAAATTAGGAACACGATTCCCAATTGACTTTGGTTGTATGTAGATATACTATAGTTATATAATGTATAGGCCAGACAAGGAATAATAGATGGAAACTAATCAAGGAGAGATTTAACTTGGAAATAAGGAGGAATTTTATGGAACAGCTTGCCTTCTGAAGTTCTGGGAGCTTCAACACTTGAGACTTTCGAGAAGAGATTGGACTCTCATTTGTTGGAAATTGTATAGGATCTCCTATTTGAGCAGGGGTGGTGACTAGATGACCTATAAGTTCCCTTCCAACTCTGTCAATCTGTAATCTGTAATTTACTGACATTTTAGAATATAATATCTGGAGAAGTTAACCAAATATATACAGTAGAGTACATGTATTTACACATTACTTTCTGAAAAAGGAACATTCCAAGCTAATTGAGCATCTAGAGCAGAGGTCTTCAAACTTGGCAACTTTAAGACTTGTGCACTTCAACTCCCAGAATTCTGATAAATTCTGGAAGTTGAAATCCACAAGTCTTAAAGTTGCCAAGTTTGAGGACCCTGATCTGGAGAGTTCAAATTTATCAGAATAGAAGTTGATCATTTTATAAGATAAGGCAGTGTTTTTCAACTAGTGTGCCGCGAGACATGGTCAGGTGTGCCGGGAAGCTCAGCAAGAGAGAGAAAGAGAGAGAGAGAAAGAAAGCAAGAGAGAGAGAGAAAGAGAGGCAGGGAAGGAGGGAGAGATAGAAAGAGAGCAAAAAAGAGAGGAAGGAAGGGAGAAAGAGGGATGGAGAGAGAGAGGAAGGAAGGAAGAGAGAGAAAGAGGGAGAGAAATAGAGCGAAAGGGAGGGAGAGAGAGAATTTTTTTTGTCCAAACTTTTTTTAGCCCCCCCCCCCCCACTCAAGGTGCCCCATTATTTTGTATAGGTAAAAAATGTGCCACAGCTCAAAAAAGGTTGAAAATCACTGAAATAAGGACATAACTGCTACTGTGAAAGGAATATGTTTCTGTTACTGGAAATTTTACTACTCTGCTCTTCTGAGAAAAATGTATAGTACAATACTAGATGCATTAAAAGCTTTTTTGTTAAAAGAATTAGTTAAACCTACCGTGTGCAAAATGCTGATGTAAATACCGTAGAGTTAATGAAATTACAAAAAGTGCTACAGGGAAACACATATTATACATCCTAATAATGAATTTAACTAGAAGACTTCCTCATTATCTACCCATTACAAAAGAGATTTAGCGTAAGCAATAACATTCATTTTGACAAGTTATAATTTCTTACTTTAGCTTACTAGTGATGCGTATAACAAAATGTCCATTTCTCTGTCAGAGAAACAAAACAGCAAGATCATTGAGGTTTGCCATTTGACTTGTGATAACTTGATGTACTGATAATGTTTTGCTCTTCTTCTATAATACCTAAATTGTTCTTGACATTGAAGAAAACAGATAATATAGAATTTATTTGTATTACACAGATGCATTAATATTTATGTCAAATAGCAAACAGATTTTGTAAGACATGTTTAGAGTATGAACTGTAACCAGAATATCAGCAGACCTCATGCAAATATTGAGAAGATGAAGAAAAAATATAGATATTTGGTAACTGATTGGTAGTATCTTTGCTTTTTGATATAAGTGGTTCACCTTCTATTTGAACATCTTTATATTTTGTGATTTTTTTTCTCCAGATGTTGTTGAATTCTGCTTCTTGTCCCCTTTGAAACCTCTGTAGATTGAAACTCTATTCAGTTTCTTTATTAAAAAAATGTTTTCCTTGGCTTTGGCTTCTATTCTCTATTTTATGCCAGAAAGCAGATATGCAAAGCAGAGTTTGCTATTCAGTGGGTAACTAGGGAATGAACATTTCAGAAAGTGGATTCATTGCATTTGTTGTTTTAGATAAAGTATATTGTAAAATGCATACGGAGAACTTGTTGGCATAATGGATTAAGGTACCAGGAGACTGAATTTTAGTTCTGCCTTTAGGCACAAATCCAGCTGGGTGACTTGGAGCCAGTCATTCTCTGTCTCTTGTAAAATCTTAGCAGGAAAACTGCAGGAACTTGTCAAGGATATCACTGGGAGTCGACTGACATGAAAATGCATGCACAAGTGCACAAGCGTGTGTGCACATGGACATACACAAACACACACACACACACACACACAAATAGGACTGAATAATAGAATATTTTGCATGAAATTGACTCCATAGAATATGGAGTTGAAGATGAATTGCTAAATTTGACAAGAGTGTGGTAAATTATTAAAATAGTGAATGCATGGGAATGGACAATGTTGCAAACAGTTCAATGGTTAAGGAGTGAAAAATGTGATATCCCCTTTGTTCTTTAATGTACTTGTTATACATATTATATGTTGGGATCATGTTGTGTGAACTTTTGTATGCTGATGGTGCTATGCTGTTAATGAAGATCCCATATTATTTGCAACAAATGTTACATTGGATTATTTGGTGAAAAGCATGGCTCTGGAAAAAAAATGTATCAAAGAGTACGGTACAGTGGTACCTCTACCTAAGAATGCCTCTACTTATGAGCTTTTCTAGACAAGAAACGGGTGTTCAAGAACCATTTCCCACTTACAAACCTGAGCCTCCGAAACTGTAACCAGAAAAGGCAGGGAGAAGCCTCCATGGGGCCTCTCTAGGAATATCCTAGAAGGAAACAGGGCCAGAAAAGGCGGGGAGAAGCCTCTGTGGGGCCTCTCTAGGAATCTCCTGGGAGGAAACAGAGCCTCCACCCTCCCTGTGGTTTTCCCAATCGCACGCATTATTTGCTTTTACATTGATTCCTATGGGAAAAATGGCTTCTTTTTACAAACCTTTCTACTTAAGAACCTGGTCACGGAACGAATTAAGTTCACAAGTAGAGGTACTTATGTTTGACTGACAACATAGGACAAACCATGAGTAATACATAAATGGTGAAATGCTAAACAGGTAGATCATCTGAATACCTTGGCAGAATATTTATAGGAAATAGAGAAATTTTAAGATGTACAAAAACGGGTAGAACGGGTGAGCTGTTGCAAGGAATGAAGGTGGTCTGAACAAAGGAAACATGATTGTTTATAATAATGTGGTCCTGCCCACTTCCTTTGTTTCAAAATGAGATTTGGGTATGGCAGTAGAAACCTAAAATTGAATGCGCTGGGAATGATAAACTTAAGAAATGTGTTTGGTAAGCAAGTGGAAATTGGCTCAAGAATAAATTGGGGCAGAAATCAAGTGACCATTAAGGAAGAAATATTTTGAATGTGGTTTTGGAACACAGAAAACAAAAGAATGATTAAATTGCAAAATAAATATGTGAAGAAAGACCAAATTGGTTGAGAGGAAAGGCCAAGAAAGTCCCATTTGGATAGTGTTAATGGAATCCTCAAAAAGTATATATAATATCTGGGGTTTAAAGAAAAAAGTAATATATGAAGCACTGCAACACCATGATGAGCATAAGGATGAATTGCAAAAATAAAAGCATGTGGAGATGTATACTTTCTAATGTTGTTGGTGTAAATGTGTTTTACATTTTTCTCTATTATTTATATTTGTAAGAAACTCATAAATGGTTAAATATTGGAGCAGGTAGTTGCATTCATTTACCTTACTATTTTTATTGAATTTTTGCATTGGGTGTAGTTACTTACCCTGAAATCAATTAGATAATGAATATGTATATAGGCAGATAAAAGAGGAAAAGGCACAACATTTACATGTGTAAAATATTTATTTGGGAAAATGATTGAGGTGTACTTGAGTAACTAAAATAGGCTGAGTGCTGTTATCCTGGTAAACATGTTGAAAGATATAATGTATGGTTCAAATCAAAGTGTGATATTTGGAATAAACCAATTGTTTGAAAACATAAAACTGCCATTTGACTTCATTTCCAAACCCTGTTCAATATATTTAAACTATTTCTAAGATTTGAAATTTTGACTCAAAAACCAATTGAGCCGGGGTGGCGCAGCAGGTAGAGTGCTGTACTGCAGGCCACTGAAACTGACTGTAGATCTGAAGGTCAGCGGTTCAAATCTCATCACCGGCTCAAGGTTGACTCAGCCTTCCATCCTTCCGAGGTGGGTAAAATGAGGACCCAGATTGTGGGGGCAATATGCTGGCTCTGTTAAAAAGTGCTATTGCTAGCATGTTGTAAGCTGCCCTGAGTCTAAGGAGAAGGGCGGCATAAAAATTGAATAAATAAATAAATAAATTACCCACAATTAAAAACCAAATTCATAGCACCTTGAGCCACATCATGAAATGAACACATTTTATAAATTCATCATCAGAATAATGATTTTACATACTAAAAATGATTAACTTATTTTTTCACAAGATGCCAAAGGAAAAAAAAACAAAGGAGGCACTGCTTCATCTTACTGATAATATATATGAACAGCCAAGATCTTTATTTAAAAATTACTGTTGAATTGTTAGTCTAAGGCTATCCAAATAATGCAACCCATAGTGTATAAGATGCACCAACATTTCCACCCTCTTTTGGGTGCGGGGAAGTACGTCTTATATTCCGAAAAATACAGTAATTATCATTTAATCATTACAGGTTTGGAATACTTTTAAAATCAGCAACTGAATGATTAGGAAAAATCTCAAATCACTATTATTTCCAACAACTTTGGTGCATCAACATATTAGAGTCATTAGATCTCACACAATTACAATTAAGAAAGCTGCAGGTTAAAGAAATCACACATTTGATCAATATGTTAAATAGGAATGGAGACTATGGCTCTCTAAATGTTACTGAAGTGGTAATCCTAAGTATACCTAGCCAAAAGCATCTGCAGTAATAGTCACTAGCTTCAAAACATCAGACACAATTAGACAATCCAAGTCCTATTCCCTTCTACATGCATGCAGTGCAATACAATATAAAGGTAGTCCTTGACATTTGACCGCAATTGAGCTCCAAATTTCTGTTAAGACATTTCTTAAGTGAACTTTGGCCCATTTCACTGCAGTTGTTGAGTTAGTAACATGGCTGTTAAGTGAATCTGGCTTCCCAATTGACTTTGCTTGTCAGAAGATCACAAAAGGTGATCACATGACCTCAGAATCGGGGTGAAATCCAGGAGGTTCTGGAGAATTGGTAGCGGAAATTTTGAGTAGTTCGAAGAACTGGCAGTGAAAATTTTGAGTATTTCGAAGAACTGGTAGTGGAAATTTTGAGTAGTTCAAAGAACTGGTAGCGAAAATTTTGAGTAGTTCGAAGAACTGGTAGTGAAAATTTTGAGTAGTTCGAAGAACTGGTAGTGAAAATTTTGAGTAGTTCGAAGAACTGGTAGCAAAAAGTTTGAGTAGTTCAAAGAACTGGTAGTGAAACTTTTGAGTAGTTCGAAGAACTGGTAGTGGAAATTTTGAGTAGTTCAAAGAACTGGTAGTGAAAATTTTGAGTAGTTCAAAGAACTGGTAGTGGAAATTTTGAGTGGTTTGAAGAACTGGAAGTGGAAATTTTGAGTAATTCAGAGAACCGGCAAATACCACCCGTAGCTGGCCCTAGAGTGGGATGGGAATAGAGATTTTGCAGTATCCTTCCCCTGCCATGCCAACCAAGCCACACCATGCCCACCAAGCCATGGCCACAGAACCAGTAATTTTAAAAAAT
The DNA here is from genome assembly GCF_031021105.1 of Erythrolamprus reginae. Taxonomy (NCBI): domain Eukaryota; kingdom Metazoa; phylum Chordata; class Lepidosauria; order Squamata; family Dipsadidae; genus Erythrolamprus; species Erythrolamprus reginae. The sequence continues at coordinate 85,254,049 of NC_091952.1, read as the reverse complement.
GGATTTCATCATTGCCTGGAATACAACAATTGTAATAAACACGAGTCAGTTGCCAAACATCTGAATTCTGATCACGTGACCATGAAAATTAGCCAGCCAGCTAATTTTTGGGCCTCCTGGGCCCACTGGGAGTTGGGAAACAGCTTGTTTTCAGCCTTCGTAAAGGGTAGGGAAGGCTGTTTTCACCTTCCCCAGGCTCCTAGAAAGGCTCTGAAGCCTGGGGAGAGTGAGTATGCCATAGTGTGCAGGGAGCAGGGCGGCTCATGTGTGCATATGTAGGGGTCACATTGAATGCAAACCAAAAAAGGTTCACCATAACTGCCATATACAGTGGTACCTCGTGATACGAACCCCTCGTGATACGAACATCTTGAGATACGAACCCGGGGTTCAAAAATTTTTTGCCTCTTGTTACATACTTTTTCAGAAGTGTTTCGGCCGAAACGTGGCCTCCAGGAAGGACGTCTTTGTGACATCAAAGCTCCGCCCATGGAATTCCCTATTGGGATTCCCCACCTCCGTTTCAGCCTCCAGATTGGCCGAAAATGCCACTGCTGATCGCAAAAACGATGCTCCGCCGGGCGGCGCTGCCCAGCTGTAACCTTCTGAAACAGCCGGGTGCTTCTCGGAGGCCTCCGGAATCTGAACCCAAACCCGAACTTTTGCCGAACTTCAGAAGGTGACAGCTGGGTGGCGGTGCTTCTCGGCGGCCTCCCGAACCTGAACCCGAAAAGTTCGGGTTCACGCCGAGAAGCCCCCCGGCTGTCTTAAAAGGTGACAGCCGGGCAGAGTGCCATTTTGCATTTTTCCCCCTTGCACGCATTAATCGCTTTTACATTGTTTCCTATGGGAAACATTGTTTCATCTTACGAACTTTTCACCTTACGAACCACCTTCCGGAACCAATTAAGTTCGTAAGACGAGGTATTACTGTACTACTTCTTTATGTAAGATCAAAGTAATCTTTAACTAGTTGCCATTTTTAATCAGATGCAAGTTGGCACAAAGCAATTCAGGATACCTGACAACAATGTTAAAATCTTATTTTATTAAAGATCAAAAATATGTGTTTCAGGTCACAAACATATTGCACAATTTCAGTATTCCACATGATACAGATCATAAAATCATTATAAAGTTTTTATGTGCACCAAGTCTGAAAATGCAAAACTTTTTTTTTCCAAAATCAGATCCCAAAAGCCAAGCAGTTTTCGTAGATATGTGTAAAAGGTTGCACGTTCCATCCATTATTACACTAATACACAAATTATATACTTATTTGGGGATAGAAAATACAGTACACTGTAGCTTTCTAAAGTGCAACAGAGACCAAAGCAAAATGTTTATTTAATATTTGTAAGGCACATCTTTACTCAGAAATGTGCCTCATTGTATTAAATGAAACCTACTACCGGATAGGATCCACGGTATAGCAACTTGTTATAAAAACTAGCTTTTTATGTAAAGGAATACATGGATTCTCAAAAGGCCAGGTTTTCTGACCTTGAGAAGTTTTCTGGGAGCATTTTTGTGGGAGCATTTAGAGTTGGAAGGAACCTTGTAGATCATCTAGTCTGAGCATATCTCCCAATGTTCTGAAAACCTCTTCAATCTTCTAGAGCATCCCAAGATTGCTGCATCTTTTGATATTGCAAAAGTGGAGTTCTTCTGCTGGACAAGAAGTTTCTAGTGGAGGAAAGTAATTTTTCTGTTCACTAGTGGCAGACTTTGGATCCAATCCAGGCATGCACAAGATTGTGTTCCATTTTCTTCATTATGCAGCAGACAAAATGATATCTAGATATCTTCCTTCTCTAAATTCAGTTGATCTGGCAATTGCTTCTTAAAACTGTATAAAACTGGAGTGATTTAAAATGCTGATTCTTTGACTAGTAAACAGTTTATATTGAAGAATTGTGATGCGTTTACCTTGAAGATAAATTTATATTTTTTTATTATCCTGCTGTAAAGCAAAATTGAAAATGTGATTCCTAATTCAAAAACTCAGAAGAAAGCCCTCCATTGTTACAAAATAATCCCTACTCATATAGTTTTTCTTGCATTCTAAAAACGTCACCCAGAGTCAATGGTGGGTTCTAAAATAGACTGCCACTAATTTGCGAGCAAAAGCATCCCAGGTGGGTGGGCGGAACCTTCTGGTGGGTGGAGCCTCCTGGGACGGGGCCTGCTGCCACCGCTACAGGTTGTAAGAATCGGTCTAAAACCACTGCTGCTCACAGTACTGTGTAAAATTACTTGCATCTCGTGAAATAAAAGTACAAATTAATAAAGGTACGTTTTCTCTATGTTAAGTTATCAAATTATTCATTCACTAAATATATTGGCATGTGCGCATGTATACATATTATATCCATATACACACTAAAATTATAATACGTAAATGAATGAATATCAAGGGAGGCCTGAATAACACGTGTACTGTAGATTAATATCTCAGTAAATTCTACCACTGCTCCCAGGTAAAATCATCTCCTCTGCCAAACAGGACAAAAAAGCCTAAAACTGTAAGAAAAATTACAGCATTTCCAGCCAGCACAAGGCCACAGGCTCCCCACTTGATCTGAAATAGAAAATAAAATAAAATTAACCTTTTATTCATTGATACAAAGCATAGGCTATTTTGAGCATTAGAGAAGTCCAAGGAAATACAACAGCATGATGGTAAAAGCACTTACGATAAAACACCAAATTTTAAAGAACCAAGAGAGCTACTAATTATGTAATTAGGAGTCATTATCGAACTCATCATATAATTTGCTAAAACAAACTTGACATAAAAACAATTGCAAGTCCTTGAATGGCTCAAGAGAGCAATTAATGAAAATTTACAAGAAAGCTCATCCACCAAAGCATAAAGCTAATTGTGAAGGATTATTTGTAAGCTATCAGCCACAACATACAACAGAAGTTCCTTATCATCAGAACAAATCTGTAATCTGGATCCACCCCCCTCCACCCCCCGATTACAAGAAGTTCCTTATCTCAGCCCAATTTGGGCTGAAATTTGAAAAGTGGAATAGAGACAAGATTTTTTTAAAAAAGACAAGGAATGAAATGCTCATTTAAATATATTACATTTAATTTATTATATCACAGTATTTTATTTATTTATTTATTTATTTATTTATTTATTTATTTATTTATTTGATTTGATTTGATTTGATTTGATTTGATTTGATTTGATTTGTATGCTTCCCCTCTCCGTAGACTCAGGGCGGCTCACAACATATAATAAAACAATTCACAACAAATCTAATAAATTTTTTAAAAAAATTAAAAAAACATTATTAAACCAGACATACACACAGACATACCATACATAAATTGTATAGGCCCGGGAGAGGGGGGAATGCCTCAATTCCCCCATGCCTGACGGCAGAGGTGAGTTTTAAGGAGTTTACGGAAGGCAAGAAGGGTGGGGGCAGTTCTAATCTCCGGGGGGAGCTGGTTCCAGAGAGTCGGGGCTGCCACAGAGAAGGCTCTTCCCCTGGGACCCGCCAGACGACATTGTTTAGTTGACGGGACCCGGAGAAGGCCAACTCTGTAGGACCTAATCGGTCGCTGGGATTCGTGCGGCAGAAGGCGGTCCCGGAGATATTCTGGTCCGATGCCATGAAGGGCTTTATAGGTGATAACCAACACTTTGAATTGTGACCGGAAACTGATCGGAAACCAATGCAGACTGCTTATATAAGGTCCAAACTGCCATACATCTCTTTAAGCGACACTTCCTAAAATTGTCAATTCTGGAATTCATTCATGACTTGAATATTTTTCATTTATCAGCTACTGCTTTCTAACTCTCGTTATGTGCCATCCTATCAGTGACTATATAGTTAATACAAATAAAATCTTTATTATGTCCTTAAGCCAGTGGATGCAATAAAGATACACAACCTATACTTAATATAACTAAAACAGACATACAATACTGTAAAAATCACATCCAAATTAATAAACTAACAATAATACAGATAGTAGTGGCAGTCACCAGAATCTGTACTATCTGTCATAGTTCCCTCTAAGCTGAGCAGGTGAGCAATCGCTCACTTAAAAATCATCATCAACTCAGAGTTTTCCAAACCTGCCCAGAAGCCGAGAGGGAAATTTTATTATTATTTCTGTGTCGCCCAGTCCCGAAGGGACTGCTGCTCAGACACTATACTTTTCCGCCCACCCCCCAAAAAAATTAGAGAGAACACTGCTATCTGTACTATTTTTCAATCTAGCATATATTTTCACCAAGATTCTAACCTATAGCTGCTGTGGCAGAAGTCCCCAACTTTTATGGCTTGGTGACCCTGCAATGTGGGTGGAGGGGAATTGGGCCAACCAAGCAATGGGCCAGGGGTGTGCATGCACACTGGCCCACCGCTCGTGCAAGTCAAGCTGTGCATGCGCGCTGGTTTTTTATTCATGTAACCTGGTTCCAAATGGGCCATGGCCCCGTAGTGGGCCTCCTGGGGCTGGGGAACCATGTGCTATAGAAAAGAATTATCAAGCTGGCATGTTATAAATTATTCTAATGTAGTGTTTCCCAACCTTGGCAACTTGGAGATATCTGGACTTCAACTCCCAGAATTCCCCAGCCAGCATTTGCTGGCTGGGGAATTTTGGGAGTTGAAGTCCAAATACCTTCAAGTTGCCAAGGTTGGGAAACACTGTTCTAATGGAAAAGCTGTCGTTGTTATATATGAACAGGTAATCCACGACTTAGAATAGTGATGGCGAACCTATGGCACAGGTGCTACAGGTGACACGTGGAGCCATATCTGCTGACACATGAGCCATTGCCCTAGCTTAGCTGCAACAGGCATGTGTGTGCCGGCCAGCTGATTTTTGGCTCACACAGACACTCTGAGAGGGTGTTTTTGGCTTCCAGAGAACCTCCGGGGGATGGGGGAGGAAGCTTTTACCTTCTCCGGCTCCAGTGAAGCCTTTGGGCGAAACACAAGCCTAGTTGGCCCACCACTAAAGGCTCCAGTGAAGCCTTTGGGCGAAACACAAGCCTAGTTGGCCCACCAGAAGTTGGGAAACAGACCATTTATGGCTTCCAGAGGCCGCTGGGGGTGGGGGAAGCTGTTTTTGCCCTCCCCAGGCATTGAATTATGGGTTTGGGCACTCTCACATGTACAATAGCACCTGCCCACACTCTGTCGGCACCCAAGGAAAAAAAGGTTCACCATCACTGATTTAGAACATACGAAGAGCCATGCTGAATCAGGCCAAAGCCCATCGAGTCCAGCATTCTGTGTCACACAGTGGCCCACCAATTGTACATGGGGATCCTGAGCAGAAAGAGAAGGCAAAACCCTCCCTTTCCCTTGACCCCCAATAAATGGTACTCAAGGGAATCCTGCCTGCCTCAACCAACACAGAGGCGGCACTTGGATATCCTTTTCAATAACCACCGATACACTTGACATCCATGAATCTGTATAATCCTGCCTTGAAGTTATCCAGGCTGACAGCTGTTACGACCTCTTCTGGAAGTGAATTCCATAAACCAGCGACCCTCTGGGTGAAGAAAGATTTCCCTTGATTTGTCTTCACTTTCTTACCTATGAGCTTTACGGAGTGCCCTCTCGTCCTAGTATTGTGTGATAGAGAAAAGAATTTTTCTCTATCCAACTTATCTATCCCATGCATGACAACCTTTCACTTAGCTACCCAAATTAACAACAGCACTGAAAAAGTGACTTATGACATTTTTATACTTACAACTGTTGCAGCATCACCATGGTCACTTAATCAAAATGTGTATGCTTGGTAACTAGCTTATATCTATGACAGTTGCAGTATGCTGGGGTTATGTGATGAACTTTTGCAGCCTTCTGACAAGCAAAGTCAATGGGGAAGCCAGATTCACTTAAGAACTGTGTTACTAGCTTAACCTCTGCAGTGATTCACTTCAACAACTGTGGCCAGAGAGTTTGTAAACGGAGACAAAGCACCTTTTGTAAATGTCTCATTTAGCAACATAATTTTGAGGGTCAGCTGGAGTCCTAAGTTGGGGACAACCTGTATTTTGAAGAAAATAATGCCCATCAGTGATAGTTTAAATCCCTTAGAGCAATGTTTCCCAACCTTGCCAACTTGAAGATATCTGGACTTCAACTCCCAGAATTCCCAGGCCAGCAAATGCAGGCTGGGGGATTCTGGGTGTTGAAGTCCAGATATCTTCAAGTTGCCAAGGTTGGGAAACACTGCCTTAGAGAACCAGTGGACACCAATAACATACTGGAAGATTGTAACCGAAGTTAACAACTGTCTAGAAATTTTGGTTAATTTTTTAGTCACTTAGAAGTCAAATTGCTGGTAGTTGCCCCAATAGCAAAGAATTTCAGTCTACTCTTAAAACATAGCAATTATCATTTTAGGATGACTTGACAATGTTTATCTTTCCTCATCTCATTTTTTTCCTCTTTTGGTGGCCTGGCATGATTTCTGTAAAGAGAATGTATATTTGTGCCAAAGTTAAAGGTTTTGTAACTAATGCAACAATCCCCATAAGAACTGAGAACTTTTATTAAGTATTGTGCAAGTCTCAAATTGTTAAAAAGGGAAGTTAAGAGGTCAGCCACATTGTTTCATCACATTATGTTTTGTATCCAGTGGTATACAGTAATGATGTGTTATAAGGCATATTTAGTTATAAGAAAAGCACGGAGTTTGGAAACATGTTCCAGAAATTTCAGAAATGGAAGCCTTAGTTCAGTGATGGCGAACCTATGACACGCGTGTCAGCACTGACACGCGTAGCCATTTTTAGTGACACGCGGCCGCTGGAGAAACTTTCGGAGAGAATGCGCCAAACGCACGCGACGCGAGCCAAAAAAAAAAAAGCCTCCTCACTCTCACCCCTCCCTCCTGTTTCACCTTCATTGCTGCTTGGAGAAGCCCGCGCCTCCTTCGCCTCCCCCCCACCCAGCCCAGGAAGGAAAAAGCCGGCAGAGCGCAAGCGCAGGTTCTTAAAGGATCCGCATTGTTGATTTCCGAGCACCAAAAAAAAAAAAGGACGTGCGAAGAGCGAGAATAGGAGCCCGGCCCGGCTGGAGCTTCCCTGGCGGTGATGGCACGTGAGCTTTTGGGACCCGGTGGGAGGGCGCCGGCCATTGTGTGCCCGCACAGCCATTAGGAACCCCCTCCCCCGGCAGAAATTTTTGAAGTGGCGCAAAGCCACGCAGTCCTGAATCGCTCCCTTCTCTGGCCAGCAAAGTCGGCTGCCCAGGAAAGCACCGCATTTGAAAAGCGTGCGTTTAAAAATCGCGCCACTTTCCCTGGCAGCCGGCTTGCTGGCCGGAGAAGCGAGCGATCCGGGACTGCCTGGCTTTGCGCCGTGATGACAACAACGGCGCCATGGTGGCCTTCAAGCGTCGCCCTTCGTGGCGCCCAACCACCCGTTCCTCAGGTAGATGTCTGGCGCGCTACCGGGAGGCGGAGGCGGTGCGTGGCCAGGCGCTGAGCTCCATGGACACCTGGGAGGGCAAAGGGGTGAATGTGGCTGCTGCCTCTTAGGCGGAGGCGAAGGCGATGGCGGAGTCTGCGCTGGGGCCATGCAGGGACGCTGATCCAGGGGGCCACGGACCAGCAAGCGGCCCTCCACTCTCTCTCCACTCTCCCTCTCTCTTTCTCTCTCTGTTGCTGCCGTGGTGCACGAGAGAGAAAGAGAGAGAGAAAAAGGAGGAGAGAGAATAAGAGAGAAAGAGAGAGAGAAGGCAAGAGAGAGAGAAAGCAAGGGAGAGAGAGAGAGAAAGAGTGTGTGTGTGTGAGAGGGAGAGAGAGAGAGAAAGAGAAAGAAAGCAAGAGAGAGAAAAAGAGAAAGAGAGAAGGAAAGTAAGAGACAAAAAGAGAGAGAAAGCAAGAGAGAGAGAGAAAGCAAGAAAGAGAGGAATAGAGAGAGAAAGAAAGAGAAAGAAAGCAAGAAAGAGAGAGAAAAAGAGAGAAGGAAAGTAAGAGAGAGAAAGCAAGAAAGAGAGAAAGCAAGGGAGAGAAAGAAAGAAAGAAATAGAGAAAGGGAGGAAGAGAGAGAGAGAGAAAGAGAAAGAAAGCAAGAGAGAAAGAGAAGGAAAGCAAGAGAGAGAGAGAGAAAGAGAGAGAAAGAAAGCAAGGAAGAGAGAAAGAAAGCAAAAGAGAAAGAGAAGGAAAGCAAGAGAGAGAGTGAGAAAGAGAATAAAAGAGAGATAGCAAGAGAGACAGAGAAAGAGAGAGAGAGAAAGGAAGGAAGGAAGAGAGAAAGAGGAAAGGAGGGAGAAAGAGCAAAAAAGAGAGGAAGGAAGAAAGAAAGAGGGATGGAGAGAGAAGGGGAAAGAAAGAGGGAGAGAGAGAGAAATAGGCGAAAGGGAGGAAAAGAGGGGGGTTTTGTCCAAACTTTTTTTCTCAAGGTGACACACCACCTGAGCTATGCTTGGTTTTTTGGCGAATTTTGACACACCAAGCTCAAAAGGTTGCCCATCACTGCCTTAGTTAATCTTTCAGCCAGCAATTACAACAGAAGTAAGTCTGAAAGTGTAAGAAGCACGGTCAAAGATACATTAATTCAGACATAATTATCCTAGTCAACGTGCTTGATCGGAAGCAAGCTGTGTGTGTTTGATCCTTCATCTTTGTTTTTCATACTTCAGTACTTTCCAATTTCTGAAACTATAATTCCCCAATTCGGATGTCACGGAAAATTGCAATTTAACAAACGAAGTGATGTCAAAGGCAGGAGAAAATGGGAGAAAGGAAACAAACACATATGTTCTGTTTTCACATCAAACAAGTAAATGGAGAGGTGCTTGAACAAGATATTATATGGCATAATGGATTTGGGATACCATCATTAGAAAGTGCAACAAAAGCATTTTCTTTTAAATGACAAGACTCACTTAGGTTCAAATCATTAATGCTTGACAAAATACTACGAAGAGTATCATGGAGTTGTAAATCGAGCACACTACAAAGCATGAATCAACCTGAGAGCAAGTTTTTCTTTATAGATATACATTTACTTTCCAATGAAAAAGCAAAATAAAAGAACTATTGTTTCAAAAGATGCTATAAAAATGTTAAAAGCAAGAAGCATTTTATCCTCCAGGGATAGGCAATGCCTCTATCTATCTATCTATCTATCTATCTATCTATCTATCTATCTATCTATGTATCATCCAAATATCTATCTACCTACCTACCTACCTACCTATCTATCTATCTATCTATCTAAAGTCTAAATATCTATCATCTATCTATCATCTATCTACATATATAAATGTATACATCTATAATAAATAAATCTACATATATAGATGTATAAATCTATCTATCTATCTATCTATTATCTAAGTATCTGTCATCTAAGTATCTATCTATCATCTAAGTATCTATCTATCATCCAAATATCTATCTACCTACCTACCTATCTATATCTATCTATCTATCTATCTATCTATCTATCTATCTATCTATCTATCTAAAGTCTAAATATCTATCTATCATCTATCATCTATCTACATATATAAATGTATAAATCTATAATAAATAAATCTACATATATAGATGTATAAATCTATCTATATATATATCTATATATCTATTATCTAAGTATGTATCTATCTATCATCCAAATATCTATCTATCTATCTACCTATCTATCTATCTAAAGTCTAAATATCTATCTATCATCTATCATCTATCTACATATATAAATGTATAAATCTATAATAAATAAATCTATATATATAGATGTATAAATCTATCTATATACAGTGTTCCCTCGATTTCTGCGGGGGATGTGTTCCGAGACCACCCGCGAAAGTCGAATTTCCGCGAAGTAGAGATGCGGAAGTAAATACACCATTTTTGGCTATGGACAGTATCACAAGCCCTCCCTTAATACTTTAAACCCCTAAATTACCATTTCCCATTCCCTTAACAACCATTTACTCACCATTATTACTGGTACTCGCCATTGAATAAGACACTTAGGGATCCTGATATTTATAAATATAATTATTTATTAACAATAATTATTTTTTTTGTTATTTATTTGCAAAAATTATTAGTTTGGCGATGACATAGGACATCATTGGGTGGGAAAAACCGTGGTATAGGCTATTCGCGAAGTTCGAACCCGCGAAAATCAAGAGAACACTGTATCTATCTATATATCTATTATCTAAGTATCTATCTATCATCTGTATCTTTCTATCATCTGTCTATCTATCTATCTATTATCTAAGTATCTATCTTTCTATCTATCTATCTATTTATCTATCTATCATCTAGGTATCTATCTATCTATCATCCAAGTATCTATCTATCTATCTATCTATCTATCTATCTAAAGTCTAAGAATCTATCTATCATCTCTCTACATATATAAATGTATAAATCTATAATAAATAAATCTATCTATATATCTATTATCTAAGTATCTATCTATTATCTAAGTATCTATCTGTCATCTAAGTATCTATCTATCTATCATCTGTATCTTTCTATCATCTATCCATCCATCCATCCATCCATCCATGCAACCAACATCTATTTACCATGTTTCCCTGAAAATAAGACCAGATCTTTTTTTTTACCCCAGAAAAAAATGGCTAGGTCTTATTTTTGGGTGTGTCTTACTTTCCCTCCCCATGTATTGGTAGGAGCCAGGGGGATGACCTGCCTCTTATGCCTCCTTGCCTAACAGCGTTACCAGCAGCTTGGTCCATGAAACAGCTGATCTGCGGGTGCATTCCTGCTGCCATCTCCAAGAAGCATGGCAATTGTGGCTGCAAATGCAGCAGGAGCCTCCACATGCCTCTGCAAAACAGCTGATCTGCTGTACATTCCTGCAGCCGGCTCCAAGAAGTGTGGCCCTTTTGCAGCTTCAATCTGCAGGGACCTTCCTTCCCTTGGATCCTGCCCTTCATCTATTTAACCCAACACAACTGTGAGTGGGGAAGGGTGGGCGGTATGAGCACTAAGTTGAGAGCTGATTGTTTCTCCTCTCTTGCTATTTGCCAAACCTTGGTTGCCTGCTCCTTGACCCCAAACACTTTGCATTGTGGCTGCCTTGGGGTGGGTGGGTGGGTTTTAAGATATTCATGAACTGGTACAGCCAATGGTAACAAGGTCAGCCAATGAATAGGCATAGCAACTAAGTAAGCCAATGGGAGTTAAACACTCCCAAGTCTGTGCAGAGAATCAAAACTGGAACTTAAGCTTAAGGCTGGGAGTAACCCAGTCCACTCTGCACTCTTCCCACTCTGCCCTCTCTGTGCTTGTCTGCTCTACTGAAATGATACTAATTCTCCTGCTTGTGTTTACCTGTAAATGATTGAAGAATTCTACTTGTGATATTGTAATATAAGATAATCTATTTCAACCAGATAATCTATTTCAATATTAAAAGTCTAGTGTCCCCATTTTATTAATATTTTTAGTCAAAAACTGAAATAGATTTAAACACTTTGTGCTATTGTACCTGTTTTCCCATTCTAGGTATTTTCATAGTACAGCTGAGATGCTGCTTTATCTACGACAGTGTTTCCCAACCTTGGCAACTTGGAGATATCTGGACTTCAACTCCCAGAATTCCCTAGCCAGCATTCGCTGGCTAGGGAATTCTGGGAGTTGAAGTCCAAATATCTTCAAGTTGCCAAGGTTGGGAAACATTGATCTACGAGACTAGAAGAATCACAAACATGCTTACTACGGAGAAAACCTCATTTAATAGTGGAGTTTTAATTCAAAATAGATAATTTTAGATTGTCCTTAGCATGCCATTGATACCAAGCTGATAAAGTAAATGTGCTTTGTCATCTTTTCTTATTCTATTCTATTCTATTATCAAATTGAAGGACTGAAGGCTAAAACATAAGAGGAAAGGTTACAGGAATTGTGTATGTCTAGTTCAGTGTCTCTCAAATACTGGGGCAGGCCCCCCCTGGAGGGCGATGCCAGGCAGCGCGTGACCTCAAGGAACTTTTTTTTTTGCCGCAGAGAGTAGGGAGTTTTTGCACCGAACAATAGCACACAGCACAGAGCAGGAGATACGAAGTGCAGATAACAAGTCCTTAAGAGACACCATGGAAAAATATTTAACAGGAATAAAAAGAAAGGAGAAGGGTGGAGATAATGAGATGCAAGCTAAGATAAAGAAATATGACTAAGCGCTTGTAGTGTTTGGCTTCACTGTGACTACAGTGGAAGACAAGGAAAGACCGATATGTTTACTATGTATAAAAATGTTGGCAGCAGACAGCATGAAGTGAAATAAATTAAGGCATCACTTAAACACAACACTCCAATATCTAATACTGGATGTTTACTGGATATCTAATACTGGATGTTTTAAAAGATTGGACAACCATTTGTATGAAATGATATAGGGTCTCCTGCATGAGCAGCAGGTTGGACTAGATTACAGTGTTTCCCAACCTTGGCAACTTGAAGATATCTGGACTTCAACTCCCAGAATTCCCCAGCCAGCGAATGCTGGCTGGGGAATTCTGGGAGTTGAAGTCCAGATATCTTCAAGTTGCCATGGTTGGGAAACACTGAACTAGACAGGGTCCCTTCCCACTCTGTTATTCTGTATTCCATTCTCCTTGTAAAAGGTAAACGCTATATTATGATATGTGCTTTTAAGATTCAGAAATGTATCAGTGAATCAGCATTGTATCAAGTTATGCCTTATTAATTTATTTTCTTATGGTGAATCTTAAGCTCTATGGATATGACAGAGCTTACATTTCCTCTCCAAAGAAAATTGTCTGAAAATGTTTTTCTCCATTTTATATTTTTAACCAAGAGCTAAATTTATTTTAGTAATAATAGGAAAGAATTAGAGCTCCCTCTAGTGGCATGACTACGGAATTGTTTTTTCTTATATTGTATCTTTCATAAGAAAAAAAAATACACAGCCAAAAGTATAGCTGAAAATATTAAGTGTTATTGCTAATATTCTCAGAAATTGGCATAGACAATTTTATAACTGCAACAAGTCAAAGAATTAACACACAAAAATGGAATTGAAAAATTGAGAAACAACCCTATAACCTAAGATGAAAAGTATAGATATATTTATATAGTTACGTTTTAATAAGAACACCCATTATTTAATCATCAAGACTAGCTCAAAAACTAAAAAACTGAAGAAATTCAATAGGTTGTTTTACATGGTATCATATTGCTTAAATGATCCCACTGGGCACTCAATAAATTAGGACAAACAAAATAATAGAATCATAATCGGAAACCAGAATATCTCCAAGACCGCCTTCTGCTGCACGAATCCCAGTGACCGATTAGGTCCCACAGAGTGGGCCTTATCCGGGTCCCGTCAACTAAACAATGTCGGTTGGCGGGCCCCAGGGGAAGAGCCTTCTCTGTGGTGGCCCTGACTCTCTGGAACCAGCTCCCCCCAGAGATTAGAACTGCCCCTACCCTCCTTGCCTTTCGCAAACTCCTTAAAACCCACCTTTGTCGTCAGGCATGGGGGAACTGAGATATCTCCCCCAGGCCTATATAATTTATGTATGGTATGTTTGTAGGTATATCTGCTTAAAAATGGGGTTTTTTTAACTGTTTTAAATTTTAAATTGTAAATTATTAGATTTGTCAGGAACTGTTTTTATTGTGTTGTGAGCCGCCCCGAGTCTGTGGAGAGGGACGGCATACAATTAATTAAATAAATAGATAAATAAATAAATAGATAAATTATAAAAAAAACATCTTTTGCTCTTAGCTCAACTCATTATTGTGGGGAAAATAGGAGGAGGAAGGGATCTGGTTTTTTGCTTTCAGTTATTTATAAAAACAATAAAGGCAAGATTTTAGAAATTTAAAAATGACGAATAAATAAAGATACACAAAATTAATGTTGAGAAAAATGTGGATGGGCTGGAAGCAAACATCACTGAATATAGCAACCAAGAGTAAGTGATGATTTGTAAAATTAATGAAATGCAACAATGCTAAATATATTTTTACTTCTGTTGCACTTTCCACCCATTCTAAATGTAACTCAACAAGTCCTGGTATATGTTTTAGCAAGTAATGAAATTCAATAAGCCACAGGTGGGGGGGGGCCTGCATGGGTTCAACTGCTGAAAAACAGGTTAATTCACATATCACACTAAGCCAAACATATTTTGGCTTAGTTTTGGCTCATCAGGACAGAATCTCTGTAAATATATTAACTAGTAACTAGTTATTTAATTCGTAGACAGAAAATATCTCAAACATCTTATTCTTTCAAAGCATTGGAGCATTTTCATTCCTGAATTTTTAAAATATCATCCCTTCAGCAATTCCTCCCAATTCCCAACAAATATTCATAGGAGAGAATTTAAACAGTAACCTGTTTTTCTGTACTGTAGTCTATAATGATTATCTACGGCAGTGTTTCTCAACCTTGGCAACTTGGAGATATCTGGACTTCAACTCCCAGAATTCCCCAGCCAGCAAATGCTGGCTAGGGAATTCTGGGAGTTGAAGTCCAGATATCTTCAAGTTGCCAAGGCTGGGAAACACTGATCTACGGCACCTCCTTAATACAAAAAACGGACAACTTTTATCTGAGCTTTTGCTTGCAGACCAAGTTTCAAAGTAACAAATAACCCAATTTTGTTTGGCAGTTTGCCAGGCATGGCAATATAACAAGAAGCAGCAGACAGTCATCTTTTTTCTTCCAGTTAATACTGTATGCTATTTTCTTTCTTAGCTTCACTATTGTTCTGTGACCTCAATAAAAATGTATTGATTGTCTGATCCAAAATCCAGGAACGGTCACTTCCAAACCATGATTTACAGCTTGTGGCTTGTGGTTGGAGTTGTGATTTGTTAAACCATAATTTTAGCACAAAATAGGAACCAGGCAATGTAATTTCAATTATGAAATCTTTATTATTTATGCAATGTCTCCTGCCACTTATGAAGGAAATGCTTGAAAAAAACCCATCCTGTTGTATTGTCAAGATCATAACAGAAATCATTTCTATTTCTCCTAGTTTTTTCTCATCATTCCTATCACCCCTTTTCCTCCCACAGGACTGTATGACTGTAACTTGTTGCTTGTACCCTTAAGATTTTTATTAATATTGATTGTTTCCTGATTGCTTATTTGACCCCTATGACAATCATTAAGTGTTGTACCACACGATTCTTGACAAATCTATATTTTCTTTTATGTACACTGAGAGCATATGCACCAAGACAAATTCCTTGTGCATCCAATCACACTTGGCCAATAAACAATTCTATTCTATTCTATTTATTAAGAATCTTTCCAGGCAGCAGGAATTATCAGGGCATACATATCTTGCTACAAGACTTACCACTTCAACACGTGCAAGTATGATAGGAAGTCCAAAAGCAGAGACCACAATTCCAGTTGTGAAAAAATACGACAGTTCCTTGCAAGTACTGCTTGCGGCGTCTGTATCATCGCTTACTCTTTGTGCAATGAAGTGAGGAATAGGGCATATGGCGTAAAATATCAAGACAAATAATGGCCAGTAGGTACTGCAGAATGATAAAGAAAAGGAGATTAAGGAAGTTTAAAATAAATGCTTATGCAATATCAATCTTTTTTTTGTGGTTTACAAAAATGCAGCTGTACACATTCACATATGTATCTCATCGTACGTGATAAATACAGGTAGACCTGGACTAGTACAGTGGTACCGCTACTTATGAATTTTAATTCGTTCCGTGACCAGGTTCTTAAGTAGAAACGTTCTTAAGTAGAAGCAACTTATCCCATAGGAATCAATGTAAAAGCAAATAATGTGTGCAAACCCATTAGGAAAGAAATAAAAGCTCGGACTTTGGCTGGGAAGTGGAGGAGGAAGAAGAGGAGGAGGAGAGTCGCTGCCGAAGGAAGAAGGTAAGGTGAGCGCCCCCTTTTGCCTTTCCGCGCCTAGATGCTCCGGGAGGCAACCTCGCGCCAGGGGTATGGGAGGCAGCATGAGGGAGTCACCACAGCAAAGTGGTTTATTCCCTCTCCAAACGCCCAGAGAAAGGAAAATGCTTCCGGACTGCCAAAGCCTCCTTAAGCGCCACCGAAAGGCTCCTCTGGCAGCCCAGAAAAACCCAAGATGGCTGGGATTAAAGGGGGAATGACAGAAAACTGGCCAGGCCTTTGTGCCGCTCTCAAATTTCCTGGGAAATTTTTCTGGGCTCGGGTTCTTAAGTAGAAAATGGTTCTTAAGAAGAGGCAAAAAAGAAATAAATAAATAAGAGAATTATATTAGCAGTGTTATGATTTAAGATTTATATTAGAATTAGTATTGTTATGTTTTAAGAGTTATGTTAGGTTTAGTTTATGTATGAAAATTTATTATATAAGGTAAAACAAATTTCTTCTTTTCATTTAAAGTAATAAGTTGAATTTAAGTATTTTTTAAATGTACTGTACTCTTTTTCTGTATTGAAATTTTACTTGTAGAATAAGCGGGGTAGTTACAACCCCACTTTTATGTTAAATGTATGTTTGTTAGTTTTGTCTATTTTAAAAATTAATAAAATATATTGGGGGGGAAAAAAGAATAGGCAAAAAAGAATAGGCAAAAAAATCTTGAGTTCTTATCTAGAAAATTTCTTAAGTAGAGGTACCACTGTATTTGGTTCCTACTTGGACGGGTGATAGTGAAAATGGTGCGCACATCAGAGTGAGATTTGGCTTCTGCGCATGGGCAGAAAGCAAAACCTCATGAGGATGTGCGGGCGGGCAAGATTGTGGCAATTTCTTGCTTCTCTGCATGCGCAGAAGGAAAAAAATTGCTGAAATCCTGCATGCCCACACGTCTTCTCACATGATTTGCTTCCTGTGCATGCGCAGAACCCAAATCTCGCTCTGACGCATGCACGTGCCTGCTGGTCACCCGAAACTGTGCGCCCATCAGCACCAGTAGCGGAGGTAAGTTGCAACCCCTGCCTGGCCTGGAAGTGCAACCACAATTGACCCCAAAATTCCCATTGCTAAACAAGACAGTTGTTAAGTGAGTGTTGCTCCCTGTTATGACTTTTCTTCCCACAGCTGTTAATAATAATAATAATTTAATAATAATAATTTCTTAGATTTGTATGCCGCCCCTCTCCGAAGACTCGGGGCGGCTCACAACAACAATAACAATACAATATAATATAATACAAATCTAATATTAAAAAGAACAAGTTAGGTGCAGTTGTTAAGTTAGTAGGAGGGTTGTCAAGTGAATCCAGCTTCCCTTTTGACTTTGCTTGTCAGAAGGTCACAAAATATGATAACATGACCCCCTGCAACCATCATAAACACATACCAGTTGGCAAATGTTAAAATTTGGATCACGTGACCATAAGGAATAAATCTGCAATGGTCATAAAGGCGAAAAATGATCTCAAGTCACTTTTTTCAGTTCTGTTGTAACGTTGGTCACTAAATAAATTGTTTCAAGTCGAGCACTATTTTTGGTAAATTTTTGCCGGACTGGTTCAGTTTTTCTCTCTTTTCATACCATTTCCAAGTATTAATCCCACTATTACTAATCAAATTGTATTCCTTTACTATATTTATAGACTTTTATGCCAAATAAATTTATTTATTTATTATTTAGATTTGTATGCCGCCCCTCTCCGCGGACTCGGGGCGGCTCACAGCAAAATATAACAAATCGTAACAAATCCAAATAAATTTAAAATATTTTAAAAAGTTTTAAAAGAACCCCCTTTTACTAACAAGCACACATACAAACATACCATGCATAAATTGTACATGCCCGGGGGAGGTGTTTCAGTTCCCCCATGCCTGACGGCAAAGGTGGGTTTTAAGGGTTTAAATGTGTCCAGAATTTACATGATTGATACAAAGAACTGGTATTCTCTTACTCAAACTAATATGTTCTTACCCATATGTTTCTAAGGCACATCCCAACATAAGAAAAGTCAAACCAATAACTCCAGTGAACGATAAACCAACCAAAGCTGTAAAAGTGGAAATAAAAAGAATGTCACTCTATTTAATTTTAATAAAGCAACTCTCATGAACATAATTATAAAATTACTGATTGCTGACATTTTTTAAACAATAACATTAGCACACATCATGGAAGTTCTAAACAGAGACATAAATGATGTAGTTAACTTGATCATATAGAATGATTTCATATTTTCTTTTTTTAAAAAAAAAAAAAGCTGCCACCATACCTACTACAGTTTATCAAAGGAGCAAACTTTGATTATGATGCTTGCAAAAAACTTTCCAGATTGGGAACTTCTTAGATTTTGGCTTGAATTTTTAATTATACCACGAAACAAACAGTTCTGCAAAGTGGCACAGAAATAGGACAAACTGGTCTTAGTGGTTTCAATGCACTAAAATCTGCTGAGAGGAGGCAAGGGAGTGGTCAGGGAGTGCTTCAACCTGATGGGCGAACAGGAGGAAGAGAAATTACAGGCAAAGAATAAACTTTGCCTGGCACCCAAAGGCAGGGTGCAGGAGAAAGCAACACTAGCCACTAGCAACAGCAGAAGAGAAAAGAGCTTGTCCAAACTCAAAATTCTTTACTAAGAGAATCTGAGTCGAGCTGTCGAGAAGATGGGGAGAAAGAGATGGGGAAGAGAATATAATTCTCTTATAATACGACTTTAGTAACCGAGTAGTTGATGCATGGAACTCACTAGCAGACTCTGTAGTATCATCACCTAACCCCCAAAACGTTACCCTTAGATTATCCACTGTTGACTTCTTCCGATTCCTAATGTTTCTCTTTTACTAGTATTGTATACAAATATTATATCTATGGGATGGATGGATGGATGGATGGATGGATGGATGGATGGATAAATAGATGGATGGATGGAGAGACAGACAGATAGATAGACAAGTGTGATTGGACACACAAGGGATTTGTCTCTGGTGCCTATGCTCTCAGTGTGCATAAAAGAAAAGAGACATTTAGAATTCTTTATTGGCCAAGTGTGATTGGACACACAAGGAATTTGTCTCTGGTGTCTATGCTCTCAGTGTACATAAAAGGAGAGATACTTTTTTCAAGAATCATGGGGTACAACACTTAATGGTTGTCATCGGGGTCAAATAAGCAATCAGGAAACGATATTAATAAAAATCTTAAGGATACAAGCAACAAGCTACAGTCATACCGTCATAAGTGGGAGGAGATGATGAGCAAAAACTAGTTGTAATAGTAGGGCAGAGATAGAAGCGAAAGAGAGAAGAGATCTTGGGATCTCTTGGGGGGAGAGATTCGATTGCTACCGCGACAGTCTCTATGAAAAGGCGGAAACCTTACGACTGCCTCAAGAAGCAGGAGCGGGGAAAACCCCTCACAAGAGAAGAGGGGGAAACGGCTCGTACCTTTAATCCCCGCCATGCCTCCTTCCTCGAAGGGGCGAGTCTCCCGATCGCTTTCCGGGCTCCGAGGCAGCGGAGGCGGAGTGTAAGGGAGCTCCTCTTCCGCCTTCGCTTCACGTGGTCCGATGCCAACGCCGGCCCCTCCCCACAAGGGAAATAAAAAATAAAAACAGAGAGTGGGAGGAACGGGAAGAAGTGGCCTCCTAAAAATATCCAAATGCGCATCCCTAGATTCGGGGGAATCTGGCGGGATCGAGTGAGATCATTCGGGAGGGGCTGCTTCGCAAATCTCACAAGGGTTTTTTTTTTCTCTTCGTCCTTCTCATAGATTTTGAGGCAGGGATTCTCTCAGTAGGAAGTTCTGGTTTCTCCACCGCGCGAGAAAGTAGACATAAATTCTACTACTTGTATTGTTTGTTTCTCTCGCGCGCTCTCCGTGACCGCTTGTGTTCCCTAAGGAAATACGATTGGTTATTTTAACATTCTTTTACGTAGGTATTACTATACTGGCTCAATTATTACTATTATCATCGTCATCATCATCATTATCCAGGTTCCTAAGAGGCCAGTAAGGGGCGTACATAAGTGCACTGGTGTGCCTTTCGTCCCCTGTCCAATTGTCTTTCCTTTCTCTCACTTATCATATATATTTTCTTTCTTTCATATATCCTCTCCTCTAAGTTCACTTTACCCTTATATATATTACTACATGACTATTTTTCTTCCTATGTATTTGTATATTGGACAAATGAATAAATAAAATAAATTATTATGTCAGTACAACACAGCAAACGAGATCACTATGCTGGATTTCGTATTTCATCACCAGTCGGGCGCTTCCCAAGCACCTAGGACTGAGTGATGTAGCGGCGAATTATATGTGCCAATCCCAGTAACGCGGCCTTTTGCAATTGACAGATGGAAATTTTGTCAATTCCGATGGTTTTCAAATGTCCGCTGAGATCCTTTGACAATTGCCCAGCATGCCAAGTACAGTATTATTATTATTATTATTATTATTATTATTATTATCATCATCATCATCATTATCATTATTTTGTTATTGTTGTTATTAGTATTAGTATTTATTAGATTTGTACGCCGTCCCGACCAAAGACAAAGTTATGTCTTTGGTAAAGTTTTTCATTAGTACCTTCCATGTGTGGAACTCGGGGAGAAAAAGGTTTTGTGCACCAAACACCTAACAATCACACAACCAATAATAATACATGAAAAGTATAAAACCAGGTGTTGTAGTTGCAGGTTGCTCTGTAAACAGCCACCATCATGGATCTAGCATCTAGAGAGGACGGGATTCAAGTGTGAAATAGTATAAAGTCTCCTGCTTGAGCAAGGGGTCAGACTAGAAGACCTCCAAGGTCCCTTCCAACTTTTATTATTCTTGTTATTCTGCTAGAGCCCAGCCAATCCCTCCTTTTGAGAACCAGCTGGCTGACTTTTTAGCAAGAAAGGAGAATTGGCAAGCTAAAATGAACTGCCTATGGGTCCCGTCAACTAAACAATGTCGTTTGGCGGGACCCAGGAGAAGAGCCTTCTCTGTGGCGGCCCCGACCCTCTGGAACCAGCTCCCCCCGGAGATTAGAACTGCCCCCACCCTCCGTGTCTTTTGTAAAGTTCTTAAGACCCATCTCTGCCGTCAGGCATGGGGGAACTGACACATCTCCCCCGGGCCTATACAGTTTATACATGGTATGTTTGTGTGTATGTTTGCTTTTAATAATGGGGTTTTTAGTGTTTTTTAAATTATTAGATTTGCTCTTACATTGTTCTTGTTATTGTTGTGAGCCGCCCCGAGTCTACGGAGAGGGGCAGCATACAAATCTAATAAATAATAATAATAATAATAATAATAATAATAATAATAATAATTCTCAGTCATCCAGGTCATGGCTGTCCCAAAGGTGCTTTTTCAAGAGGCAACTGAACTGTGTGTTTTTTTAAAGACATTTTGCTTCCCATCAAGAAGCTTCTTCAGCTCTGGCTGCGATTCCCCACCATCCAGCTAGAGCTGAAGGAAAATAGTAAAGTCCAGTTACCGCCTGAAAAAGAACCTTGGGACTAAAATGAACTGTTTTTTCCTTCACTGTCATCTCAGAGCTTCTGAAAAATAAATTTACATTCAGTTTTCATTCATAGAGCTTCGATGGTGCAGTGGTTAAAGTGCAGTACTGCAAGCTACTTCTGTTGATCACCGTCTGCCAGCAGTTTGGCAGAGGACTCTCAGTAGGTTCAAGGTTGACTCAACCTTCTGTAAGAACCTAAGAAGAGCCATGCTGAATCAGGCCAAAGCCCATCGAGTCCAGCATTCTGTGTCAGACAGTGGCCCACCAATTGTCCATGGGGATCTTGAGCAGAAAGAGAAGGCAAGACCCTCCCTTTCCCCTGATCCCCAACAAATGGTACTCAAGGGAATCCTGCCTGCCTCAACCAACATAGAGGCGGCACATGGACATCCGTTTCAATAACCACCGATACACTTGGCATCCATGAATCTGTCTAATCCCGCCTTGAAGCTATCCAGGCTGACAGCTGTCACAACCTCTTCTGGAAGTGAATTCCATAAACCAAAGAAATATTTCCCTTGATTTGTCCTCACTTTCTTACCTATGAGTTTTAGGGAGTGCCCCCTTGTCCTAGTATTGTGTGATAGAGAAAAGAATTTTTCTCTATCCACCTTCTCTAACCCATGCATGATTTTATACACTTCGATCAAGTCACCCCTTAAACGCTGTCTTTCAAGGCTGAAGAGACCAAGGTGTTGCAGCCTGGTATCATAAGGGAGGTGCTCCATTTCCTTGATCATTCTTGTTGCCCTTTCTGCACCTTTTCCAGTTCCATTATATCCTTCTTGAGGTGTGGTGACCAGAAATGTACACAGTACTCTAAGTGTGGTCTCACCATCAACTTCTATCCTTCCAACATCAATAAAATGAGGACCCAGATTGTTGGGGGCTATATGCTGACTCTCTGTAAACCGCTTAGAGAGGGATGTAAAGCACTGTGAAGCAGTATATAAGTCTAAATGCTATTGCTATTTTAAGAAGCATTTTGGAGATAATTTCCTGAGGACTGGGGAAGTTTGTCTGGAATAAAAACCACTCGTGGGTTTATTAACGCACAAAAAATACTTTGATTCTTATGTTCTTCCGTGGGCATGCTGATATTTAGAAATGATTTGGTACTTTTAGAACATAATACACCTACTCAAAAATCTGTAATGGCATAGGAAATGAAATTACAGTTTTTACTCTTTGGATTCCTCAAAAGCAGCTTAAACCATGATCAAAATGTTTAGAAAAGCATGAAGAGGTTTCTTCCCTTTCCAGATGAAGAGTCTGATAAGACAGGGAAAGAAAATCATTAAAATGATTACTTGTAGAGCAGTATTTAGATCTTCATGTGGAAGTACCATCAGTTCAAAGTGTTAAGTTAAGGATGATGGGTGTTCTTAGTAAACAGGTTGGAAGAAACTTTGGAGGTCTTCTAATCTAATTCCTGTCCAGTGTGGGACAAATAGTTGTTCAGTCATCTCTTTCAAACAGGGGTCCTCAAATTTGCTACTTTAAGACTTATGGACATCAATTCCCAGAATTCTCCAGTCAACTATGCTGGCTGGAGATTTCTGGGAGTTGACATCCACAACTTTGAAGACTTCTTTAAAATATCCACTGATGACTCTGTACTTCAAAAGAACAGGTTGTTCAATTTATTAATGCCTCTGAAAGTCAGAAAATTCCTCATTATTTCGAATTTAGATCTGTCCCTATAAAGCTTCCATTATTTGGTTCTGGACTTACCATTGGCTGCTGTAGAGAATAAATCCCTAAATTATAAATGCCTGTTTTATACTTTTTGATTTATTTCTCAGTACCATTATGACCATTTTACCCTGGGATTATTTTTTTTTACTGGCCCTGTAACGTGAATATTGCATATGCCTATGAATGTTTCTGTGCCTTAAAGGTCCACAACTACATAAGAAAATAACTCCATTCACATAATTTGTCTCCTAACAAGTGAAGTGGCTTCAACAACAACAAAATCCAATCACTTCCCCCTTTTTTTCAGCCAGCATAATATTCAAGACTTAGACTATTGTAAAGAAGAATTGATACTTCATTTATATCGACTGAATCTATTGCTTCTCTGACCATCCATACCCATAAGACATTGGTAGAATTACAAGCAATCCAAAGGCAATAGTAGGTATTCTTTCTTCAGGAGGAGTTTTTTTTTAAAAAAAAAAAGTGTCAAAGCACAGCAAAGCTATAGATAGAAACAGCATCATTTTTATATATTTTAAAATTCCATGAAATAATAATTGAACAAGGAACTGTTGCTTGGAGGTTCCCCAGAATATAAATTCAGAAAATTGCAGAATGGGGTCAATCACCACAGACTTTTATGAGCTTGTTTAAAAAGAAAATGGAATCAAATTTCTATGGCATCGTATTTGATGTACCTGTACATCTTGTTATCCTTCTACATCTTCAAACTTTTATTCCACAAAGAATAAATACAAAATCAAATGGTCTGAGTTCTTTGAAGTTTTTAATATATACAGATCTTTCAGACTATTCACAGTTCAATGGGCTTACTGCAGATTTACAAAAAAAAAAAAGATTCTTGATACACCTGAATAAAAGTGTTATTTCCTGATAGCAACAAAACGACAGAAGTGGAAACCTTGCCTGGTCTCTATCGTTTTGATCGCAAACCCAAGTCTGGTTTTCATGCATAAAACACAGCAGTTAGAGGAGGCGTTTAAACTGGATTACTTTTTCATGATGCTGAATTGGATGAAACTGAAGGATTGCTTTGTGTTTCACATAAACTTGAGTTAGCTGGACTTATAAAAATAATAAATTTCATACACTAAGCTAATCATGTTTATGTTAATACAGCAATGTTTGCTATATTAATTAAATCTATTTATATACAGCATCATAAGCATCTACAGGTGGAAATAAAGGAGTAAAACCATTCACAGGAACATAACTCACATTCCAAAATGTTTTTA
Organism: Erythrolamprus reginae; assembly: GCF_031021105.1. NCBI lineage: Eukaryota > Metazoa > Chordata > Lepidosauria > Squamata > Dipsadidae > Erythrolamprus > Erythrolamprus reginae. The sequence goes on along the minus strand of NC_091952.1, from coordinate 85,229,657 downwards.
ATAGACAAGCACATACTTGATCAAAACATTTCATAATATGTTAATAAATAACATCCAGTGTGTTATACTTTTCAAACATCTTAATGTCTTGGATATATAAAAAAAGGAGAACTTGATGTTTTTGATTCACATTGGCAGTAAATGGCAATAAATAATGGATCGATACAACAAAAAGGTGGCATGTAATATAAAAATAAATGTAGACTGGTTGACATGCTGTATCTGCAGAAAAGGGTTTCTCACTAGAAAATCAGAACAGAAAAACAGATTGTCTTAAAAACACTAAATAGACAAAGATTTTCACATTAGCTTGAAATTCCTCCATTGAAGAGTGAAAACTTCTGCCCATCCACTAGCCTCCTAGTGAAAATACAGAACAATTTTCCTCCACCCAGTGTTTTTAGACCTATCTCTGAAAGCTTTATTGAGGAGATAGGCTGTATAATAGATTCTGGTGTATGACAAGACTGCGATGCTACCGTACATTCAATCAATGAGAAATGCAATTTTAAAATGTCACTTCAGGATCAATAATACTCAGTCCGGGGCTACACGGTTGTTTCTGACTTAAATTGACAGTTGTTTAGGAGGAAAAATAATGCATAATTGCCTGTGACCAGATTTATTCAGGAAATGCCCCGAAATAAAATGTCTGTCTGCAGGAAGAGTACTATATAAAATTAGTTTTGTAAGAAGGAGAAAAGAACACTTTTATCTTCATAGGTACCATACAGATGTTTGTATTTTATTGCTTTTTGAGCCAATATATCTATTGTAGTAAGATTCCATCATTTGAATAAGTTGCAAAATAAATTATTTCCAGAGGCTTAGAAGGTGAGCCTATGTTGCACTTAGGTTGCATTAAAAATGATCTGGGAAGCTTATGTTTGATTGAACTCGATTAAAACATAATTAGAGGAAAAATCAAGGATCCACCTGTATGTAAGAAGACAGTATATCTCAATGGGGAATTTTAAAAGCTTGTAATATAACCACACCCTCAGTTCCTATTAGTGCAGAACAGTCAACACAGCGTGCTGATGATTTTGATATCACCTCCAAGAGGTTTCTGATTTAACATAATAGATTATTTAAAGATGCAACTCCCAATTCAACTATGGTGAAGAATGCCTGCTTAAATCTCAAATCTGAAATGCAATACTACGCTTAAGGCTGCAGTAAGTTACCAGCAACAAAATCCAGTTATTTGTCAGACATATCAGAAACATAATAAAACAAACGATTTAAGGGCCGGTTGGGATAAGAAAGGAAGTGTTTTAAATAACTGCATATGAATGAAGATGTACCATAGTTTGAGCTAGTTCTGGATACAAACTTCAAAATCAAGCCACATCCAAAGTGGTACAGAGTCCCTTTTGCTAAAGGCAAAGAGACAATTTCATCTCACTTGTTCCAAGGCAAACAAATCCTAGTTTACTAGAGTGCCTACTTAAATCTGAAAGAACATTAATCAGTCCCAAGAACTCCTTTCTTTTTGCATCTGTTATTCATGAAGATCAGCCTTCTCTTTTGTTCCTGTCCCTGAAGAGGTTTTTTTTTTTTTAATTGGGCTAGTATTAATACTTTTACACCTCCAGCCAGACCTCAGTTCAGCTGTGAAAAATCATGTGGCAAGGAACAATACAAGCACTAGCACAGATCTACAGCAACTTCTGAGGAGGGATGCTAATACAAAGGCTTCTGGCCCTGGTTTTCAAATTCTGACCAGGCATCGTTGAGCTCCATAAAAATCATCTTTGCGTATTGTTCATATGGCTGTCCGGTAGCCTGGAAGAAAAGCAAAACAACACATCTCAGTAAGGACATAAATCTGTTTGGACATGCACACAGAAATATCCAACAGACATTTGGGGCTGTTTAGGCAAATCCATTTTTCTCCATGGAATTTTAACTGAAAACAAAAACACTAAATCTATTTTTAAAAAAAATAAATGTTATTGATTTTTTTAAATTTTAACAAAAAGAAAAAACATAAATTCAAAAACATAAATGTGTGTACCATCACCAAACAAAATCATATGTCCCTCCACCAGGGAAGATTCAATTCTATATCTTTCATTTACCTCAGCTCCGGGTTACATTGCTCATTCTTTATAGAGTGATTGAATTTTATTTTTTACATTTGCATTGCTTACTAATATTAATATATGATTTTTAACCTTTTCCCACCGCCTCATTGTTGCTACTAATTTCTCTTCATTATAATTATGTAATCTAATTTCCATAATTTCGTAGTGAATGTGATCCACCATGTACCTGCACCAATTTTTAATCGTCCATTTATTAGCATCTTTCCACCCAAGCACTATAGTTGCTTGGGCACTTTCTATTGCTGCAATTTTAATTTCTTCATATTCTTCTACTTCACTATTTATCTAGAGCTTAGCTTTGTGTCAGTTACCTGAGGTGAAAAGACTTTAAGGTGAGGGTGGTGGGAAATTGTGAAATGGTGACACTTCGTTTTATTTAAAAGATAGAATAAAGCCAAAGGAGAATTAGGAACCTCACAAGAGGTATGTGCGTGAGAGAGAGAAGCTGTGGGGAGAATATAATTCTTTAACATTCTGTTGGGTTATGAATCTGTAAAATTTGACTTTCAAGGTGAGAGTAATACTGACCATGATATTGCTTCAGTTACAGTAGCAGAAAAGCAGAAAGGTTTAAATGATATGAGCAAATACTCAGCCGAAATCCGCCCTTCCTCCATAAAGTACCCCATAAAAACTAACCTGAAGCCAACTAAAGCCTTCATCTCAAACTGACAGAGCCCCTATAGACAAGGCAATAGAAAAAAAGTCTCAAAAGTGAGTGAGGATTCATAGAGGGTGACCTTGTCTATTTCTGTCCTCCAAAAAGAGTTGGATAACCAGGCAATGCAGATAAGCCCGTAAATTTATTCCCTGACAAATGAACAGATGGTTAGGCTAAGTCTTGTTTTTGAAACAAATCAAACCACAAAGCTATATTAATTTGTGGAACAGTGCACATTTTATCAAGTTTGATTATTTCAGGAAAGTCTTAGTAATCAAAACAGCAAAGAAATGACAATAAAATTACTGTTACACATGTCCGTTTATAGTGGGATTTAATCGGTTGTATATCAGTGGTAGGTTGGTCCTGGTTTGGTCCGGTTCCAAGAACTACCGTGTTTCCCCGAAAGTAAGACAGTGTCTTACTTTCTTTTTACCCCCAAAAGCCCCACTACGTCTTACTTTCGGGGTATGTCTTACATTGGAAAAAAATTGAAAGGGTCGCGTTCCCGAAGGCATCTCCCCAGAGTCCAGAAGGGCAGCCACGGGACAGGAGCCTCGTGAGCCCTTTTCCAAGTTCAACCTCAGGGCTCCAAGCGGCGTGCACGCGTGGAGCCACAGACACGTGTCGGGGAAGCGTGTGTCTGGAGGGGAGGAGCCGCTCTGCGCAGTTGGGCAGCCCCACCTGCCTGCCGGAAAGGAGGCGGGCGAAGGAGGGCGCAGCTCCAGCCACTCACCTCGGAGCTGGTCGGCCTCGCTGGCCGCTTGCAGCCGAGCCTTGGCAGGACTCGGTTGCTGGGACGAGCGCCTTCGCTGCAAGCCGCCGCCCGCTCGGCTCGCTTCGGACCAGCGCCATCCTTCGCTTTGCCACGCCGGGGAAGAGGCGGTGGCGCCACGGCGAGGCGAAGGCAAGTGCGCGCGGGGATCTTGGAAGCGACATCATCGGGCTCCCCCCCCCGGCAATACCCGTGTTTCCCCGAAAGTAAGACATATGTCTTACTTTCGGGGTACGGCTTATATTAGCCGACCCCCCTGAAACCCCCGATACGTCTTACAATCGGGGGTGTCTTACTATCGGGGAAACAGGGTAGTACGGTGGTGGTGGGAAGCTCCGCCCACTGCCCAGGATGCTTCTGCACATGCGCAGTAGTGTTGCAAGCACACAAACTGGTAGTAAAGGGTTTTAGAACCCACTACTGTTGTACATGTTCATTTATTCTAAAGAAGTACTTGCAATATAAAACTCTCTTTGTTAGCTGGCTAATGATTGCCAATCAATGTAACCTTAATTTGAAAAGAAAAAATGTTGCTTATCACAAAATCCAACCTTAAGCTAGTGATCTGTGGAGTGGCTTTTGTATTTATTTGTAACCTGGGGCTATTAATTTTTCAAATCACATTTTTTTAATTAAAAAAAGTCATCGTGAGGATTAAAATGCAAGAAATCTATTTTTTCCACTAGTTAAATGAAACTTATTGGAACTTTCTAGACATTTTTAATATCGAAAAAAGAAATACTGCAAATTATCTTGAGATTTCAGACCTAAACCATCTCCCTCCTTCTCCTCCTAACAGGACAATTAATTTCAAGTCTTCTTGCTAGGCTGTGTAGATCTAGTATGAATGAAAGATTATCAAGATGAATCACACTAGACAATGCATTGTATATCCCAAGAAACATCCTCTCATGTAGACGATTTTAATATTTGAAGATAATAATGGTAACAACAATGTACAATTGTTTATGTATCTGACATTGCCTGAAGCAATACATAGAACTAGAATATTAATGTTGTAAGTCATGAATCCCAAGACATGGTTTCTTACTTTATCAGGATGAACAACAAGTACTGCTTTCCGATAAACCTTTTTCACTTGTTCTGGAGTAACAAGATCGGCCATGCCCACAGGTTTCCATTTCGTTTCTCCTTCCCAGAGCACTGTATGCATGGTAGATAGCAGTGCTCTTATATTTCTCTCCTTCCCTTCAATCCACTCAAGGATCTGTGTAGAGAGATAGAATCCCGAATCAAGCAGCTAAACAGGTGGGTGTAATTAATCCTATTAAGGTAGACCAGGGCTCACCAACCTGTGAACTACAGCCTTCTATTGGGCTGTGGCCCCATTGCTACCTGGACACATGAGTGGCCGGCCAGTGCAACCCCATTCATGTGAGCCTCGTTGCAGAGGCTAGCGGTCCCACTCACACAAGCATCGCCGTGAATGTCATGGACATGCGTGACCATGAGCACACACATACACCTGCTTCTCCAACAAAATCATCCCCTCTTTTCCCCAGGTCAGGGGTAGGCAAAGTTGGCTCTTCTATGACTTGTGGACTGCAACTCCCAGAATTCCTGAGCCACTCATGCTAGCTCAGGAATTCTGGGAGTTGAAGTCCACATGTCACAGAAGAGCCAACTTTGCCTACCCCTGCCCCAGGTGGTTCTGGGGAATTCTGTATTAGGCTAAAGTGGCTCTGTATTAGACTGAACTTAGTTTCAAAATTAGGGAAAGGAACCATCACATAGAAATGTCAAACTACTCTTCCGTAGCCGGATTATCTCAATGAGATTCTCTGTCCCCTCCTTTCTACCATCACTGTCACCATGTGGATGCTAACATTTTGAAAGTACTGTATATAGAAAATAACAATGCAAAAGATCCCGAGAAGCTGGACATTATTTACATTATTTATGTATGGCCTACACAATTAACATTGCATCCTAATGCATCGTTGAAACTTTATTTTTAAAATTTCTAAGTTACCCCAATGCTTACTTTTAATTTTTCAGGATCCATTTCTTTGGCCATTTCTTCTTTTCGCATCTCTGCTATTGTTCTAGGACCCTTTTTGTCCTTATGTGCATTAAAACCTTGACCAGATAAGAGATCCTCAAAATCAGCAGACAGTTTGGGCTTAGAATCTGAACAGTAAAAAAAAAAAAGTATTATTAAATATAATGACATTATAAAATAACCCTCAAATCCTGGGCATAAATTGTTTCAACTCCTTCCCTCAAAACGACTGTAGAGTACTGCACATCAAGACAACTGGACAACCAAGACAACTAGAAACAAGAATAGTTTTTTCCCCTGAATGTCATCACTCTGCTAAACAAATAATTCCCTTGGCACTGTCAAACTATTCTCTAAGGTTGCATTACTACCGTATTACTATTACTTATCTCATCATTCCTATCACCCATCTCCTCCCACTTATGACTGTATGACTGTAACTTGTTACTTGTATCCTTACGATTTATATTAATATTGATTGTTTCCTGATTGCTTATTTGTATCCTATGGCAATCATTAAGTGTTGTTGTACCTCATGATTCTTGACAAATGTATCTTTTTCTTTTATGTACACTGAGAGCATATGCACCAAAGACAATCACACCTGGCCAATAAAGAATTCTATCCCATCCATCCCATCTCATCCTAGCCTAGCCTTCCTGATTTGAGATAGTTCAATATTTCTCTTAAGACAAATTACTGTACCCTGAAACTTAAGCCAAACAAGTTAATACATAGGCATCCATTGCACAGAAAAATATGGGCATTTATACTTTCTCCCGCAGTGCTAACGTTGTAAGCAGAACTTTCCGCAACAGCAGTCACTGGAAATTCAATTGCAGAACTTTTATGTAATGTATACAGGTAGTCCTTGACTTAAAACCATTCATTTAGTGACCAAAGTTACAACCCCATTTTAAAAAGCGACTTATGGCTATTTTTCACACTTGTGACTGCAGCATCCCTATGGTCACATGATCAAAATTTGAATGCTTGGCAACTGGCATGTATTTATTACAGTTGCAGTGGATCACTGGATTATGTGATCACATTTTGTGAACCTCTGGCAGGTAAAGTCAATGGGGAAGCCAGATACACCTAACAATCATTACTAGTTTAACAATTGATTCACTTAGCAACTGTGACAAGGAAGGTCATTAAATGACAAATTCACTTAACAACCATCTCACGTAGCGGTGGAAATGTTGGGCTCAATTATGATCATAATTGAGGTCCTACCTGTATTTTAGCACTCCATATACAGTGATCCCCCGATCATTGTGAGGGTTCCGTTCCAGGACCCCCCGCAATGAGCGGGTTTTCGCGAAGTAGCGCTGCGGAAGTAAAAACACCATCTGCGCATGCGCACATGGTGTTTTTACTTCCCAGCAGCGAGGAGCCGAAGATTGGGGTTTCCCCGCCGCCCACGCAAACTCCTCGCTGCTGCCGCGCCCGCCGCTCGCCCGCCCTTCGCCCGGCCACCCGCCCTTCGCTCGCTGCTCGCCCGGCCACCCGGGTTCGTTTGGCTTCGGGACATGCCAGCAGCGACGTTTTAAAACAGCCGCGCGGCTTCCCAACTGAGTCCTGAAGTTCGCCTTTGACTTCGGGACTCAGTTGGGAAGCCGCGCGGCTTCCCAACTGAAAGGGAAAGCCCCCCCAGGCCGGCTCCGATCCCCCAGGCCGGCTCCGATCTTTTAAAACAGGCGCGCCGCTTCTCCGCTGACTCCTAAAGCGGGGAAGTTCGCCAGGAGTCAGCGGAGAAGCGGCGCGCCTGTTTTAAAAGATCGGAGCCGGCCTGGGGGGGCTTTCCAGCAACCCCCGAGCCCGGGTTGGGGGCTCAGGGGTTGCTGGAAAGCCCCCCCAGGCCGGCTCCGATCTTTTAAAACAGGCGCGCTGCTTCTCCGCTGACTCCTAAAGCGGGTGAAGGGCAGGCGAGCCGGGCGAAGGGCGGGCGAGCCGGGCGAAGGGCGGGCGAGCCGGGCGAAGGGCGGGCGAGCCGGGCGAAGGGCGGGTGGCCGGGCGAAGGGCGGGCGAGCGGCGAAGGGCGGGCGAACGGCGGGTGGCCGGGCGAAGGGCAGGCGAGCGGCGAATGGTGGGTGGCCGGGCGAAGGGCGGGTGAGCGGCGAACGGCGGGTGGCCGGGCGAACGGCGGGCGAGCGGGTCCTGGGGGGGCTTCGCCCTCCCGCCAGCAAGAGGGGGAAGACCCAGGGAAGCCGCCCAGCAGCTGATCTGCCCGGCGCCATCTACGCATGCGTGCCCATAGAAAAAAAAGGGCGCACATGTGCAGATGGTGTTTTTACTTCCGGGTTCAAAAATCGCCATATAGCCGTTTCGCAATGATCGGGATCACAATACCCGGGGGATCACTGTATTGCATTTTCTAGTCTACCTATCTGAGTAAGAACCCTCTTCTTTGTTTTACCAGATAGGCCCATTTTGGACTTAAACTCGCTCAGCAATGTGAATGTAATTTTCGCTTGCCTTTGAGAAGTTCAGCTCTTTTAAACTCGCGTGAACATGTGGTAACTAAAAAACTTTAATTACAAGTATACAAGTACAGTGGTACCTCGTCTTACAAACACCTTTTCTAACGAACTTTTTGAGATACAAACTCGGTGTTTAAGAATTTTTTGCCTCTTCTTCCGAACTATTTTCACCTTATGAACCCAAGCCGCCGCCACTGGAATGCCCCGCCTCCGGACTTCCATTGCCAGCCGAAGCGCTAGGATTCCCCTGAGCCTCCTTTCACTGGGAATCCCCACCTCCGGACTTCCATTGCCAGCCAAAGTGCCCATTCTTGCATTGCTGGGATTCCCCTGAGGCTCCCCTCACTGGGAAACCCTGCCTCCGGACTTCCATTGCCAGCCGAAGCGCCCGTTCTTGTGCTGCTGGGATTTCCCTGAGGCTCCCCTCCCTGGGATTCCCTTCATTTTTGCTGGAGCTGCTTTGAATCCCAGTGAGGGGAGGCTCAGGAGAATCCCAGCAGTGCAAAAACGGGCGCTTCGGCTGGCAATGAAAGTCCTCTGCCGTCAGGCATGGGGGAACTAAACATCTCCCCCTTGCCCATGTTGTTTCGCCATTGATTGATTGACTGTGTGTCTGTTTTTATATACATTGGGATTGTTTTATAAATTTATTAATTTTAAACTGTAATTAGATTGGTGGGCATTGGATTTGTTATTATGTACTGTTTTATTGTTGTTGTGAGCCGCCCCGAGTTTGCGGAGAGGGGCGGCATATAAATCCAATAAATCTAATCTAATCTAATCTAATCCAGAGGCGGGGATTCCCAGCGGCGCAAGGCAAAAGGGGTGAGTTTTGGGATTGCACGTATTATTCACTTTTACATTGATTCCTATGGGAGACATTGTTTCATCTTATGACCTTTTCTACTTATGAACCTCGTCACGGAACGAATTAAGTTCGTAAGACGAGGTACCACTGTATACTGCTGTAAAATGGTATACCTGGATTTTGCTTTTTCTCTTTCCACATCCAATGAAATTTATTGTAGAACATAATATTATCAAATATGAGAGCTCCCTGTATGCAAGCCGTATCATTGGCAGATGGGAAAACTGGTAACACTAGAGCATACCTTACACTGAGTTTCACTTCAAAATAATGGGCAACAGGTAGGCCTTCAGAGGTTGTTAAAATTCATTTCCCATCAGTCCTTGCCAACCATGAGGAATACTAAGAGATACTATCAGGAAATCTACAGAAATCTCTATCTGTTGTTGTTTTTTCACTTACAAGTCATTGGGAAGGACAAACATTGGTTTATTATAATAACCAGAAGTGCCACCTCTGCAATAATATCTAATTCAGTCTTCCCAAGCTCTTTAGATGTGTTAGGACTGCCACTTCCAAGATCCCTGTAAACAATTCCTAATTTGGGATATTGTCTTTCCAAAATTCACAGAGGGCATCTGGTTGGAGCAAGCTGGTGTACTCTTAGAGTGTCTAGTTTAATTTCACACGTCACTTATATCATAATTAATAGAGACTTGGCCATGAAAATATCGCACTTTGTAGCCTACCAAGCAATATACTATTTGCATTAAAACATAGTTCAAAAAATTAAAAGTTCAGTTACCAGAACTGCCCGATCCTTTTCCACGATCATTTTGACCAGCAGGCATTGCAGAAAAACTCACATTATAATTTGGCCTATTTTGCGGAGAAGAATGAGGCATGCTTTGTTGAGGTTTAGTCTGGGTTTGAGGCCTGGGGAATCCAGGGCCCTGTGGCCAGCTGCCACCTCCCATTGGCTGGGGAGATGGTTTCTGTGGTGATCCCATAGGAGGAAAAACCCCTCCCATTCCTGTAGGTGTACTGGGTTTGCTGGCAAAGGAAGGACAACCTGGAACATGAAGTAAAGCAACGTGTATTAATGTTATGTATGGCTTAGTAAGAAACCAGAATGAGAATTGTTACACCTATAACCAAGTATCAAGTCATCAGAATTATAAATAAAGCACATTTCCAAGATTATAAATGCTGACTGTTATTGTACACCACAATAATATATGGGCACACAGAACTTACAAGACAAATTTCCTAATAGATACGAGAGTGGCAAATGGCTGTACACTTCTCCAGAATAAATAAAATCTGTTTTTTTCAAGTGCAGGATGAAGTTTTATTTTTGATTTATTTTATTTATTTGTCAAACTTGGATAGTAGTAGTTTGTATAAACATAACATAAGTAAAAAGTAATGATAAAAGAGGACAATAGAATAGTAGGACAGGGACGGTAGGCATAGTGGTGCACTTATGCACGCCACCTAACACACCCCTTAGGATTGGGGTGAGGTCGACTACAGACAATCTAAGGTTAAAGTTTTTGGGGTTTGGAGAAGAAACCACAGAGTTAGGTAGTGCATTCCAGGTATTGATCACTCTATTGATAAAGTCGTATACAATGGTACCTCATCATACGAACTTAATTGGTTCCAGGAGGAGGTTCGTAAGGTGAAAAGTTCGTAAGATGAAACAATGTTTCCCATAGGAATCAATGTAAAAGCAAATAATGCGTGCAAATCCTTCAGGAAAATCCCAAACTTTAGAAGGGAGGCGAACAGAGGGCAGGGAGGAGCAGCTAAAGGGGGCGGGTGGAAGAAGCAAGGCTAGGCTAAAGGGTGAGTGGGAAGGAAGAAAGGCAAGGGGGGCGCCCCTCCCTTTTCTTTCTTCAAAAGACACCCTTTCAGTTCCTTTGCAAGCATGTTGTTCTCTACAAAATTTTTCCTCCCCTAGCTGCCCCTCCCTCCTCCCTTTTCTTTCTTAAAAAGACACCCTTTCAGTTCCTTTGCAAGCACGTTGTTCTCTACAAATTTTTTCCTCCCCCAAGCAGCCCCTCCCTTTTCTTTCTTCAAAAAAGGGGGGGAAAAGGAAACCCCTTCAACCCAGCAGCAGCTGCTTGGGTTCGTAAGGTGAAAATAGTTCGGAAGAAGAGGCAAAAAAATCTTAAACACTGGGTTCGTATCTTGAAAAGTTCGTTAGAAGAGGCGTTCGTAAGATGAGGTACCACTATATTTTGCAAACAAGTCTGGAGCCGTTTACATTTAGTTTGAATCTATTAGGTGCTTGTGTATTGTTGTGGTTGTGGTTGACTGATGGCTTGGAGTGTGGGTGGGAAGTGAAATTTAAAGTCACCCAATCAACTAAAAATGTATAATCAAGAGAATGAGATAGATAGAATGAGATATGAAACTTCTAATTGCTCACCATTTAGAGAATGTACTCATAAAGATAATTAATAAAACTATTCATATATATAACATACCCTATTTGAAAATCTGGATGTATGAGAATTCCTCTGCGTAGATATTACGTCTTTAATTATTCTCGGGTGAGTTATATAAGTCTGAAGAAAATCACTTCAAAGCTAAATTCAGACAACACTTTACATACAAGGATATTATAATCACTCTCTATCTCTCTTAACAAAATTATCCCACTGGGCCACCAAGGGAATCAGTGTAAAATCAGGTAAAATGAGCTCCACTCATTTTAGACTCTTCTCTGAGAATAAGTCATAGAACTATAATTATTTGGATATTCTAGATTCAATTATTATTTTTCTAGCATGAATTAAGTGTAGATGCCATTAAGAAATTGTTTTTTTTTCAATTCTCCCAATTAGACATAATATCTTGAGGTCAAGAAGCAAATAAACAAGTTGGTGATTTAAAAAAATATGCCAGATTGAAGCAGACCCCCGAAATCCTGAGTTGCTTCAAAAGAACCTAGCATAGTTATTGCCATCTCCTCAAAGCTACCATTTATGCAATTCTTAACACAATGTCCAATGCCACCAGTTTCTGATATGTACAGTACACATGCAAAATTCCCAAACTATCCTGGGCATCTAACACATAAGCACTCTATATTGACATTTGAATGCATAAGAAGCTTGACAAAAACAAGAGAATTGTTCAGAGTTCTCCTTAGAATTCCTACTACAACTGAAACTTCTAGTGAATACCATGCAGAGCCAGACGTCTTACCAACATGGAATGGCATTTATGATGGAGATCACTATTGGGTGCTGGATCTGAACTCCAAATACACAAACTGAATAATCAAATTATCACAGATAATCCCCACTCGGTTAAAGACCTTGGTATACTAATAACAAAAGATTTAAGTGCCAAAGCCCACTGCAACAATATAGCCAAGAAGGCTTCAAGAGTTGTAAACCTAATCATACGAAGCTACTGCTCTGGCAATCTCACACTACTTACCAGAGCTTACAAAATTTTTGCCAGACCCATCCTCGAATACAGCTCATCTGTTTGGAACCCCTATCGCATCTCAGACATTAACACCCTTGAAAATGTCCAAAGATACTTCACCAGAAGAGCCCTTCACTCCTCCACTCAAAACAGAATACCCTACAAGACTAGACTTTCAATCCTGGGCCTAGAAAGCTTAGAACTAAGACACCTTAAACAAGATCTAAGTATTGCCCACAAGATCATATGCTGCAACGTCCTGCCTGTCGGCGACTACTTCAGCTTCAACCACAACAACACAAGAGCACACAACGGATTTAAACTTAATATTAACCACTCCAAACTTGACTGTAAAAAATACGACTTCAGTAACCGAGTTGTCGAAGTGTGGAACTCATTACCGGACTCCATAGTGTCATCCCCAAACCCCCAACACTTTACCCTTAGATTATCTATGGTTGACCTATCCAGATTCCTAAGAGGAAAGTAAGGGGAGAGTACAAGTGCACTAGAGTGCCTTCCGTCCCCAGTCCTATTGCTCTCCTATATCTCCTATACCTTTCTTCTATTCCTATATCTCTTCTTCTATTCTTTCATTGATATGTTCTATTACTACACCTTCTTTTCTATTATTTCATAAATATATTTATATATATATTTAATATATATAAATATATTTTATGAGTATCTCCTCTATAACCTTCATCATGTATTTTACTATGTGTATATATATACCCACTAAAACCCTCATTGTGTATTGGACAAAATAAATAAATAAAATAAATAAATAAAATAAAATAAAATAATAAATAATAAATAAATCTGCACTGGTAAAAATCTCTCCCCAAAAAAAGGACAGATCATGAGATAACCATGTCTATTCTGGATAACCACTTCTCATGAGTACATCACAGAAACCACAATTTTGCAGTTGGTTTATGAGTTGAATGGTTGGGAGTAGTTGGGATACCACTTAACCTTACAGCTGCAATGCCTCCTTTTAAGGACAAAAGTGAAACAGTCTCATTTCTTGATCAATGTATTGTATTATCTTTTTACTGTTGCAGAAATATTAGGATCCTTTCGACTGAGAAGTTTTTACTACATTCACTGGGTAAGTCTCTTTATCCTTAGTGAAAGAAGTGTTTTAAATGTGAATGTAAGGACTAGAAAAAATATTATTTTTTGGAAAATAACAAAAACAGATTTGAAATAGAACATTGACGTTGATTATAAAGTCTTTCCCATGGGAAACAGTGGATATTTACAGTACTTTACTTGAAAAAACATAGTGTAATAAGTTAGGTCTTTGAAGGTTGGACACTAGAGGGCATGTAAAGCAAATAAAATAACTGCAAGCTGTGCGTGGAAAAAATTATTCAGCAGATACTTAAACACATACAGTATATATATATTTGGCTGTAATTGAAAGACTAGATGATGCTATGGAAGTGAAATAACTTTCATTGGAGAATGAATTTGACTTAAATATGGATTTAAATAATAACAGTCTATAAGAAAGATATAGAATAAGATGAACTGAACCTACCAATAAAGCTAGGTGATGGTTAATAATTAAAAATGATATGTGAATAATAGGCCAGAATAATGATTTGCATAAGTATTTTATACTGGATTTACAAAAGGGATTTATTAATGTTGTTGGTGATTTTATGAGAAAAGAAAAATAAATGAAAAGAAACGATATGTTTGAATATTATTTGAGGAGACCTATTAAGATTTTGGACGTAAGGGGAAAGAATAAATAATGTGCTTATTTGATCAAGGATAAAATTGGCTATGGTTATTTCTACCAGTCTTGAAAGGATTTTTTTTACTAGAATTGGAAAATAATGTTCTAAGGTTTTGTTTTAATGAAAATAGCTTATTTGCTATATTTAAATTGTTTTTTATTTAAGTTTAAAATGATTGAAGTATTAACTCTGGTAACCTTTATTGGTTGTATTTAATTGGTGATGTTTGTGGGATTTGCTTAAGAACAGACAAGGGGATATAAATAAGTGGATTTGTTAGATTTATTAGATTAAGTTTATAATAGATTATAATTCTGATAATCCTTACTGAACTTTACTGATTAGGAAGAATGATGAGGATGTTTATGTTTATTGATAATGAGATGAGATATAAGGTTAAGCGGTTTGTTACATTTTAAGAAGAGGTAATATGTTTTTCAGGTATGTTTGCTGGGAAGAAGGGAGGTAACATCTTTTTCTTTTCTTCTTTGATTGTTGATTTTGTTTTCTATTTTTCACTTTTCTTTTTACTTTCTTTTTACTTTTATGGCTTATGTTAGTTTTATTTAAAATTTAGAGGAGCCTCCAATAGCTTAATATTTGTCTAGAGTAGGGGTAGGCAACGTTGGGTCTTCTATGACATGTGGACCTCAACTCCTAGAATTCCAGAGCTAGCATGTATTGGCTCAGGCATTCTGGGAGTTGAAGTCCTCAAGTCATAGAAGAGCCAACTTTGCCTATCCCTGGTCTAGAGCATCATGTAAAATACTGAGAGCTGCGTAAATGGCAGTCTTTTGTTATCTGCCATTCATGGATTGACTTTGATTATTCATTCTGGAGAAGCAAGCAACTGACATTAATAGCAGACTGTTATATGAACATGCACTTCTGAATATACATGTGGTTTAGTCATGCAATCATGAGTCAACCTGCTAGATTTGCACCAAGAGCTCCCAAGTCAGCAAAAGGATCCAGAGTTTGTGGTTTGGCTTGATGTGTAGGGGTGTTGTGCAGTGATCCTGTAGGGCTGGAAGCAGTTGATTTGCTCATCCTACCTAGATGATGTAAGAAGAAGAGAAAGAGCAAGTTGATAAAATATAATTGACATTGAATCAGAGCTAAAACTAGCACAACCTAACTGCATAAGCAACCCAACCCCATCAACATAAGCAAACCATATCGTTCATAGAATTGTTATCTATCTATCTATCTATCTATCTATCTATCTATCTATCTATCTATCTATCTATTTATCTACCTATCTACCTACCTACCTACCTATCTATCTATTTATTTATTTATTTATTTATTTATTTATTTATTTATCTAACTATTTATTGTATTTCTATGCTGCCCAACTCCTAAAGGACTTTGGGTGACTTACAACAAGATATAAACTGCATTTAAAAAATCATAAAGATTAAGTTAAAACAGTTTTAAAAATCGCATACATACATACATATCATTCAAGGCCAGACCTCATAAAATTGCGAGATCAATGGCCCAAGTCTTCCAGAAAAGCCAGGTCTTCAATGCTTTCCAGAAGGGCAATAGAGTGGTGGTAGTCTCTCCCACACTCCCCGAGTCAAGGATGGATACTCAATACAGTCCTATGGAGGCAAAACCCACAGCCACTCGGTCTTGTCTGGGTTAAGTCTGAGCCTGTTTACACCCACCCAGACCCTAACAGCTTCCAGGCACTGGCACATCACATCCACTGCTTCACTGAACTGACTTGGGGTGGAGATATTCAACTGGGCATCATCAGCATATTGCTGATACCTCACCCCAAAACGTCGGATGATGTGGGAATATGGGAATAATGTGGGAATATGTCTTTCTATGAGGTCTGCATTGAAGATACAGTACATTCAAACAACATTGAACAAGTCTCAACAAGCACCCACTCTTTGGCAGAGTAGAAAAAAATAACATCTACATTACTTTTTTCATTAAAACATGTTATTAAGTAAATAGAGAATAAAGAAGTTTATTTGGCTCATGTACTATAAAAAGGCTTTTGGTAACTAGATAAATATAAATAGCAGTATGTATAACTTGTAGTAAACATGCTTTTGTAAAATTTCTGTAATACATCAATACTTCTCTGGGTGTCATATTTTTTTCTATTTCATTAGCACTTCTGATGATACCTTTTTTTTAGGCAGCCTTTCAAAATTTAAGATATTAAAATTTTAAATATTAAAATTTAAATGTGTTGTGTCCATTGAACAAGCATATTTTCAAAACTTCAGTAACAACTAAACAATGTCATTTGGAGGGGCCCAGGGGAAGAGCCTTCTCTGTGGTGGCCCCGGCCCTCTGGAACCAACTCCCCCCCCCCGGAGATTAGAATTGCCCCCACCTTCCTCGCCTTTCGTAAGCTCCTTAAAGCCCACCTCTGCCATCAGGCATGGGGGAACTGAGATACTCTTTCCCTCTAGGCCTTTACAATTTATGCATGGTATGTTTGCTTGTAGATATGATTGGTTTTAAAATAAGGGTTTTTAGTTGTTGTAGTATTGGATTTACATGCTGTTTTTATTATTGTTGTTAGCCACCCCAAGTCTACAGAGAGGGGCGGCATACAAATCCAATAAATAAATTAAATAAATAAATAAATAAATATAAGACGCACCTTAATTTTTTGGTGAGGAAAATAGGGGAGAAAAAAACCTGCCTACCAGGTATTTATCTGGCTAGTCCTTAGCCTGGTCAGCTTCAGCACATTAGTTCACTTGCTAGTTTTGAGGTTGGGGGTGGTGAGGGCTGTGCTTTTAAAGCACAGCTGGTTGTCAGAGGGAGTAGCAATTAGAAAAGCAGGCAAAGCACAGAAAATTGCTTAGTCTGCGGAGAGGGGTGGCATACAAATCTAATTTTTTATTATTATTATTATTATTATTATTATTATTATTATTATTATTATTTTCAGTTTGGGCTGAAAAGGCACAGCTGATTCTCAGAGGGAGGTCCAGTGACTAAAGCAGGCAAAGTGGGGAAGGGGTAAGAGAAGGCAACAGCTGTCCCAGACAGCCATTTTGGGTACCATGAAAGCGTTTGGAAGCGTGGAGCTCAAAAATGCATGGAGCTCAAAAACACAACCCATTGTCAGTGGCAATCTCTGCATCTAGGAAGAGGACGTGTGATGGCTGAGGGCCCTATGAGTGGGCAGGGCTACATCTGGAATATAAGACGCACCCTAATTTTCAGCTCTTTTAGGAGGGGGGGAAAGTGTGTCTTATACTCTGAAAAATACAGTTCTTGCCACTTTATTTAGAGAGTCAGTTTGCTGTAGTGGTGAAGGCACCAGGCTAAGAACTAGGAGACAATAAATTCTAATTCTGCCTTAAACATGAAGCCCATTGTGTGATCTCAGGCCAGTCATTCTCTCTCAGCCTTATCAAAAGTGGCAAAACACTTCAAAAAATCTTGCTAAGCAAATTGCAATGTCTGCTCTCAGCAATTATCAGGAATCGATAGAAATTTGAAGACACCCTCCACCCCAAATAGTGCTAAGTATGTCATCTTGAGCTCTTGAAGGGAAGGTGGAATATAAATCTTACAGCAAACAGCTACTTATAAACTGATGATGTCACAGTTCTTAGGTGGACACCTTTCACAAAAACAATCTTAATTACTAGATACAGTGTTCCCTCGATTTTCGCAGGTTCGAACTTTGCGGAAAGTCTATACCACGGTTTTTCAAAAATATTAATTAAAAAATACTTTGCGGGTTTTTTCCCTATACCACGTTTTTTCCCACCCGATGACATCATATGTCATCGCCAAATTTTCGTCTGCCTTTAATAAATATTTTTTTAATAAACTTTAATAAATAAACATGGTGAGTAATAATCTGAATGGTTGTTAAGGGAATGGAAAATTGCAATTTAGGAGTTTAAAGTGTTAAGGGAAGGCTTGTGATACTGTTCATAGCCAAACATAGTGTATTTACTTCCGCATCTCTACTTCGTGGAAATTCAACTTTCACGGGCGGTCTTGGAATGCATCCCCCACGAAAAGCGAGGGAACATTGTATTAGATATTTGTTTCATTGGCTCAAGGTTGACTTGGCCTTCTATCCATCCAAGGTAGTAAAAGAGGACCCAGACTGTTGGAGGCAACATACTGACTCTGTAAATGCTTAGAGAGGGCTGTAAAGAACTAAGTGCTATCGCTATTGGCATAAATCATCTTAAACAGATATTAATTTCAGACAAACCTGATTTACTAGGCCATTCCCAGTCTCCTGAAATATCTGGCTGGATGGAAACGGATGGTGTGTTTGAAGGACCTTAAAAGATAAACATTGCCATTTAGCAATATTTTTTAAATAGCAGTATAAAAAGTCCTCCAGGCATTTGTTTCAGCCTTTAGCACATTGTTTATGGGAAATTCACCATGTCTTTTCATTAAGTAAACATATATGCAATTTTCTCCCAAAAAAATAGCCAATTTCTGCTGAAATTAGTATTCACTAATAAGAATTTAGAAAACATTCTAAATATTCTAAATTCATTTTCACAAAATCAATGTGCATGCTTTTTATCATCTGAAAAATTCAGGTTCATGAACTTTACATAGGTGGAATTTTTCATGCAACACTTAAAGACTGTCATGCAACAATGTCTAAACCACAAGCAGTCAATATGATCTTAATGGATATCAGTGCACTACTATATTCCCAATTCCATATTTTTAAAATGCAAATTTCAGTGCTGTAAACAAAATGTTGGCCTCTATCAACTTATTTATTGCTTAGAATTTATTTTTCTTATTTACCTCTTTGAAATCTTGGTGCATCTTATACATCGGTGCATCTAATAGTTTGAAAAATATGGTAAGTAGAATTTTGACCTTAGAATGCATGAAGGTCAAAATTCTACTTACCGTATTTTTCGGACTATTAGACGCACTGGTGCATAAGACGCACCAAGATTTGGAAGAGGTAAATAAGAAAAAAAAATTGTCCTGCCCAGACTCAGGAGCACTCTGCAGGCTTTCCAAATCTTCTGTGTACCCCATTTTTTGCAAAAATGGGTGAAAAACAGGGCGCACAGAAGGTTTGGGAGGCCTGCAGAGGTTTGGGGGGAAGCCAAAAGGGCCATTTTTGTGAAAAAACAGCTTTTCACCCATTTTTCACAAAAACAGTGGCATTTTTTTTGCCTTTCCAGAAGCACTCTGCAGGCTTCCCAAATCCTTTGTGCACCCAATTTTTGTGAAAAATTGCCTCTCTTTTTTTTTTTTGCAAAAATAGGACACTGGGATAGGGCTTTGGACAGAGGACAAAAATGGCTGTATTCAGTGTATAAGACGCACCAACATTTCCACCCTCTTTTTGGGGGAAAGTGTATCTTATACTCCAAAAAAATATGATATTTAATCAGAAGAAAGTGTTGCCTCCTTCAACCATTTTTGCATCTTCCCAATTGTGTAAAGTAGGAAGTGGACAAAATTGTTCTGCAATAATTTTTGAGGGAACACAATTCCCTAAATATTGGCTGTGATGAATATTGTGTCCAGGTATTTTTGGTACTTAGACATTTTAGATTTTTTTTTCCAATCCTTTCCTTGTCCTTAGCTGTGGATGCTTAAGCCATGGTAGTCTAGTACAAATCATGGAGTGGATCATATATGAATAATCTCATTCTAAAATATTGGTGGGGTCAAAGTTCAAAGAACAGCTCGTGTGAGAACTGGAGTTCTCAATATAGAAAATACATCAACTGTGCCAATGTCCAGCAGATCACTGGATGAAAATTGATATTATTTGCTACCACATAGATTTTCTCCATGACATTGGGTGAAAACCAGAAGGCAAAATATTGCTTCAGCCATGGAAATATTGGAAAATAAGCACTTGATAGTATGAGTATGAGAAAGGCATCTACTTCATTGACAATGTCAATGACTTAATGTAAACTTAATTTCTCACACAGTCATGCTACTTCAGGTGTCTCAGAAGTATCTGACAAGGTTGAGTCAGGTCACTGAGGATGAACAGATTCCACATTTTTTGCAAATAAGATTACAGTCTTATTCACATTTTTTAAAAAAATATGAGAGTTTCTCCAAAAATCTTACTAATAACCACGCAATGTTTTGCTGTTTGACTTGTGAACAATTTGAACTTTGTGGTTTACTATTCTTAATTAAATGAACATGGAGATGCTTTATTACTCAAATCAGGCTATCCAATGAGAGAACACATTCCAAACCCAATGTTTGAACTGTATAAAAGTGGTTTCTCACTTTTCTAAGGATCTTTTCACTTTGGGAAACCTATTCTTTATTTATGTATAAATAAAGAAGTTTTTCCCTTCTTAAAATATCCTTGTTTTCATTCCAGCCTTAACATAATTATTTTGAAATTGCATTACAATATGTATCCATCATAATAATACTCAAAAAAAGGCTCTACTTTTGTCTCAATCATAAAGACATTTTCTTCCAGTGGCCAGTTCTATTTGGCCTTCTAGCTGAATTTTTTTTTTTTCAATTTTATTCTTTTTTTCCTTTTGGCTTCATTTTCCTGCCTTTTATGCATTTTCTTATGCTTCCGAAGAGATGAAGTCTTTTCTGCACTCCAAAACTTATGAGATTTTATCCCTTTATCTTCACTGAAAGATACTGAAGGATCTAATCTGTGTCAGTCATCCGAGAGAAAAGTTATCTGAGGACAGGATCCAACATGAGTCTGAAAACTCAGAAACCTCTGGTCCCAATGACCAACCCAAATTGGATCCCTGTCCTGGGACACATATACAGTATTTGAGGGCCTGGATTGTGGGGGCAATATGCTGGCTCTGTTAAAAAGTGCTATTGCTAACAAGTTGTAAGCCGCCCTGAGTCTAAGGAGAAGGGCGGCATAAAAATTGAATAAATAAATAAAATAAATTTGCCTTCATTCATGAACAGATACTATTCACAGCACAATGTAAAGAATTTGGAAAATGAAACATTTTACTTATTCCATTTGTATGTAACCCACATTTTCGGGGGGAGGGGCCAGCATCATTGTTTTTTCTCATAATTCAAAATTACAAAGGACATCATACCCATGTTAAAAGGATCCCCTTGCACTGTAGGCGAAGGACTCCTTGTTGCTTGAAGAAAAGGATCACTTTTGGCATTTGATGAAAGGAAAGAGCCTAAAAGATCTGGGACAGGCTGCTTAGGACTACCCCCAAATGGGTCAAAGGTAGATGCTGGGGAAGAAAAAGTTAATTATAAGAACACGCTACTCCTTTCTATTCCAATACTAGGTAATATGCTTATATTTTTAAAGAAATTGTGTAATATTCTTAACTTTACACAAACTGTGTCCTTAAGGTGAACAACTGCCAAAGCAAGTACAGTGATCCCCCGCTCTTTGCGAGGGTTCCGTTCCAGGACCCCCCGCAATGAGCGGGTTTTCGCGAAGTAGCGCTGCGGAAGTAAAAACACCTTCTGCGCATGTGCAGATGGTGTTTTTACTTGGGGGCGGCGCGGGTGTTTTAAAACGTCCCCGCCGAGATGGGGGTGTGCTAGCGAGCCTCCCATGTCGGCGGGGATGTTTTAAAACACCCGCGCCACTTTCCAATGAGTCCCGAAGACAACGCGTTTGTCTTCGGGACTCATTGGAAAGTGGCGCGGGTGTTTTAAAACATCCCCGCCGACATGGGAGGCTCCCTAGCACACCCCCGAACCCCCAACCCGGGTTTGGGGGTGTGCTAGCGAGCCCCTCATGTCGGCGGGGATGTTTTAAAACACCCGCGCGACCTTCCAATGAGTCCCGAAGACAACGCGTTTGTCTTCGGGACTCATTGGAAAGTCGCGCGGGTGTTTTAAAACATCCCCGCCGACATGGGAGGCTCCCTAGCACACCCCCGAACCCCCAACCCGGGTTTGGGGGTGTGCTAGCGAGCCTCCCATGTCGGCGGGGATGTTTTAAAACACCCGCGCCACTTTCCAATGAGTCCCGAAGACAACGCGTTTGTCTTCGGGACTCATTGGAAAGTGGCGCGGGTGTTTTAAAACATCCCCGCCGACATGGGAGGCTCCCTAGCACACCCCCGAACCCCCAACCCGGGTTTGGGGGTGTGCTAGCGAGCCCCTCATGTCGGCGGGGATGTTTTAAAACACCCGCGCGACCTTCCAATGAGTCCCGAAGACAACGCGTTTGTCTTCGGGACTCATTGGAAAGTCGCGCGGGTGTTTTAAAACATCCCCGCCGACATGGGAGGCTCCCTAGCACACCCCCGAACCCCCAACCCGGGTTTGGGGGTGTGCTAGCGAGCCTCCCATGTCGGCGGGGATGTTTTAAAACACCCGCGCCACTTTCCAATGAGTCCCGAAGACAACGCGTTTGTCTTCGGGACTCATTGGAAAGTCGCGCGGGTGTTTTAAAACATCCCCGCCGACATGGGAGGCTCCCTAGCACACCCCCGAACCCCCAACCCGGGTTTGGGGGTGTGCTAGCGAGCCCCTCATGTCGGCGGGGATGTTTTAAAACACCCGCGCGACTTTCCAATGAGTCCCGAAGACAACGCGTTTGTCTTCGGGACTCATTGGAAAGTCGCGCGGGTGTTTTAAAACATCCCCGCCGACATGGGAACCCCCAACCCAGCTTCTGGTAGAAGCCTTCTCTCTTTTTTTTCGTGCGCTTGGCGAGGAAAGGCAGGCGGGGAGGAGGCGACGGGGCCAAAGGGGGCCGAGGGAAGCTCGGCTGCGGTCGAGAGAGAAACGGCTTGGGCTCGCCGCAAGAAAAAAAAGAGACAGGCTTTTAGTTTTGGCTGCGGGGGGAGGGAATCCCGCCGCAAGGTAAGCTTCGGGGCGGGGCGGGCGGGGCCCTTTTGTGCCAGTCGGGGAGGCGGTGGCGGCTGCAGCAGAGGCGGGCGGGGGAGGCCGGCCCGCCGGAGGGGCGATGCGGGCGGCGGAGACAGGCGAGGTCCCGGCCGCCCCCCGCCCACTTGGCCCCAGACCGGTGCAGCAGGAAAGGGACGGAGAAGGCTCACTGGCAGCCCTTGCCCATCGCCGCGCCTTCGCTTCCCCCCCTCCCCCGCTGGATCCGGCAGCGTGCTGAGGGGAATTGCCGCGGACTGGAGGCAGTGAGGCAGACCGGCTCCGAGGCCTGCCAGCCCCGCCGCGGAAGGCTCCATTCTGTTCCCTGAATGGAGACCGCCGGCCGCTCAATCGGGCCGGCAGGGAACAGAATGGAGCCTTCCGCGGCGGGGCTGGTAGGAGGGGAGCCGAGGACGGAACCGAGCCCAGCCCCGTGGCATTCGCCTTCCTGCCGCCTGCAGCCGAGTGATCGTGGGCTCCTTCGCAACCTCAGAGAGCTTCCTGGTTTTCGTGAGCTTTCATGCCCAGGAAGCTCTCCGAGGTTGCGAAGGAGCCCACGATCACTCGGCTGCAGGCGGCAGGAAGGCGAATGCCACGGGGCTGGGCTCGGTTCCGTCCTCGGCTCCCCTCCTACCAGCCCCGCCGCGGAAGGCCCCATTCTGTTCCCTGCCGGCCCGATTGAGCGGCCGGCGGTCTCCATTCAGGGAACAGAATGGAGCCTTCCACGGCGGGGCTGGTAGGAGGGGAGCCGAGGGGATAACCGAGCCCAGCCCCGTGGCATTCGCCTTCCTGCCGCCTGCAGCCGAGTGATCGTGGGCTCCTTCGCAACCTCGGAGAGCTTCCTGGGCATGAAAGCTCACGAAAACCAGGAAGCTCTCTGAGGTTGCGAAGGAGCCCACGATCACTCGGCTGCAGGCGGCAGGAAGGCGAATGCCACGGGGCTGGGCTCGGTTCCGTCCTCGGCTCCCCTCCTACCAGCCCCGCCGCGGAAGGCCCCATTCTGTTCCCTGCCGGCCCGATTGAGCGGCCGGCGGTCTCCATTCAGGGAACAGAATGGAGCCTTCCACGGCGGGGCTGGTAGGAGGGGAGCCGAGGGGATAACCGAGCCCAGCCCCGTGGCATTCGCCTTCCTGCCGCCTGCAGCCGAGTGATCGTGGGCTCCTTCGCAACCTCAGAGAGCTTCCTGGTTTTCGTGAGCTTTCATGCCCAGGAAGCTCTCCGAGGTTGCGAAGGAGCCCACGATCACTCGGCTGCAGGCGGCAGGAAGGCGAATGCCACGGGGCTGGGCTCGGTTCCGTCCTCGGCTCCCCTCCTACCAGCCCCGCCGCGGAAGGCCCCATTCTGTTCCCTGCCGGCCCGATTGAGCGGCCGGCGGTCTCCATTCAGGGAACAGAATGGAGCCTTCCACGGCGGGGCTGGTAGGAGGGGAGCCGAGGGGATAACCGAGCCCAGCCCCGTGGCATTCGCCTTCCTGCCGCCTGCAGCCGAGTGATCCTGGGCTCCTTCGCAACCTCGGAGAGCTTCCTGGGCATGAAAGCTCACGAAAACCAGGAAGCTCTCTGAGGTTGCGAAGGAGCCCACGATCACTCGGCTGCAGGCGGCAGGAAGGCGAATGCCACGGGGCTGGGCTCGGCTCCCCTCCTACCAGCCCCGCCGCGGAAGGCTCCATTCTGTTCCCTGCCGGCCCGATTGAGCGGCCGGCGGTCTCCATTCAGGGAACAGAATGGAGCCTTCCGCGGCGGGGCTGGTAGGAGGGGAGCCGAGGGGATAACCGAGCCCAGCCCCGTGGCATTCGCCTTCCTGCCGCCTGCAGCCGAGTGATCGTGGGCTCCTTCGTAACCTCAGAGAGCTTCCTGGTTTTCGTGAGCTTTCATGCCCAGGAAGCTCTCCGAGGTTGCGAAGGAGCCCAGGATCACTCGGCTGCGGGTGGCAGGAAAGCGAATGTCACGGGGCTGGGCTCGGCTCCCCCCCCCTTAGCAGCCCCGCCGCGGAACGCTCCATTCTGTTCCCTGAATCACTTTGAATCCAGCAGCTTCTGCTGGATACGAGCGGTGGGTGGGACGAGCGGTGAGGAAGCCAGGGGCTGTGGCAGCTCGCCCCCCCCATCGCCCGTATCCAGCAGAAGCGGCGGGATTCAAAGGGATTCAAGGCTAACTTCTGCGCTTGGCTTGAGGACTCAGCTGGGAAGCGGCACGGGTGTTTTAAAAGGTCTCCACCGGCATGGGGGGCTTCCTACCCCCCCGAACCCCCAACCTGGGTTTGGGGGGGTGCTAAGAAGCCCCCCATGCCGGCGGAGACCTTTTAAAACACCCGTGCCGCTTCCCAACTGAGTCCCGAAGCCAAACGAACCCGGGTGGCCGGGCGAGCAGCGAGCAAATGGCGGGTGGCCGGGCGAAGGGCGGGCGAACGGAGGGCGAGCGGGTGCTGGGGGGGGGCTTCTCGCCCTCCCGCCAGCAAGAGGGGAAAGACCCAGGGAAGCCGCCCAGCAGCTGATCTGCCCGGCGGGAAACACCATCTACGCATGTGTGGCCATAGGAAAAAAGGGCGCACATGCGCAGATGATGTTTTTACTTCCGGGTTGAAAAATCGCGATGTAGCCCATTCGCAATGGTCGGGGACGCAATAACCGGGGGATCACTGTATCACAATTCTTTTAATCTAATTGTAAACATGGAGATCACAGCAGTCATTAGGTTGAGGAAAACAACACTGGACCCGTGCTGCGGTGATGATAGATGCCACACAGCTTTCAGCAAATACATCAAGAATGCCTGTTGTCACAATGTAAATAGGCAATTCACATTGCATAGGTAAACGATGATTATATGTGCAAGGGCACAGGATATGCCAGTAGGTGTCATAACATGTCCTGCTCCCTTGGAGCACACAATCAAGCTAGAGAAAGCATCCAAAATTTATAAATGCAAAGGAAGACACAACTAAGGAATCTTGTTTAGCATCAGTTGCTTAAAGTGAATTTGTTTGTAAAGTACTGTAAGGTTATGGTTAATGTTAGGACTCTGTCCATAACTATTGGGTTGGCAATATATTGGCTGCCGGTATTGCAGGCTGCCACAGGAGGGAGCTAGAGTTCATAGCTGATTTCTCTGAGTCATCCTGTCTGTTTCTCTTCGTCTGGCTACTCACTGTTAGGTTTGCTTTGCAATTCTCTGTATTGTAGTCATGTATTATAGCTAAAATGTGTTTAGGCTTGATATCTTTCTTTGGTTATTTTGACAAAGACAAGAAATAGTATGCACTTGGTAATATTTTGGTTGTTATTCTGACTTATTATGTGTATGACTTTAGACTGCGTTGTGGTTAGCTCTGCCCCAGCTCCTGCCCCAAGGAATGTGCAGGTGGATATGGGGGAGACATCCACATGCTGCAGGCCTGTTTTGCTCCCAGTGGAATCTGCCGACGAAGTCTCCTCTGACCAAGGAGGTCTGAGTGACAGAGAAGAGGAGAGTTTGGCAGACAGCCCAGGAGGAGATCAACCATCTGTATCATCTCTGGATTCTGAACAAGAATTAATGACACATCCACGCATGCGTAGAGTGATGCATAGGAAGCAACAACTAAAGGATTATTACAAAAGTAAATGAGGCCACCTGTGGTTGGGTGGGGCTGCTGTAATTAGTGCTGCTGCTATAAATAGCAGTGTGTGGGTTTGGCTGTTGTGGAGAATTATCTGATCGTTGTGTTTCATGAATGTCTTGCTGACTCTGGCCTTTGTTGACTTTTCACCACTTTGAAACCAAAACAGAGCAAAGTGTGTTTCACTTCATGGAAGAAGAAGGGCTGTGACTTTCTTCACAGCTGCAAGCTAAGTACTTACGAACTGATAAGGGACTTGTACAAACTACCAGGTTGTTTTGGGACGAGTGCTCTTTGCAATACAAAAAGAGTGCTTAGTTTATTTTGAATTTTGTGATAAAGAACATTGTTTTGAATTTTCAAACGTGTGTGTGTCTGAAATTTGTACCTTTGAATTTTTGGGAGGCTCCTACCAGAGAGTCCAGCAGAACAGACTGTTTATCTGAATATGTTATTTCTCAAAGTAAACTTTAATTCAAGTTAGTATATCTAAACGTTTCTGTGCGTGCACAACCCTGGTAAACAAGGATTACTCTGCTCATACATTAATAGTTAAGATTTTCTTTTACCTTCTCCTATTCTTGGGGACAACGATGGGGATGCTGAAGTTGCAGGCCGCCGTGGAGTTGAGTGTGCCGAACCAGTTCCACCCACCTGAAAGACATCTTCAACAGCTCCCTGACTGCCTTGGTTTATTCCGCCAGAATTTCCACCCCCAAAAAGATCACTCAGCAAATCTGAGTTAGAAGGTGGTGCAGTGGGAGCTGCTGGATAGTTCATGGCAGTGCCATCCAAACCTAAAAGATCTGCATCCTCTTGTGGAGGTGGCCCTGGTTGCTCTTGTTGCTTTTTGCTGTGCTTTGAAGCGCCATGAATTTTGTCAGTGCTGGTCCCACTGTGCTGACTGGAGAGAGATAAGAGTTCATCATCCGATTGCTCGCTTTCTTCATGGACCAGGGCTGCCCTGTCCTCAGAGCTGGGATGAGAACTGGTTCTTTCTGCCTTTTGATCTAAGTAGTAAAAACAGCTTATTATTAGCTAGCAACTTTGTGGTTGTTCTATGGCAGAACAAAAATCCTTCGGAGGGAGGTGGGGGGGGAAACAGCCACATGGGAAAGCAGATAATACCAGCAGTAATAATTAAGTAATAGTGTGTAATTCTCAATGCACAGAGAATATCCAAAATACAAATGAATGTATGGTGTTTGCATTCCAGTGATTTTTACAGCCATACATTGTTGAGTGCAAATAGCAAGAATAAATCTGGCTGACTCAAAAATGTGAACTGAATTCCATGCACATGCAGGTATTTGGTTTAAAGTAAAGAATGCCTGTGGACTATGGCGTAATATGTTCGAGGACTCTGAAAAGAGGCAGGAAGGAGAAGTGGTGGGATTAAATATATATATTCATGGTTCTGTGGGCGTGGCTTGGTGGGCATGACATGGCTTGGTGGGCATGGCAGGGGAAGGATACTGCAAAATCTCCATTCCCACCCCTCTCCAGGGGGAAGGATACTGCAAAATTTCCATTCCCATCTCACTTGTAGGGGAAGGATACTGCAAAATCTCCATTCCCATCTCACTTCTAGGGGAAGGATACTGCAAAATCTCCATTCCCACCCCTCTCCAGGGGGAAGGATACTGCAAAATCTCCATTCCCACCCCACTCCAGGGGGAAGGATACTGCAAAATCTCCATTCCCATCTCACTTCTAGGGGAAGGATACTGCAAAATCTCCATTCCCATCTCACTTCTAGGGGAAGGATACTGCAAAATCTCCATTCCCACCCCTCTCCAGGGGGAAGGATACTGCAAAATCTCCATTCCCACCTCACTCCAGAGGGAATGATACTGCAAAATCTCATCCCACTCCAGGGGAAGGATACTGCAAAATCCCTATTTCCTTCCAATCAGCTGGAAGTCGAGAGGCATAGAACAGATAGAGGTGGGCCCAATCAGAGATGGTATTTACCGGTTCTCTGAACTACTCAAAATTTCCACTTCCAGTTTTCCAGAACTGGTCAGAATCTGCTGAAACCCACCTTTGGGAAGGAGGGTGAACTGTGAGTTCTGAAAGATAGATGACTTGAGGAGAAATCATATGTACCTTGCCAGCTGAGAGAGGACAAGAAGGCACCCTGGCCAACATTCTTTAGGTTATCTTGCACTGCATCTACAGAACTTCTACCTATAATGTAAAAGGAGTCCAAATAAATCAAAGATGAGTGAATTTAAAATAGCCAAGCTTGATATTTTCATGACAGCCGAAATCTCCAGTCTTTGGCCATGCTGAGTGGGGAGTTTATGAAGTGGAACTCATAATCATCTATGTTGGGGATTATTTCTCCAGGTTAAACAAATGCCTTCATTACCTGCCAGAGCCAGGGTGTCTTGATGCTCCTGATGTGATGAGAAAAGAATGCTTGGGTTGATGTCTTTTGTGGTAAAATTCTCCCACGGAGGAGTTAAGTCAGTTTGCCTATCAGTAGAATCTACTTCAATTTCCACAATGATATGGAAGAGTTGGGGATATTTTTCTGGTGAATCACATGCGTCCAGCTCAGGCCTAAAAATTAATTCAAAAAAATGGTTTGAAGATCACCTGTTAAATCATATTTTGAGCCTGAATATAGTTTTTTGCAGCTGGATTTACTTCATTAATGCATTGTAATTATTCTTATGCAATTATATTCTATCTATCTATCTATCTATCTTTCTTTCTTTCTTTCTATCTATCTATCTTTCTTTCTTTCTATCTATCTATCTATCTATCTATCTTTCTATCTATCTATCTATCTATCTATCTTTCTATCTATCTATCTATCTATCTATCTATCTATCTATCTATCTATCTATAAAAATTCCTGTTTTGAAGGTAAATATTTCTTGAATAAATTAAATCTACAGTTTCCACTTGTTGGATTTGTGAGCTATTTATTGCAAGATCTCATAATATCCACTTTCATTCAGTTCAGTGTTCTAGAGATACTTACTTAGTAAATTTTAATGCTGTTGATCCCAGAGGTACAAATCCAGTGTGAAACTGAATCTGGAACATTTGCGTATTTGTCATCTGTAAGAATTGTTAAATACATAATTATAACATTTAAAGAAAACCATAATAAAATTCAGATGTTTACCATGGAAGAACTATCAAGTCAGTTGTAATTCACTTTATTTTATTACTATAGGCATCAAAACAAAACAAAAATATTGAAGCAATAAAGAAATAAAAATTTGGTCTAGAGAGCTAATTTGCTCTAGTGCAGTGGTTCTCAACCTTTCTAATGTCGCAACCCCTTAATATGGTTGTGGTGACACCCAACCATAAATCTAGTGCCAATTATCCCAACAGATCTTTAAGCTGATTGGCAGGAAGGTCAGAGGGACACCCCCACTGTAAACACCTGATTGGTCGGATTGTAAAAATATGTTCTAAGGCACCAGAACAGAAGCTTTAGTTCCTAACACCATGTGAAATTGGTCTTTTCCCATGGTCTTAGGCGACCCCCCATGAAACACTCATTCAACCCCCAAAGTGGCCTCAATCTCCAGGTTGAGAACCACTGCATATAGTGATTAAGGCATCTGGCTAGAAACTCAGAAACTATTACAGTGATCCCTCATTTTTTGCAGGGGATGCATTCCAAGACCACCCGTGAAAATAGCGCCGGCGGACTTACCCGCCGGCAGCGTTTGCAGGAGGGCCGGGAAGACACTGGGCTCCTGGCGGTCGCCATCTTGGGTCTCGGGCGAAGTCTCGCGAGACGAGACTTCGCCCGAGAGTCAGGCCAACGAGGCCTGACTGCTGATTGGTCCGGGCGGGGCTTGCCGGCCCTATTTAAGGGCGTGCAGGCCCGGGCTCAGCCTTTTCACCCGGACCATTGGCCACGAGCAGACATTCGGCTGAGTCTGCTCGCGGCAGCCATTTTGTAGTGGCCTCGTGTTGCGGCCGCCATTTTGTGGCAATTTTTTCCGGCAAAAAGGCCTTTTCGGAACTCACAGCGGTGGCGGAGAGCCTCTGAGCGTGTCGGCGCTGGTGGTCCTTGGTCCCCCTCGGGCTCGAGGGGGAGTGGTGGAATCGGGCGCTCCCGGCTGGGAGGGGGCACGGTTGGGCCCTGCCCAGGGTGGGGGGGGCGTCTGGCCACTGGGACACCTGCAGATACTGGGGGGTGCCCCGCATTAAGGGTTCTTCTGCCCCTGGGCGTTATTGGCCCATTTAGCCGATTGGGCCTTCCCCTGGTAGGGCCTGCGGCCTTAGTGCTGGGGTTTTGGGGTTAGAGTGCTTACTTCATCCCCATTGAATTGGGCAGTAGGTGGGATGGCCCCAAAGAAGAGGCAAGCACGGGCCCCTCCGGCCCAACCAGCTGTGCGGCCTAGAAGGGCTCTGAGGCCTTCTGCCCGGGCTCGGGCCAGCATGGAGGGGCCCCCTGGGGTGGTCCCATCAGAGGGGGTGGTGGGTTTTATGCCCACAGCCCCTCACCCCGATGTTTCTCCCTCTCTTTCTTGGGCCAGGGTCCTGGAGAGGCTCGATGAGTTGGAGCGTTGGCGGTCCGGATCGGGCCCAGGCGAGCTCCCCCCGGCTGCATCGGCGGCCTGGGGAAGGGATCCGGAAGATGAAGCAGCCCAGGCCGGGCAGATGGCCCAGACCGGGCAGATGGCCCAGTCGGGGCAGATGGCGGCATTCCAGGGCCCCGCTCGGATGGGCCCCCCGTGGATGTCTTCAACCCCTTATGGGGCAGGTGAGGTTGCACCACACTTAGCCACCACACCGCTCCTCCCCATGCAGGGTCCGGGGTTTAACCCGCCTGGTTCGGGGAGTGGTGCTAGTTTTCTGGGGTCCACTTTAGGCACATGTGGTCAGGTCTGGTCCCTGCCGGCTCTGCCGGCAGTAGCGCCAAGGGTAGTTTTCCCACCAGGGCCAGGAGCAGGGGGGTTGGATCCCTCCAGCGCCTGCTATTATGCCCCCGCCCCCTTTGGTGTATCCACCGGGGCTAGGCATGCTGGGGACGGGGGCCTCCACCGTGTGGGACCCGTTCGCCAGCATCAAGCCTGGGGCCATCCCATGTGGGCTGCCAGCCACCCCCTTGGGGTACCACCTCCACCCGTCAGTGAAGGAGGCGATTTGGCGGGGGGAGTATGTGGACCTCTTCTCCCTATTAAACAGGGAGGTCCACAAGCAGGACAAGTATGTAGTGCCCGGGGAAAAGATAAAGAAGACCAAAGTCACCAAGTGTTTCAGCTCATGGCTGTACGCTTTCTTGACTTTCGCATCCGTGGTGATCCAGAGGCAGCCAGCTAGGGCCGCTTCCCTGCTTAAATATATTGATTTAATTGCCAGGGCTAATTTTGAGTACGGAGGTACTATTTGGCGGCATTATGATAAGGGTTTCCGGATGCGTATAGCCCATGACCCCTCCTTGCCCTGGGATATGGTGGTGCCGGATCTTTGGTTCCAGGCCACGTATATGTCCAGCAAGGAAGGTTGCGACAGGACCGATAGCGGTCACTTTATGGAGGAGGAGCCCGTGGCTTCCATGCCAGCCAAGGCGGCTGCGGGGGGAGCGGGGAAGGGGGCCTCCCCAGCATGCCATGAGTTTGCTGCAAAGGGGACGTGTTTTCGTCCCTTTTGCAGGTACAAGCATGCATGCGGGAATTGTGGGGGGAACCATGCCTCTTCCATGTGCCCCCGCCCCAAGAAGGGGGCGGAAAAGAAGGGTGGGGGTCCAACAAAACCTCCCCCACCTGTTGGGGGTAAAGGGGCCCAGCCCAATTAATTTACAAGCACTAGAGGGTTGGTTGAAGGACTACCACCCTCGCTCAAGAGCAGCTGCTCTCTTGCTAGGATTCTCAAATGGATTCAGGATCCCTTACATGGGGATTAGGAGGGCCTTCATGTCTGACAACCTCAGGTCGGTTGTGGGACATGAAGACATCGTTAGGGAAAAGATTCGGAAGGAGGTAGCCGAAGGCAGGGTCATAGGGCCTTTCCCGGAGCCGCCCTTCCCGAATCTTAGGGTGTTCCCATTGGGTGTGGTCCCCAAAAAGGTGAGTGGTGAATTTAGGTTGATTCACCATTTGTCTTTTCCAAAAGGGGAGTCAGTGAATGATTTCATTCCTGACGAACTTTGTTCAGTCCGGTACGCATCCTTTGATGCGGCCGTGGCCATGGTTAGGAAGTGTGGGGTTGGAGCCCTTATGGGTAAATGCGACATTAAGTCGGCATTCCGGCTCCTCCCCATACACCCAGACAACTTCGAGCTGTTGGGCTTCCATTTCGAAGGTGGTTTTTATGTGGACAGGGCTTTACCCATGTGTTGCTCTGTCTCATGCTCTCTTTTTGAGAGTTTTAGCACCTTCTTGGAGTGGGCGCTCAGGAGGCGCAGTGGTCTGGGCTCGGTCGTTCACTACCTTGATGATTTCTTGATGGCGGGGCCTGCGCGTTCCGAGCAATGTTTTGCTCTAATGCGGGACTTCGCGGCCCTCTGTGCTCACCTGGGGGTGCCTTTAGCCTCGGAGAAGACCGAAGGCCCCGCCACCAAGATTACCTTCCTCGGTATTGAATTGGACTCAGAGGAGCAATCTTCTAGATTGCCCCTGGATAAGTTGCTAAAAATCAAGGGTAAGCTCGATGAGGTTCTGGGCTGCCGGAAGGTCACTCTCCGGCAGCTCCAGGAACTAGCGGGGCTACTTAATTTTGCCTGCCGGGTTGTGGTGCCAGGCAGGGCCTTTTCTAGGAGGTTGTATACTGCGATGAAGGGGCTCCGTTTGCCCCATCATCGTACCCGCCTATTCGCAGGGGTCAGGGCTGACCTCTGCGTGTGGCGGGAGTTTTTGGACCGGTTTAATGGACTGTCTTTTTGGAGGCATGAGCTTCTTTTGGAAGCTGAGCTGCAGCTCTGCTCCGATGCTGCGGGGACTTGTGGTTTTGGGGTAGTGTTAGGTGACCAGTGGTGCTGGTCGGTTTGGCCTCCGGAATGGAGTGCCTCTTCATTGGTTAAGGACTTGACTTTTTTGGAGCTCTTCCCCTTGATAGTGGCCCTAGAGCTTTGGGGTGAGCAGTTTAGGGACAGGACTGTGCATTTTTGGTGTGACAACCTAGCGGTTGTTCACGTTGTGAACGCCCTGTCCTCTAAGAGTGACAGGGTCATGCGGCGTGTCCGCCATTTTGTGCACAGGTCCTTGTCCCTAAACACATTGTTTTTGGCCAGGCATGTCCCCGGGTTGGACAACGGGGTTGCTGATGCCTTGTCCCGTGGTCAGTTGTCCAGGTTTCGGTCCCTGGCCCCGTGGGCACGTGAGTCGCCAGAGGCTTTCCCCGACCACCTTTGGAGCCTGAGTGGGCTCCTGGGTGGTGGAGAGTAGAGGTCTGCTGGGCTACGGCCCTCTCAGTGGTGCCTGGCACTCTGGGGGGCTTAGCGGCAGGCTGTTGAAGAGTTCGTGGATTTCAGGCAGGATACGGGTTACTCCTATAGCTGGCCTGCCCCAGTTGTGTACCTGGCCATATTTGTGTCCAGCTCAGGCAGCTTGGCCTTTCAGTTAGGACTTTGAGGTCCAGGTTGGCCGGCCTCGCCTTTTGTCTAAGGCGGGGGTGGGCTTGTTGATGTATGGTGACTTCCGCAATGCACTTGGGGAAAAGGAATCCTCAATCTGAGTATTGTATTGGCAGTTCAGTGTTGGCAAATACTTCAAAAGAAAAGGATTTAGGGGTAGTGATTTCTGACAGTCACAAAATGGGTGAACAGTGCAGTCAGGCGGTAGGGAAAGCAAGTAGGATGCTTGGCTGCATAGCTAGAGGTATAACAAGCAGGAAGAGGGAGATTATGATCCCACTATATAGAATGCTGGTGAGACCACATTTGGAATACTGTGTTCAGTTCTGGAGACCTCACCTACAAAAAGATATTGACAAAATTGAACGGGTCCAAAGACGGGCTACAAGAATGGTGGAAGGTCTTAAGCATAAAACGTATCAGGAAAGACTTAATGAACTCAATCTGTATAGTCTGGAGGACAGAAGGAAAAGGGGGGACATGATCGAAACATTTAAATATATTAAAGGGTTAAATAAGGTCCAGGAGGGAAGTGTTTTTAATAGGAAAGTGAACACAAGAACAAGGGGACACAATCTGAAGTTAGTTGGGGGAAAGATCAAAAGCAACATGAGAAAATATTATTTTACTGAAAGAGTAGTAGATCCTTGGAACAAACTTCCAGCAGATGTGGTAGATAAATCCACAGTAACTGAATTTAAACATGCCTGGGATAAACATATATCCATCCTAAGATAAAATACAGAAAATAGTATAAGGGCAGACTAGATGGACCATGAGGTCTTTTTCTGCCGTCGGACTTCTATGTTTCTATGTTTCTATGTTTCTATGTGAAGATGCGGGAAGGCTGGGCCAGGGCCTTGTTGCAGGCTGCCAGGTCATTTCGTGCCTTCCATTTCATTGCCTTAGTCAGGTGGGTTCTGGAGTGCAGGGTTTGGCCAGGCCAAGTATGGATCCCGCCGATTGGGGAACGCTCGTTCCGTAGCGGCGCTGCCACTAGTGCGGTAACGGCCTCCTCGATACGGAGGATTCGGGGAAGTCGACCGCTGGCGGTCAGCGGCCTGTTTTAGGGTACGAACGGCCGGTTGAGGATCCGGGTTACGATCTTAGGCCAGGTTCCCCTTTGGTCCCCTTCTATGCAACCCCGCCAGGACGCAACCGACGGTGTTGCTTTGGGTCATAGAGCGCTCCGCCGACCACTCAGCAACAAGGTACCGCCGGGGGAGTGACCCTGCTGTCGTGGCGGCTGGGTCATTGTTGTCTGGCTGGGTGAGAAGGGGTGTGCGGTGGGACGGGTGTTTCTACCGCTATGGCTGGGAGGGCGGCATCTCATTGCTGTGCCCAGGTGGTACTGGGAGGGCGGCATCCCATTGCTGCGCCCAGGTGGTACTGGGAGGGCGGCATCCCATTGCTGCACCCAGGTGGTGCTGGGTGGGTGGCATCCCATTGCTGCGCCCAGTTGTTCGGGGAGGGCGGCATCCCATTGCTGCGCCCCGGTGGCTGGTCTTGCTCTTCGGGCAATGACCGGTACCTGCTTGGGGGTCTGTAGGGGACCTGCCAGGCTTGCGGAGGCCTGCGGTGGCTTCACGCTGTGTGGCCCGCCATGCATGTGGTGCGGTCTTCGATCCTCCCGGGGATCATTTGTGGGTCGCCATTTTCCCTTAGGGCCATTCACCGGGTCAGGCGTAGAGTAAATAAAGCCCTGGGCAGGATAGTCGGGAATTAGGTGGGGTTGTAGTGGCCCATCCCCTCATCACTGTAGATCGGCTGTGGCTTTACCGGGCCGGCGCCATTTTCTTACAGGACCTGCAGCGGTCTCTGCGTGAGCTTGCGCAGCTAGAGGGGGGAGTCGGGGGGCCAAGATAGAGATCTGACCCCCGCTCCATGGCAGGTTAGGGGCGGAAAACTGGGTGGTGGTTTAGCAACTGCGCGTTCTCCCTTGGGCATCTTTGGGGATGATTGACAGGTTCTCTCCAAGCTCGTGGTGGGGGCTACCTGAGCAGTTGGGGGGAACCTGTCTTTGGGTCCCGCACCTTTAAGTCCCCTGTTAGGGGTTAGCCAGCGGGACCCCCCTCATGCAAGTGCATGGCATGGTCTCAGGTGATGGAGGGGTCCCTCACCTGGACTAGCATCGAGCTACGCCCATAAGTTGCCCAGGAAGTTTGTTCTGACGTCATTTCTGCCCCGGAAGTATTTGTTTGACCCTGCAGGTCCATTGCCAGGTCATAGTTGAGTATGTTAATTTATGCTAATTTAATTAAATAAATTATGCTAATTTATTATTAATAAAAATGACCCAGTTTAAATCCAGCTCGTGTCCGTGTCGTTACTCCGTCTCTTCTGCAAACGAATTTCCATGAAGTAGAGGAAATATTTTTTTTTATGTATTTAACGAGTATTTGGATTTTTAAAACCCACCCTTTGCATTAAACAGTCATTCTATAATGTTTCTCAGCTGGAACTACATGTGATATCCTACCAGTTTCTTTAATAGAGTACAGTAGTACTGTAGAAGAATTTTATGAATTTTTAATGGATTTAAAATATTCAATGGATTTAATGAATTTAAGCCCCCTTTGAAAAACCCATGAAGTAGTGAATCCACGAAAGATGAACTGTGAAGTAGCAAGGGATTACTGTAGTTCAAACCCCACTTTAGGTATGAAAGCTGACTGAGTGATTTTGGGCTAATCTATTCTCTCTCTCAGCCTAACAGATCTCCCAGGGTTGTAGTTGTGAGGAAAATAGGAGGAGGAAGGAGTGTTGGATATGTTTGCTGCCTTAAATTATTTATAAAAAGTAAATTGTTAATTTGTTTGTTTATGGTTAAATTCAGACTTGTGACAAATCTACACATTCCTCTCTCCCTAAACCTAGGTACTCCACTAAGTGTTCTCTAAGACTGTTAACTAGGAATCATAGGCTTTTTCTGATTGAATCAGAGCCTATTTAAGGCCAGTGGATGTAGCAAACCCAGCTTAACAGTGTCCCTTGGCCTTTCCATTGCTTAACTGAGAGTACACCCAATAGGTCAGGGATCCCCAAACATTAACTTCCAGAATTCTGGGAGTTGAAGTCCACAAGTCTTAAAGTTGCCAAGTTTGAAGACCTCTGCAATAAGTGATAAAAACTAAAATTGGGTTTGACAGTGAAGATTTAAGATTTATTAGATTTGTATGCCGCTCCTCTCTGAAGGGTTAAGGGCATGATAGCTGGGGGAAACTATATTGTTATGCCATAAACACATTTTTATTTTGCTTAATGGTTGATCCAGGGCTGGTGTAAGAAGTATTTTCCATAAGACCCAACTCTTGCTATATGCATGATGTGTGTTGCTTCTGCAGCAACCCAGGTAATGAATGAATCTGCCCACTTCCTATTGGCTGATATCTAGTACTGATATGAAATAATATTTCAGCAACATTATCAAAGCAAATTTGTTCCTTCAGCTACCAAAGAGGTTTCAATAAGAAACATCACAACTTTTCAAAACTTGTCCTTTCATATCCAAATATTTTAACTAGGGGAAACGACTCATTACTCTAACAGATTTTCTGAGTAATATGCGTAAATCCAATTTTTATATCATACTATTACAATATTTTAGATCAGCTAAAGTTCCTGAATGTTCAATGTTGCATTTGAAAGATACATCAAGTCATACTTTAGCTTGAAGCCGTCCCCCAATGGTGGATCTCATATGGTAGACAGAAACAACTACATCATCATGGACAAGGACTCCTAGTGGAATAACAACTTTTCCTTCTTGAACACGGAATTCCCTAAAGAAAAAAAGCAAGCAGAACATTCAGCAGAACATGAGAATCATAACACAAAATTCACATTGAACAATGCGTTATAACCCAGCAGTTGAACATTGCAGTTCAGTGTTGTTGAGTTGAATGGAGTCAACTGGGATTAAAATAAAATATTGTCCATTTTTATTCTGACTTCTAAATTTTATTTATTCATTATTGAGTCCCAATCCCAATGGGACTCAGGGCGGTTTACAACAATATAAAAATACAAATTACAATAACAAAAGAAGTCAAATATAAATATTAAAACAATAAAACCCCAATTATAAAACCCACAGCACAAACAATCCAATCAACACCCATGCATGCCACTCAACACAATTTGGCAGTGACAGATGTAAATATTCATGGCCTCCAGGCCTGCTGGCAAAGCCAGGTCTTCGCAGCCTTTCAGAAGGCCAGTAAGGTGGGAGCAGTATGGATATCGGGGGAATTTGGTCCCATAGAGCCGGGGCAGCCACAGAGAAGGCCCTCCCAACCTCCCAACCTGCATTGCTTAGTCAACGGGACCTAGAGAAGGCCAACCCTGTGCAATCTTATTGATCGCTAAATGTAATCATCTGGCTATTCTCAAAAACAGTTTAATTAATAGATTATATCCATGATGGCAAATCTATTATATGCATGCCAGAGGCAGCACACAAATCCCTCTCTCTGGGCATGCACGCCATTGCTAGCTACTTTTCTGGTTTCTGGTGTGCCAGCTGATGTTTGCAAGCCCTGGAGTAGCAAAAAATGGCAAAGAAATGCCATTTGGGGGCCATTTTGAGGCCTTTTGGGGGCTATTTTCTACATCATATTTGGCCCCAAAACAGCCTGAAAATGCCCAAAAAATGGCCTGAAAAACCACCTGAAATGGCCCAGAAAACACTAAAACAA
Organism: Erythrolamprus reginae; assembly: GCF_031021105.1. NCBI lineage: Eukaryota > Metazoa > Chordata > Lepidosauria > Squamata > Dipsadidae > Erythrolamprus > Erythrolamprus reginae. The sequence goes on along the minus strand of NC_091952.1, from coordinate 85,190,920 downwards.
CCAGTCATTTTCCAGGCCTTTTCCAAGCCAAAAATGGCCTCACAAATGACAAAAAAAACAGGCATGCACGCACTGGCAAAGCTGTTCTTTAGGTTTCCAATGCTCCGGCACTCCGGCACTGGATTCAGGTTTGGGCACTTAATGCCAAAAAGGTTTGCCATCACTGGATTATACAGACAGCAATTCATATAGTAAACACTACACAACTCATATGACTTTCCCTGCATCTACATGTAAGCTGTTTATGATCAAACATTATTGTATACTGGCATAGTATTAGCAGATGTGTGACATTCAAGCTGCTCAGAAGCAGAAGCAAAACTTCAAGGGAAGACACAAAATACCATCAAATGTACAGAATCCATGTACCCTGGATGCATGAATGGATTGGCTAATTAATGTCAGTCTGAAGGGAGTAGTGTATGGATGGATGGATGCAGTGAAGAGTTCCAAAAAAATTTACCACTACACTGTGGATGTGGCTTATTTTGTGGGTGTGACTTGCTGCCCATGTGACCAGGTGGGAGTGGCTTGATGATCATGTGACCAGAGAGTGGCTTAAAGATCATGTAACTGGCTTAAAGATGGCCAACTTGACGTCACTCACGTCAAGGGTTTGGATTAGGGTTAGGGTTCCTGGCCTCTCCTTGCCTCAAAGAGATACAATTTCCTTTACTGTTCTGCCAGCGTGTTTCAACCGCCCATAATTACAGGGTAATTAGTCCAGGAAAACACACACCACACAATAAAAGGACCTTGACGAAACAATGAATCAGATAAACTGCCATGAGGCTAAAACACCAGGTTGCACTTTTATCTGTAGCACTAATTACAGCAGCCCCACCCAACCACAGGTGGCCTCATTTTCTCTTGTAATAATCCTTCAGTTGTTGTCTCCTATGCATCACTCTACGCATGCGTGGATGTGTCATTAATTCTTCTTCAGAATCCAAGGATGATACAGATGATTGATCTCCTCCTGGGCTGTCTGCCAAACTCCCCTCTTCCCTGTCACTCACACTTCCTTGGTCAGAGGAGGCTTCGTTGGCAGATTCCATCGGGAGCAAAACAGGCCTGCTGCATGTGGATGTTTCCCCCACATCCACCTGCACATTCCTTGGGGCAGGAGGTGGGCCAGAGCTAACCACAACACCTACTATTACTGAACATCGAAAATGTACTACAGTATTTAATTCTATGTATATATGCCATATGTGTACATACATATTACACACAGGCACACAAAAATATACATTATCTACTATATAAAGTATATGTACATACATGCACTCACAGCTCTTCTAAAATTATACACATTCAACCTCATTTTTCCTCAATAGGAAAAACATACCTAGAGCTCAGAAGGGGGGAAAAGGAAAAAAAAAATCAAACATTTTCTACCGGTTCTGCGTATCTAAACAAAAATTTTCTACCGGTTCTGCATACCTGACCGTACCCGTAGGAGCGCATCACTGGATGGATGATATCCTTCAAAGGTATGAGCAGTTCAGGCAACTGAGATTTTTATCTCCCTGAAGGAAGCAGTAGTTGCTGAGATCCAATCAACATCAGTCATAATTGACTGAAAGCCAGGGTGCCTAGGTCATGTGGAATTAGCTCACCTGTGCTACCACAGGTACATATTAAACAACTGAAGTGGGATTTTATTTATTTATTTATTTATTTATTTAATTTGTGTGCCGCCCCTCTCCGTAGACTCGGGGCGGCTCACAGCAGTGATAGAAACAATGTACAATACAAATCTAATAATACAAAGTTAAAAACCCATCATTTAAAAAAACATGCACACAACACACCATACATAAATTATGTAAGCCTGGGGAAGATATTTCAATTCCCCCATGCCTGATGGCAGAGGTGGGTTTTAAGAAGTTTACGAAAGGTAAGGAGGGTGGGGGCAATTCTGATCTCCGGGGGGAGTTGGTTCCAGAGGGCCGGGGCCCCACAGAGAAGGCTCTTCCCCTGGGTCCCGCCAAATGACATTGTTTAGTCGACGGGACCCGGAGAAGGCCAACTCTGTGGGACCTAACCGGTCGCTAGGATTCGTGCGGATTTTATCTGTGCGGTCAACAGAGAGGAACTTACTTCATTCTTTCATATTCCAGTGATGTTGTGAATATTCTGGTTTCTCCAATAAGGATGTCGCAGAAAGGTCGGCAACCATTTCTTTGCTTGTTGAAACAGGGCACTGGGCTAAGAAGGACTGATTTGATGGTTATAGGCTTACAGTGAGGCTGGACAGGTTTGTCTGCTATTAGTTCACAAATATATCCTAAATACCTGCAATGAAAAACTGAATTCATAAAAATCTACATGCATTACTGCCTATGTTCTTTGGTTCTACAGGGAGCTTGGTTGGTCATCATAATGCAGATTTTCAACAGCATATCCTACAGTCAAGACAATTTAATTTTTAATGCATTCTTGCAAACATTAGTGTCAAAAGAGCAAATCCAATGAAAAATGATGAATTAAGGAAGAAAAAAAATAAAATATAGATTTTATACATTTGACTTAAAAACTACAGAAGCCAGCTCTCCCTGCCGCTAAGAGAATGAGTACTTAATATACAAAAAATATCAGCTTCATTTTGCTGCTGCTTTTCTAGAAACTATTCTTTCTAACTATTCCCATTTTCAGCTATCCATCCACCAGCTGGGTGGCAAGTGGCCCAGCAGAACACAGGTCCCAAAATAAATTGCACACAGCCCATGATTAAGCATTGCCATATAATTTAATCCATTTTGCCAGTGCTATTATCTCCACTCTCCAACACAACCCCATGTGTATTGTAGTATAACATATATCACGAGCCCCGCTTGGGAAGATAGGAACTAGCCTGAGCAAATCTGATCTGGATGTTTCTGTCCAAATAACATATTTTTCTACTTTTGAAAAGGTGATGGCTTCCTGTCTAAAATCAAATACAGTGTTCCCTCGATTTTCGCTGGGGATGCGTTCTGAGACCGCCCGTGAAAATCGAATTTCCGTGAAGTAGAGATGCGGAAGTAAATACACTATTTTTGGCTATGAACAGTATCACAAGCCATCCCTTAACACTTTAAACCCCTAAATTGCAATTTCCCATTCCCTTAGCAACCATTTAGATTATTACTCACCATGTTTATTTATTAAAGTTTATTATAAAAAATGTTTTTTTAAAGGCAGGTGAAAATTTGGCAATGACATATGACGTCATTGGGCGGGGAAAACCGTGGTATAGGGGGGGGAACTGCGAAGTATTTTTTAATTAATATTTTTGAAAAACCGTGGTATAGACATTTCACAAAGTTCGAACCCGCGAAAATCAAGGGAACACTATTTATATTCTTTGTGAATAACTGAAGATTCTTGTCCCTACATAATTAGAAGAGTCTTACTTTAACAGAACTCTATATATATTTGAGAATGCAGCTGTCGAAAACAAGAAGTGTAAAAACCTTCAATAACATTGAATGTTTCACACTATCATTGAAAACCTTTTTAAAACACCAAATTTGATAAAACTATTCCCACTGAATTGAGTGCAGTTGGGAAGCTGTTAAAAAGCCACTTTGCTATACTGGTTAAGGCACCAGGCTAGAAACCTGTCTTCTAGTCTTGCATTAGGCACAAATGGATGAATGGTATTAGTCACTCTCTATCTCAGCCCTGGGAAAAAGCAGTGGCAAAAATCTTGACATGAAGACTGCAGGAATTTGTCCAGGTAGTCATTAGGAGTCAACATTCAAAGGAACAAAAATAAAGGTAGCTTTTGTTGTAATAACACTTAATAGCACTTAAAATTATGTATCGCTTCACAGTGCTTTACAGCCTTCTCTAAGTGGTTTACAGAGCCAGCATATTGCCCCCAACAATCTGGGTTTTACTCGTCTTGGAAGGATGGAAGGTTGAGTCAACCTTGAGCCTGCTGAGATTCAAACTGCTGAACTACAGGCAGCAGAAGTAGCTTCCAGTACTATATTCTAACCACTGCACCACAAAAAGGGATGAGATTGACAAAAACCTGCATCCAGGAATTAAGAATCATTCTGCCGACTGCCAGCAGTTCGATTCTCACCTGCTCAAGGTTGACTTAACCTTCCATCCTTCCAAGGTCGGTAAAATGAGATTGTTGGGGGCAATATGCTGAGAGGGCTGTAAAGCACTGTGAAGCAGTACAGTGGTACTTCTACTTAAGAACGCCTCTACTTAAGAACTTTTTTAGATAAGAACCAGGTATTCAAGATTTTTTTTGCCTCTTCTTAAGAACCATTTTCTACTTAAGAACCGGAGCCCAGAAAAATTTCCCAGGAAATTTGAGAGCGGCACGAAGGCCCAGCCAGTTTCCTGCCATTCCCTCTTTAATCCCAGCCATCTCGGGCTTTTCTGGGTTGCAAGAGGAGCCTTTCAGTGGCGCTTAAGGAGGCTTTGGCAGTCCAGAGCGAACAAAGCATTTCCCTTTCTCTGAGTGCTTGGAGAGGGAATAAACCTCTGCCAGCGCCCAGAGAAAAAAACCGCTCTGGACAGCAACTGTCCTCCTCCTCCTCCTCTTCTTCCCTCTTCTTCCTCCCACTCAAATTCTGAGCTTTTATTTCTTTCCTAATGGGTTTGCACTCATTATTTGCTTTCACATTGATTCCTATGGGGAAAATTGCTTCTTCTTACAAACATTTCTACTAAAGAACCTGGTCACGGAACGAATTAAGTTCTTAAGCAGAGGTACCACTGTATATAAGTCTAAGTGCTATTGCTATTGTTAAATGAATTAGTATCCCCTGATATAATATACATTGCACGTGGTTTGCCAGCCATAAGACACATTTACTATACCTTCTGTGGGATGGCCAGAGTACTACCCCAGGTCTCTTTGAATTTAGCAATTGAACAGCAGAAGCTGGATTAGAGAAGAGATGACAGAAACAGAACATTGCACTGACCAAGACTGCTGATGCCACACGACCATCCTGTCAGACAAAATGCAAGAGCCTCAATCAGGAAAATTTCACCTTTCAGATAAATCACAGTGTCATTGTTGTTTTTGTTAAATACAGTACACACAAAACCTTATAGAAACATAGAAACATAGAAGACTGACGGCAGAAAAAGACCTCATAGTCCATCTAGTCTGCCCTTATACTATTTCCTGTATTTTATCTTACAATGGATATATGTTTATCCCAAGCATGTTTAAATTCAGTTATTGTGGATTTACCAACCACGTCTGCTGGAAGTTTGTTCCAAGGATCTACTACTCTTTCAGTGAAATAATATTTTCTCACGTTGCTTTTGATCTTTCCCCCAACTAACTTCAGATTGTGTCCCCTTGTTCTTGTGTTCACTTTCCTGTTAAAAACACTTCCCTCCTGGACCTTATTTAACCCTTTAACATATTTCTTTATCTTTCTTTATCTTTATTTAGATTTGTATGCCGCCCCTCTCCGCAGACTCGGGGCGGCTCACAATAAAGTGGAAAAAACAGTTTATAACAAATCTAAATTTCTACTAAAAACATTTTTATAAACCCATTTTCTAAACACGCATACATACACACATACCATTCATAAATTGTATCTGCCCGGGGGAGATGTCTCAGTTCCCACATGCCTGATGACACAGGTGGGTCTTAAGAAGTTTACGAAAGGCAAGGAGAGTAGGGGCAGTTCTAATCTCTGGGGGGGAGTTGGTTCCAGAGGGCCGGGGCCGCCACAGAGAAGGCTCTTCCCCTGGGGCCCGCCAACCGACATTGTTTAGTTGACGGGACCCGGAGAAGGCCCACTCTGTGGGACCTAATCGGTCGCTGGGATTCGTGCGGCAGCAAGCGGTCTCGGAGATATTCTGGTCCAGTGCCATGAAGGGCTTTAAAGGTCATAACCAACACTTTGAATTGTGACCGGAAGTTGATCGGCAACCAATGCAGACTGCGGAGTGTTGGTGAAACATGGGCATACCTAGGTAGGCCCATGACTGCTCTCGCAGCTGCATTCTGCACGATCTGAAGTTTCCGAACACTTTTCAAAGGTAGCCCCATGTAGAGAGCATTACAGTAGTCGAACCTTGAGGTGATGAGGGCATGAGTGACTGTGAGCAGTGAGTCCCGGTCCAGATAGGGCCGCAACTGGTGCACCATGCGAACCTGGGCAAACGCCCCCCTCGCCACAGCTGAAAGATGGTTCTCTAATGTGAGCTGTGGATCGAGGAGGACACCCAAGTTGCGGACCCTCTCCGAGGGGGTCAATAGTTCCCCCCCCAGGGTAATGGAAGGACAGATGGAATTGTCCTTGGGAGGCAAAACCCACAGCCACTCCATCTTATCCGGGTTGAGTTTGAGTCTGTTGACACCCATCCAGGCCCCAACAGCCTCCAGACACCGGCACATCACTTCCACTGCTTCGTTGACTGGACATGGGGTGGAGATGTAAAGCTGGGTATCATCAGCGTACTGATGATACCTCACCCCATGCCCTTGGATGATCTCACCCAGTGGTTTCATGTAGATATTAAATAGCAGGGGGGAGAGGACCGACCCCTGAGGCACCCCACAAGGGAGAGACCTCGGAGTCGACCTCTGACCCCTCACTAACACCGACTGCAACCGACCGGAGAGGTAGGAGGAGAACCACTGGAGAACAGTGCCTCCCACCCCCAACCCCTCCAGCCGGTGCAGAAGGATACCATGGTCGATGGTATCGAAAGCCGCTGAGAGGTCAAGAAGCACCAGGACAGAGGATAAACCCCTGTCCCGGGCACGCCAGAGATCATCCATCAACGCGACCAAAGCAGTTTCCGTGCTGTAACCGGGCCTGAAACCCGACTGCTGGGGACCTAGATAATCAGCTTCTTCCAAGGATCGTTGGAGCTGGAGTGCCACCACCTTCTCGACAACCTTCCCCATAAAGGGAAGGTTGGAGACTGGCCGGTAGTTATTAAGTACGGCTGGGTCCAGGGAAGGCTTCTTGAGGAGGGGGCGCACAAGCGCCTCTTTATAGGATGATGGAAAGGATCCCCTCCCCAAGGAAGCATTAATAATCTCCTGGACCCAGCTCCGTGTCACCTCCCTGCTGGCCGAAACCAGCCAGGAGGGACACGGATCCAGTAAACAGGTGGCGGAACTCACAGCTCCAATGTTTCGATCATGTCCCCCCTTTTCCTTCTGTCCTCCAGGCTATACAGATTGAGTCCATTAAGTCTTTCCTGATACGTTTTATGCTTAAGACCTTCCACCATTCTTGTAGCCCATCTTTAGACCCATTCAATTTTGTCAATATCTTTTTGTAGGTGAGGTCTCCAGAACTGAACACAGTATTCCAAATGTGGTCTCACCAGCGCTCTGTATAAGGGGATCACAATCTCCCTCTTCCTGGTTGTTATACCTCTAGCTATGCAGCCAAGCATCCTACTTGCTTTTCCTACTGCCTGACCACACTGCTCACCCATTTTGAGACTGTCAGAAATCACTACCCTTAAATCCTTCTCTTCTGAAGTTTTTGCTAACACAGAACTGCTAATGCAATACTCAGATTGAGGATTCCTTTTCCCCAAGTGCATTATTTTACATTTGAAAACATTAAACTGCAATTTCCATTGCTTTGACCATTTATCTAGTAAAGCTAAATCATTTACCATATTACAGACACCTCCAGGAATATCAACCCTATTGCACACTTTAGAGTCATCAGCAAATAGGCAAACCTTCCCTACCAAACCTTCCCCTATAAGTTTAAGTTTATTGGATTTATATGCCGCCTCTCTCCAATGACTCAGGGCGGCTTTCAACATAAAGCAAGATCTGCTCTATGATGCTTTGAAACTAAAACTAAAACCGAAGCTCCACAGAAACTCTTTTGAGATGCTTCCCTCTGAAAAAAAAATGTTCATAGGATTTACACTGATTAAGCAGAAACAAACAATTGACTTAGTTCGATTCTAATGCATCGAAGTTATTTTTAAAAGTGTGAAAAGAAAAAAAATACACAAGTACTTCCTATGCAAAGGAAAGACCATTAGACACTGACAGTGAAACTTTCTTTTGGAAGTTTGATGGTTTAACCCAACAATGGGTTAAAAACTAGAATGGGGTTGTGTGAAATACAATTATTTTTATACCTGGCATTGTGCCCCAGCTGGAGATAGACTACAACAAAGCCAATCCATCAAATAGAAGATGAAGAACAAATAGGGTAGAATGTTTCTCTCATTTTTTCTAATGTAATCCAGAGGTGCAGAGGAAGCAAACAGCATCCTACCTATGGTTCCCAGTTATGCCAAAAGTGAGTCATCATTGATTAAAGTGTACTTAGAGTGTGTCCGTCACAACAAACCAGAAGCATTCAAATTACAAACAGTAAGTGTCCAGTACTCCGATAATCAGTTTGATAGAGAAAAGCTTCCAGGTGTGGGATGTAGTTGGAGGAATCCAATATCGCTATTAAGATCATTCTGTAATGTTCCTTTCTACAAATCTTTGATCTTCAGAGCAATCTGACAAACAACTTTATGGCCTTCAAACGTTAAAGATTACAACGTTCTTGAATTCCATGTTTCAGGGCCAACTGTGGGAGATGATAATGTTGGTAGTTAAAAACTACATTTGGAGCGCATCAGAATGGGATATAGCCGCTGTAGAATTTAGTAAGTATATACAGTGGTCCCTCTACCTAAGAACGGCTCTACTTACGAACTTTTCTAGATAAGAGCCAGGTGTTCAAGATTTTTTTGCCTCTTCTTAAGGACCCTTTTCCACTTACAAACCTGAGCCTCCGAAACTGTAACTGGAAAAGACAGGGAGAAGCCTCCGTGGGGACTCTCTAGGAATCTCCTGGGAGGAAACAGGGCCAGAAAAGGCGGGTAGAAGCCTCTGTGGGGCCTCTCTAGGAATCTCCTGGGAGGAAATAGGGCCTTCACCCTCCCTGTGGTTTCCCCAATAGCACGCATTATTTGCTTTTACATTGATTCCTATGGGAAAAATTGCTTCTTCTTACAAAATTTTCTACTTAAGGACCTGGTCACAGAATGAATTAAATTCGTAAGTAGAGGTACCACAGGCAGCAGAGAGTGAATAGAAAGGTAGCCCCCCTGTGCCTGCACACGCATCTCCCGCAAACAGGGCAGACACAAAAACCAGCCAGTTGGCGGGAGGGATACACATGCGTGGTGGAGCTGAGCTGGAGCGGGTTGCATGCTGGCAGAGAGGGCTCTGTGTACCACCTGTGGCACATGTGCCATAGGTTCGCCATCATAGTACAAAGGCAATGCATGATTTCAGCTGCAAAAGTAGGGAAACATAAAATAACCAAAGTGACATGTGAAGAATCTTAGAAGATAAATAAAGATCTGAGTCCTCATCCAATCTAACCCTGTTGACTTTCTGGAAGGATGTAAAGACCTGGCTTTTTTCACCTGGCACTAGGGTCAGAAAGTTATTGAAATTTGGCTATGTATGGGATTTGTTTGATGGGTTCACAATATAATTTTTAGGAGTCTTGGCCCAGTTTATTTTTAATGGATCTGTGCAGCTGATTATTTCATTTCTAGTCACCTCCAAAATTTTCTTAGGTGGATCGGTGACTATATAAATTTGCTAAACAAACAAAATGTTTTAGGGATTTTTGAGAGTTCCAGGCAAAATAAAGATAAAATAAAATAACTTCCATAGACCTGTGAAAGGTCAGGGCTAGATTTACACATTACACTAAAGCAAGATTATTGTCGTCTGGTTTAAGCATCACACTAAACCACAAATCACTCTTTTCAAACAAAGATAAAGATAGCATTATAGTTTAATATGATAATTAAACTATGAAACATATTAAACATTATAGTTTAATATGATACATGAAGTTTGCCATTGTTTAACTTTGATATGGAATGATAAATATGGAAGATTGTGCCTTATAGAATAAGTAACTATGGAATATACAACAATTTAAGTGCATTTTTAAAATAATGGAATAAAATATTTAAATAAATAAAGATGGACTATGATAGACATGTGCTCACTATCCTGATATAGTTCTGGCTAACTTTTATCCATGAGAGTTTACCTTGTGGGAGTAAACGTTTAGTAAGATGTTCTTTGGTGGTTAAATGTAGGTTTTGTCATCAGTACAGTACAGTACAGTACAGTACAGTACAGTATAGCACAGTATGGTCTATGGTATTAGCCTACATCAGTGATGGTGAACGTTTTTTCCATTGACTGCTGAAAGAGCATGCATGTGCACTATCACGTATGCACGAGTGCCCACATCCATAATTCAATGCCTCGGGAAGGTGAAAACAGCTTTTCCCACCCCCAGAAGTCCTCTGGAGGCTAGAAATGGCCTGTCTCCCAACTTCTGGTGGGCCCAATAGGCTCATGTTTCACCCTCCCCAGGCTCCAACGGCTTCCCTGGAGCCATGGAGGGTGAAACATCCCCCCCAGACGCTCTCTGGAAGCCAAAAATGCTCTCCCAGAACCTCTGTGTGAGCCAAAAAGTAGCTGGCCGGCAAACACATGCACATTAGAGCTGAGCTAGGGCAATGGCTCGTGTGCCAGCAGATATGGCTCTGCATGCCACCTGTGGCGCCCATGCCATAGGTTCGCCATCACTGGCCTAGATGTTTTCTGCAAGACTAAGGACCACAGACTTCCTTCATGACCTACAAATATTCTCTTCCATCAATTACAGTACTATGCAATGGAGTTTCTATGGGCAATACTGAAATGAGGAATCAAATTTACCTGCCTATACCCGAGTCTTAAATTGGAATAGATTTTGAGAGCTAGTATCTTATTATTAACGATCTTGCCGGTACCTTCTGATTTATAGCTTCTTTACTATAAAATCTGTAAAATAGTTTTCTAGAAGGCAGTGAGGCATGATTGCCTGTTCCCCATATTACAATTTCAAAACTGCACAAGAAGTCAAGATCTGAGTGACAAAAAGCTGTTTACTCTAGGGAAATAATGATGGATTTTGTTTCTTTTTCATGGATGTCTATGAATCATCCTTCTGTTGCAGTGTTGCACCTTTGAAGAATTGGAAGAAAATGCCCTACTTCATTCTTTGTTATTTTAGGAGGTCAATAAAATATGAATCAGAAGGATGAAAAAAGGAGTATTTGGGGGGGAAAACCTGTTGATTACTAGAAATCTAATAAGTGGCAATATTATGAACTGGGTAAAAACATACTATTTAATTATTTCCCATTTTAAAAGTAATTAAGGATCATAGTAATGTACTAGAGAAGGAACAATAAAAAACCTATCAAGTATTCAATAAATAGTGCATAAACTTACTACCCTACTGCATCGTTTCCCCCCCCCCCCGCCCAATATTGGGGTAGCAGCCCATTACTGCCTTAAATGTATTGAATTCTATACAGACTCTTAAAATCCTATCTTAACAATTTGCAAAGTATTAATTGTAACCATTGAACGTTTCAGTGGTAATCAGATTACTTTCTATGCAATCGTTATGGAATAAATTGAAATAATAAATTTTATTGTTTGGATTTTTTTAAAAAAATGTTTACTAGAGACATAAGCCTTTTTAATAACTGATATGGTCCCACTAGAATTAATACTGTTTGAGATTGTTATAGAATTGCTAGGCATCTCCTGACATCAAATGTTTATGTAAGACATAAAAGGAACAATGATATCTAAAATACTGCTCAGGGCTAATGTAGATACATTCTGTGTTGCCCACACAGGGTGTAATGTCATCCTTCCGAGGTGGGTAAAATGAGGACCCGGATTGTGGGGGCAATAGGCTGGCTCTGTTAAAAAGTGCTATTGCTAACATGTTGTAAGCCGCCCTGAGTCTAAGGAGAAGGGCGGCATAAAAATCGAATAAATAAATTAAATAAACAAATAAATAAATAAATAAATTTTCAGACCTAAAATATAGTTATGGAGGCATGTTCTAATATAGTAGCACTCCACATGGATCCTGATATTTTTGACTCCGTGAAAATGCCAGTCCAATTTTTTGAAATAACTTCTATAACACACTGAATTTTCCAAAGAACTAAAAGGTCTGGTACAAAGACTAACCATGCAACTGAGTAGGTGGTAAATGCTTTAAGCAGCCTTTGTTTAGTTTTGATGTGTTCAGAAAAATGAGAAGTATTAAAATACTGACAGGCTGCATTTTTTAATTTCTATATAAACAAATGAAATGACAATTTTGGAAATCCATTCTTAATGTTCTCAGATAAGAATCATAAGAACATAAGAACATAAGAAGAGCCTTGTTGAATCGGGCCAAAGCCCATCGAGTCCAGCATTCTGTGTCACACAGTGGCCCACCAATTGTACATGGGGATCTTGAGCAGAAAGAGAAGGCAGAACCCTCCCTTTCCCTTAACTTCCAACCAATGGTACCCAAGAGAATCCTGTCTGCCTCAATCAACATAGAGGTGGCACTTGGACATCCGTTTCAATAACCAAACACAATAATCAAAATAGGGTTTAGGATGGACAATTGTTCCTCCAGTATTATCTGTAAAGTTTCCAGGAGCAGCCACATAAAACTCCCCAAAGTTACATTGTTCATCAGTATCCATAATATGACTCCAAATCCAGTCATGTTATGTATAATGCATTGGGATGGTGCCTTTGATACAATGCATTCAAGATGTGTCTCTTCATCTGCAACATTTTTGATAAGATCCACTGCTGATGCTGACATAACATTTTCACCTTTTCTGAAATTGATAAGGAACACTCCAGAAGAAAGCAGTGACTAAAATAAGTATCATAGTTTCACAATTTATTATTATTATTTTATTATTATTATTTATTAGATTTGTATGCCGCCCCTCTCCGAAGACTCGGGGCAGCTCACCTTTAACTGGCAAGATGTTGGAAATGATGCCAAGTTTTCCAATTACCATTCTGAAAGCACTATTGAAAGCACCATTCAAGGTTGACTCAGTCTTCCATCCTTCCGAGGTGGATAAAATGAGGAGAAGATTGTTGGGGGCAATATATGCTGACTCTGTAAACCGCTTAGAGAGGGCTATAAAGCACTGTGAAGCAGTATATAAGTCTAAGTGCTATTGCTAGATTGCAATTGAGATACTTCTAAATTCTCTAAGAACACAACCCTATTAACTAAGCAGTCCATTTTTTAAAAATGATCATTTATTATTTACATAGTTATAAAAATAAGATACTGCAAACGTCATTATAGGGACTACATCTCCCCTTAAGATGAAAATTGATGAATTTTTCTTAGAGACAGATTTGGATCAAATACAAAAAACCTGCAGAAATAAAATTACAGGAACAAGATATAAGAACATAAGAAGAGCCACGCTGAATCAGGCCAAAGCCCATCGAGTCCAGCATTCTGTGTCACACAGTGGCCCATCAATTGTGCATGGGGATCTTGAGCAGAAAGAGAAGGCAAGACCTTCCCTTTCCCTTGACCCCCAACAAGTGGTACTCAAGGGAATCCTGCCTGCCTCAATCAACATAGAGGCAGCACTTGGACATCCGTTTCAATAACCATCTAAATGCTTGGCATCCATGAATCTGTCTAATCCTGCCTTGAAGCTATCAAGGCTGACAGCTGTCACGACTTCTTCTAGAAGTGAATTCCATAAACCAACGACCCTCTGGGTGAAGAAATATTTCCCTTGATTTGTCCTCACTTTTGTCCTAGTATTGTATGATAGAGAAAAGAATTTACAACACCTTGGTCTCTTCAGCCTTGAAAGACGGCATTTAAGTGGTGACTTGATCGAAGTGTATAAAATCATGCATGGGATAGAAAAGGTGGATAGAGAAAAGAATTTTTCTCTATCCACCTTTTCTATCCCATGCATGATTTTATACACTTCGATCAAGTCACCACTTAAATGCCGTCTTTCAAGGCTGAAGAGGCCAAGGCGTTGTAACCTGATATCATAAGGGAGGTGCTCCATTTCCTTTATCATTCTTGTTGCCCTTTTTTGCACCTTTTCCAGTTCCATTATATCCTTCTTGGGGTGCGGTGTCCATAACTGTACACAGTACTGCAAGTGTGGTCTCACCATCGATTTGTACGGAGGCAATAAAATGCTTGCTGACCTATTTTCGATTCCCTTCCTAATCATGCCAAACATGGAATTTGCTTTTTTTACTGCTGCCACGCACTGGGTTGACAGCTTCATTGAACTGTCCACCAAAACTCCAAGATCCCTTTCTTGGGTTGTCTCGGAAAGTTTTGTCCCCATCAGTTGGTAGGTATAATTGGAGTTCTTTGCCCCGATGTGCATAACTTTGCACTTGTTTAGGTTAAAATTCATTTGCCACTTTGTTGCCCACTCACTCAATTTCAAGAGATCCTTCTGGAGCTCCCGACAATCAGTTTCACTTTTCACTACCCGGAACAATTTAGTGTCGTCAGCAAACTTTGCTACCTCACTATTTACTTCTACATCCAGATCATTAATGAATAAATTAAAAAGTAAAGGTCCCAAAACTGAACCTTGGGGTACACCACTTTTTACTTCTTTCCATCCATTTATTGCCACCCTTTGCTTCCTACAATTTAGCCAGTTACCAATCCAGGACAAGACCTGTCCTCTAATTCCGTGGCTGAAGAGCTTTTTTATGAGCCTTTGGTGAGGGACTTTGCCAAAAGCCTTTTGAAAGTCAAGATATACAATATCAACTGGGTCCCCTTTATCTGTGTGTTTATTTACACCCTCAAAGAATTCTAACAAGCTAGTAAGACATGATTTGCCTTTGCAGAAACCATGTTGATTTTCTTTCAGCAATGCCTGTTTTTCTATGTGCCCAGCAATTTTATCTTTAATAATGGTTTCCATCACTTTACCTGGAACTGAGGTTAAACTGACTGGTCTATAGTTTCCTGGATCACCTCTGGATCCTTTCTTGAAGATCAGAATTACATTTACCTCCCTCCAATACTCAGGTACAGTGCCTGATCTTAGAGAAAGATTGTATATTTTAGCTAGAAGTTCAGCAATTTCACACTTGAGTTCCTTGAGAACTCTAGGGTGGATGCCATCTGGACCTGGCGATTCTCTTCCACTTTTTCATCAGTAAAACTATAAATTTCTAGCTAAGAGAAAACACAAAAGCATTACAGGCAAAATTTAACAAAGAAATATCTTAAAACGTTGCAGTGTCTTTAGCACTGCCCTTACATATTGTTGCCACAAGTGAATTTTTAGGGTGTTTTTAGTTTTTCTCTGTATCGTTCAACAAACAACAATCTATATTCATTAAAAGGATATTAATTTATGTCAAGCTTTATATTTCAAATATTTTTTCTATATAGATATACATATAAATGTTTACTTACTGCTTGACTTACCATACAGTGAATGACACAAACGTTTTTGGGATTCTGCTGCAACCAGTTATGCATATTCTTACAAACAGCATAGAGATTGTGGAGACTTGGTGCTTGTCTAATTGGCCAACTACATTCAGATACCTAAGGAAGCACAGAGTGAAAACAGGTCAGAAAAGTAGTAACAATCGGCTGGATTTGCACAGCATAATAGAAACTAGAAATAGGTCAGGTAGTTTTCAGTTTGGCATATTTTAAGACCCAAGTATGTTCTATAAATCATATAATTACATAGAATGATTTCTTTAGGCATGATCAGGCTCATCAACAGGGATGATTAAATTCCTGACCTTCAAAGTGCAAAAGAAAAAAAATGCAGGAGAAAAAATCAGGACACAAAATACAAGCTGGGCAGATATGACATCGTAGATGACCCTCTCTCTGTCAAGGACCATGTAGTACTAATCTCAAATGATCTAAGTGCCAGAGCTCACTGTAACAGCATTGCCAAAAAGGCATTAACCTAATCTTGCATAGCTTCTTCTCTGGTAATATTGAACTGCAAACTGGGGCATACAAAACGTTTGCTAGACCAATTCTTGAATACAGCTCATCTGTCTGGAACCTGCATTGCATATTAGACATTAATACAATCGAAGGAGTCCAGAGGTATTTCACAAGAAAAGTCCTCCATTCCTCTGCTTGCAACAAAATACCTTATGCCACCAGACTTGAAATTTTGAGCTTAGAAAACTTAGAACTTCACCGTCTTCGATCCAACCTAAGTGTTGTACATACAATTATCTGCTACAATGCCCGACCTGTCAATGAATACTTCAACCACAACAATACACAAGCACACAATAATAGATAACTTATGATAAATGGTTCCAAACTTGATTGCAGAAAATATGACTTCAGTAACAGAGTTGTCAATTCTTGGAATGCACTACCTGACTATGTGGTTTCTTCCCCAAACCCCCAAAACTTTAATCTTAGACTGTCTACTGTCGTCCTCACCCCATTACTAAGAGGTCTGTAAGCGGCATGCATAAGTGCACCAGAGTGCCTACCGTCCCAGTCCTAATATTCCCTTTTATTTGTATCCATTTCATGTATTCATAATCATGTTGGTTATGACCTATAAAGCCCTTCATGGCATCGGACCAGAATATCTACGGGACCGCCTTCTGCCGCACAAATCTCAGCAGCCAGTTAGGTCCCACAGAGTTGGCCTTTTCCGGGTCCCAACGATGAAACAATGTCATCTGACGGGGCCCAGGGGAAGAGCCTTCTCTGTAGCGGCCCCGACCCTCTGGAATCAACTCCCCCCAGAGATTAGGATTTCCCCCACCCACCTTGCCTTTCGCAAACTCCTTAAAACCCACCTCTGCCATCAGGCACGGGGGAATTGATTCCCCTGGGCCGTTTCTGTTTTATGTATGGTTTGTCTGAGATGTATGACTGTTTTTTATATTAAGGGGTTTTAAATTGTTTTTAACTATTGGATTTGTACTATTTTTTTGTGAGCCGCTCCGAGTCTTCGGAGAGGGGCGGCATACAAATCTAATAAATAATAATAATAATTTATAGCTGTTATCTAATACATGCATGATGAAAATAGATAGATAGATGGATGGATCGATGGATCGATGGATTGATGGATCGATGGTCTATGGCAGTGATGGCGAACCTTTTTTTCCTTGGGTGCCAAAAGAGCATGCGCACACCCATAATTCAATGTCTGGGGAGAGCGAAAACAGCTTCCCCTGCCCCCCGGAGGCCCTCTAGGACCAAGAAACGGCCTGGTGGGCCCAGTAGGCCCATGTTTTGCCCTCCCCAAGTTCCAAAGGCTTCCCTGGAGCCAGGGAAGGGTAGAAATGCCCTCCCCCATCCCTCCAGAGGCTCTCTGGAAGCCAAAAACATCCTCCCAGAGCCTCTGTGCAAGCCAAAAATTATCTGGCCGGCACACACATGCACGTTGGAGCTGAGCTGGGGCAATGGCTCGCGTGCCAGCTGATATGGCTTTGCATGCCACCTGTGGCACCCATGCCATCAGTTTGCCATCACTGGTCTATGGCTTTACACACATGTGAAACAGGATAAAGTGTTGGCTTTAACACCTTGGTTTCACCTACTATTTTGAAACAAATGATTGTACCTGCTGTTATCCCTAACCACAGCACATTAGGTGAATTCAGAAATTTAGAAGGTGTGGGAAAGATTGAAGGCAAAAGGATAAGGAGATGACAGAGAATGAAATGGTTAGATAGTGTTAGCGGGGAAACTTTGGAAGGCAAGGGAAGGCAGGGGAGCTTGGCATGCCATGACATATGAGGTCTGAAAAGTTAGACATGACACAGCAATTGAACAACAAGAATCAAGCCAAGAGGAACAGGCAGTACATGGATTTCATGTTATAATCCATTTAATGACAATATGAAGAACATGGTTTAAAAACCCATCATTTATAAAGTGGTCTGTTAAAATGATAATGTAAAGGATTTAAAAAATTATGTTAGCAACTTTCCATCTGTTAACTAATCCTTCAAGGTGTTTGTTTGATTAGGGTTTTTCTTTTCATTTTACTATGTGACTTCTTTTGCTTATACATTGTGGAAAGGAAAAAACCCTTCTTATTCAGGTGAAGATCCAGAGTATAGTGATTTTTTTAGTACAATGATTTTTTTCCGTGAGTCAGAGAAAAATGTATGCCGCCCTCCAACACAACCCAAAAGAGTAGAAAAAGATTTCTTCTGAACATTTGTCTCTAGATGGCTATTGATTGAACAATCTGGCCTCTCTACAAGGATATCTTACATACCCTGTAGGAAACAATCAAACCTGGAAGATTATGTTACTGTAGCCAATATAATGCCATAGTTTTAGAATTCCTTGGAGTTAACCTGCAGAACTGATTCAAGTGGACATGTTTTGAATGCATATCTTTGGTTCCTGATTTTGGGTGACCTACAGGAGTTGTCCTTGCGGATTTTTTGGCAATATACAGTGTTCCCTCGATTTTCACGGGCTCGAACTTTGCGAAGTCTATACCACGGTTTTTCAAAAATATTAATTAAAAAATACTTCGCGGTTTTTTTCCCTATGCCACGGTTTTTCCCACCCGATGACGTCATATGTCATCGCCAAACTTTCATCCGCCTTTAATAAACATTTTTTAAAATAAACTTTAATAAATAAACATGGTGAGTAATAATCTAAATGGTTGTTAAGGGAATGGGAAATGGTAATTTAAGGGTTTAAAGTGTTAAGGGAAGGCTTGTGATACTGTTCATAGCCAAAAATAGTGTATTTACTTCCGCATCTCTACTTCGTGGAAATTCGACTTTCGCGGGTGGTCTCAGAATGCATCCCCCGCGAAAATCGAGAGAACACTGTATTTCAAAAATATACTGCTCAAAAATATAAAGGGAACACTCAAATAACACATCCTAGATCTAAATGAATGAAATATTCTCACTGAATACTTTGTTCTGTACAAAGTTGAATGTACACAACATCATGTGAAATTGATTGTCAGTGTTGCTTCCTAAGTGGGCAGTTTGATTTCACATAGGTTTGATTTATTTGGAGTTATATTGTGTTGTTTAAGTGTTCCCTTTATCTTTTTTTAACAGTGTAGTTTGCCCTTGCCTGCTTCCTCCAGTTAGAAAACAGGGATTGGCCTACAATCTCTCAGGTGACTTTTGTGCTTAAGGCAGGATTCAAACTCAAGTGTCCAGAATTGAGATTAGCCCCTAATATTAAATCATTCTGAGAAATAAATTAGGCATATTTTTAAAAATTAATATTTGCTGTAAATTTGAAATTGTGGAAGTAACATTCTTTTATTATTACTTCCCAGTTCACTTTTTTAACTTTTTAATTTTTGCTGTGCAGTGTCTTAATTGACTGCCTCAATCTGTCATGATTCTGACAATTAATATGATGTTTCTTTCTTTTCAAAGGAAGATTGACATGGTACCACCTACATATTATTTTAATGTCACAACTTTACCGCGGTCTTTGTCACATCACTGCATCAGCAAAACTTACCCTATTATGAAACCGTGCAGTACGATAAGACTTTGGTGACAAATTGAAAACTGTGTAATGATCAGGATGCTTTGAATCAAGAAATGTCCTCACATCGTCAATATGATTCCTAAATCCCAGTTCGACTCCTTCACCCGGAAATGACATCACTATCAAGAAATTGGGTAGGGGGAAACAAACATATTCTGAAGTGAAATCCAAATAAAATGGACAATGAGAAGTTGGAAGTTGCTGCATTGCTTTATTATTCAAATGATTGATCACTTACCAATAATTCTTGAGGTAATATAAGAAATATCTAGTTCTCCCTTGGTATAGCTATAAAAGGAAACAGAAGAGAACAACAAAGTAAATCCTGGTTAATGTGTATATGTATGTGTAATATATATATTACCAGGGTGATTCGACACAAAAATATGTAACCTTTCCCTGGTACAGAGCTGAAAGGATTGGATACTGTAGCCTAGAGGTTAATTCTCTGCCTTACAAGGCAAAGGTTGTAGGTTCAAGTCCCAGTGAGGATATGGCTAGCTGATGAGGCCAAAATAAGGCCGAAATAAATCTATCGTAGTCTCCCTTAATTTTCAAATTCAGCAAAAAACATGTGACATATACTGTATATATAAATACATACAACTGTCTGATAAAAATATCAAGAATGCACTAGTATTATCACCTCTTTTTTTTACATTCACTGGATATTTTAGGGACCAACCACTTTTCCAACACATTACAAACAATAATATTTACCAAATAAATATTATTATTTATTTACCTAATTAAAAAATCTCCAGTTATAAGAAGAAAAATAAAAATAAAATAAACTAGAATTCTATATTCATCACAGTGCTCAGCAGCTTATTCCATTCCACTCTACTCCACTACATTCCATTCCATTTGGTACATATTGAAAATCTAAGGTAGAAGAACTCATTCTTGTTGTTATGTTCCATACTTTTCCAGTCAGGTTTTAAGCCAATTTTTAGTAAGACAGCATTGGTTGTGCTTGTTGATGACCTATGGCATCCCTCCTTGTGTTCCTTGATTTTTCAAGGGTTTTTGATACGATCTCCTATGGCAGGGTTAGGCAAAGTTGGCTCTTCTATGACATGTGGACTTCAACTCCCAAAATTACTGAGTTAGCCTGATTGGCTCAGGAATTCTGGGAGTTGAAGTCCACAAGTCATAGAAGAACCAACTTTGCCTACCCCTGTGCTATGGTATTCTTGTGTTCTAAAAGCTGGGAGTGGAGGGATCACTTTGTTACAATAGTTCACATCCTTTCTTAGTGGTTTGTTCAGGTCAATATTAGAAGAGAAACAGGGCCCACATGTCTTCATTTGTGGAGTACATGGGGTTCAGAGCTCCTATTTATGACTGATATGAAACTTTTAGGTAAGGTCAGTTTGCGGTTCAGTGTAAGCATTCTGCGAATGATCCCAAAGATACATCTCAACTCCAAGTTGTGCAGGTGATGCTGTCAATGTCCTGGCCCATTATCTAGAAGCTGTTTGCATAGAAAAGAGGACAAACAGACTTTGGCTCAATCCTGACAAGATTTGTGTTGAAGACTTTTGATCTTGGATGAGGTTGCACTTTCCCGTTCAAGATTGTTATCTACATTGAAGGTCCTCCCAGACCTACAGCTACTGCTCAAAGAGAAAGTGATAGCTATGGCCAGGCTGGCATTTGCACAGGTTTATCTTGAGCATCAAGATAAATGTGTATGTCTTGCTTTTAAATAAGGGTTTTTTAGATATTTTAATTATTAGATTTCTTATTGTATATTGTTTTTTTACTATTGCTGTGAGCCGCCCCGAGTCTATGGAGAGGGGTGGCATACAAATCTAAATAATAATAATAATAATAATAATAATAATAATAATAATAATAATAGGAGACAGCAGAATTGAGGAGAAGCAGCTAGAGAAATTACTGAAATATGAAGATCTAAAAATCGAGCTGCAATGACTCTGGAATAAGCCAGTGAAAGTGGTCCCAGTGGTACTTGGCACGCTGGGTGCAGTACCAAAGGATCTCAGCAGACATTTGAAAACCATCAGAATTGACAAAATCTCCATCTGTCAATTGCAAAAGGCCGCTTTACTGGGATCGGCAAACATAATTCGTCACTATATCACGCAGTCCTAGGTGCTTGGGAAGCGCCCGACTGGTGATGAAATACGAAATCCAGCATAGTGATCTCGTTTGCTGTGTTGTACTGACATAATAATAACAATAATAATAATAATAATAATAATAATAATAATAATAATAATAATAATGGCATTGGACCAGAATACCTCCGGAACTGCCTTCTACCGCACGAATCCCAGCGGCCGATAAGGTCCCACAGAGTTGGCCTTCTCCGGGTCCCGTCAACCAAACAATGTCGTTTGGCAGGCCCCAGGGGAAAAGCCTTCTCTGTGGTGGCCCTGACCCTCTGGAATCAACTCCCCCCAGAGATTAGAACGGCCCCCAGCCTCCTTGTCTTTCGCAAATTACTCAAGACCCACCTATATCGCCAGGCATGGGGGAAGTGAGACACCCTCCCCCAGGCTTTTATATTTTATGTTTGGTATGTATGTGTTGTATGGTTTTAATTGCTGGGATTTTATATATGTTTTATTTTTAATATTAGATTTGTTTCACTGTTATATTGTTTCTATTATTGTTGTGAGCCGCCCCGAGTCTTTAGAGAGGGGCAGCATACAATTCTAATAAATAATAATAATAATAATAATAATAATAATAATAATCAGTTGTGCCCTTTCCTCACCTGGGAGTCCATCACATATGGCCTGATAGATATTATTGCGATGCAATCTAATGAGACTGCCCTTTGAAGATGCCCTCCAAAAGGTACAGCTGGTTCAAAATGCAGCAGCCAAGCAATAATGGCCACTTCTCTGGTTGTGAGCAGGGAAGAGTTTGTATGATCCCAATCAGGGGTGGGTTGTGGGTCATTTTGCTACTGGCTTCCTCAGGGTCACACCAGGCGCGTGTGCATGCCCACAGCAATTAAAAACTAGCTTCTGCACATGTGCAGAAGCAAAATCCAAGATGGCAGCGCCCACAGACCGACACCAACTGAACTGGCTCCATGACATCATCACTAGTTTCCTAATGGTTCTAAAGAACCAGTTAGAACTGGTAAGAACTCACCTCTGATCCCAGTCTCCCACTAGAAACAGTGACAGTTGAGAATGGCAACCTGGTTCATAATGCAGCAACGGTGATATTTTTGTCCTTGACTGAAAGAGTCTTTGTGTCCTGATCCAACATTCCTTTAAGTACGAGGATATATTCTTATGAAAATGTCTTATTTCAAAAGTGTGTCTCTTTGGTTTCACATAGACAGGGGGGAACCTCTCACCAATAATTCCCACTTAGAGCTGTCAGTTCTTGTTCAAGAACCTAATCGCATGGGCCTAACATTCCTGAATTAATTGTGCCAAATGTATTTCAGTGGATTTAGAATATGACACTTTAATTGTGACAGAGTGCAGAGATGGCCTTGACAAAGGTATGTAAGAGTCACTGAGACTTGATGAGAAAATAAATGCCAATTCAATCCTGGGAAAGGAAAGAACTTGAGAAATAGAAGAACGTTGCAATAGCTTCAGGTCTGAAGACCCAAAGTAAACCTGTCAGTACTATGAATATACTGGTAGGGTTGGTCAATATATGAATTAACCAGCAATGTAGGTTTGGAGGAAATAGTATAATATTACTTTAAGGGCTAGGCTGCAATAATGTTACTTTAAGAGCTAGGCTGCAATTAGCCATAAAAGAGAGACAGATGTGTTGCTCTCTGTCTCTATTGGATTGTATTGTGTTGTTGGTTGTTAGTGGCTAGTGCTTGATGATGCTTGCTATATTGCTGTGTGCTAATAATATTCTATATTGCTGTGTGCTAATAATATTCTATATTGCTGTATGCTAATAATATTCTATATTGCTGTGTGCTAAATATTGGTCTATGTACCTGCTGTGTGCAAAATGGTCTATGTACTTGCTGTGTGCTTAATATATTATATTATGATACTGTATGGAACTGTGTGTAATATTAACGGTTGGATATGTACGTATCCAGGGGTGGGCTACTGTCCGGATGGGGAGGAACACAGTGGTGTAGCGAAAATGGAGCACTACCCCAGAGCACCCAATTTGCACTGAAAGATGTTGAAAGAAAATGCAGGGTGTCCTGCATAAGCCATACCCACAGTGTGGTAGTAAAAAATTTAGTAGCCCTTCACTGTATGTAGCTGACTGTATATGCTGGTTAGTCTATTGTATACATTAATATTTATATGCTGGTTAGTCTATTGTGTACATTGTGAATAATATTTATACCTTTACAAGATTGGTCCCGTCAACTAAACAATGTCGTTTGGCGGGCCCCAGGGGAAGAGCCTTCTCTGTGGCGGCCCCGGCCCTCTGGAATCAACTTCCCCAGAGATTAGAACTGCCCCCACCCTCCTTGTCTTTCGTAAATTACTCAAGACTCACTTATATCACCAGGCATGGGGGAGTTGAGACACCTTTCCCCCAGGCTTCTTTATATTTTGTTTCATGTTTGGTTTGAATGTGCTGTTTGGTTTTTAAATATATGATAGGGTTTTATATGCTTCTTTTAATATTAGATTTGTTTTGCTATAATATTGTTTTTATTGTTGTGAGCCGCCCCGAGTCTTCGGAGAGGGGCGGCATACAAATCTAATTAATAATAATAATAATAATAATAATAATAATAATAATAATAATAATAATAATAATAATTGGTCTGTATTAGTGACTGAACATCCATCACTGCCACATATACTCTGTTTGAAGTTTGTTATTCTAACAAAACCTACATTTTCAGCTGTTCCATAAGTTTAAACAGTCACTGAAAAAGGCAGGCCAGTTAAGCAAGTAAGATAGACAATCTGTCTGTAACCATGTTACCTAAATTTCAGATTCTGTGTCTCACTTTAGCTAATTGAGTTTAATTATAAAAAAGCTTTTCATTTCACTACTCTATTGCTCAATAATCAAATTTCCTTTTCCACAAGCCTCTTGACATCCAATTATTTTCTATGACAAGGGACTGTGTTGTTTGCTGAGCACTTCATATGGGTGTGTCTCACAGTACCTTGTAACAGATTGCATCACTTTCGTAGAAGTATCTTTCAGCGTGTCTTTCAAGTTATCCTTTAAGTTGCTGAAGAGTCTCCCTGCGCCACCTTTCACCATGTCCAATAGTCCTCCCCCATAGCTAGACTCCATGTCGGGAGATGAGGCACCTTGAAAGAAGGAAAAGGAGACTCCATAAACCAAAAGCATTGGGGTGGGGAAAAACACCCCAAGAAATGAAACCACTACAGCAAATTTTAGCTCAGTTACACTGTTGTACTTATTAGAAAGAGATGAGAAAACAGAGGCATTCGGAGCAACCAAGGTAACCCATGGTATGACAAAAACAGAACACAACGACATTATTGTCCTGTTAAAACAAGATGTATTGGCACTGACTATTTCTTGTTTTTCTTTCCCAGTTAGAGCTGGAAAAAGATGAAACTGATCTGAGACAAGAATAAGCAACAACAGGAAACAGGCACAGCAGGAATAGGTTTAGATAAGGCGATCTGTCAACGGATTGCGTTAGTTTTAGAGGTCCTGAAAGAGTTCCCGGACAAATGGATACATTTGAATCATAACATCCCAATGTAGTGATTTCTATCCACAGAACCTCACATCGCAAGTGAAGTTGAACTTTCTTACTTTTCTTTTTTTGAAAGTGTGATATTTTACAGTGGCTTTGAATCACAAGCAAGTAGTAACTTTTACAAAAGGTTCCTACAGTAAAAAGAAGTCCGATGGAGCGATCTGGACCTGCAGGGAGCTTTTGGGATCCTCCTTTGTCAAAGGTCAGATCAAGCTTTGATTACCATGGATACTGCTCTGCCAATCCATTGAGGAGGGGCCACACCCATTAGACTGATCCAATCGGTGGTGACTAGGGAGAAAGATCCCGCCCTCATCCCCTACTGTGTGGAGTACAACTGGAATTGGTGCTCCCTGTGTTTGTATTCAACAATTACATGAGGCCACTGGGTGAAGTCATTTGTTATGATGGAATGAGGTATCAGTACACTGATGATACTCAGTTATAGATATCTGTCCTAGCAAACTAAATAATACTGTGGATGCCATTGTGGGTGTACCTAGGTACACCAATATTACACCAACATCCTGTGTGCTGCACTGGCTTCCAATTGGTCTCTGGTCACAATTCAAGGTGTTGGTTATTACCTATAAAGCCCTACATGGCATTGGACCAGAATATCTACAGGACCGCCTTCTGCCACACTGGTCCCACAGAGTTGGCCTTCTCCGGGTCCCATCAACTAAACCAGTGTTTCCCAACCTTGGCAACTTGAAGATATCTGGACTTCAACTCCCAGAATTCCCCAGCCAGCAAATGTTGGCTGGGGGATTCTGGGAGTTGGATATCTTCAAGTTGTCAAGGTTGGGAAACACTGGACTAAACAATGCCATCTGGCGGGACCCATGGGAAGAGCCTTCTCTGTGGTGTCCCCGGCCCTCTGAAATCAGCTCCCCCCCCCGAAGATTTGAATTTCCCCCACCCTCCCCGTCTTCAGCAAGATGTTAAAGACCCACTTATGTTGCCAGGCATGGGGGGACTGCTTCTGCTGACTATAGCACTTGAGAATGGTATGATTGTGTAGTATTGGTTGTTTTTTAATATTAGGGGTTTTAACTTTAGTTTTCAGTAATATTAGATTTGTATCAGTGTTTATTGCATTTTATTGTTGTTGTGAGCCGTCCTCGGGGCGGCATACAAATCTAATAAATTATCATTTTCATTATCATTATCATTATTACTACTACTACTACATAGCTTAGGACTGGACTACTTATGGGACCATCTCTTGCCGCATACCTCCCAGCGACCAATGAGAGCCCACAGAATTGGCCTTGTTTGGGTCCCATCAACTAAGCAGTGTCAATTGGCAGCCCCACGGGGGAGGGCCTGCCCCGGCACTTTGGAACCAACTACCCCCCAAGGTCTCCACCCTATTTACTTCCCCAAAGGCCTTGAAAACCTGGCTCTGCTGGCAGACCTGGGAGCCATAAGAACTGACACTTCTTAACTTAGCAGACAGGAAGGGGCGTGGTTTTGTGTGCTGCCTGCATCCCACAGATGGGGCTTTGCCTGCTTATTGCTGCTGGCATGCCACGGACCAGTTCCAGTCCATGGACAGGGGGTTAGGAGCCCCTGCAAAAGATCTCCGGAACCACCTGCTACCGCACGAATCCCAGCGACCGATAAGGTCCCACAGAGTTGCCCTTCTCCAGGTCCCATCAATGTCTAAACTAAACAATGTCATTTGGCAGGCCCCAGGGGAAGAGCCTTCTCTGTGGCGGCCCCGGCCCTCTGGAATCAACTCCCCCCTGGGGATTAGAATTGTCCCCACCCTCCTTGTCTTTTGTAAACTACTCAAGACCCACCTATACCGCCAGGCATGGGGGAGTTGAGACACCTTTCCCCCAGGCTCTTTATATTTTATGTTTGGTAAGTATGTGCTGTTTGGTTTTTAAATACGATAGGGTTTTATATGCTTCTTTTTAAATATTAGATTTGTTTCGCTATAATATTGTTTTTTATTATTGTTGTGAGCCGCCCCGAGTCTTCGGAGAGGGGCGGCTTACAAATCTAATAAATTATTATTATTATTATTATTATTATCTCGCAAAAAATGGCATGTCACACTGATCCCATCAAATAGGGAGCTTTGCTTGGCGGATCCCTACTTTATGGAACATTCTTCCCCTGAAAGCCAGTCTGACCTTATCTATTTTAAATTTTCAGTAGTGCCTCAAGATCTGGTTATGTCATCAGGCCTGAGGACCATAGTGGTGAAATCTTGAGATGGCTTCCGTGTAATTAGCAACTGTTTTTTGCTATATATGGTATATATATATATAGGGGGGTTTGCCTATTATAACATTTTTAAACATAACAATGTTAACATTTGTCAGCATACATAGCCGTTAGCTTTGTTGTACACCACTCAGTCACTTGTCTGGGAAACAGCAGACTTGGATAAAATAAATAAATATCAGTCTGCAAAATTAAATAGCTCTCTGTCTATCAGGCCATAGACATACACCATATCTGTGGCATCACGCATTTCAGGAAATGAAATCACTATTTATTCAGGGCATTAGGAAATACTGTCCAATTGAATTAAGTGAAGAAATGCCGCTCTGAGATATATTTAGGCCCACTTTTTGCCTCTATAATTCAAGGATAATTTACTATTTGCCAAAATTTGACTGGATGAAAATGAATCTGAATCACCACTCTAAGGAAATAGCTTCATTGATGAGAATAATAACATTTCATCTCTTTTAATGGGTTTTTGTTAGAGGAAGATTTTTTTTCCAGGACATCGCTTTGAAATTATTTGTTTGAAAGAAGTTGTTGGGGTTGTTTTGTCAAAAGGCAAGTAAGCAAAAGGAGATAAAATTCTCCCAAAACAAATGAATAGGAATATGGTTTCATTTATCTGCATTTGGAAAAATTGCTTAATTCATGCCTCAGTACTGTATATCATATTTTAAACACATTATGCAAAAATGTAGCTCTCTAGAGAGGTTAATAATGTCAGGAAAGATGGAAGGAAAAAAAGGGTTTGTAATCAAGGATTTGATTACATTAAGGAAGAATATGCCTATTAAAGACCTAAAACAGTGGTTCTCAACCTGGGGGTCGGGATCCCTACGGGAGTCGAACAACCATTTCACAGGGAGATCATGGGGGGAAAGACAAATTTCCCATGGTGTTAAGAACTAAAGCTTCTATTCTGGCACCTTGGAACATATTTTTACAATCTGACCAATCAGGAGTTTACAGTGGGGGTATCCTTCTGACCTTCCTGCCAATCAGCTTAAAGCTCTGTTGGGAGAATTGGTGCTAGACTTATGGTTGGGAATCACCACAACATGAAGAACTGTACCTCGTGGCATTAGAAAGGTTGAGGACCACTGTCAACAACAACAATACAAGAGCACACAACAGATTCAAACTTAAAATTAACCGCTCCAAACTTCACTGTAAAAAATGCGACTTTAGTAATCGAGTTGTCGAAGCGTGGAACTGATTACCGGACTCCGTAGTGTCATCCCCTAACTCCCAACATTTTACCCTTACACTATCCATGATTGACCTCTCCAGATTTCTAAGAGGTCAGTAAGGGGCGTGCATAAGTGCACAAGCGTGTCTTCCGTCCCCTGTCATTGACATATTATATTCTTATATCTTCTCTTCTATTCTTTCTGTGATATATTCTACTACGAGTATATTTTCTGTAACCTTCATTGTGTATTGGACAAAATAAAAATAGATAGATAGATAGATAGATAGATAGATAGATAGATAGATAGATAGATAGATAGATAGATAAATAAATAAATAAATAAATAGTGGCAGGCCATCCTAAGAAAATCTATGTAGTTGATACCAAGTTGAAGGGACATAATTATTAACCATTCATGGATTTATACAATACGGAATTGCAGTTGTCAACTTCTATCCTTAAAACACATCCCTAATATTCATTTTATTGTTGTTCGTCTATACAAGAGTTTGCCATTCATTCTGATGGAACTATAATGCAGTGACTTGCTGCAGCTTTATTCAAATATCCAAGTGAGTATGCATCTTTGAATTTGGGCATTCATTACAAAAGAGAACAAAGCTGAAACCCTCATAGCTTTTTCATGAAGAATTGTGTAGCAACTTTCTCCCAGTGAATTATAATAGCTGCAATGGCAAATTACCATCTAACTTATTTATTCATTCATTTGTTTTATATAATTCCTACGCTGCTCCTATTATAAAACTGTCTATAGATAAAGATAAAAATGAAGCATTAAAAAAGCATAGGAGTAAAAACTATAAAATTATAATAAATATTAACTATATTAATTCTTTATGATGAATATTTAAGTAGTTTAGAAACAGAAATATTTCATCGTTTCAACTTACTGAAAAGATTATTCGGGGGCGGGGAATAGAAAGATTAGCAATTGTGCTGATTATTTTAATTTTGCATTTCACTAACATTTTCCTCAAACATTGCTCTCATTTAATTCTCCTTTATGCTTTCTCAAAATGGTGAACTGCATGTTCCTTAAACACATTTTCAAAATAGCAACCTTGAGAAAAACCAGATGTGCTTTGCGCTTTAAAATGCTACGTAAATTGCCATAATATAAAACACACTCAAGGGTGATATGAACCTAAATGAGAATGCTGTTATGACCAAAACTCTGTGGATGAGCTGATAATTTTATTCAGCTCCAGAAACAAAGAGACTTCAGAAATGGACTTTTCTCGTTTCAAATTGTCCAAGAGAACAGACAGACGAGATAGTGTTTAAGAGAGTGGCTTTTGTTTTCACAGATATGGAGATATCTCCCAGTTTCTTCATAAACAATTACTATGACATAAGAGATTTTAACTTCTAGAAATGGCCTTTTAAGAAAAGTTAAGGCCCTTTAGTATACTGAAAGTAATTTTAGTTAGTCAAGATTAGTTCTTCAGTCTAATGTTTTCTACATTTATCTATTTATGTATTTATTTGTCAAACATGTATTAGATCAGTGATTTTCAACCTTTTTTGAGCCGCGGCACATTTTTTACATTTACAAAATCCTGGGGCACACCACCAACCAAAATGACACAAAATGACACTCTAACACACTTCATATTATACATATAGTTCATAATATAGTTTCTAAATGTATTTATACTCACAGTGTGAAACCTGGGCCTGTTTCAATGAACACAAAAGGGATATCCTGGCAGGAATGGTAGTTTGGGGACTGCTGTGGTTAGCTCTGGCCCAGCTCCTGCCCCAAGGACTGTGGATGTGGGGGAGACATCCACATGCTACAGGCCTGTTTTGCCCCCCCCCCCGGTGGAATCTGCTGATGAAGGCTCCTCTGACCAAGAAGACATGAGTGACAGGGAGGAGGAGAGTGTGGCAGACAGCTCAGAAGGAGATCAATTATCTAGCTCCTCCTTGGATTCAGAACAAGAGTTAATGATACAGCCACGCATGCAGAGAGCGATGCATAGGCAACAACAACTGAGAGATTATTATCAAAGAAAATGAGGCCACCTGTGGTTGGGTGGGGCTGTGGTAATTAGTGAGGCTGCTATAAATAGCAGCCTGTGGGTTTGGCCATTGTGGAGGATTATCTGATCCTTGTGTTTCGTGACTGCTTTACTGATTTTGACCTTTTGTGTGCTGATTTTTCCCCGCTTTGAAACTAAACCAGAGCAAAGTGTGTTTCACTTTGTGAAAGAAGGAGGACTGTGAATTGCCTCACAGCTGCAAGCTAAGTATCACAGAACTGATAAGGGACTTGTACAAATTACCAGTTTGTTTGGAGACGACTGCTCTTTGCTATACCAAAAGAGGGCTTAGTTTAAGTGAATTTTCATTATAAAGAACATTGTTTTGAATTTTCAAATGTGTGTGTGTCTGAAATTTGTACCTGTGAATTTTTGGGAGGAGTCTACCAGAGAGCCCGACAGAACAGGAACCCATGTTTAATTTCCCCATGGCACACCTGACCATGTCTCACGGCACACTAGTGTGCCGCAGCACACTGGTTGAAAAACACTGTATTAGATAACAGATATAGGTATAAACATGGTTATTAATATATGAAATGGATACGAGTAAAAGGGAACATTAGGACAGAGATGGTGGGCATGTTAGTGCACTTATGCATGACCCTTACAAACCTCTTAGGAATGGGGTGAGGTCAACAGGCGATAGTTTAAGGTTAAAATTTTGGGGCTTTGGGGAAGAAACCACAGATTACCAACATCTGATAATTTTCTTAATATGAAGCTATTTTGAGTAACCTTAATATTTCTGGAAATGTTTAAAATGTAGGCAATGTTGAAATTCCACCTGTTTGATTTAATATGATGAGATGTTCATAATTCATAGACTGAGGAGCTAAACAGTTTGTTCCTGTGAGAATTTGCTTGAACATTAAAAGCAACCATTTCATCCATGCTTTCTATGTTCATTTTTAAAGATAAGAGTGTTTGGGAAGCTTTTTAATAACAATATCAATAGGAGCTAGACTTAGATGCCACTTCACAATGCTTTACAGCCCTCTCTAAGTAGTTTACACAATCAGCACATTGCCCCCAACATTCTGGATCTTCATTTTACCTTGGAAGGATGGAAGGCTGAGTCAACCATGAGCCGGTGAGAATTGAACTGCTGGAAGTTGGCAGAATTATCCTGCAATGCTGCATTCTAACTACTGCACCAGCACAGCTCTCTTAATATTCTCTCACTGCTGGCTCTTTCCAATGACATGCTTCAAACTAAAACTTTTTCCAGGGCCATGACTTAAAAAAAAAATCCTAGTCCACTTCAAAATATTTCAGCTCACTGAATCCTTACAATGAACAGATTGTCTTCACAATTTCAAGAATAAAAATAAATGTAAAATCATCTGTCTGGATTTTAAAATGTAATTCACAGCAAAATTTGGAAATCGGGTACAAACTGAGAAAGACTTAAGAACTGAGTTTAGAAGCAGCTTACTTTAAGTGGGTCAAGGATATGGGTTTATGATTTGGCTGAAACGCACTTTTTGTATCAGAACTCCTTGTTCTGAAAAATCCTGAGACACTGGTTTAACTCATCTCATTCCAACCTTTAACTATGTTGGATTATAAGTTACACACCTATTGATGAGCTGTTAGCTGACAATTGCTAGCATATACAATTGCTAGCATATACATATCTCTACTTACTTAACTCAACTTAATTCATTCCGTGACCAGATTCTTAAGTAGAAAAGTTTGTTAGAAGAAGCAATTTTTCTCATAGGAATCAATGTAAAAGCAAATAATGTGTGCGATTGGGGAAACCACAGGGAGGGTGGAGGCCCTGTTTCCTCCCAGGAGATTCCTAGATAGGCCCCATGGAGACTTCTCCCCACCTTTTCCGGCCCTGTTTCCTCCCAGGAGATTCCTAGAAAGGCCCCACGGAGGCTTATCCCTGCCTTTTCTGGCCCTGTAGATTCCTAGAGGCCCCACAGAGGCTTATCCCTGCTTTTCCGGCTCTGTTCTCCTTGCCTTTTCCGGCTCTGTTCCCTCCCAGGAGATTCCTAGAGAGGCCCCATGGAGGCTTCTCCCTGCCTTTTCCAGTTACAGTTTTGGAGGCTCGGGTTTTTAAGTGGAAAATGGTTCTTGAGAAGAGGCAAAAATAATCT
Source organism: Erythrolamprus reginae (assembly GCF_031021105.1). Taxonomy (NCBI): domain Eukaryota; kingdom Metazoa; phylum Chordata; class Lepidosauria; order Squamata; family Dipsadidae; genus Erythrolamprus; species Erythrolamprus reginae. Next base: position 85,158,242 of record NC_091952.1, on the reverse strand, counting down.
TGAACACCCGATTCTTATCTAGAAAAGTTCGTAAGTAGAGGTGTTCGTATGTAGAGGTACCACTGTACCTTATAGCTGAAAATAAAGCAATTATTATGAAGATATTATATGTCTTCCTTCCCCATAAAAAGGACAATCCCAAGATAGTAAATACAGTGGATCTTATATGCTAGTAAGTTTCTCAGCAAATTTTAAAATCTAATTCCTCTATTTCCCAAATCTCTTTTCCGTATTTGCTGGGAAAGGTGGAGGGAGAGAGAAGAAGACAAGATGGATGGACTCAGTTACAATGATGCAATGGATGCACCATGGGAAATCCTAAAAAGTGTGCTAAGTATGCAATGAGATACTAAGAGGTGACATCAGTTTCATGGCACACAATCAACAAATCCAACATATTTGAACAGCTCAAGATCAGAATACGTTCATTTAATCCAATATAGGAGGACCTCATGTATCCTGAATTGATTTTCCCGAGGAACAATTCTATAAAGCGTTTTGTCAATATGCATTAGAACTGCATCACTGCTATCAGTGGAAATGTTCAGTTTTCATGCCTAAAATGAAATAAGCACTTCAGTATGTAAGAGGATACCTAGTTTGTACAACTGAATTATTTCTGTGTTGCCTTCAGTTTGCAGGAAACATGTTATTAGATGTAATAAAAGTGTGATTGGAAATGTGTGCCTTCATCATAAAAATGAAAGATTAATAGCGTATATATTAGCTACTAGGGCTGGAATTTCAGGGCCAATAAACACTATAGAAGAGCTCAGAACCGACATCTCTAAAAATGAGAATGGAGCTAAAATAAATGGAAATAATTTTTAAAAGGGAAAGCATCCTCATCTGACTTTTCAAGGGATAAATCTTGCAATGACGAATGCTTGAATGAGGAACAATTTACAGTCTTAGAAATGCTTCTATTGCATTTATTAAGTGTGAATGTTACTGAAATCTATAATGAATGTTCGGAAACTTCAGATCGTGCAGAATGCAGCTGCGAGAGCAATCATGGGCTTCTCTAAGTATGCCCATGTTACTCCAACATTTCGCAGTCTGCACTGGTTGCCGATCAGTTTCCGGTCACAATTCAAAGTGTTGGTTATGACCTATAAAGCCCTACAAGGCATCGGACCAGAATATCTTCGGGACCGCCTTCTGCCACACGAATCCCAGTGACCGGTTAGGTCCCACAGAGTGGGCCTTCTCCGAGTCCCGTCAACTAAACAATGTTGCCTGGCGGGACCCAGGGGAAGAGCCTTCTCTGTGGTGGCTCCGACCCTCTGGAACCAGCTCCCCCCAGAGATTAGGATTGCCGACACCCTCCTTGCCTTTCGGAAACTCCTTAAAACCCACCTCTGCGTCAGGCATGGGGGAATTGAAACATCTCCCCCTTGCCCATGTAGTTTCTGTGTATGATTCGATTGTGTGCTTGTTTTTTATATATTGGGGGTTCTTTTGGATTTTTAAACCTAAAACTGTAATTTAGATTGCTAAATATTAGATTTGTTACTATGTATTGTTTTTACCATTGTTGTGAGCCGCCCCGAGTTTATGGGGAGGGGAGGCATATAAATCCAATAAACCTAATCTAATCTAATACTTGCTTTTACAAAAGTCTCTCAGCCCTGGACTGTCCGATGGCCTGGAGCTGCTATTCGGGTGGGGGAGGAATGGTAGTGTGCGCGCAGGCATCAACGCCCTTGGGTCCTGATGGGGTGGAGCCACTATCCAAGACACAAACTATGTCCTGCATCACTTCGCTCCTGCATCTATGGGGCTGCCATTTGGTTAACAGGGCCCAGGCTTTATCTGGCTGTTTGCTCCTGTATCCATGGAGCTGCTGCCTGGCTAGTGGGGTCTAGACTTTACCCAACTGTAACAGCTGATCATTGAAGCATGGGTGGAAGTGGGAAACTGAACAGGATAGGCCAGAATGGGAGGCTAGGGGCGTGGCCGGACTGCCGTATTAGCAGCAAGCAGTGGGTCGGAGGGGAGGGGTGTACACAGAAGGGAGGTGGAACACAATATAAGGGGAGGGTGAACTAACCACGGTAGCACAAACTTTGATTCCATTTGGATAGAAACATAGAAGACTGACGGAAGAAAAAGACCTCATGGTCCATCTAGTCTGCCCTTAGACTACTTCCTGTATTTTATCTTAGGATGGATATAGGTTTATCCCAGGCATGTTTAAATTGAATTACTGTGGAGTTACCAACCACATCTGCTGGAAGTTTGTTCCAAGCATCTATTACTCTTTCAGTAAATAATATTTTCTCACGTTGCTTCTGATCTTTCGTCCAACTAATCTCAGATTGTGCCCCCTTGGTCTTGTGCTCACTTTCCTATTAAAAACACTTCACCCCTGAACCTTATTTAACCCTTTAACATATTTAAATGTTTCGATCATGTCTTCCCCTTTCCCTTCGGTCTTCCAGATCGTGCAGAATGCAGCTGTGAGAGCAATTATGGGCTTCTCTAAGTATGCCCATATCACTCCAACACTCCGCAGTCTGCATTGGTTGCCGATCAGTTTCCGGTCACAATTCAAAGTGTTGGTTATGACCTATAAAGCCCTTCATGGCACCGGACCAGAATACCTTCGGGACCGCCTTCTGCCGCACGAATCCCAGCGACCGGTTCGGTCCCACAGAGTTGGCCTTCTCCGGGTCCCGTCGACTAAACAATGTCGTCTGGCGGGACCCAGGGGAAGAGCCTTCTCTGTGGCGGCTCTGACCCTCTGGAACCAGCTCCCCCCTGAGATTAGGATTGCCCCCACCCTCCTTGCCTTTCGCAAACTTCTTAAAACCCACCTCTGCCGTCAGGCATGGGGGAACTGAAACATCTCCCCCTTGCCCATGTTGTTTTGGTATTAGATTGATTGTATGCGTGTTTTGTTTATTTGTTTTAATACTCTGGGGTTGTTTTTTATGAATTTTAGCTTAAAATTGTCATTGGATTGGTGGGTATTGGATTGTCATTATGTATTGTTTTTGTCTTGCTGTGAGCCGCCCCGAGTTTTCGGAGAGGGGCGGCATATAAATCCAATAAATCTAATCTAATCTAAATCTATACAGATTGAGTACATTGAGTCTTTTCTGATAAGTTTTATGCTTAAGACCTTCCACCATTTTCGTAGCCCGTCTTTGGACCCGTTCAATTTTATCAATATCTTTTTGTAGGTGAGGTCTCCTGTAGGTGATGGTTGCTTCATGCCAGTCCATGTTTCTATATAAACAGTCTAACATCACCTTGTGTTGCTGGCTTTTCTTATGTGGGACACCGAAAATTTGTGCTTCCGTGGTTGAGAATTGGAAAACGGTTTTGCTGTTGTTGTTATCATAGGCATTAATTTTGGAAGCCTGGGAATTGAATTCATGCATAATGAATGCAGGAATACCCAAATGACACACAAGCTACCTCTGAAAAACTCCAGCAATTTCGGTTGTAGAATGCTTACTCCATGCAGTACTAGGCTTCTATTTTTACCTTTAAAATGCTAAATTTCATACCATTAATATCTTTTTATTATTCTGCATATTCATTATGACTATCTTTGAATTCTACCAACAATAGAATTCAAGTAGAAAGCATTCAGAAAGGCAAAGGCAAACATCTATTCCCTTGGCATTCCTACAAATTGAACAGGGGTCTGCAATCTTAAACCATTTGGCTCTTTTTCCCACAGAAAAGAAAACACCGGGAGCCACAAATCCTGGGTGGGCGTGGCCAACTCAACGTCATTCACTCCCAGCAAGTCACATGAGCCCCCCCAGACATGCCTACCCAGGTTTTGTGGCTCTTGGTGTTTTCTTTTCTGTGGGAAATAGGTATCTCTCTGTGTCTCTGTCTCTCTGTCTCTGTTTCTCTCTGTGTGTGTGTGTTTTGTGTGTGTGTTCCATTTTGAACCAGTTCCAAAAACAGGCAATGGTTGGTTTGCTTTGCAGATTTGTCCATTCTTCTTCTTTGGGTGCTTTTTACTATATAATTTCAGGTTCCCAGATAAATGAAGCTCTTTCATCCCCCTGCTGTGGCTCCCTGTTGGCTAAACCCACCATGGGTTGGCCCTGCCCCTCACCCTCCACTCCCAGTCACTCCTCGCCTGGCCTGAGAACATAAGGGCAACTGTAGGTGATGGAGACTCGTTCCATATTCCATAATGGGAGTGAAGTGCTCCTCTCCTTGCCATATCTTTCAGGCACCTCTTTCAATCCTTGTCGGTGCTGCACATACCTTGGTCACTCGAGGAGATGCTTGACTTTCTCTCCACCCCAAGACACTGGCCTGGCCTGGTTGTGGCCAATGCCGCTACTGTTTCCACCTCCATAGCCTGCCTGCTGCGCCTGCAGTACCTTGCGCAGCACAGTTAAATTTAGCATGCTTCGGGGGAGATGGTGTCTCCTCCTCCTGGAGCCCATTATGTTGCAGAACTTTGGCCACAGCTGGACTGGGACAGTGTAACTCACTCATCTGCCTGAGCAACCAAGGTGTGAGCAGCAAAGACGCACCCGTGAGATATGGCAAGTAGCAATAGGAATAGCGTTTAGACTTATAGACTGCTTCACAGTGCTTTACAGCCCTCTCTAAGCAGTTTACAGAGTCAGCATATTGCCCCCAACAATCTGGATCCTCATTTTACCGACCTTGGAAGGATGGAAGGCTGAGTCTGTTCAGCCAGGCTCTATGGTATGAGCCTCCCGAAAATTCAAAGGTAAAAAATTCAGACACACACACACTTGAAAATTCAAAAACAATGTTTTTTATCACAAAATTCAAAAGAAACAAAGCACCCTTTTTGTATGGCAAAGAGCACTCTTCCCAAAACAAACTTGTAGGCTGTAAAAACCCCTTAAGCAGTCCTTAAGTACTTAGCTAGCAGCTGTGAAGAAACATCACAGCCCTCCTTCTTCCACGAGTTGAAATACACACGCTTTGCTCTGCCTTGGTTTCAAAGTCTTGAAAAATTAACAAACAGAGTCCTGAAACAGCAAGTCACAGTCCAAACCAGTACGATTAGATAATCTCCACACTGCGAGGCCAGCATGCTGCCAATTTAACAGCAGCCCTAATTACTTGAACCCCACCCAACCACAGGTGGACTCAATTATCTCCTATAATACTTTTGAAGCTGTTCACTCCTATGCATGGGTCTATCATTATTTCCTCATCGGAATCTAAGGAAGATAAGGATGATTGACTTCATCCTGGGCTGTCTTCCAAGCCCCCCTCCTCCATCTCACCATCACTTCCTTCTGCAGAGGACAATTCACCATCTGACTCTGTCGGCAGCAAAACAGGCCTATGACATGTTGATGTTTCCCCCGCATCCACCTCCTCAGTCCTTGGGGCAGGAGCTGGGCCAGAGCTTACCACAACAGAGTCAACCTTGAACCTACTGAGATTTGATCTGCCAAACTGCTGGCAGACAGTGATCAGCAGAAGTAGCTTGCATTTCTGCACTCTAACCACTGCGCACAGAGGCTCTGTACAGGAGCACTTCACTCCCATTCTGGAATATGGAACAAGTCTCCATCCCCCATCATTGTCCTTACCTTCTCAGGCCAGGCGAGGAGTGACTGAGAGGTGAAGGAGAGGGTCAGAGCCAGCCAGTGATGAGTTCAGCCAACAGGGAGCCATAGCAGTGAGTCAAAAGAGCCGCATGCAGCTCCAGAGCCGCAGGCTACAGACACATGAGCTAGAATAAGCAAGGCTGGGCAACTCACGCCTTGAGGCTTAAGTGCAGCCCAACACATGATATGCAAAAATAGCTTATTCTTGATATTCTGACATTATAAACTGTTGGATACTTTGGTATACTTTGGTAATCCTCAACTTATAACCATTTGTTGAGTGATGATTCGAAGCTACAAAGGCACTGAAAAAACTTGCAATCAAACTTACAATTGTTCCCCATGGTCATGTGATCAAAATCCAGGTGTTTGGTAACTGGCTTGTATTTATGGCAGTTGCACTGTCCTGTGGTCACGTGATCGCCATTTGTAATCTTCCCAGAGTGGCTTCAGACAAGCAAAACCAAGCTGGAAGCCTGATTGATTGATTGATTGATTGATTCATTGATTCATTGATTGGGCTTACATGCTGTCCCTCTCCATGGACTCAGGGCAGCTCACAACCTTTTGATTTACTTAATGACCAAATGATTCACTTAACAACTATGGCAAGAAAAATCATAAAATGGGGTGCAACTCTCTTAACAACGTCTAAGCAACAGAAATTTTGGACTCAATTGTGGCTGTAAGTCAAGAACTACCTTAATTAAAAATAAAAATAATATTCAATTCTCCCTCAAACACATGTGAGATTGTTCCACTAAATCTGCAACCCTTTCCCCTTCCTCAAATATCATCCTTGGCCACCAAAGATTGCCCATCCTTACAGAGAATTCTTCTTTATTGCTATACAGATGGTGGAATGGTTTAAAGGCATTGAGCTAAAAACAGGGAGATATGAATTCTACTCTTGCCACTTAGCCCCAGAAACCTGTCAAGAGACTTCACAGACTTGTTCAGCCAGTCAGCAGGAGCCAACACTGACTCAAAGGTGTGCACACAGACACACATACAATGTGTAATCATGAGAATATGAAGGCTAACATCCAATGGATGTCCTTATTCCTGAAGTTCCAGGGAAGCAGACAAAAGCATGTCTTCCAATATTGCCAAAATGACTAAAACTAGAATCTACCCATAAGGGTAAACATCAAGGAACAGGTCCCCTTGGTAGTTCTAAGAAATTCACTCAAGGTTTTTTAATTTGCAGGTTTTTTAATTTACAAAATATTTGCAAATAGTTTCAAATGAAGCTGTTTAATTTTTATCCATTTTTAAAAACCTATGGATCAATGTTTGAGGACTGTTTGCTTAAAATAATTATTACAGTCCTTAGGTAATCATCTTCTGTATCCTTAGGAACCTGTCGCCTTCTAGATGTTGCTAAACAACAATTCCCCTGAATATACTGTTAACTCTGATAAGCATTGAAAGTCAGCAACTCTGGATTAAAAAAAAAAAGATAACAAGATTCAGTAAGAATATTAAAACCCATTAGGTAATTTTTATCCTTTTCATGGAAAGATTTAAATCAAGAATCATAAAATAAGCACAGATATATGGCTGTCCATTTTGTCCACACAAGCATTTAGTCTATAAATTGCAAAACAGTATTTTGCAATTCAAAATTTCAATCAATATTTTTAATTTGATCTACAAAAATTAGAAAAATCTATATATTGCAAAGTAAAATTTTGATTTTGTAAGAAAAATTATTTTAATCTTATTCCTTTTTGAAGTGGCAGATCAATCCAAGATCTGCATAATTGCTGAATTTGTGGTCTATATTGTCACTGTTTTTTCAAATCAAAAAAAGAAGAACATAAGAATTACAAGAAAAGGTAATGCTTAATTGTTAGAAAGCCAAGATACGTTTAAATCATGATTAGCAGGTGACAGAATACCCTTTTCCTCTGCAAGAATAAACCAGATGTAACTACTGTAGATTACACAGTTATCTCAATATAAATAAAAGTTAATATAAAATCCTTTAAAATGCTATACATGGAACATGAGATTTGGCTTTCCTTGTAACTTTGTAGCATTTTCTCAGCTCATTGGGAAACAACCATATATTTGTTGCCAAAATTTTGAAAAGCAGTACTATTTCTTTCTCATTGAGTTTGAAACTGATCCAGGGAAGAATGGTTTTATGAAGCAATTTCATTCAACATCCTACTGTTTCAGAATTTGAAAAAGGCCAGAGTCTCCCTCTCTCTCTCTCTCTCTCACGCACATACCCCTCACCGTTCAACAAGATTGGGCACTATATCAAAATAACTGAATGCTGTAAAATTCTCAGTCTAACCAGTATAACTTTGAGGTTCAACTCCCTAAGACACTCTTTTTCCCCCTTAATGTAGCAGCAGCACATCATTTGATGGAAAATGCTTATACATCAAAAAATGCTCTCTAGTCAGGAAAAAGGAAGACTTCATCAGAAACAAAACAGAACCATGAATAGATTTCTATAGTGCTAGCTTTCATGGCATTGAAGAAATCATGACACTTAACGAAACATGCCCATTAACCAATTTTAGAGCACAGCAGATAATCCATCAATAGCTACCAGGTTATTGATGCAATCAGTCAGCAATCCAGAGGTTGGACATCACAGTGACTAGCCTATTACTAGTTCTATAAACCGTCCGACTGAGATTTTAAAACAGATAAAAATGTGACTATAAACCACCTTTTTACAGGTCTAACTATCAGCATTCCCCATAGAGACAGATACGCCTTTCCATTTTTGCAGTGAGGGGGGAAAAAGGTGTGTCACTCGATGAATTTTTTTTTAAAGTGACATGGGTTTTAAGCTTCCCCCAGTCTATATTAAACTAAAAAAACCTGGAGCTGCCAGTTAGCTTTTAAAACTAACAAAAGAAAAGCCTTGCTTTTTATTAGGGCTGAGCCTAATAGTCAAATGAATGACCCTCATTTTCAAGAGAATAGAAACAGCATCAGCTTTAAATACATATAGTTCCCCGGTATTGACATTCACTTTTTCTTTCTTTCAATAAATATCTATTTTTTTTAAAAAAGCCCTTTTTAAGCAGAAGATTTACTGCCCAAGCCCAAGTACTTTTGGAAAAAAATATATACATTTGCTCCTTTCCAGGGTTTTCCCCTGAAGAGGTCATTGCTAATAGTTTTTGGTCTCACACCAAGGCACACTAGCAAAATAGCCCCAAGCGGTCTTCTCCTCTGCATTTCTCTTCCCTTCCCTCTCTCCTATCCACCCACTTATTCACAAGCACACATGCAGCCCGAGAACAATACACTGATCGGTGCGCCCCGCCCGTCCTCTTCTCCCCCCCCCCCTGCACTTAACAAGAAGGGACAGGTTTCTTCATTTAACTGCTCATAAAAGCTAGGTACGGGATTTTTTGTAGTAAGCAGACCCTCCCCTTAAAAAAGGCAGACTGGGCCACTTGGGTCTGCTCCCCAGCAGCATAGTCCTCACCCCAGAAGGTTGGGCCCCAAGTACATGCCCCCCCTTCCGCCTCTTCGGAGAGGGGTGGCATACAAATCTAATTAATAATGATGATGATGATAATGAAGAAATAATAATAATAATAATAATAATAATAATAATAATAATAATAATAATAATAATAATAATAATAATAATAATAATAATAATAATAATAATAATAATAACCCTACTCTCTCCCGGCGCAGAGGAAGTCAATCTGCTACCTGAGCTGTCCATGGTGCTGCAGTCGAGCGGCTGGTGCTGATGCTGTCGCGCCGGGCTCCGGGCTGCCGCCGCCACCACCGCGGGGATCACCCCTTGTTTGCCGAGGTTGCCGCTGCCGCCTCCGCCGCCGGTTCGCTGCCGGCCGCTGCAGAAGTCACCGTTGCTGTCCACCAACTGCAAAGATTCATAGCCATCATTGTTGGTCTTTTTCCGGTAGCTCCCGAGGAGACTCATGGGCGAGTCAGGGAGAGAAAGAGCGCGGCATCAAAAGCGGGAGGGAATCGCGGACCGGCTCCCCTTCCCCTAGAAGGCGGAAGCAGCCACACACCCAGAGCGGGGCTGCAGCCCCAGCAGGGCCTTTTCCTGGCTGCTTGACTGGGGTGGGAGTGCGACCTCCCCGCCTCTCGGCTGCCGTTGCCCGCCTCTGCCTGGCAGCTATTGGAGCAGCCTTTAGGAGGCTACACCTTGCCCGCTCGCTACAGACGCTGAAGCCCGACCCTTTTAAGTCTCCAACGCCTGCCGCTTTCAGGAAGCGATGGCCGGAAGCAATGCCAAAGGCGGCCTCCTCCTCCAGCGGGCCTGCGCGCGCTTCTCCTGCCGCTTTGGCTTCCCCGCCATCCCGCTGCTCGGAGACCTAGAAAGGAGCCGGATCAAGCCGCGTGCAAAGTGGGGAGGGGGCTTGCAGATCACGTTCATCCCGATTTCGAGGCATTTCAAACACCCCAAGGTTAAAGAAAAGGCAGCAGGCGCAGACAGGAAGTGGGTAGAATGGATCCCACTCCAAAATCTAAGATCGGAATCCAGCAAGCATCTGTGGGGGTGGTTTCCCCCCCCCCCTGTGACACTCTAAGGAAGCCTTACTTGGATTTTGAAGAAGTTGGGGTAGAAAGAATTGTCTACCCTTTGGAAAGGTGGTGTTGAAGATACAACTGATAGCCAAGAAGACAAACTGAGTCCCATTGGGATTGGGCGGCATAGAAGTCGGATTAGGTAGGTAGGTAGGTAGGTAGGTAGGTAGGTAGGTAGGTAGGTAGGTAGGTAGATAGATAGATAGATAGATAGATAGATAGATAGATAGATAGATAGATAAGAGAGATAGATAGATTAGAGAGAGAGAGGGAAGGAAGGAAGGAAGGAAGGAAGTATTGAATAAATCAACCCAGAATTTTCCTTTAAAGGAATACTTGACCAGGTTCAAATTATTATACTTTGCACAAATTGTTCAGTGGACCAGCTCTCTGATGAAATCTATAATAATTCCAATGGTGAAAGGAAAGGAAAGATGAGCAGTGACAAACTGAAGAGACTAAATTACAGCAGTAGCAAGTGCCCTATTGGAAGTCCTATGGTCCAAGTTGGAGACAGATCCATCTGGAGAAAAACTATGTGATCGCTGAGAATCAACACTAATTTGACAGGGCACAATCAATTCTCAAAACCTCACCTTGTGCCCTGTTCCTTCCTTGTAGCCTAAGTTTCCTTTTATCTTTGTATCCTACAAAAAGTGAGAAATTGGCCAACTCTCTGCCATCTAGTCTTTCCTTATCACTATCATCAGAGCCAGAAACATAGAAGATACAGTGAATATATGCAATGAAGTATCTCATGAAGCCTTTCGCTGGTTATACTAATATCATTCAAAATGTTGCCGCATTTTTATCCATACAATAAATGTTAGTGGTCTATATAACAGACTGCTACCTGGAATGCAGGTAGATAGGATAGTTAGGCAACTAGTAGAACAATAAGTAAAACTCCCTGCAATAATATAAGGTCTGTATTTGCTGTCATTTTATACTAATAATTAGTACATCTTCCAAGGAATGGTTTCTGTTTCATAAATTGTAATTGGATTTCTTTAAATTATATCCCTAGGATTTGTATAAATTTATACATCTTATAGCTGGTCGGTGTTACTTCAAACTGCAAGACAGGCAGAAAATAAAATTGATAATAATAGTTCTAATTCATCTCTAATCCATTTCCAATCCTACCCATTCATGCAGACAGAAATTCTAGGAGTACAGTGTTCCCTCGATTTTCACAGGTTCGAACTTCGCGAAAAGTCTATACTACGGTTTTTCAAAAATATTAATTAAAAAATACTTCGTGGGTTTTTTTCTCTATACCACGGTTTTACCCACCCGATGATGTCATATGTCATCGCCAAACTTTCATCTGCTTTTAATAATTTTTTTTAATAAACTTTAATAAATAAACAAGGTTGCTAAGGGAATGGAAAATTGCAATTTAGGGGTTTAAAGTATTATGGGAAGACTTGTGATACTGTTCATAGCCAAAAATAGTGTATTTACTTCCGCATCTCTACTTCGCGGAAATTCGACTTTCGCGGGCGGTCTCGGAACGCATCCCCGCGAAAAGCGAGGGAACACTGTACACTTAATTAAAATTGGTTTTCTTTAGGAAATCTTCAGAGGTGCTTTGTTTTTATTGGAATTTACAAATATAGAAGCTGCAGGCACAATTTAAATATCCATAGTAAAAAAATCACTGTTTCTGCATTGGATTCTAAGAGAGAGAAAAAGTGTCCAAAAATATTATTGGCTGGCATTTTAGACTGGGACATTCTAGACTAGAATGTTTTCCTACCCTTGCTTGTTTCAATCCAGTTCATATTAAAAAATTTAAATAGGACATGAAAACAGTATCCATCAGCATTCAATGGATATGTCTGCAGCTTATGTTCTCATAAGGATGTATAAAATCTTGGGTAAAACCCTAGTCTATCAGGGCTTTCTATAGACTTCCAATTGAAAATGTTATGGCAGATCAGTCATCCCGGAGGACAGTCAAAGTAGGATAGTAGACTGGATTAGATACTGTAGTAGTTTTTATTGAACTACAAGATGTAAAATCTGAACTGAGCTCCCTGAAAATTACAGTCTATAAATCTATTTCAGTACCAGTTTATATCATATTATTGATAATTGCAGACAAGACTTATTTCTGCCTTTCAGCTGTTAACATAATTATCCAAGGTGCACCTTAACAAAATATAACTTGATAGTTTTGCCTCCAACTTTTAAAAGACTCTCCAGTTGTGTTTCCAAACTTCCAGCTGTTAACACTCTCCAGTCCTTTCCTATGCTTCTATCAATATTTTTAGCAACAGAAACAAATAAAATATTATATAAAAGGTCATACAATCTCCAGAGTTCACGTTTTTACAGTGCAGGTGGCAGTTCCAGACAGAAAAATAATAATATGAGTGTGGATTGGTCTCCCTATATTCAACTCTTATACAGGATCTAATATTTTATACATGCTCAGAGGCATTTGTGTATTGTATGATTTTCATACCAACAAAACCATGGTTTTTTAACAAACAACTAAAAATGGGTTCTCAGGGCATGGTTCACTATAACTATACATTTGATTTTTATCTGTTCAGTGGTAATTACTCTAGATCCTAAAATAGTCAGGGTTTAATTGTTTTGAATATGTACTGCTCAAAAAAAAATAAAGGGAACACTCAAATAACACATCCTAAATCTGAATGAATGAAATATTCTCATTGAATACTTTGTTCTGTACAAAGTTGAATGTGCACAACAGCATGTGAAATTGATTGTCAATCAGTGTTGCTTCCTAAGTGGACAGTTTGATTTCACCAAAGTTTGATTTACTTGGAGTTATATTGTGTTGTTTAAGTGTCCCCCTCTTTTTTTTTTTGAGCAGTGCATATCTTGACCAAGGAACCACATTACAATTTTTAGTGCTGTTACTGGCTAATGAGATGGGCAATTATGGCCTGTAGACTTCAACTTTCAGAATTCCTGAGCCAGCATGTAGCAAAGATGTCTTGGGCTACAACTCTTTTCAGTACCATGCTTAGCTATGCTAAATAGTAACCCACCAACCTGGAAGAGGCTGTTTTCTGATTATGTGAGAACTACAATGTGAGAATAGGAAGCATTTGACGTGCATTTCTGAACCATTAAAAAAATCCATATTTCAGATATCTTATGATGAATAGGCCCATGAAAATCGGATGGGAACAAAACCAACATTTTGGCTATCTAGCAGACTTTTTCCTCAAACAGCTATAATCTTATTCTAAAATTCTTTTCTAATATCATCAACATCCCATCCAGTTTTAGTGTGTCTTCATTGTTTTGCCAAACCAAGATTTTTCTTCCTTTTTTAAACAGCATGACAAAGTTTTTTAAAAATAGTAGGATTCCAGAGCCTTTTACAGTTTTGAAAGAGAAACAAAGAGGCAGAGAATTATACCCACCCACCAAATGTTGCTTATCACAAAACTACATCACTTGCAATTCTCTTTTTCCAATTCCCTTATTAAAGGAACACAAGCCTTTTAGATCTGGCCATTCTAATGTTTAAAATTTGCCAATGCTACAGTGTAATTTCAATGTGCATATCACATACCCTGTTTCCCCCAAAATAAGTCACCCCCGAAAGTAAGACATAGGAGAGGTTTCGTAGAATTGCCTAATATAAGGCATCCCCCGAAAGTAAGACATAGGAGATGTTTCATTTCACAGCATTCCCGAACAGAACATACAGTATATAACACTGCTGTCCATAAATTGCATCCCAAAAAGCTGCATTAATCAGATTCAAAATACATCCAACATGCATCCAACATGCAGCTTAGTGTTTAGATGCATTTTTGCTGCAGCAGGATACAGGATACAATTCATTGGAAAAAAATAAGACATCCCCTGAAAATAAGACGTGGCACATCTTTGGAAGCAAAAATTAATATAAGACGCTGTCTTATTTTTGGGGAAACACGGTAGCTATTTCTCCTCTTCATTCAAAAGAATGCAATTTGGTAAGGCATATACCAGGAAAGGCAAGTTGAAAAAGGTGGGAGGGAATCAATACATTCTTAAATAATTGTTAAATGGAACCATTTTGTTCCACTATTGAATTTTATAGCTCTTTATAAGGATGTACTAATGGCTTAGTTTCTTTTTTTTAATATAGATGAAAATTAATTTTGTTGGAAATTTTGTCATGAAGCAGCAATTTACAAAGGATTTTGGTGCCAAATCATTTTGCCCTTTAAAGATTGCTATATTGATATGTGCAAAATTCAAATGAACTAAATTGGAAAGGGAATTATTGGTTCTTCTCAAATAGGAGGAATATGGACAAAATATGCAGGGGAGGAAGACAATTATGTCTGACCTTATGGTGTTTCTTCCAATGTATAATGGTATAAATGAATCTAACAAGAAAATACAAGATAAGCCACAAGACAGCTGTATAATTTAGGTAAAACATTATCTAAAGGTTTTTCACATTTTTTCCACCCATTTGTAAATTATTAATTCTTCACATATTTTGGGAATATATAATTTATGGACACACTGAGGAAAGCTTCTTTAAATGTTCTTTTTTGGGGGGGATAGGATTTTTTTTTTATTTTTCCTCTCTCCACATACATTCATCAGTGCAATACACCTTCTATTTTAGTACAATAAAATACAAATATTTTGTTGGTAAGTAGTTCATTCTTCCCCCTGCATACTATTCTAGTTTTGTCATCCAGTTGAACCAATTGTCATGTACGGTAATTAAATTTCATCATTAATATTTCTTCAGATATTTAGTAGAAACAATATTTCTAGCTTCTTTAAATGTTCTGTTCTCTTATGGTTAGAAATATTTTCCCTTTCCTTGGTTTTCTTGTAACTCTTTCTTATAAGCCTATTGGAAACTCCTCTGCATTATCCTTCAGTAACACAAGGCTTCCAGATGTGATAAATTATTATTATTATTATTTATTAGATTTGTATGCCGCCCCTCTCTGTAGACATGGGGCGGCTCACAGCAATGATAAAAACAATATATAATAACAAATCTAATAGTTGGAATCTAAAATAACAATAATACATTTTAAAAAGTCCAAAAAACAAGAAACCCCAATATATAAAAACATACATACAGTCATCATACACAAAAACTACATAGGCAGGGGGAGATGTTTCACTTTCCCCAAGCTTGAGGGCAGAGGTGGGTTTTAAGGAGTTTACGAAAGGCAAGGAGGGTGGGGGCAGTTCTAATCTCTGGAGGGAGCTGATTCCAGAGGGTCGGAGCCGTTACAGAGAAGGCTCTTCCCCTGGGTCCCGCCAAACAACATTGTTTAGTTGACAGGATCCGGAGGAGACCAACTCTGTGGTTGTTGTTTCATTATCTCCAGACAGTTTGGGGAAGACTGGTTCAAATGGAGGAAATTCAGGGGTGAAATTCAGCATTTTCTGACAAGTTCTGGAAAACCAGTAGTGGAAAATTTGAGTAGTTCAGGGAACCGGCAAATAACCACTTCTAGCTGGCCCAAGAATGGGTGGGGAATGGAGATTTTGCAGTATCCTTCCCCTGCCATGCTCATAAAACCGATAGGGTAAAATTTTGAATTTCACCCCTGAGGAAATTGCTTTGTTTGTTTAGGAACATGCCTTTATAAGATTGAAAATTATTGTGGTTTGGGATGAAATACTGACATCGCTCCAGTAAGTCCTACTGAATCTCTGTTAAAGTGATGACTGGGTTTTAGTGCCTTTAAATGGGTATCTAATAGATAGAACAGCCCACATAACAATGTATCTCGAAATACAGCATTAAGGCTAAGTTATCTTCTAAGAACATGAATGCATGGAGGAGATGGAATCCAATAAATGAGATTATTTGTAGATTTGTCCTCTGAATTTTGCAGTTTGACTCCCAGAAGTTTCATTACCAAACTAGATAATATCTTCAGCAGAGTTTTGGGTGAAGTGTCTCGTTCGTATATATAGGTCCAGGGGGGTCTATTGGTCTTGAATCACAAAACCGTCGAGAATATGTGTAGCTCAGGATTGATCTTTGAGCTTGGTTGTGACTAGCACCGATGTTACCTACTGATAGATTGGGTAATGAAACATTTGCAAGAAAAAAACCAAGCTCCGAAAAGGATTCACTTTCTCTCAACCCAACCCACCTCACAGGATGGGTTATACTGGGAAAATAGGAGGAAGGGAGTACTAGGTATGAATTATGTATAAATAATACCGCTTGAATTATGTATAAAAATAATAAGGGTTGAATTTTAATTTACAGTGGTACCTCTACCTACAAACGCCTCTACTTATGAACTTTTCTAGATAAGAACCAGGTGTTCAAGATTTTTTTGCTTCTTCTCAAGAACCATTTTCCACTTACAAACCCGAGCCTCCAAAACTGTAACCGTAAAAGGCAGGGAGAAACCTCCGTGGGGCCTCTCTAGGACTCTCCTGGGAGGAAACAGGGCCTCCACTCTCCCTGTGGTTTCCCCAATCACACACATTCTTTGCTTTTACATTGATTCCTATAGGAAAAATTGCTTCTTCTTACAAACTTTTCTACTTAAGAACCTGGTCACGGAACAAATTAAGTTCGTAAGTAGTGGTACCACTGTATTTAATAAAATTAAAGAAAGAAGGAGCACCATATAACACTTTGTGAACTTTATACTGAAGCCTATTTTCTACTATAGATATTTACACACATACATACTTCCAGATTCCTCTCAAGAACACGCCACAAAATGGATTATCTATGGTCTAGTCTTACAACAATGCTGGATTTGCTCACGTTTCTCAGATACTCTCAACCAAGGAATTTAAATCAAGCCTTACAACACCAAGCCAAATGGTAACTCAATGAAGTGTGAAAAACAGATCAATAGTCCTACCAATAGTCCTATATTAGTTATAGGACAGATTCAGAAAGCAGAAGAACAGAATTATTACTTGGTTCTTGCTGAAACGGCTCTCGTATATCATCCAAGATCTCCTGTCCAACCTACACGTGAGGCAATTTTCAGCCTAGGCAGAAACCACAAGAGTGCCCAATAAAAGTTGTAAGAACAACAGAGACGTTATGGCAGAAGAGCTGAGGAAGATATGTTAGTTACAACATTACACTATAAACTTTATTTATTGATTGATCTTATTTTTTTAATCTCTCCTTTATTACTTTTATAAGTAATTCAAGGTGGCAAATACACATAATACACATTCCTTCTCTTATTTTCCTCAAAAAGATGACTCTGTAAAATGGATTGTAAAGTAAGCAACTGGAAGTCCCCAACCTTTTTTGGGCCAGGCCCCCCCTAAGCATCTCCAAAATCCTGAGCCCTCCCCCCCCCCCATGACACATAATTCTTCTTATTCAAAAAGTGAACTACTCACACAGAGGAAGCCAAAAAGTCCATTAACTTGGTTTAAACAAGGTTCCAATTGCCCCTATTAAAAAATTAAAAATCAAATTGCCCCCCTATGGGGCATGGGCCCCATATTGAGGAACAATGGTTTAGATTATATGATGAAACTATTCTAGTAAGAAATTGTAAAGTATCAACTAATAAATGCTCTACCCTCCACATCGGCAAAATGAATCCAAACCTCACATACAAACTGAATAAACAAAATATCACAGTCAAACCCCACTCAGTTAAAGACCTTGGAATACTAATATCAAACGACCTAAGTGCCAAAGCCCAGTGCAACAACATCGCCAAAAAGGCTTCCAGAATTGTTAACCTGATCCTACGCAGCTTCTGCTCCGGCAATCTCACCAGAGCCTACAAAACATTTGCCAGACCGATCCTTGAATACAGTTCATCTGTCTGGAACCCACACCACATCTCGGACATCAACACCCTAGAAAACGTCCAAAGATACTTCACCAGAAGAGTCCTTCACTCCTCCACTCGAAACGGAATGCCCTATGAAAACAGACTTTCAATCCTAGGCCTAGAGAGCTTAGAACTACGACGCCTAAAACACAAACTAAGTATTGCCCACAAAATCATATGTTGCAGCATCCTGCCTGTCGATGACTACTTCAGCTTCAACCGCAACAACACAAGAGCACGCAACAAATTCAAACTCAATGTTAATCGCTCCAGGCTCGACTGTAAAAAATATGACCTTAGCAATCGAGTTGTCGAAGCGTGGAACTCATCACCTGACTCAGTAGTGTCAACCCCTAACCCCAACATTTCACCCTTAGACTATCCACGATTGACCTCGCCAGGATCCTAAGAGGTCAGTAAGGGGCGTACATAAGTGCATCAGTGTGCCTTTCGTCTCCTGTCCAATTTGTCTCCCCTTATCCCATATGTCATATATCTTTCCTCCCTTTCATATATCTTCTCGTCCATTTTCATATCTTTTCCTTGTATGTAATACTTCATGCCCATTCCCCTTGATGTGTTTTGTGTATTGGGAAAATAAATAAATAAATAAATAAATAAATAAATAAATAAATCAGAAAGAATGGAGAACATTAATATGAAATCACAAAGCACTTTTGCAGTTTCTGAGTTACAGGTGAAAACTGAACAGATGGAGGGGGGAGAGAGAGATTAAGTGCAATGCCCAGGGCTATTTGTCATTTTTTATTAATGACCTGGATGAAATGATTAAGGGGATGATTATCAAATTTCCAGATGATTTAAACATAGGAGGAGTGGCTAGGACTTCAGAAGAGAAAGACAAGATTCAGTAGGCTTGAACAGTAGTCTGAAAAGCATATGAGGGAGTTACATGAAACCTTGAAACTGGGGAGAAAAACATGTAAGAAATGAATATTAGATGGAGGAGACCTGGCTTTGCAGAAGTGCAGGTGAAAAAGATTTGGGTGTTCAAAAAAATCACAAGTTGAACATATGACAGTGGTGTGATGCAGCTGCTAAAAGGCAGATGCTATTTAGAGCTCTATTAACTGTGTTAACAGGCACATGCTGTAGAATCCAGATCACAGAAACTACACTTAACACAATACACTGATCACATATTATTATTCTGCCTTGGGCAAGCCAAACTTGGAATATTGCAACTTTAAAAGACATTGACAAATTGGAATAAGTTTGGTCTTGTGCAGTGATGATGAAAGTTTTTTGGCCCACATTCCGAAAGGGTGTGGGCAGGGGTGGGAAGCAGGCAGGATGGGGTGGAAAACAGTTCCATCGGCAGAAATGAAGCTGTGTGCCCAGCTCCAGCTGACTATCCCTCCCTCCCATCCTCCTCTTCCTTGGAAAGCGGCAGGGAGACCAGCACTGGCAGGAGTGGCAGGGGTCCCTTTTCCTCCCGCCTCTTTTCTCAACAGCTGATCAGCACCCATTTGCCTACCTACCCAGCCTGAAGCAGGGGGCAACCCAGGAAGGAGAGCGCGTGAAACACAAAGCAAATTGTTACCCCAGAGAGTGACACTGATGATGTTGTAAGCCGAGGACTTAACAGTTCACTTGAACAATGATGATCGTTCAAGCCACTCCCACCTGGTCACATGGCCGGCAAGCCACTCCTACCCAGTCACATGACCATCAAGCCACACCTACAAAATAAGCCACACCCACAGTGTGGCAGAAAAAAATGGGCTGCCCATTACTGGGGGGGGTGTCCAGGATGTGTCCCTGCCTATTTCCTCCCTCCCACGCATGTGCACTCCCATCTGCACTGCCCCTGTGCATGCACACAATCCACCCTCCCTTCCCCGCGCATGGAACGTCACAAACGGTGAAAAAAACAGCCAAATGTGCAAACCGGAAGTTCAGAAAAAGGGACTTCCGGTTTGCCCATTGTGCTGTTTTTCACCCTCCTGGGCTTCAGGAAGCTTCACTGAAGCCTCCACAGTGCAAAAAAAACAACCCACAGCACAATGGGCAAACCGGAAGTCCCTTTTTCCGAACTTCCAGTTTTTCCATTGGGTGTTTTTTTGCACTCTGGGGCTTTAGGGAAGCTTTTCTGAAGCCTGCGGGGGGTAAAATGGCCTTCCGCCAGGTTAAAAATCAGCTGGCTAGGACTCACATGCATGCTGGAGCTGAATAGGGCAACACCTCACATGCCCTATGACATTTGCTGGCTGGGGAATTCTGGGAGTTGAAGTCCAAATATCTTCAAGTTGCTAAGGTTGGGAAACACTGCCCTATGATATAGCTCTGCATGCCACCTGTAGCACATATGCCACAGATTCGCCATCACGGGTCTAGTGGTTAAGATGCCGACCTGGGATCCAAAAGTGTCTGAGTTCCAGTCCTGCCTTGGGCGTAAAGACTAACTGGGTGACTTTGGGCAATTTCTCTCAATCCAACCCATTTCACAGTTTGTTGTAGGGAAAATAGGAGGAAGGAATATTAAGTATGTTTGCCACCATGAGTTATTTTATAAACAATAATAAATGCAGGATCAAAATCAAATAATTATCAAATCCAGTCTAAACATCTGTTTGACTGTGCAACTGACCACCACAATAGGTTCAGAGGGAAAACCATTCATATTTTGAGAAGATTGGGGAAAAAGTTCTATCAAGAATGATTTTTAAAAATGCATATAAATTTGGCTGCAGAAGAGCAAACTGAGAGGCAGTATAATTAATTATTATCAAAAAGGTTTAGAGAAATAAAAGGAAGGAGTAAAATATATCTATCATTTGCTACCATAAGTTGTTAATATCACGTGTTAGTGGTTTCTCTAAAGAATTATGGGGCTAAATGCAACTTGAAGTTCAGATAATCCAGCATTATCTACCAATCATGCAATTCTAAATGCATTAATGGTTTTTTTCAGAGTATAAGACGCAACTTTTTCCTCCCTAAAAAAGGCTTATAATTTGGGTGCATCTTATATACTGAATGTAGCTCTTACCTTAAGGGCTCTTTCATTGTTTTTCTCTGCGAATAATGTTTTCCAAGCCCTAAGTCTTTGCAAGGGTTTTTTCATTCATTCATTCCTTTATTTATTTATTAGATTTGTATTCCACCCCTCTCCGTACACTTGGGGCGGCTCATAACAACAATAAAACAATTCATGACAAATCTAATAATTTAAAAAACATTTTAAAAAACCCCATTATTAAAGCAGACATACACACAAACATACCATACATAAATTGTATAGCCCCAGGGGAGATGTCTCAATTCCCCCATGCCTGATGGCAGAGGTGGGTTTTAAGGAGTTTACGAAAGGCAAGGAGGGTGGGGGCAGTTCTAATCTCCGGGGGGAGCTGGTTCCAGAGAATTGGGGCTGCCACAGAGAAGGCTCTTCCCCTGGGACCCGTCAAACGACATTGTTTAGTCGACGGGAGCCGGAGAAGGCCAACTCTGTGGGACCTAATCAGTCGTTGGGATTCGTGCGGCAGAAGGTGGTCTCAGAGATATTCTGGTCCAATGCCATGAAGGGCTTTATAGGTCATAACCAACACTTTGAATTGTGACCGGAATTATGCTTTAACTTGCACTGAGTAAGTTTCTTTCCAGCCCTAACCAGATGCTAACGATGTTTCCAGATCTTACCGGCTTGCAAGCTCTTTCATTGTTACTCTCTGTCAAGAATGTTTTCCAAACCCTGCCTTTGTAAGGGGGGGGGTTCATTGCTTTACTTGCTCCAGATATTTCTTTCCAGCCCTAATCAGATGCTATTAATGTTCCCAAGCTCTTTCATTGTTACTCTCTGCAAAGAAGAATGTTTTCCAAGCCCTAAGTCTTTGCAGGGTTTTTTCCATTGCTCTACTTGCTTGGACTGTTTCTTTCCAGCTGCTAATGATGTTCCCTGCTCTTACTGACATGCAAGCTCTTTCATTGTTACTCTCTCAGAATAAAAAAAAAAATTAAGCCCTTAAGCAGGGGATAAAATAATGTGCTGAAGCTGACCAGACTAAGGATTACCAGATGAATACCTGGTAAGCAGATTCTTTCCCCTATTTTCCTCCCCCAAAACTAAGGGGTGTCTTATATTCCGGTGTGTCTTATATTCCGGTGTGTCTTATACTCTGAAAAATACAGTACTCTGTGTCATCTTCATATATATATTCAGTAATTAATTATGTAGCTCAAATCATACAACCATATTGTAGCTTCTGACCCTAACAAAATGCAGGAAAAAATTATCTTGTCAAAGGCATCCATAAAAAGGAATAGGTTTATATAATCCATCCAGATGGCTTAAGCAAATGACTCACCTCCCAGAATTCTAGGATAGTTTCTATTAAACCAGCCATGAGTCACATACCATGCTAGGGAGAAAGTGACCGCTCCTCCCACACAAATACTAACTATTTTTCCTTTCCAATAGAGATGATTTCATGGAAATCTCCCAAAAGAGCTAGTTTTCTATTATTATTATTATTATTATTATTATTATTATTATTATTATTATTATTATTATTATTTATTAGATTTGTATGCTGCCCCTCTCCATAGACTCAGGGCAGCTCAAAACAATAACAAAGACAATGTAAGAACAAATCTAATAATTCTAGCTACCATATTCAATACCCCATTAGAAAAATAGCACCTGGTTGAATTTCAGGCTTGGTTAACTTTAGAAGGGGCAACAAAGATGGAATCGAAGCCTGTAAACTAAATTAAGGAAACATATCCAAGGCTGGTAAAACTGAGGAAAGATCCTTGTTCATCTACTGTACAGTTGCCAGGAAAACTACACAGAAAAGTTGAGCAGTTACCTTTATGTTTACCATTGAGTTTGTACCACTACAGATGAGAGGGTGAGCATGCTGCTTAGAAATCCTTGTGGAAAAATCACAAGGGAAAGATGAGCCTTATCAATGAACACATATGTGCAAAGCAAAGGAAAATGAGGTTATTCCTGTTATCTTTTCTCAGAATATGCCTTGGTTTTGTACAGGCAGAAAAGGACTCAGAATTTGGGGAGGAATCTTCCAAGATGCACCCCTGGCAACTAAAATGGTACGGCTCCCGAGAAGCACTGCCATTTGATTTGGCTGCCGGTACTAACCCCTCTTCACTGACCTCCTTAATGTGATGTTATGCTAGGTAGAGATATTATTAAGCCCAAGAGAGAGAAAAGATAAGACTCGTGGTGTAATTCTGCTCAAATGGGCAGCAAGGCTTTCCTGCAATGTCTATCTCAGCCTTCTCCAGTCTCCGGCACGCTCCTAAGATGCAATCCCAATACATTTGTCACAACGTTTGGATAGCTACCCAAGAAGAAAACCATTTGCCCTTTACTTACCTACATTCAGCTCATCACCAGAGATAGATTCCCTTCACTCATGCTTTCAAATTTATTGTTATTTCCATCCCAAGCTAAGAATCGTTTTTGGGAAGGAATATTCGACCATGACAAACAACTTGAACATATCTGCTTAGAAAAATGGGAGGATGGGGCGAATTGCTGGTAGATTTACACAACGGATGATATGTAGGCCGCCTTGTTACTCCGAGGATTAATTTTCAGCGGGATGAAAGCTCTGCACAGAAAGCACCAGCAATTTGCTCGCACATCCATCGGCGTGCAGGCAAACAAACAAACAAGCATCAAGGGCAAAACGCTAGAGTTCCTCATTAAAGAGATTTATAAAAGCAGGTCTGCCTCAGCTGTGTGTTGGCACCTTCCTGTTTCCCTCCCACCTCCCCAAAAAACACAGTTGGCTAAATATAGCACATCTCTGCATTGTCTTCAAGCTGCTATTGGCAGACTTTAAACTAGCAGAATGACAGAGCTTTTATCAGGCAAATGAAGCTGGGGTTGAAATTTACAGGTCCCTTGCCCTTTAAGGAACTGAGGCCTCGACTATCTCGATTAATACAATTTCTTTGTTTGATAGAGGAATATTTATGTTTTTTAAATAGGAGGCCCTATAGCAGGGGCCCAGCTCTTCCTATCCAAATTTAAGTACAGCCGTCTAGCCTTAAAATTGTTATTTCACATCATTGCATATTTACGTTCTGCTAAACAGCCATTCTTCACTTATCTTTTTCTTGTGAATTTCAAAGCTGGATTAATGTAGGTTGCATTTTGAAATGATGTACGATTTGGAATTAAGGACAGGGTCGGTAAAGACAAGATGTTTGAGCTCAGAATATCTCACTGATTCAATTATAAAAAATGATCCAGACATAACATTAAAAAAAAACACCTTAGCATCGCTATTATTTGTGTTTTCTTTTAAAGGGGAGAGAAGTATCTCCTGCAAATCAGAAGCTGGTGTTACTATTTAAACTTCAAGCCATCCGATTATTCTCGGCAGGTAGTAATAAAGATAGCATCAAAGTACAAACAAACTCAGATTGAAGACCACTTCAGTAACAGAAATCATTTTTTTTCAGTTATGTAAAAATAGATAATAAATGGTACTAATCTATCTCTCAAAATAGCAATTGCAAAGATTTGGGGTAAGATACCATGCACTGCCTATTCCCTGCTATATATTATATAACTGCATTTATTTCTAAACAAGGCTTGTTTTGCTTTCAAGATGTAGAATTCCAAAATTCCATTTAGGAAAAAAAAAAGGTTACTCAGCAAAACAGCAAACACTATAACCCAATACATACATTCAGGCATCTATTTGCAACACGGGGTATGTTCCCAGTTATAGGTTTTCCTTACCTTTATTTTCTGACTTTTTCATGCTCCCTTTCCTCTCCTTGCTGCAGTTCAGCTGGAGGGGGGGGAGAAAAGCCCAGCTGATTCCTAAAATGCTGACTTTTGATTTGTCATTCACAGCCAGTCATAGGTCACAAAGGCTGTGTTTCTCCATCCAGGGTAAGCGACGTGATGCTAATTTGCAGGAGCGATGCACAGTCCTGGGTTATAGTTTGTATTATAGAGAGCCAGAGGAAGAATGGGATGCAAGAAGACATAACATATTTAATAAAATCTGGCATGGAACAGGATCTGGAGTCAAAGATGTTCTCAGTTCATTTCAATAGACGCTGCTTCGCTTGTTCGTTGAAAAAGAAAACGATAATTGACTCATTTAGTTAATCTCAGCAAGGACATCAGATAAAGGAAAAGGAGCCCTAAGGCTTTGCTGTGTCAAGATTGATCCAATTCTCACTTATGCTGAGTTGTGATTTAGAAATCATGATCCTGTTTTCAGTCATTTTCTCAGAAAGCCATTCCAAAAATTATTAAAATTTACCTGGGCCTAAAAAATAACTAGCATATTTAGCAACAAACAATATGAAAGTATAGTCTAGCAGAGGGGCGAGGGGAAAGTTACATTTTTAACACCAGTAAAAAATTAAGAATTTTTGTAGCATTAAAGTGTTACATTTACATCAGTAGTAGATGCTTGGAACAAACTTCCAGCAGACGTGGTTGGTAAATCCACAGTAACTGAATTTAAACATGCCTGGGATAAACATATATCCTTCCTAAGATAAAATACAGGAAATAGTCTAAGGGCAGACTAGATGGACCATGAGGTCCTTTTCTGCCGTCAATCTTCTATGTTTCTATGTTTGTGTGCTCCCCAACACCTTTTATAATACGCGTGCCACACCCCAGTGGTTAATTGCCATCCAATCTTGCAAGCAGGATTGTAATCAGCAGGCAGGCTCATAAGTAGAAACAGAGGTTATTCCAGTTAGATGCAGGGCTGTCTGATGTCATTGGTATGCAGCCACTGATAGCCAAGGACAGCACATATTGGCTTACAGTCAGATAACCGGTCTCTCCCCCAGCACGAAAGACAAGCAGGCTTACTGGAGCTGACATGCAGCCCCCCTACCATTGAGACAGCACCTGGAAGACAGAAACCAAAGGTGAATCTCCAATCCACATGTTTCCTACACACACACACACACACAGGGTTTAGTCAGGTGCTGTCTATGAAATCTGGCTATTAATCTGGGCGCTTGAATGATACCACCTGCCAATTTATGGACAAAGGATATCCTGTCCATAAATTGGCAGGTGGTCACGTGTATTACCTTGGCTGTAATTCTCCCAGATAGATTATTTATGCTTTTCTCTGCCTTTACCCTCCTTGACCCTTGACCTTTTAGTTGTGTCATGCACTTTACCTTTTTATAATTTCCAGGCCTTTCAGTGAGGACATCTAATATTCAAGGCTTCATGAAGACATCTAAAATGTATTGTTAAAATATGATTCTTGAAAACTTAATATTTTATCCTTACTCAGTATTTTCAATTGCAGAATTAATCCAACTTTTCAAATACAATAGATTGATTTCCTTTTCTTTCCTTCCTTTTTCTGTATTGTGACGAGATAAATATAAATCTAACAGGAGAATGTGTCATTCAAAGTATCATGCTCAAATTGTTTTGATTTCAGATGTCTGTAATGGTTCTGACTGAATCCTTTCATATTTAATTCCCCGTATATAATCATGTAAACGTTTAACTGAAAACTCTGTTTTCCTCTTTTAATATGTACATGGTATACCAAGAATTCAATAATGCTCTGCTATTTTAAGCCATTAGTGGATCCATATTGACTTATTATGTACAAAAATGCGACTATCAGAAAAGTGAACTGAAACATTCCAGCAAAGGTCCAATTTGACAAACCATTATCTACCATGATTTGTCATTGTTTATCTTTGCATGCAGCATATGTATTTACTTTTCAGGTTCTCTTTCGTTTTACAAACAACTGCATCCAAAAGAACAAAATACAGTGATACCTCGTCTTACAAACGCCTCATCATACAAACTTTTCGAGATACAAACCCGGGGTTTAAGATTTCTTTGCCTCTTCTTACAAACTATTTTCACCTTACAAACCCACTGCCACCTCTGGGATGCCCCACCTCCAGACTTCCGTTGCCAGCGAAGCACCCATTTTTGTGCTGCTGGGATTCCCCTGAGGCTCCCCTCTATGGGAAACCCCACCTCCAGACTTCCGTGTTTTTGTGATGCTGCAGGGGAATCCCAGCAGCGCAAAAACAGGTGCTTCGCTGGCAACGGAAGTCCGGAGGTGGGGTTTCCCATGGAGGGGAGCCTCAGGGGAATCCCAGCAGCACAAAAATGGGTGCTTCGGCTGGAAAAAGGGGTGAATTTTGGGCTTGCACGCATTAATCACTTTTCCAATGGAAAACATTGTTTCGTCTTACAAACTTTTCACCTTAAGAACCTCGTCCAGGAACCAATTAAGTTTGTAATACAAGGTATCACTGTACTTGTTTAGAGCTTACCGTATTTTTTGGAGTATAAGATGTATCTTTTTCCTCTAAAGAGACTGAAAATGTTGGTGTGTCTTATACTCTGGATGTAGCGTTTATCAAAGCTTTTTTTTTTCAGCCATAACTAGGTGCTAACAATCTTCCCAGCTCTCACCTTGCAAGCTCTTTCAATGTTACTCTCTCCAAGAATGTTTTTCCAGCCCTAAGTCTTTGAAGGCTTTTTTTCATTACTCTGCTTGCTCTGAATAAGTTTCTTTCCAGCCCTAACAAGGTACTAACAATGTTTCCAGCTCTTACTGGCTTGTAGACTCTTTCATAGTTACTCTCTCTGAATAAAGGGGGGGGGGGTTTAAGCCCAAACCAGGGAATAAAATAATGTGCTGAAACTGACCAGACTAAGGACGTTACCTGGAAGGCAGATTTTTTTTCCTCTATTTTCCTCCCCCAAAACTAAGGTGTGTCTTATACTTTGATGCATCTTATACTCTGAAAAATACAGTATGTATCTTTCTTGGCCACTTCTCCAGTGCTTTGGGATGGACACAAGTGATCGCCTTCTGCCGCACAAATCCGGGACCGCCTTCTGCCGCACAAATCCCAGCGACCGGTTAGGTCCCACAGAATTGGCCTTCTCGGGTCCCGTCGACTAAACAATGTCATTTGGCGGGACCCAGGGGAAGAGCCTTCTCTGTGGCAGCCCCGACCCTCTGGAAACAGCTCCCCCCAGATATCAGAGTTGCCCCCACCCTCCTTGCCTTTCGTAAGCTCCTTAAAACCCACCTCTGTCGTTAGGCATGGGGGAATTGAAATTTTTCCCCTTCCCCCTAGGCTTATAGAATTTATACATGGTATGCTTGTTTGTATGATTGGTCTCTTAAATTGGGGTTTTTTAGATTACTTTTTAATATTAGATTTGTTACATTGTTTTCTTTATTGTTGTTAGCCGCCCCGAGTCTTCGGAGAGAGGCGGCATACAAATCTAATAAGTAAATAAATAAATAAAATAAACAAATGTTGTTTGCTGTAATCACTTAGATAATTGGCTGGAATGTAACAAGGGTATGGATTTGTGTGAATGTCTTGGAGTCAGTGTTGACTGTGGCAACTGCCTGGACAGGAAACTGCAGTTTTCTTGGCAATATTTTGGAATGGGTTTGCCATTACAGTGGGACCTCTACTTAAGAACTTTTTTAGATAAGAACCGGGTGTTCAAGATTTTTTTTGCCTCTTCTTAAGAACCATTTTCTACTTAAGAACCCGAGCCCAGAAAAATTTCCCAGGAAATTTGAGAGCGGCACGAAGGCCCGGCCAGTTTCCTGCCATTCCCTCTTCAATCCCAGCCATCTGAGACATTTCTGGGCTGCCAAAGGAAATTTTCGGTGTATGGGAGGCGCGTGCTCCTCCTCGCCATCTCAGAGTCCCTCTTTTTTTTTTTAAGCCTTAAAGTTCTAGATTTTTTTGATTCCCCTAACCTCACCTTCTTCCTTCGGCAGCGACTGTCCTCCTCCTCTTCTTCCTCCTCCACCTCTTCTTCCTCCTCCCATCCAAATTCCAAGCTTTTATTTCTCTCCTAATGGGTTTGCACACATGATTTGTTTTTACATTGATTCCTATGGGAAAATTTGCTTCTACTTACAAACTTTTCTACTTAAGAACCTGGTCATGGAACAAATTAAGTTCTTAAGTAGAGGTACTGCTGTACTTGCTTCTGAAGGTTGAGAAAGGGCTGATCCCAAATCTTCTAATTAGCTTTGGGTCTAAGGCCAGGCTAAAACTCATAGTCTCCTGGTTTCTGGCCAGGTGCCTTAATCCACTATACCAGTGATGGTGAACCTTTTTTTTATCTCGGGAGCCGAAAGAGCGTGGGCGCGAGCTATCGCACATGCGGGAGTGCCCACACTCATAATTCAATGCCTAGGGAGGTCGAAAACAGCTTCCCCTGCCCCTTGGAGGCCCTCTGAAGGCTGGAAAGGGTCTGTTTCACAACTTCTAGTGGGCCCAGTAGGCTTGTATTTCACTCTCCCCAGGCTCCAAAGGTGTCCCTGGAGCCAGGGGAAGGTAAAAACGCCCTCCCCCATTCCCCCAGAGACTCTCTGGAAGACAAAAATGTCCTCCCAGAGCCTCTGTGTGAGCCAAAAATCAACTGGCCAGCATACACATGCATGTTGGAGCTCAGCTAGGACAATGCTTCAACCACAACAACAAAAGAGCATGCAACAGCTTAATATTAGTGCAACTTCAAGCTTAATATTAACCGCTCCAAACTTGTGAAAAAAATATGAGTTTAGTAATAGAGTTGTCAAAGCATGGAACTCATTACTGGACTCCGTGGTGTACTCTCCTAACCCCCAACATTTTACCCTTAGGCTATCCACAGTTGACCTCTCCAGATTCCTAAGAGGTCAGTAAGGGGCGTGCATAAGTGCACTAGCGTGCCGTCCCCTGTCCTATTGTCTACCCCGTATCTCATATCTCTTCTCTCCTATCCCTATATCTTTTCATCTATTATCTCATTAATATATTCTATTCCTATATTTTCTCCTCTATTTTTCTTCAGTATTTCCACTATAACCTTCATTGTGTATTATTATGTATTGGATAAACAAACAAACAAACAAATAAATAAATGGCTCGTGTGCCAGCAGATATGGCTCTGTGTGCTACCTGTGGCACCCATGCCATAGGTTCGCCATCACTGCACTATACCAACTAATACCATGGCACTTATGACTTTCATCATTCATTGCAAGGAAATGCAGAATGAACTGCAAATGGACGCAGTCTTTAACAACAGTATGCTCTAGAGTCTAGACTCAGCCTAATTTTCTACCATACCAAATATTTTGAAAACCAGACCTGCTTTTCATTAGCTAGCCAGGGACAAGGAATCATTCTGTGGTATAGCAGTCCACACATGTGGAGTTTGAGAGGCTGCCATGCATGTTCTTATAAAATGACTAACATGGTGGAGAAGACAGGACAAAACATGCGTTGGACAGAAGCAAAGTAACAAGATTGCTTTCTGCTATCCCTCCAAGTAATCTGAAAATCTTCATTATACTTTTGGGTTTTTTAGAGCAGAAAGTCACACTTCTAGAGATCAGGTATTGGTTAGCAGCTTGTTTTCTAGGAATACTCAGGTGGCCATCATAATGTCAAGAGGCATTCTTATAAAGAAACACAGTGTTAAGCACATCATTTATTTTTTTTAATTAGAAGTAATGAATCAAAACTGAAACCAAGTCAGGGCAGAACTGGCCAATGGTCAAACAAAGGTTTGCAATGGGAATCACATTGCCAGCTTTTATTACATTCATGTATCGACATAATAGGAGTGTGTTGGCCTAGCGGTTAAGACACTGGGCTTGTTGACTGAAAGGCTGGCAGCTCAAGACCAGAATCCTGCCTGATGGGGTGAGCTCCCATTCCTGTCCCAGGTCCTGCCAACCTAGCAGCTCAAAAGCATGCAAATGCAAGTAAATAGGTACTGTACCACTGAGGTGGGAAGGTAATGGCGTTCTGTGCATCTGGATACAATTTAAGGTGTTGGTTATCACCTATAAAGCCCTACATGGCTTAAGACTGCCCAGAAACATCATTGGGCTCCAGCTACCCGCCCTGGATGACATCTTCACATCTCGCTGTTCTAGGAAGGTGCATACCATTCTCAAAGACTCTTCTCATCCTGTTTACAATCTTTTTGAACTGTTGCCTTCTGGCAGAAGATACAGAACAACTAGAACTCGGACCACACGTTTCCTGAATAGTTTTTATCCCAGAGCTATACTCGCACTTAACAACGAACTGAAGGGTCACCATCAGTGAACTGTTAGACAATATTACTCGGTTTGTCATGTAGATGGTTGAGTGGTTCAGGGTGGGGAATTTGTAGTGGGTGGGACATTTTATTCAATTTTTTTAATTCAATTTTTTATTCTATTTTTAAATTTTATGTGTGGTTGGACTGGTCTCTGGGTGTCACACGACTTTCGTTGCCAATGACAATTCGTTGTTTTGACAATGACAATAAATTTATTTTTTTTATTATTATTATTATTATTATTATTATTATTATTATTTATGGAACTGTCTTCTGCCTCACATATCCAGCGACTGATTAGATCACACAGAGTTGGCCTTCTCCGGGTCCCATCAGCCAAACAATGCCGACTGGCAGGATTCCGGGGAAGGGCCTTCTCTGTAGCAGCTCCAGTCCTCTGGAATCAGCTCCCTCCAGAGATTTGCACCTCCCCCATCCTCCTGGCCTTCCGAAAGGTTTTTTTTTAATGGCTGTGCCAGCAGGCCTGGAGCCATTAAATGACAACTTTACTCCGACCAGTAGTATGAATGAAACTTGGATGAATATGTTCTAATATCTTACATTTTGTATCTGGTTTTATCGTACGCTACCCTGAGTCTGTCAGGAGAGGGGTGGCTTATAAATCTAAATACAGTGTTCCCTCGATTTTCGCAGGTTCGAACTTCGTGAATAGCCTATATCAGTTTTTCAAAAAATATTAATTAAAAAATACTTCGCGGTTTTTTTCTATACGTTTTTTCCTGCCTGATGATGTCATACGTCATCGCTAAACTAATAATTTTTGCAAATAAATAACAAAAAAAATAATTATTGTTAATAAATAATTATGTTTATAAATATCAGGATCACTAAGTGTTTTATTCAATGGTGAGTATCAGTAATAATGGTGAATAAATGGTTGTTAATGGGATGGGAAATGGTCATTTAGGGGTTAAAGGCATGGCTTGTGATACTGTCCATAGCCAAAAATGGTATATTTACTTCCACATCTCTACTTCACGGAAATTCGACTTTCGCGGGCGGTCTCAGAACGCATCCCCCATGAAAATCGAGGGAACACTGTAAATATATAAAATATTGGCATATAGTCTTGTCAGCCACGTGAACACAGAAGCATCTTTGCACAAAGCTGACTTACTTAGCTAGAAAAAAGGAGATGAGCACTGCCCTCTAGATTCAGACACAACTAGACAGGTGAAACCTTTACCTTATCTACATAATACACACTTCTCACAGCATGGCTTAAATTAAATATAATTTATTATCACACAACAAATGCTAATACAGTGACTATATGGAATATTTGGAGGGAGTGGAGAGAAGGCTAGGCAAGGCAGAACTAAACTGCATCTCCCGTGATGTCATTTGAGACAAAAATTGTTTACAACACTTGTCTAACCAAAGAACACCTACGTTCCAATATTATACAGTCATTATATAACAATTGCTGAGTTTAGAAAACACATCCAATTCACAGTAAGGTGCTGACATTGTGAGGTGAAAATGATGGTAAATTACAGAAGATAATAATTTGGGGGGAAAGGTATCACAAGAAGACAGTAGCATCTGAATGTGTACAATTCAAAACAACTAGATATTTTAATCCTGTAAAATATTTTGATGCATTTAATTACATACACTTGCAGAAGATTCATAAAGCAATATAATGTGTTCATAGATTACCCCTTTGCCATAAATATGGATTTTGGAGACTTACAGAGTGCTTCTCTTCTAATATCAAAGTATAAATATTCTCCTTCAAGGGAAAGTCAAAGGTGGATGACTTGATGGAATATCCATGCACTTTGTTTGGAAGATAAGATGTCTAATATTGCCTTCTTTCAGCAGGCTTTTCCAACTTCCCAAACTAACCTAAAGGCATACTATGTTGATCTCCTATCCAGCCATTAAACTGGTCAGATTCTAGTTAGCTTTTTGAAGATTAATAAAGGTTAGTTACATGTTGTCACAGCATTTGGTGATATATATTTACTGGACTCCCCTATTTCATTCTTCCAAATGAAACTTACGGTATTTTATCACTTTGTAAGTCTCTTTGGAAGATTTTTCTTCAAGCTATTATGATATACAGAATGACAATGGATGGAAATATAGACTCAGTTCAAGTTAATTTAGCATTTAGACTTATATACTGCTTCATAGTACTTTTACAGCCCACTCTAAGTGGTTTACAGAATCAGCATATTGCCCCCAACAATCTGGCTCCTCATTTTACCCACCTCAGAAGGGTGGAAGGCTGAGTCAACCTTGAGCCGGTGGTGAGATTTGAATTGCTGAACTATAGCTAGCAGTTAGCTGAATAATCCATTTAAGATCAGAACTCTGTCCATCCTTTCTTCAGAAAATCCTAAATCCCTTGTGGCATTATCTGCTATTTTCACTATGTGCTTGGAGCACAAAAAAAAAGGTGCATACCCAGCCCTACATTTAAAGTCCATGCTCAAAATTGACTGACACTAATTAGACATCAAGCAGAAAAAACTTTATGACAGAATAGAAAGCTAAACCCAATGTTGCTTGGGGCAAAGATATGTGAATTGACCCATTATGACTTAAGGTTTGAACTAGGCCATTATATCTTGATTTAATGCATTGTATAAACCCATCACAGAAACCAACAGAGAGTTTTTTCCAGAAACATTAACTGAAATCTACACTCTAGAAACTAGAGAGGATTTTTATCATTTCTTCCTTGGTTACATTAGACATTGAGCAGGAATAGTTTAGGAGCAAGTGAAACTTCTTTCTACATTGAAAAGCTGCAATTAACATACAGTATTTTGTTTATTACTGTATCAATTTGATTACTATAGCTGCCCATCTTACAAATGATTCTGAGTGATGTTCATCATAATGTACATAAAAATGTTCTTATTGGGCCAATGCTTTGTTATCTTCAAAAGAGTTAAAATGTGCATAATATTTAACAGGGTTTCCTTTTCTCTTCTTAAATATGTTTTACATTAAAATTTCTAAACTTTATAAAACTGCAACAAGGGTGATGTTTTTAATTTCACTTATTGATAGGAATAACATCAAGGAAATAACTCCCTGAAGTACCAGCAGTGAGAGTTAATGGAATTTGATGGGGATGATTCAAGGTCTTTTAAAAGAATGTCAAAATACCTTTGAAAAGCTATATTTCCAAATATACATTGCTCAAAAAAAATAAAGGAAACACTCAAAGAACACATACTAGATCTGAATGAATGAAATATTCTCATTGAATACTTTGTTCTGTACAAAGTTGAATGTGCTGACAACATGTGAAATTTATTGTCAGTCAGTGGACAGTTTGATTTTAGAGAAGTTTGATTTACTTGGAGTTATATTGTGTTGTTTAAGTGTTCCCTTTATTTTTTTGAGCAGTATATATTGTAATGGATAATTTGTTTTCCGAAAAAGTTTTAAAACTAGTCATGCTAAAATAAAGTAGATGGGAAGCACCTCCATATATGAAATCTTCGATAAATGAATTGTAAGAAACATTGAAGCACTCAGAACAACCAATTTGTAAACCAGCACCAATCCAAATGACAATCCATTTTTCATTACAAAGTAAAAATCTTGGGCTGGTTTCAGACATGTTCATTCTTCCATAATGACGAGACAGCAATCATTGCTTCATATAAATGCTTATACATCATTTTAAAAAATAAGAGTAAATGGCAATGCAGCGTGGAATAAAAAGGCAACATTTTTAAAAGTTCAAGGTATAAAACAGATAAAAATTCAACAGTATGCTTGAGAGTTAAATGACAGTAATAAATGAAAGTATGGTGGTTGTAGTGATATGCTAAAGTAGCTATCAGCCAAAAGCAAGACTTTAGTTTTAAAGTAGATCATTACAACAAGTCTGACATATACATGACTCTTGCAGCTTCATAATTTAAATCAGTGTTCAAATGCTGGCTGGGGAATTCTGGGAGTTGAAGTCCAAATATCTTCAAGTTACCAAGGTTGGGAAACACTGATTTAAATGAATGGGAATACGCTACTGTGATGCAATGGCTCTTAATGTTTTGGCTTCTACTTCAATCGCTCTGTGAAAACAACGACTGCAACAGCGAGTAACTAACTTACATTTTTTGGATACTCACACATAAGCAATTGCTAGAGTACGTCTTTAAATCAAATATTAACAAGTAACAAAACAGTGTATTGGTAACAGTATCTGTGTGTAAAGTTTAAAAAGGCAAGTGGACAATACCACATGTAACAATTTATGAAATCCACACAACTCATGAGCACTTGCTCCTGGGCAAGTATGGACATAGAACAGCAGCCTGGTTCTCCCTCTTAATGCTTTGTGTAAAAATAAATTTCTTTAAAAAATGAAAACCAATGTCCTTCTATTGTCTTATATAAGGTAGTAATCAAGGACAAAATGAAAATATCTCTAGGAAAGGGTACCATATCTAGGCACAAAAGTCTGCACTACTACTAGATGGCAGCAAGGAGTTGTAATTTTTCTTCACCTGCTGATATCTAGTGATCATGTAATTATAGAAACCTAGAAACATAGGAGCATAGAAGATTGATGGCAGAAAAAGACCTCATGGTCCATCTAGTCTGCCCTTATACTATTTCTTGTATTTTATCTTAGGATGGATATATGTCTATCCCAGGCATGTTTAAATTCAGTTACTGTGGATTTACCAACCACGTCTGCTGGAAGTTTGTTTGCTAATTATTGCAAATAAGCTCCGGTAGGCCTATTAAAAGGGTGTTCCTCATTGACATAGATGGAACAAGTTTCCCAGTCATGGAAGATTTGTAAGTGTACTTAAAAATATGCTTACTGTATATGATTTGGTTTATATCTTCAGTCTAAACTTGTAAAGATATAAAAAATGAATTGTGCAGTAGCATATCTTCCTGTATAAAATTTATATAGAAAGGTTAAAAAATAACTACACAAAGTTCTTGTAGTTAACAGTTTGCAATGTACTATACTAACACTGCGGCTTTGCCAATTCAATTTTGAAAATATTAATTGCAGTTACCAATTCCCCCAGTATGAGCTAATGTATAGTAAGTGTTTGTAGGAATGTAGAAAAAATGGCATTAAGCTCCAACCTTAATTAGACAAATTAGGAGTTTTGTGTCTATTTCATTATATGTGGAACTTAACTGTATTGTGTCAAAAAGTATAATTTTAATATCAAAAGCATCAAGGGAAAATAATAATTTCATGAAAGGCTAATTTATTCAAATGCATTTCCACCTTACTTCATCCCTTTTCTACTGTATAAAATAAGGCAACTTGCAACAATTTAGCAAAGCTATGCTGTTTTTACATCTTCTATAGATCTTTTAGGACAACTCTCCGAGGAACTTAGCATGGGCCAACAAGGACCATTAGCACCATCTATCAAAAAAATTATGTTGAATCCTACAAAACCTGTAGAGATTCCTACAGTAGAGCCCCAGCTTTCTCATATGCATTGCAGAGTAGAAATTGATCCCTTGAGAAAAAATAAGTTTGAACAAACATACTAAAAGTTAAATATATCTATTCAACTGTTGATTTAAAACGGCTGGCAGGAATTTGGTCAATACTCACATTAATTGCACCATCGCAGCATATAAACTCAAGAACAACATTGTAAAAGCAGAGTGAATGTTAAGGGATGAGTTCACAGTAGATGGATCAGATTTTCCTCATCCAAAGCTTCCTCTTACCTACAACCTCTGTCAGATGCTGACAAAGCAATTATCAAGGAAAAGAAGAAGATGCAGGAAATATAGGCAATAAAGTCAAAATCTGCCCTCTTGTTATTAAATTAAATCGTAGTCTTGATATACATCTTTTGCTCATAAGACTAAGCTTTAACAGTTACCTGGACAATTCTAAAATGCAGACATAGAACTGCAAATATCTATTTTGCCACCTCTACAGCAATGGATTTTTGCTACTCAATACATCAACAACCAACTGAGCCTGACTTATGTTTGCCCCCATAATCATTGGCCTGGTTGATGATGGCTAATTGGGACAAATTTACAAGAGCAAAACAATTGAGATATTGCACTTTTAGTACTATATTATAAAATCAAAGTTTTAAAACTACTAACCACGTCGTGAAACTGTTCTTGGAACTAGAACAGGCCTGCTCTTCAACAAAGAAAGGCCTAAAGCCACTCAAATTTGAAAGTCTAATTTTATTATACAGCAGCATTTTATAACAGATATTTATCTAAGGTTGTCCTGTTAGCAAACCGAGAGATTGAATTCACCACGATTCTTCTCAGGTTTTTAAGTACTCAAAACATACATGATTTGACCTGCATAATGCATGTATTTTCCACAGTGCTTATACCGCATTGAAGATACACCTAGAATACTTTGTGTTTCCATTTAAACGGAGTGTTAGATTAAGGATCCATGAAAATGCTTGTTGAATACAGAGAAGATCTAAATGTAGCTGGAGTGATTGAACAATGGATCCTAGAGCTGCTCAGGTGTAATTGCCTCTGCATATCAATTACAATTACTTGAAGTCCATGCACAAGTATTTATATGCCAAGAAGTAGAATTCCATATAGAGTGATCATTGAAAGATGGAGTTCCACCACTATTCTCCAGCAGAATTAGAGAGAATAGCTACTCTTTAAA
The DNA here is from genome assembly GCF_031021105.1 of Erythrolamprus reginae. Classification (NCBI taxonomy): domain Eukaryota; kingdom Metazoa; phylum Chordata; class Lepidosauria; order Squamata; family Dipsadidae; genus Erythrolamprus; species Erythrolamprus reginae. The sequence continues at coordinate 85,120,577 of NC_091952.1, read as the reverse complement.
AAAAAGAGCAGAGCACAGATACAGCACATGATAAACAAGACCAAAATCAACAACATAAAATTCTTATTCCCATTTTACAGATGCTTAGTTAGCTTCTTCTGCTTGGATTGGAGGAATCTTGTTAGACACCAAAGTATAAACATAAGGCCAGATTTTGTTGGTCTCTGTTCCAGAGAATGAGTGAAGAATCCCTCTGTTTCTGAAATAGAAATTAGACATTTGTGTTAGCAAATGAATAATTTTAAGGAAACCAGTATTGCAGGTTCTACTGTGTTCTTTAGTAAAAGCCAAAAGGATTAGGTAACAATATAAAACAGGACTGACTGTTTTATATTTTTCAGTGTGCATACCTTTACTAATAAGTGATTTTACTTATGACTTTAGGCAACTTGTTTTGAATTCCAGGAGTCGTAGATATCAATAGAATGCCAATAAACAGGCATTTTAAAAGGACATTTATTTAATAACCTTTTTCCTCCCTAAATGAGGCTGATAATTAGAGTGCATCTTATATCTAAATGTAGCTGCTTTTTTTACCCAGTCCTAACCAGCTGCTAACGATCTTCCCAGCTCTTACTTTGCAGGCTCTTTCATTGTTTCTCTGAAGAATGTTTTCCAAGCCCTAAGTCTTTGGGGTTTGTTTCATTATTCTAACTTGCTCTGAGTAAGTTTCTTTCCAGCCCTAACCAGGTGCTAATGATGTTCCCAGCTCTTACCAGCTTGCAAGCTCTTTCATTGTTACTCTCTGCCAAGAATGTATTCCAAACCCTGTCTTTGATTTTTTTTTCATTGCTTTACTTGCTCCAAATGTTTCTTTCCAGCCCTAGCCAGGTACTATTAATGTCCCTAAGCTCTTTCATTGTTACTCTCTGAGAAGAATGTTTTCCAAGTCTTTGCAGGGTTTTTCCATTGCTCTACTTGCTCAGACTGTTTCTTTCCAGGTGCTAATGATGTTCCCAGTTCTTACTGGCTTGCAAGATCTTTCATCATTACTCTCTCAGAATAATTTTTTTAAGCCCTTAACCAGGGGATAAAATAATGTGCTGAAGCTGATCGGGACTGTAGCTAGATGAATACCTGAATAAGCAGATTCTTTTCCCTATTTTCATCCCCAAAACCTAAGGTGCGTCATATATTCTGGTGCATCTTATACTCTGAAAAATACAGTAAGTCTATTGCTAATATGATTAAGAGGCTAAAGAATTAAAGAAAATAAAAAAATGTATGAGTATATAGCCTTTGTCAATCTGTGCTTTAGTTGTACATGTTATGTCTCAATTCCTTATTGGAATTCCTTACAGATGATTATGATAATCAAGCACCTGGAGGTTCAGAAATATTAATACATTAAAGAAAATTGCAAAGGATTAAAATGCATCAATTTGTGAAGAACTCTGAATAATGTCTGGCAACTGTTGTAAAGAGACACTGTCCCCCAGGAAAGATGCTTGTGTACTAGTTTTTTATTATTTACTAATTTATTGGTTCTATTTTATTGGTCAACTCTGTTTTGCAGTTAAGTTTTGTTTCAGCAGAGTCAAGTTCTGACAATACAATTTTATTATCTAAGTTTAGCTTAGTGTTTAAAATATGAATAGTAATGATGTGAGTGCATTTATAAAATGTTTACATTGGACAAGCAGTCATATCTCAAAACGTATTTTTTGTTTTGTTTTTTTTCTGTTTTGCTTAGATTTTTTTTCTTTTATGTGTTATAAATTTTTAATATTTTTATAAACCTAAAAATAGTTAATAAAAAAGATACTAAACACTAAACTATTAATTCATGTTTCCTTCACTTTATCAGACACTTGATTGTTAGAAAAATCTTGCATTATTTACACCATTTTAAAGCAGCAATACCTATATAATAGGACTTGAGAATGCAGTAGATACCTAGGATCAATCTCAATCTATTAGCAGGATGACCACAAAACATATCCAGGCTAACTTTTTACTTCCTTGAAAATGTGGTAATACACATTTACAGTACACTCTTAAAAATGGAACATGGGAGCATTAAATCCAGAATCTAACATTGAATCTTTTATTTAAACACTTCAATTAGCACAAGACACATTTTAGAATCAATTGTAATATAGTTGAATGATCAACTGCTAATTTTCATTTCAGTTGTATTAATTATGTAAGTCTTTTAGCAACTATTCGATACAAATTGTGTGCAATCATAATTAAGCCATTAGCTATATTCCCAGAGGTCTTTTAGGTTGTGAAAGAGATAACATGTTTGTAACTGAACAAAGAAAATAAAGGGCATTTCTAATAAGATATTTCAGAGTGGAAGTATTTTCCAGATGGGCATATATTCACATGTCAATTGATGTAGCGTAACAGAATAAAGGAAAAATATTATTCAGTGAAGTTTGTGTTATCCAAAACTATTTGTATTGTATCCCATGACTTTCATCTTCTTTTAAACATAAAAAATAATGTGTATATTGCAATAGAAAATATTTTAAACCAACCTAGATTGTCATATTTTGCAATTAATGCAGACACTAATAAACCATTCCAACGTTTGCTTTCTCTCTTACACACACACATATATGTATGTACGTACGTACATATGTATGTAGGGCTTGGTATATTCGGGTCTTTTCCCATGTAAAGTTGATAGACTTCTGGTGATGTTTCAACGAGGTCCCACTTGTCATCTTTAGGCTTTTATCTTCAGCTTTGTATTCATCCAGAGTCTATCAACTTTACATAGGAAAAGACCCGAATATGCCAAGACCTACATACCTATACCTGTGAAAATCTACGAATGAGTGTGTGTGTGTATGTGTGTGTAACATATTTTTCCTGAAAATGAAAAAGATGTGAGACTACTATACAGTGATCCCTCGATTTTCGCGGGTTCAAACTTCGCGAAATGGCTATACCACGTTTTTTCAAAAAATATTAATTAAAAAATACTCCGTGGTTTTTTTTCTATACCACCGTTTTTCGTCATACGTCATCACCGTTTTTCGTCATACGTCATCACCAAGAGTCATGTCTCTCTCTCTTTCTCTCTCTTTCCTGTCATTCTCTGCTTCAATCATTTTCTCATTTCTCTTTTTTTCTCCCCTTTTTTCTATCATTTCTCTCTCTCTACCTTCCACTCTCCGCCCCTCTTGCTCTCTCTCTCTCTCTTTCTCCCTCTCTCTCTCCCTCTCTCCTTTCTATCTCACTCTGTCTGTTGCTCTCTCTCTATGAGAACGCCTGCCCCGCCTCTCCTGCAGCTCCCTTGCTGACAGCTGGGATGAAAGCGCTCTCAGCTAAGGGACTGCGAGAGGGGTGGGGCGGGCATTCTCAAAGCGCTCAGAGTGGCTAGCGGCCGAATGAGGATGAGAAGCCGTAGCCACCAGTGCTGCTGCAGGATGACCCGTTCCCCAAGAAAGCCGGTGAGAAGGGCGGATCGGGCGGGTGGGGGGTAGCGGCGAGGGGGCCAGAGGCACTAGGGGGCGGGGCGGTCGACATTCAAAACAATCTTCGCCGGCCTCCGCACTTTCGTCGCTCCCCGCCCCCAACTTCAAGCCCGGCAAGGTTTTGGCTGTCCATAGCCAAAAATGGTGTTTTTACTTCCGCATCTCTACTTCGCGGAAATTCGACTTTCGCGGGCAGTCTGGGAACACAACCCCCACGAAAATCGAGGGATCACTGTAGATCTATTTCAGACTTATTTGCCTTCATCGGGTATGTATGTATGTATGTATGTATGTATGTATGTATGTATGTATGTATATCCCTGAGGTATGTCCACAGCAGACAGAAACACAGAGATTATTCTTAATAGAGAAATCATTTCTTTATATACATATATATGTATATATATTTGTGAGCTGATGTCAGTTTATTTCTATTTATGTAAAGCTTTAATGAAATATTATTTTAAAAATAAAAGACTATTGACACACTCCATTCCTTTTCTTGTATTGTTTTAAAAATTGATTGTATGGTGTTTGGATTCCAACTCACTTGTACAATTCCATTACAGGTTTTGCAGCATCTTTATATTTTCTTAGTCTAGCAGCAACAGCTTCGGGCTTATCATCTTCCCGTTGGATTAATGGTTCACCAGTAATGTCATCAATACCCTGTTTAAAATATGGTATGAATTATACTGTGTGGGAAACTAAGTTTTAAAAACCTGCATGTTGAAAAATTTCTATCTCTTGCCCAATGACCAGTCTTTTCATTGTCGAACAGTCTTGTTATATACAAATTATTGGTTTTACTTCCAAAAAAAAAGACACACATCCAAATTTACACCCTTTACTAGACTGTAATATGATTAATGGCTCACCTCCCCAGATATGAAGATCGCAATTCTCTATATTTCTGACTGACATTTTACCCTTTTTTCCTGCACTTGAGTCTATGAGGATGACATGGATAGATATTCTTGAATATATCTCTTTTTAACTTTACCCAGGGCAAGCTGTTCAGGAAAAATATACAGATACACAAACCCCTTCCAATGATTGGCATTTATATTTGGTTGACTTGTGTGATTTTGAATAAAGACAGTCCTGGAGTAGCCTGCTTATATCAACAATCCAGTGATGGCGAACCTATGGCACGGGTGCCACAGGTGGCATGCAGAGCCATATCTGCTGGCACACAAGTCGTTGCCCTAGTTCAGCTCTAACATGTATGTGTGCGCCAGGCAGCTGATTTTTGGCTTGCATAGAAGCTCTGGGACAGTGTTTTTGGCTTCCAGAGAGCCTCCGGCGGGGAAAGCGTTTTTACCCTTCCCCGGCTCCAGGGAAGCCTTTGCAGCCTGGGGAGAGTGAAACACGAGCCTACTGGGCCCATCAGAAGTTGGGAAACAGGCCGTTTCCGACCTCCAGAGAGCCTCTGGGGAATGGGAGAAGCTGTTTTTACCCTCTCCATGCAACTTTGATATCTTGGGGGAGTTGGTTCCAGAGGGCCAGGGCCGCCACAGAGAAGGCTCTTCCTCTGAGTCCCGCCAAACGGCATTGTTTAGTCGACGGGACCCAGAGAAGGCCAACTCTGTGGGACCTAACTGGTCGCTGGGATTCGTGCGGCAGAAGGCATCCTGCCATTAAATAGTGTAGATTGTCCTTGCTTAACTCACTGGCAACTCCATCACTAAATAATATGGCAGTTACATGAAACACTGGTGATCATTAAACAAATCATCCATGGGCATGAAAAAAGACACCATGTCACCACCACTTGTGATTTTTACAGTATTGCTGGCTAGTCCTTTAAGTCTGCTTGTGAAGCATAAAAATGGCAAATCACAATCATGTGACTGTGGGGATGCTATGATGGTCATAAGTGTGTGGACCTTTCATAAAGTTACTTTTAAGTACCTTGCTAACTTCAAATAATTGCTAAACAGAGCAGTCATTAAGTGAAAGGTTACTTGTATTTCGAAATCATTTCTAGTAAGAACTGGACAGGTAGCCGGCTATACTTATTCCTCTTGCCCTCCCTTCCTCCCCCAGTTGAGTTTCCCATTCTCTTTCATTTCCCCAAAACATGGAATTTAAATACGTAAACCTATCAATGTGAGTCTAGAAAATACAACTACCACATGATCCTTGACAAATGTATCTTTTTTCTTTTATGTGCACTGAGAGCATATGCACCAAGATCAATTCCTTGTGTGTCCAATCATACTTGGCCAATAAAGAATTCTAATTCTAATAAGACATAGGATACTAAATTATCTGAATGTCCATTGCCCACCCTTCCTCTTATCAAATCACAGTTCATTATCTTACATGGTTTTGAGGTGGATTGAATTCCATATTGTATACTCTGCCACTTGTTGGGTGAATCCAACGAGCACTAAGTCGGTCTTTAAGAGTCTCAAATGGGATATTCAAACTTATCACTAGGTCCAGTTCACATATCCTGTCAAGTGCTTCAGCTTGACCCAATGTCCTTGGAAAACCTATATGAAAAAGTGTATTAAAAACAATAAATTGTGGAAAGAGCTTGGAATATTAACAAAAAAACAACCCGCCCCTATTTTATAGCCTTAAAGTAGATGAGTTGGTAGTTTCCATGAATTTTCCATAGCTTGTACTTAAAGTACTTGAAACTGAATTACTTTTTACCAGGTATTTACAATGCTTATATATCACACATGAGGCTGCTCCAAAATGGCCACAGCATAAATACACCCAAAAACCCTACAATAAAATATATAAAATAACATAGAAACATAGAAGACTGACGACAGAATAAGACCTCATGGTCCATCTAGTCTGCCCTTATACTATTTCCTGTATTTATCTTACAATGGATATATGTTTATCCCAGGCATGTTTAAATTCAGTTACTGTAGATTTACCAACCACGTCTGCTGGAAGTTTGTTCCAAGGATCTACTACTCTTTCAGTGAAATAATATTTTCTCATGTTGCTTTTGATCTTTCCCCCAACTAACTTCAGATTGTGTCCCCTTGTTCTTGTGTTCACTTTCCTATTAAAAACACTTCCCTCCTGAACCTTATTTAACCCTTTAACATATTTAAATGTTTCGATCATGTCCCCCCTTTTCCTCCTGTCCTCCAGACTATACAGATTGAGTTCATTAAGTCTTTCCTGATACGTTTTATGCTTAAGACCTTCCACCATTCTTGTAGCCCGTCTTTGGACCCGTTCAATTTTGTCAATATCTTTTTGTAGGTGAGGTCTCCAGAACTGAACACAGTATTCCAAATGTGGTTTCACCAGCGCTCTATATAAGGGGATCACAATCTCCCTCTTCCTGCTTGTTATACCTCTAGCTATGCTATGCCTCTAGCTATAACAATTTAAAATAGAGTAAATAAGCACTGAAGAAGAAGAAGAAGAAGAAGAAGAAGAAGAAGAAGAAGAAGAAGAAGAAGAAGAAGAAGAAGAAGAAGAAGAACAACAACAACAACAACAACAACAACATTGGGAAATGGGCAGAAGTTATGGAGAACCTAGAGATAGCTTCATTCACCTTTAGGGCAGTACCTTTAAGGAAATAAAGTATTAACAATCTCATGAATTCAAGTCATCACTTCTGCATCCATTTATTGTCAGCAGTCAGGATGAGTAAAATCCAAATTGTGTGTAGAAGAGAACAACCTAGATTGCACCCGTTCTACTTCCCTCAAAGTTCCAAAGGCAGAAAATTCCCCACGTAATTATTACGTCCTATCAGCCAGACAATGCCTAGGGGAAGAGCCTTCTCTGTGGTGGCCCCAGCCATTTAGAATTAACTCCCCCTGGAGATACATACTGCCCCCTCCCTCCTGGCCTTTCGTAAAGTTCTGAAGACCTACCTCTGCCGGTGGGCATGGGGGCCGTGAGAGACGAGATTGTCTCAGGCAGATGTTGTGAATTATTGAATTGAATGAATGGGAATGACTGCATAAGGGGACTTTTTATGATTTTATTAATAATTCTTTTTTAAAACAATAATTAGATTTCTTTTTACATATTGTTTTCATTATGCTGCACACCACCCTGAGTCACTTCGAGAAGGGCGGCATAGAAGTCTAATTAATAAATATTTTTTTAAAAAATGACAAAATGGTGAACTAATTATCATAAAAGAATCAGCAGTCGGATGTTCAACAAATCTGACAGCACACGCTTTACAAATTGATCAGTGACCAAGCAGTTAAATATTTACAATGACACCCCCCTAAAAATAGTCAGTTGCTTTAGGCTCTTCGTTCTTCAGAGAAAGGGCAAAAATAACTTAGGATTCTGCATTCAATCAAGCAAATTGTGTTGCATAAATTCAAAGGTTGTAATCTTATAGTAGCTTACATTTTAAGTTGAATTCAATGACATGTTTGAATTCTACAACATCCAAATTATTTTACAGAGCCAGAAGTTTTGCTTTTTCCTATGTGTGTATAAATGGCCCGTTCATCTATGTACGCATAAAGAAGGCAACTATTGAAAGAACCAAGATGGCCAGAAAATATGAAACAGAATAAACATGTTTTCCTTTTTCTCTTATAAATACACAACACAGCTTTCTTTTTCTATCAGCATGTTTGACTCATTTATGCCTTTTTTAAAAAACAGTGAGAATTACTATACAGGAAAATTGTGTATTAATCTAAGCCATTCATAAACAAACAACACCTTATTTCACAAAAATGCCACAAGCATCAGTTCCCAAGGGCTCAAGGCCACACTGGTTTCATTATATAGCAAGGTGGCAACATGGGAACATTTCCCATTCCATCACATACTGTATTTCACTCATGACAGAGCGATTCAAGCCAAGTGTTATTTGTAATGTTTTATTTCAATCCTTTTAAGACGTATAATTTTCGTATGATTTTACGTGTTGCTATTAACGTCTTAGAGCCACCCAGAGTTGGTTGGAAGATAAGTGGTTATATAAGTGTTTTAAATAAAATAAAAGGGGGAAATGCAACTTTTTATTAACCATAAGCATATGCAAAACATATTAATGATCAGAGCCTTCTCGTAGGCAACACTCCGTGGCCTACATTGGCTGCCGATCAATTTCTGGTCACAGTTCAAAGTGTTGGTTATGACCTTTAAAGCCCTGCATGGCATTGGACCAGAGTACCTCCGGAACCGCCTGCTACCGCACGAATCCCAGTGACCGATAAGGTCCCACAGAGTTGGCCTTCTCCGGGTCCCGTCGACCAAACCATGTCGTTTGGCGGCCCCAGGGGAAGAGCCTTCTCTGTGGCAGCCCCGGCCCTCTGGAATCAACTCCCCCCGGAGATTAGAACTGCCCCCACACTCCTTGTCTTTCGTAAATTACTCAAGACCCATCTATACCGCCAGGTATGGGGGAGTTGAGACACCTTTCCCCCAGGATTTTTTATATTTATGTTTGGGTATGTATATGTTGTTTGCTTTTTTAAGTATGATAGGGTTTTATGTGTTTTTTAATATTAGATTTGTTTTCGCTGGAATATTGTTTTTATTATGGTTGTGAGCCGCCCCGAGTCTTCAAATCTAATAAATTGAACTGAATTGATAGAAGTTACATCTCATGAGCTGATATTAGTTTTAAACTGAATCAAGAACCAACTCTTACTTGGATACTTGTTTCCAGATCTCTGCTAATATTTTAAAAATTATTTCTTTACGGCAGCTGGGAGCCTCACACTTCTTTACAATTCTTGCAGTCGTGATTATGTGAGTGATTAAATATTGTATTTTAGAGTGATATTTTTTTCCTCTTTATTTCTAGGAGCATGCATTTCGGGGTAAATTCTATATCTGTTTCAGTTATTTCCACTAGCCACTTATGAATTCTTTTCCAAAATCCTTTTGCTTTAGAGCATGTCCACCACAAATGGAAGAAGGTGCCTATTTCTTTGTTGCATTTCCAACAAATCGGGTTCAGATTGGGGTAATTTTTGCTAATCTGGAAGGAGCCAAATACCATCTATAGAATATATTATAGTAATTTTCTTTAAAAGCCACCGATTTCGTAATTTTACAATTAATATTCCAGGTCTTCTCCCAGTCATCCATATGAATACAGTGATATGAAGATTTACAGATTAAGCATGAATTAGCATTACATCAGCTCATTGGATTGAATCGAATGAGAATCTAGTTCATATACCTGTTAATCTTTTCCTTCTACATGACCTACTTATTCCCCTTCTCTAAATACATGTGGAAGGAATCTTCCCATTAAAGACATTGGGGATCCTCATTTTTAATTGGCTTAGGGAGCTTTGAGACAGCAAAAATTATCCAACTTAGGCTTTTTTATTTCACGTTGCTTCTATTCTATACAAAGGCAAATACTACTCTTCAAAAATAAATTTATTCCATTGTTTTAGAACTCTTTTTAAACAAAGACTCTGAAATCCAGTTTGTCCAATTTTTCATGCAGTCATTTGTGGAAGCTTCAAATTATCTATAGTCAAATAAGGCTTTGTCGTTTTTTTTAAAAGAAAATGGGTGAGGTTTCTTCTTTTAAAATTCAATTAGTCAAAGTGAGCTATCACTAACAATGTTGTTGATAGCATAAAATGATATCATTATAAGCAATATATCTTGGCACTGTTCTTTCCTCCCACCGACCAGTTGTTACTTGTCGCGCTCTCGGAGTACATGAAGGGTGCATTGCTTCACGTGACAGAAGGCAGATCGAGGAATCTGACAGCTTACAGTAGTCACGTTCCCAAGCATTGGGGATAAACAAGATACTGATATACCACTTCTGGGTGGAAGAGAAGACAGCTAATATGATGTAGTGGTAGAGATGTTAATCTAGGACAGCGTTTCTTCAAAATGTGATCTGGGGACACTTGGGGGGAAGTGTCCCTAAGAGTCTTTCAGAGAGTGTACCAAATCAAATATTTTATAATTTCTCCATTTAATTTTTTTAATAGAGTAAATATATTTTTATTTTATTTTATTTTATTTATGTATTGATGTATTGATGTATTGATGTATTGATTTATTGATTTGATTTTGATTTGTATGCCGCCCCTCTCCGAAGACTCGGAGCGGCTTACAACAACAATATACAATACAACAGTGTTTCCCAACCTTGGCAACTTGAAGATATTTGGACTTCAACTCCCAGAATTCTGGGAGTTGAAGTCCAAATATCTTCGAGTTGCTAAGGTTGGGAAACACTGCAATTCAAATCCAATGATTAAAAACAAAACAATTAAAACCCTTGATATAAAAACAATCATACGTCCCAAACAAACCATACATAAAACAGGATGGCCGAGGGGAATCAATATATATAAACCAGAGATGTCAAACTCAATTTCACTGATAGCTGCATCAGGCTTGTGTCTGATCTCTGGGGTCTGGGGTGGGCATGGCCAGATGGATATGACCAATTCGATGCCAGTCATGTTGGCAGCACCTTTGGTGGCCTGAGTGTTCTGCCAGCAAAAATGGGCTCCCAAGCTCTGTTTTTGGCAATCAAGGGTCTCCTGCAACCCTCTGCCAGAAAAAACAAAGCTAAAGAGGGCCACATGAGGACCCATTTTCACTGTCAGAAGTACTGCTGGCCAGTCCTCTGTTATCTCCAAGGCGGCCCCTATAGGCCAAGTCTAAATACCTTGAGTTTGACGCCGTGGCATAAACCAAAGCACTTTGGAGTCCACAACAATCATCCATAATGTTTGCTGTCGGGACCTAATTTAAAAACCACTGTCTTAGAAACTCCTAAAAGCTGAAGACAAACTTTAAATAAATTAATTTAAAATATGAAGAAGCTGAAGGGTTGTGTTTTACAACCACAATTGCAACTTCCATTTTGGGGGAAGATGTTGGAGAAGATTAGAGGTAACAACTGCAAAGAACTTTTGGAGGTGGTGATTACTTAGGCTCTTCAATTCAGGTTGGATCCACGCATGAGACATAAACCATATCTCAAAATTCCAAATGAAAACTCCCTATGAAATATATTCTAAAAGAAAGAATACGTTGTTGGTCACTTGAAAACAAGCGTTTTGCAGTAAGGGGATTGATATAGAATAACTTATCCAAAGAGGCACAACTGGTGTTTTCTTTGGTGTTTAGAAATCTGGTAAAACAGAGAACTTAGTATCTTCTGATTGTTATTGTATTACATTATTCTGAGCGCGGGGGGGGGGGGGGGTTCTGTTATTTTACACAGCATTGTAAAAAATCTCTTAAAGGTCAAATTGACAGAGGCAAAATAGAAGTATATAACAGTATATACAAAACAGAATTTATAGGTATGTAATTATCTACAGCAATAGATGAATAAATATTTGTCAAAAACCAAACTATGAATCTTCTGTTCCTAGACTCTTTCAATATGTTTTTATTTGTCTACTTTATTACCAGCTACTAAAAATATTGGTTCAGTCTAATTCTGGTACAGTGTAGTATCAACTATTGGCACATGATAGATTATATCACGTGATAGAGTATATATACCCTGTTTCCCCGATAGTAAGACACCCCCGATTGTAAGACGTATCGGGGGTTTCAGGGGGGTTGGCTAATATAAGCCGTACCCCAAAAGTAAGACATATGTCTTACTTTCGGGGAAACACGGGGGTATTGCCGCCTCCCTCTCATCTAGCTGCGCGCCGCCTTCTGCCCACGCCTGCGCCGTCCCCCTCTCCATACGTCGCCGCGTCTGCCACCTCCCTCTGATCTTAATGAGCGCCGCCTCCTGCCCACTTCCGCGCCGCCCCCCCTCCATACGTCACCGCGTCTGCCGCCACCGTCTGTTCAGGTTGTTAATAAATGTTAATTTTATGGTTAAAACAAAATATTCGACACTTTTTTTCCAATATAAGACATACCCCGAAAGTAAGACATAGTGGGGCTTTTGGGGATAAAAAGAAAGTAAGACACTGTCTTACTTTCAGGGAAACACGGTATGTTACTGAAATGTTTAAGGATTAATTGCAGAAAAAGACAAGAGAATGACTTACCATCTAGTAACCAAGGTTGAGATTGCATTTTTTCCAGTTCTGACATCATTACACGTGTAATTACATGATCTGGTACCAAAAGACCTCTCTCAAGATGCTGCTTTGCCATTATACCGATATCTGTTCACGGGTGGAAAAAGACTTGTGAGCAGTTCACCAAAGTATTTTTAATGCTCTTTTTGCATTTAAATGGGATTCATATTCTCACTTTCTCATTCTCTCTCTCTCTCTAGTTTAGACAGAGAACAGCTTGTTCAGAAATGAAAACGAAATTATCTAAATTTCAATGATTTATTATGCAATTACTTCTGAACACTCAACTCTTCTTTTCTTCCAACAAACTAAATGCCACAGATCAGAAATTTAGATGAGCTTTATATTATTAACCAATTCATTCCTTCTTTAATTTTCATTTCTAAAATTCCAGCTCCCAACAGCAACCAACAATAATGGAGTAACATGGGCTTTTACTTAAATTATTTTGGGGGGGGGATTCATAATGGAACATTTCCCTTTTGTGAAATAGGGATTTGGGGAAAATAGGAATCTTTCTTATGTATCTTAATAAAATTAAGAATTATAACTGCAACAATAATAGCTCATACAAAGTTTTTAAAAACTAAAAAAAAGTTAAAAGTTGCAGAAAAGGAAAGAGAAAAAGAAAAAATATAAACAATACTAAAGAAAAATAACAAACATAAAAAAGTGACTTTCCACTTTCATCTTTTCACAAATATAAATAATTTTAATCAGTTATCAACCTTCGCTTAAAATGCAACAGATGATATCTTCTTCCCATAATCCATCTCTTATCTATTAAAACCATCTATAAAACCTCCGTCATTTTCATTGCCAAGGTCAGCAAAGCAATCTAGCATGGGTCACCAGAGATAACATACCTATTTAGCCTTGTTCAAATAAACCAACTTTATAGTCTCTCTTTTTGTTAATCTTGATTTTTACTTCCTTCAAATAATGTTGTAAAACTTGGTTTCATTTTTTTGTCCCTTCCTACTACATTCTTCAAAGCTTCAATATGCCTCTTTCGTAAATCCAATACAGGAAAATTATCCAAGTTACGGTACTCTCTTGATTCCTTATTTTCATATCCTTTTAGCTAATTATTCAATGATTAATTAACTTTAAGATGTCAGCCAATTTATTTTGTATGTCCAGTGCAACCTTTTGTATGTCCAGTATAACGTTTTTTCCATGTCATTCTTGTCATTTTTAAATCCATTTTCAATGCAGTCTCAATATTGTCAGGTAGAACTTGTTCCCCTTCAATAACATCATTTAAACAAAGTCTATCTACAGAATCAGACACTATTAGAATAAACTTCTGGGACCATTCTTCAAAGATATTCAATATGTACAACATTAAAACATTTTGTTTCATTTTATAATTATAAGTCAAGATTGAGCATTCTTCTCCTTTAATTGTAATCTTTCCAGTTCCCTCTAGCATTCAATGTTTAAAATCTTGCTTTTTAAAAAAATAAACAAATAAAAACAAAAGCATTTACCCACAGGAAAGATTCTTTATAATTAATTCCAAAATATTATTTCTGGGCCCTTAGACCAGGGATCTCCAACTTTGGCAACTTTAAGACTCAATGGAAGGCAACAAGTCAAAAAGAGGGTCATGAAAATATTTACTCATCCTTTGCAGCCTGGACATAAATTGTTTCAACTCCTACCTTCAAAACGAGCACTGCACACTAAGACAACTTGACACTAGAACAGTTTTTCCCTGAATGCCATCACTCTGCTAAACAAATAATTCCTTCACCACTGCCAAATTATTCACTAAGACTGCATTATTATTACTATTAGTCTTCTCATAGTTCCTATCACCCATCTCCTCCCACTAATGACCTTATGATTGTAATTTGTTGCTTGTATGCTTATGATTTATATTAATATTGATTGTTTCCTGATTGCTTATTTGTACCCTATGACAATCATTAAGTGCTATTCCTCTTGATTCATGACAAATGTATCTTTTCTTTTATGCACACTGAGAGCATAGACACCAAAGACAAATTCCTTGGGTGTCCAATAACAGATGTCCAATAACAGGTGGCCAATAAAGAATTCTATTCTATTCTATTCCAGCAAAGCTGACATAAGAATTCTGGGAACTGAAGCCACAAGTCTTAAAGTTGCCAAGCTTGGAGACTCCTGCCGTAGACCATTTTGTACCTTTCTAAAAACAATCATCCCCATCCCCATAAATGCAAGTAGAATTGCTGCTTTCCTTAACACTAGGAGAGACATTACAGTGGGCCTTGACCAGCAACTTGGTCATTAACTGAACTGGTTGTTAACATAGAAACATAGAAAACTGATGGCAGAAAAAGACCTCATGGTCCATCTAGTCTGTCCTTATACTATTTCCTGTATTTTATGTTAGAATGGATATATGTTTATCCCAGGCATGTTTAAATTCAGTTACCAACCACATCTGCTGGAAGTTTGTTCCAAGCATCTACCACTCTTTCAGTAAAATAATATTTTCTCACGTTGCGTCTGTTTTCCCCCCCAACTAACCAGATTGTGCACCCCTGTTCTTGTGTTCATTTTCTTATTAAAAACACTTCCTTCCTGAACCTTATTTAACCCTTTAACATATTTAAATGTTTTGATCAAGTCCCCCCTTTCCCTTCTGTCCTCCAGACTATACAGATTGAGTTCATTAAGTCTTTCCTGATATGTTTTATGCTTAAGACCTTCCACCATTTTTATAGCCCGTCTTTGGACCCGTTCAATTTTATCAATATCTTTTTGTAGGTGAGGTCTCCAGAACTGAACACAGTATTACAAATGTGGTCTCACCAATGCTCTATACAGCAGGATCACAATCTCCCTCTTCCTGCTTGTTATACCTCTAGCTATGCAGCCAAGCATCCTACTTGCTTTCCCTACCGCCTGACCACACTGTTCACCCATTTTGAAACTGTCAGAAATCACTACCCCTAAATCCTTCTCTTCTGAAGTTTTTGCTAACACAGAACTGCCAATACAATACTCAGATTGAGGATTCCTTTTCCCCAAGTGCATCATTTCATATTTGGAAACATTAAACTGCAGTTTCCATTGCTTTGACCACTTATCTAGTAAGCTAAATCATTTGCCATTTTATAGTCGCCTCCAAGAATAAATCTTCCCCTATGTCACTCACAAATATATTTAAAAGAATAGGACCCAGAACAGACCCTTGTGGCACACTGCTTGTAACCAGGCTCTGCTCAGAATACTCGCCATTACAACAACCCTCTGATATTTATGCTTCAATCAGCTGCAAATCCACTGAACTATCCAGGGATTACCATAAGTCCAATCTTCACTAATTTATCTATCAGCTCTTTATGTGGTACCATATCAAAGGCTTTGCTGAAGTTCAGAGTTGTTAAGTTGAAAAATCATACCACCATGACCGTGCTTAGAATTTTATTTCAGCTTTCCTTTGCTTTGAAGGATACCACTCCAGGATCCTTTGAAGGATACCACTCCAACCATCCATAAATCCAAACAGCTAAAAAGGTTTCTGGAAATTGACCGAGGAGGAAGACAGCTTAAAGACCAGGAAAAAAAATTCCCACTGCCCTTTAGAATCCTCACTGCAGTGCTAGGATAATTAGCAAGAAAATAATCGTTTGTATTTGCATTCACTGGAAAAGATAGGATTACAAGAGAGTAAAGCAGGCACAAAATTGAGGATCCACATCAAAAAGAATGTGATACCATCAGCTTCTTGCTTTGCAGGCTGACACACGAGGGAGTCAAAAGGAAATATTTAGTATGAAACTGATTAGGATCTTGACAATTGCTGCCAGAAGCTGCCAGTAAACTGGAGGGTTATAATCAACTCATTAAAGTCACCAAGCCCAGACTGTTAACTTGCTGTTAGTACTTGAGTTGCAGAAAAAACAACCCAGGAAGCAATAGCTTGCTTAGGTAATCTCTCCATTCTGTGAAGAGGGAAAGGGTGGGTGGGGGATGATCTGGGTGGGAAGGGAGAGGGAGAGACAGACAGACAGACAGACTAGAAAGATTGTAGTCTGATTTGGGACAGAGTAAGGATGTGGTGAAGGAGATGAGGTGCCTCCCAGGGGCCACTGCCAGCAGGGACAGGAGGCGGATTACAAACATTGTCAAGGCTGTGAGTAAAGGTAATAACGTTGATGTGGTGGTGCATCTTGGCACAAATGATTTGTCCCAGAGAAATGTTAATGTAGTAAAAAGAGATTTTTAATGTCTAAGTGTGGAACTGGGTAAAATAACTGATTCAGTGACTTTCTCAGAGGTGTTACCAGTTTGTGGCCAAGAGGATAAAACAACGTGTATCAGAGAGTTTAATGTGTGGTTAAGGCAGTGGTGTAAAGCTGAAGGTTTTGGCTATGTAAGTCATGATGTCAGTAGGTGGTCTAATAGGGAGTTGTTTAAGAGGGATGGTTTGCATCCATCATACAGAGGTACCCAGGTGCTGGGTGAGGAATTCAGAACTTTCTTGGACAGGCATTTAAACTAGGTAAAGGGGACAGAGATGTAACTGATGTGGGTGATTTCTGTCCCCGACCAATGAGGATAAATTAGTTTTTGGAAGCTTATGAAAAGGGAGCTGCAAATAAAATAGATGTAGTTGTGGATGATAAGGGGCAAACTAATAATGAAAATAATGTTGTTCGGGTAATGTGCACGAATGCTCGAAGCTTGAGCAACAAGCTCTGTGAGTTAATGGCCATAATATCTAGAGATAATTTGGATCTGGTTGCCATAACTGAGACATGGTTGAAGGATTCTAATGAATGGGAAATATCCATACCAGGGATATACACTGTATAGGAAGGATAGAATAGAGAGAAGGGGAGGTGGAGTAGCCATTTATGTTAAAGAAAGTCTAAAAACAACACTAATTCAAAATACATGTCAAGATCTGGAGACTCTCTGGATTTGCATGCAAAATAAAGAAGGTTCTGTCATTAGAATTGGGGTGATCTATAGGCCTCCAGGGCAATCTGAGGAATATGACAACAAGATGGTGGATGAAATTACTCAAATGGCACTAAAGGGAGATATTGTGGTTATGGGTGATTTCAACATGCCTGATGTTGACTGGAATATCCCCAGTGCCCTTACATGCAAAAGTAAGAATATAGTAGAGGCCTTTACAGTAGCAGCTCTGGCACAGCTGGTTAAGACACCAACTAGAGGGGAGAATATTCTAGATTTAGTTTTTACGAATGGGAATTGGGTTTCAGAGGTCAAGGTGGGAGAAAATTTAGGTTGCAGTGACCATCTATGTTTGTGGTTTGATGTAAAAACTCATTGTGAGCAATCCTATAATGCAACCAAAGTATTGGATTTCAGAAAAACAAATTTTAATGCAATGGGGGAATATTTAGATAATGAATTAAAGGGTTGGGATAAAATGGCAGGAGCGAGCACCCAGTGGACTGTATTAAAAAAGGCCATCTTAAATGCCACTGGACTGTATGTAAGACAAATAACTAAAGGTAAAAGGAAGAAGAAACCGCTATGGTTTAGCAATGATGTAAGGGCTATAGTCAATGAAAAAAAGGCTGCCTATAGGAGGTATAAAGAGTCTGGAAGTATAGCTGATAGGGAGGTGTATAAAATGAGACAGAAGGAGGCAAAACAGATAATATATGCTGCTAAAGCCTCAAAAGAGGAAGAAATTGCCAAATCTGTAAAGAAGGGGGATAAAACCTTCTTCAGATATATTAGTGATAAGAAGAAGAAAAACTGCGGCATCAGGAAGCTTAGTACCGGGAATAATACATGCATTAATGGGAATAAGGAGATCACTGACCATTTCAATAGCTACTTCTGTTCAGTTTTCTCAAAAGACACCTTACAAAATAATACTATAGAGGGATATAGCATTGCTTCCAGCTGTACGGATTCAGCTCCAGTGATCTTAGAAGCCGATGTCTTAGAAGAAATTGAACGATTAAAGATAAATAAGGCAATGGGTCCAGATGGCATCCACCCCAGAGTTCTTAAAGAACTCAGATCTGTCATTGCTACCCCCCTGACTGATTTGTTTAACCAATCCTTGTTAACAGGAGATGTTCCTGAGGATTGGAGAATGGCCAGTGTTGTGCCTATCCACAAGAAGGGCAGTAGAGAAGAAGCTGGTAACTACAGGCCAGTTAGCTTGACATCAGTGGTAGTTAAAATGATGGAGACTCTACTCAAAAAGAGGATAAATCAGCACCTAAAAAACAATAACTTATTGGACCCAAATCAGCATGGCTTTACTGAAGGCAAATCATGTCAGACTAATCTCATTGATTTCTTTGACTATGTCACAAAGGTGTTGGATGAAGGTGGTGCCGTGGATATTGCCTACCTGGACTTCAGCAAAGCCTTTGATACGGTTCCACATAAAGAGCTGATAGATAAATTAGTGAAGATTGGACTTAATCCCTGGATAGTTCAATGGATTTGCAGCTGGCTGAAGCGAAGAGTTATTGTTAACGGCGAGTATTCTGAGCAGAGTCAGGTTACAAGCGGTGTGCCACAAGGGTCTGTTCTGGGTCCTATTCTTTTTAATATGTTTGTGAGTGACATAGGGGAAGGTTTGGTAGGGAAGGTTTGCCTATTTGCCGATGACTCTAAAGTGTGCAATAGGGTTGATATTCCTGGAGGCGTCTGTAATATGGTAAATGATTTAGCTTTACTAGATAAATGGTCAAAGCAATGGAAACTGCAGTTTAATGTTTCCAAATGTAAAATAATGCACTTGGGGAAAAGGAATCCTCAATCTGAGTATTGTATTGGCAGTTCTGTGTTAGCAAATACTACAGAAGAAAAGGATTTAGGGGTAGTGATTTCTGACAGTCTCAAAATGGGTGAACAGTGTGGTCGGGCGGTAGGAAAAGCAAGTAGGATGCTTGGCTGCATAGCTAGAGGTATAACAAGCAGGAAGAGGGAGATTATGATCCCGCTATATAGAATGCTGGTGAGACCACATTTGGAATACTGTGTTCAGTTCTGGAGACCTCACCTACAAAAAGATATTGACAAAATTGAACGGGTCCAAAGACGGGCTACAAGAATGGTGGAAGGTCTTCAGCATAAAGCGTATCAGGAAAGACTTCATGAACTCAATCTGTATAGTCTGGAGGACAGAAGGAAAAGGGGGGACATGATCGAAACATTTAAATATATTAAAGGGTTAAATAAGGTCCAGGAGGGAAGTGTTTTTAAAAGGAAAGTGAACACAAGAACAAGGGGACACTATCTGAAGTTAGTTGGGGGAAAGATCAAAAGCAACATGAGAAAATATTATTTTACTGAAAGAGTAGTAGATCCTTGGAACAAACTTCCAGCAGACGTGGTAGATAAATCCACAGTAACTGAATTTAAACATGCCTGAGATAAACATATATCCATCCTAAGATAAAATACAGAAAATAGTATAAGGGCAGACTAGATGGACCAGGAGGTCTTTTTCTGCCGTCAGACTTCTATGTTTCTATGTTTCTACTGTATACGCAGACATTGGCTACAAAGTTACTTTTTCACCTATTATCATAACTGAGAACAGTTACTACCCAAGGCACTTGCTAAAATAGTACTACCTGTACAAGGTATCTTAGAATTAGAACCTTTGCTAACCAGAAAATTAGCAGGAGTGGCACAGAAAAGAGCAGGAAGCACCAATCAGACCTAAGGGAGGGGAAACCCCAAATTTTGCATAATTATTTCGATCTTATCCTGTGTTCCTTAGCTATCAGAACAGAGAATTCTGGGATGAACTGAATATTTTACATCGGGGTCCCCAACCCCCGGTACATGGACCAGCATCAGGTCACAGCATGCCAGAAACCAGGCCACATGAACAAGTGAAGCCCCATCCATTGGACGCAGGTAGCACATGAAACCACACGACCTCCAATCTGTGGAAACACCTCTCTCCACAGAACTTGATGCCACAAAAGTTGGGCACACTGTTTTTTTACATCTATAGCAGAGATTATACTGTATAAGGTGGGCCTTGGCTTACAACCGTTCATTTAGCCTCTCTTTGAAGTTACAAGGGCAGTGAAAAACGTGACCCAAACCAATCCACACCTTTACACTATTTGTAGCATCGTCATGACCACATGATCAAAATTTGGGAGCTTGACAACCAGCATGTACTGATAAAGCTTGCAGCATGCCAAGGTCATATGATTGCCATTTTCAACTTTCACACATTCACATTCAATAATCCACTTCCTGGATGGAGCATGTGTTAAACGCAGGTCAAAATTTGTGTCTGATAATAACGACGTGAAAATTATTTCAAAGTAGGATGCAGCAAATGGTAAAATTTGATTCAACATTTCTCCGAAGCAGCGTGTGACTATTAAAATTCAATTGGAACAAATGAAGTGACGCTGGAAAGATAAAGACTGATGAAACATAAATTCACATTTGTGGTGTCTGGAGAACCCTTGCCTATGAAACTGCCACCTGGGCGAGTCCATGAAATCCAAATCACATGGGTAGGTGTCAGGATGGCTATGGAAATGAATTGGAACTTTGAGGACTACCTTGATTCGGATTCTGATTTAGTTCAGATGTTACCTGGAACCTAGCTTTTGATGAGCAAAGTCAAGGGATGCCAGATTTGTATAATGACTGCATGATTAACAAGAACAGTGGTTTGGTGGCAAAAAAAGGTTGTGAAATTGGGTGTGATTCATTTAAACTTGAATTAGCGACAGAAACCCTGGTCCCAACTGTGGTCATAGATCAAGGACTATCATTACAGGCTTTTATCCATTTTGAAATTGTAGTTGAACACTTTGCGAAATGAAGCACTGCAGTCCGTGAAGAATCCCATCTGCATTTGGAAGAGAGATAAATTGAGATACGTGCCTAAGATTTGAAATGTATTTTACACTGTTTATCAGATATTTCTTCTTTAAAATGCAAATATTACATTTCTTGCATCAGGTTGGAAATATATGTGGTTCCTGGAACTGCAGATTTTATGTTTCTTTGCCCATTTAATATTAATATTTCAAAAGGTCCAATATTATCAGAAAATAAATGTATCCTTTCTTGTAGTAGTGTTCAGGCAATCAGATCTTCCAAAATAGACAACTTGAGGAGTAACCTTCAGAAGTTAGAGCAATTAAATATATTCTTATTTTACCGTAAGCAAACCTGGGTTCTAGATAATATCTAAAATCCTATAATGAAATAACAGTGCTAAAACAGCATTCACATCAGTCATGGATTGTATTATTTATTTACAGCATATACTGGCAGTCTTATTCTGGATGACATGTAACATGAAACAATGAAAATGGAATTATATATTATACAGAACCGGACATCAGAAAAAGAAACATCCCAGAAGGGATCTACCAGTTTTCAAGTTACTCATTACAAATTATATGATATAAGCTTTGAATAGAAAGTTATTAAATTACACATCCACAATGTTTTAGCAAGTCCTTTCCTGTAAAACATAGGCAACCTATGAGCAAGAAACCCAACATAATTCTTTTTACATGATAATTTGACAGGGGAAAAAATCCTTTGAAAGGGAAGGGCAAGTCTACCTATTTTTAGCATATATGCAAAAGAGTGAATTACCAAGTGTTTTTGCAGCTAAACTAAACTTTGATTTCTGAAAAAATATTTAATATGTTTTACAGCAATAATAATATACAAATGGGTAAACATGATATTTTATTTATTCATCACATGATGTCACCCATTCTACAAAAAGCAACTCCAGTCAGCATAATATGCAGGAAATACATACAGTAGGTAACTTATGGACATCATTTGTGTGGACATCCTTTTGTGTGTGTGTTGCACAGCAACACACACACACAAAAGTAAAACGGATTATATAATAGCAAAAAGAAGGTAGCAAAACACAAACCAATCAGCAGATTGTAGAACAGACTGTAATGTAGTGAAATGAACAAGTTTTCAATTTAGTGAATTAAAAAAGAGTAAGCATGACAAGGCAATTTCACCTGGGGAGCTCGAATATAGATAAATATAAAGAATATACAGGTAGTCCAGAGATGACCTGGCAGCAACCCGCTGATGATGCAATGGAACAAGTTCAGTCGATGCTGGTCCATGGGCGCCGCCATCTTTTATTTTATTTTATTGTCTTCTGAGCATGTGCACAAGCTGAGCTTCTGGCAATGTGTATGCGGTCGCCATCTTGTTTTTGGCTTCTTTTCTTTCTGTTTTATTTTTTTGATTTATTTTTTTTATTTTATTTTTTATTTTATTTTTTTTCTTCTGAGCATGTGCAGAAGCCAAGTTTCCCACACTGTGCTCGCCATCTTGTTTTCAGCTTTTTTTTCCCCTGGACTTTTCAGCACTGCGCATGCAACGCGAACTGGCAGCGAGATGAGTTAGAACTCACCTCTGAGGTTGTCATCCACTTATGATTGCAATTGGAACTGGATTTCTAGTCACAAATAGTTAGGGTCATAATTTGAGGCACCTACATGACTACATTGTGTGGTGGTCATTAAGCAAATATCATGGTCATAAGCAGGGGTGGGCTACTGCCCGGATGGGTGGGGGACGCAGTAGGGTAGTGAAAATGGAGTTCCACCCCAGAGCACCCAACCTGCACTGAAAGATGTTGAAAGAAAATGCAGGGCGCCCTGCATAAGCCACGCCCGCAGTGTGGTAGTAAAAATTTTGGTAGCCCTTCACTGGTCATAAGTGTGAACCCATTTTTCTGAAGGAGTATTTCTCCCCAGAAACTGGCAAAAAAACAACAACACAAATCATGGTCATGTAATCAAGTGATGCCACATCCAATCATAAGATGAATCAGTTGCCCAGCTCCTGAAACTACAGAGATACAACATTTTATGAAGGCTAGGAGTGCTGTGTTTTTCGGAGTATAAGATGTACCAGAGTATAAGACATATCTTAGTTTTGGGGGAGGAAAATAGGGAAAACATAATCTGCCTTCCAGGAATTCATCTGGCTAGTCCTTAGTCTGGTCAGCTTCAGCATATTAATTTGCTGGTTTTGAGCGCAGTTGCTTGCTTTTCATCCCCTGGTTGGGGATAAAAGACAGTTTCTAAAACACTTTGCTTCTCTCTCTCTCTTCAGAGACAGAAACAATGAGAAAAGCAAGCAAAGGGAAGACTGCTTGGCTAGCAAAACTGGGAAGATCGCTTCATTCCTTAGCACCTGTGTTAGGGCTGAGAAAAAGCTTTGTAAAAGCTACATTTGGAGTATAAGATGCACCCCAATTTTCAGCCTCTTTTGGGGCTGAAGGTGCGTCTTAGAAAAATATGGTATTTTCTGGGCTGTAAAGCACTCATTCCAGGACCACTGTAATTTTGAACAATGGTTAAGCAGGTTCCAAGTCAAGAAATATTCCTGTATTAATTTATGAAAAAAATATAGAAAAATACTTCATTTATGGAAACAAGAGCCCAGTTTGCTATTGGAAAAGCCACTATGAAAACCCAACAAAAAATATTATTTCCAAATTCCAAAAAAGGAAAAGAAACCCTAAGGACATTCAAGCATGAAAAGAGGAAGCTGTAGGACTCAAGGATAGCAACAAACAAAAAAGCAATTCAAAAATGAAAATGAGAATGCATCCATAACAGAATGTGACATCTATTAATGTTAATGGGTATGTCAGAACATCTGATTAATTTTCTGAGAAATCTCTGTAATGAACAAGGAGCTACTATAAGAACTCAGTTTGGAGAATGTGATTCAGTAGAGAGACAGATAGGAATTATCCCCATAACAGTTTAACTCAAGGAGTGATTAAATTATAATAGATCTTAATATAATATCTACATATCTAAAACACATACACAGTAGTCCCTCGCTATACTGTGCTTCACCTACTGCGGCTTCACTTCATTGCGGGTTTCTGAGGAAGTCGATCGGCAGATTTAAACAGCCCGCCGAACTCGATCCGCAGGTTTTTCACAAAACAAAAATATCTAAAATTGTAAATACTGTATCTAAAATAAATACTGTGTGGGAAGGGTTTATAAACACTTCAAACAATGAAAACTTACCAAACAATTACAATATAAATACTTAAATAAGTACTATCAGTCGATAAATTCCCCATCGCGGATTTCACCTATCGCGGCCAGGTCTGGAACGTAACACCAGCGATAGGTGAGGGACTACTGCATATCTAAAACACACATACGGGCTTATAAATATAAAGCCCTCGATGGCACCAGACCAGATTATCTCAGGGACTGCCTTCTGCTGCACGAATCCCAGCGACCACTTAGGTTCCACAGAGTGGGCCTTCTCCGGGTCCCGTCAACTAAACAATGTCGTTTGGCAGGGCCCAGGGGAAGAGCCTTCTCTGTGGCGGCCCTGGCCCTCTGGAACCAACTCCCCCCGGAGATTAGAATTTTCCCCACCCTCCTCGCCTTTCGTAAGCTCCTTAAAACCCACCTCTGCCATCAGGCATGGGGGAAGTGAGATACTCTTTCCCACTAGGCCTTTACAATTTATGCATGGTATGTTTGCTTGTAGGTATGATTGGTTTTAAAATAAGGTTTTTTTAGTTGTTGTAGTATTGGATTTACATGCTGTTTTTATTATAGTTGTTAGCCGCCCCAAGTCTACGGAGAGGGGCGGCATACAAATCCAATAAATAAATAAATAAATAAAATAATAAAATGAAACTATAATATAGTTTCTGAGGGGGACGAAGAGCATGAATCAAAATTGGAGGATGAAATTCTAACAATTTAAGATAAGAAAGCCGTGGCAGTTTGTTGGCTGATTCAGAAGAGCTCATTAGCAAAGTAAAATGGAAAGGGAAAAAATCTGGGTTAATATTAAACAGGCAGATGACAAAGATTTGTCAACTAGAAAGCTTAATGAATTCACAGTTAATGGTGAAGAAAAGAATGTGGTAGATGGTTTTGTTCTTGTGAGGTCAAGAAAAGACAGATGGGCAGTGGGCTAGAGAGGAGATTAACTCTATAGAGGAAGAAAATGAAACTTGGGCAGAGTCTCGAAGGAGAGGATTATTTCTGACACCAATGACCAGGCTGGCCATTAAATATTCTGTGGAAGAAACAGTTGCATATTCATTTTGGGCTTCTGACAGCTTCCACTTTACTTCAACACTCTCCTTTATGAGTAGTTCTATTTATTCCTCTTTTAGCACCTTAATTCTTTGGGAAAACAATTATTCTAGTTTTCCACTACAGGCCCCCTGTTAAAAACAGCCCTCTTGTTACTGAAAAAAAGGGAACTTGAGACTGCTCCAGAGACCCTGGGCTGTGGCCTATTTTCAAAGTTTAACCAGCATGCTTAACATGTAGCCTTTAAGCATGGTTTTCAATACACAAATAGACACAATATATTTCAGTTCAACACTCCTTCTGGATTCATTTTGAACATCAGACGTCCAAGTAGAATCTCTGCCATTAATCCCACTCTTCCCAGTTACAGCTGGTTCTGTAACAGCAACTTAAAGCTAGCAGGGACAACCTAGTTTGGTTAACCAGAGCCAATCAAACTTCCTAAGAGATTTCTACATGGATCCACTCTTGTAAAAGAATTTGTACCTTCAACTCATACAATGCGCGGCCGGTGAGTCAACCCCGGCCCGGATTTGCTGCAGGGCCAGGGAGACACGGCCCTCGGCGCAACCGCCATTTTGTGGCCGGGATCTCGCAAGATTTCACGAGATCCCGGCCATTTTCTGGGCATCGGCCCTGGCCGATGACGTCGTCGGGGGGCGGAGCCTGCCAGCCCTATATAAGAGGCTGTGCAGGCTTGGGGCCTCCTTTTCGCCCCGATGACGACGAGCAGCGAACACCCGCCCTCCCTCCCTATCTTCCAGTGTGCCACTGTGGGTCGCCCTTAGGGGGCCGAATAGGAATTTTTGGCGGTCTCGGCATTTTCTGCGACCGTTTTTCGCCTATTCCACACTGTGGTGACTGATGGACAGTTAGGGGGTGCTTTGCCCCCCGATTAGTCTAATTGGCTTACCTTTGGTCATTTGGGTAGGCAGATATGGGGCGGAAAATTGGGTGGTGTTTAGCAACTGCGTGTTCTCCTTTGGGCATCTTTGGGGATGATTGACAGGTTCTCTCCAAAGGCTCAAAGGCCTTTAATTCAATCTGAGCAATTGGGGGGAACCTGTCTTTGGGTCCCACCCATTTCTATCCCCTTGTAGGGGTTAGACAGTGAGACCTCCCACATGCAGGTGCATGGCTGGGATCCAGGTGAGAGCGGGGCCCTTCACCTGGATCAGCATGGAGCTATGCCCATATGTTGCCCTGGAAGTTGTTCTAACGTCATTTTCCACCCCGGAAGTAATTGTTTGACCCTGCAGGTCCTTGTTAGGTTGTTTAGTTAAATTTATGCTAATTTAATGAATACATTATGCAAATTTAATTAATAAAAAATGACCCAGTTTAAATCCAGCTCTCTTGTCCGTGTCGTTACTCCGCCTCTGCTGCAAAAAGGGAGCAGCCAGAGTTGTAAACTGTAAATGAAGCTGATCTGTTCATAGCTTTTTGTTTTGGAAGCCTGAACAGGTTTTTAATTCAGTCCTTCCTTTCAAATCCCTAAATGGCTTGAGGCCTAGGTAATCTCAAGGCCACTTAGTCCTATGCAAAACTGCTCATGTTTTTAAAAGTTTCTGATTATGGCACCATGCCCAGAAATTGAGGTGTATTAAATCTAAGAAGGCTTTTAGACTCTTAAATTCCACCAGTACTAAATAGAAGTATGAATACTATATATTCACGTTTTCCTTGCAATGTTCATGAAGAAGATGCCTTAACATATTTATCCAGCTACACATTTAATTATCAGTTTAGTATGATTTATACATTTTATAGACCGCCCAACTTCCAGTGCCTCTGGCATCTTACAATTAGAATAGAGAAAATATTACAAAAAAGCAAAGACGTAATCCTGAAAATTCCCCAAATCAACATATTAAATGAAGCCAGTCTAACAAGAATAGCTCTTGATTCTGATCCAGGGCTTCTGATCTTCAATCTACATCTTCAATTATTGTTGTATGGCTGCATACGTCATTGCAAATATTATTATTGTGGATGTCTCAGGAATTCATTTCAGTTACTATTTGAATAATAAAGAGTAAGGCCCAAATTTAAGACTGATAACACTGATTAGGATTTTGTATTAAGCACTAGTTTGTTTAAACAAACTTGCTTTGGTGTATCTAACATGATGACTAAACAAAGCACAGTAAGCCAAGAAGCCACATTACCGCCTACTGCACATGCGAATAGGCCTCACTGAAACCTTTGGACTTCCAGTAAGTCTTTTGGGCTGTTTTTCAGTTTAGTTTAGTTTTAGTTTTAGTTTTAGTTTTAGTTTTATTTAATAATTTAATTTAATTTAATTTAATTTAATTTAATTTAATTTAATTTAATTTAATTTAATTTAATTTAATTTAATTTAATTTAATTTAATTTAATTTAATTTAATTTAATTTAATTTAATTTAATTTAATTTAATTTAATTTAATTTAATTTAATTTAATTTAATTTAATTTAATTTAATTTAATTTAATTTAATTTAATTTAATTGCCACCCCTCTCCGAAGACTCGGGGGCGGCTCACAACAACAATAACAATAAATAAATAAACAATAAATATAGTAAACAATAATACAAATCCAATTCATAAAAGCAGAATTAAAACCCCTTAATATTAAAAACAATCAATGCAACACAGTCATACCATTCTCAAGTGTTCAGAAGAGAGGGGGGAATTAATCCCCCCATGCCTGGCGGCATAGGTGAGTCTTTAACATCTTGCGGAAGACGGGGAGGGTGGGGGGGAAATTCGAATCTCCGGGGGGAGTTGATTCCAGAAGGCCGGGGCCGCCACAGAGAAGGCTCTTCCCCTAGGTCCTGCCAGACGACATTGTTTAGTCGACGGGACCCGGAGAAGGCCAACTCTGTGGGACCTAATCGGCCGCTGGGATTCGTGCGGCAGAAGGCGGTCCCATAGGTATTCTGGTCCAGGAAAGTCTCCTGAAGCCTGTGGGGAATTAAAAATGGTCAAACAGACCAAACGGAATTTTGGAAACTAACTTACAGTTGGGACATTGGGGCTTTTTTCACCATCTCCAGGCTTCAGGAAGCTTTCCTGAACCCCGTAGATGGTGTAAAACGACCGAAAAGGCAGCCATAAATCAGCTGGCCAGCATGCATATGTGCACTGGAGGTGGAGGTGACTTCAGATATGGCTCCACGTGTCATCTATGGCACACTTACCAAAGGTTCGCCATCACTGACCTACCGTGTTGTGTGAGCCAAATTAAAAGTGAGATGTGTGTTAACAGCATATTGTTAAGTCTTGTAGGAAAGTTCCCTTTAAAAAGAAGACACTTCAAAACATAAGGCAAAGTCCTTTGAAAGCAGTAACCACGACAACCAAATGAAGAAAAGCCACAAATCATTAATGTTAGTAACAATAAAAAGACAGAAGCCAAAAAACCCCCCTGAAAATCCTATCTTTCTTATTTGAAATGCTTATTTGAATACTTGTTCAATATAGGCAGAGGTAAGAAATTAAGGGGAGGAAATCAAGAATCCTACCATCAGTAAGCTTTAAAAATCAGTTCAGATCCTTCTAAAATTATACTGTTTATGTGGGAAATGATATATCAGGAAAACTGGTAGCCAAGTGAATAGCAGAAGGGTTAGTCATAGATTAAATAAATAGGAGTGTCATTAAAATCACGCCAAGAGGTGAGAGTGTGTATATTTTGTCACTGAAGAGCTATAGAGATTTTTTTAAAAGAGATAAATCCACATATCTGCACACATGCCTTTAGCCTGTTTCTTAGGGCAACTCAAGCCCTTCTTTGTAATCTTCCTACAAAGTTTGACTCAGATCACTAGAAACAAGCAAAATATAATTATGCAACAAGCAATGGCAAATGACCTATAGCAACACTTTGCACATGCAGATTTTTTTTCACAGCAACATATGTTGCAAGCCTGCTTTAAAATAGCACATGCATATGTTTGTATATATACCCACAGACTTAAGTCTGTGGAATAGCTATGATCGGTTCACTGCGATCAAGTATTGCTTCCTTATTAAAATACATACATTGTAGCAATTATTTTTGATATTTTATTACAAAGGCCTTGAGAGTTTATATACACATTTGATTATTCACTTCAAAGCACTTAGCTATCACCTATTAGTATAATATCAGTCCTATTTCTATGAGGGGGTAGGAAACTACACAAATCCTGAAGACTTTGGGATAAAAGCAACTCTGTAATAGAAATAAGGTCTCACCGTTTCATCGTCCGCTAAGACAGGTGGAGAAAATGAAGTGATTTGATAAAGCATGGATGAGGTTTATTTTCAATACACATTTCTTAACTATCTTTAACTAACAATACACATTTTAATTAACAATACACATTTCTTAAGTAACTATTTATTTTTTATTTATTTATTTATTTTTATTTATTTTTATTTTATTTTATTTTATTTTATTTTATTTTATTTTATTTTATTTTATTTTATTTTATTTTATTTTATTTTATTTTATTTTATTTTATTTTATTTTATTTTATTTATTTTATTTTATTTTATTTTATTTTATTTTATTTTATTTTATTTTATTTTATTTTATATTTTATTTTATTTTATTTTATTTTATTTTATTATTTATTGATTTGATTTGATTTGATTTGTTTTGATTTGAGATTTGATTTGAGATTTGATTTGAGATTTGATTTGATTTGATTTGTATGCCGCCCCTGTCCGTAGACTCGGGGTGGCTAACAACAGTAATAAAAACAGCATATAACAATCCAATATTAAAACAACTAAAAAAACCCTTATTATAAAACCAAACGTACATACAGACATACCATGCATAAAATTGTAAAGGCCTAGGGGGAAAGAGTATCTCAGTTCCCCCATGCCTGGCGGCAGAGGTGGGTTTTAAGAAGTTTACGAAAGGCAAGGAGGGTGGGGGCAATTCTAATCTCTGGGGGGAGTTGGTTCCAGAGGGCCGGGGCTGCCACAGAGAAGGCTCTTCCCCTGGGTCCCGCCAAGCGACATTGTTTAGTTGACGGGACCCAGAGAAGACCCACTCTGTGGGACCTAACTGGTCGCTGGGATTCATGCAGCAGAAGGCGGTCCTGAGATAATCTGATAATCTGAATTGTGACTGGAAACTGATCGGCAACCAATGCTGACTGCGGAGTGTTGGTGTAACATGGGCATATTTGGGAAAGCCCATGATTGCTCTCGCAGCTGCATTCTGCACGACCTAAAGTTTCCGAACACTTTTCAAAGGTAGCCCCATGTAGAGAGCATTACAGTAGTCAAGCCTTGAGGTGATGAGGAAATGAGTGACTGTGAGCAGTGACTCCCGGTCCAAATAGGGCCGCAACTGGTGCACCAGGCGAACCTGGGAAAACGCCCCCCTTGCCACAGCCGAAAGATGTTTCTCTAATGTTAGCTGTGAATCGAGGAGGACACCCAACTAACTATCAGAATGCATAGAACATAAATGCATGTCATCAGAGGTGGGCTGCTAAGGTGAAAAGGTGATGTGTACTCGCCCCTGTGGCTCTGAGTGCTAGCGGAGTCCAGCACAATTATGCTACTGCACCTGGGCAGGTAGCAAATTGTGCGGGCGCATCTGCCTGTCCATGCACAATTTCACTACCTGCCCAGGTGCAGTAGCATAATTGGCTGGACTCCACTAGCACTTAGAGCCACGGGGGTGAGCACATATCACTGTTCCACTTTAGCAGCCCACCTTTGCATGTCATCAATGTCGTCTGGCAGGCCCCAAGGGAAGAGCCTTTTCTGTGGTGGCCCCGGCCCTCTGGAATCAACTCCCCCCGGAGATTAGAACTGCTCCCACCCTCCTTTTCTTCCGTAAACTACTTAAGACCCACCTATATCGCCAGGCATGGGGGATTTGAGACACCTTTTCCCCCAGGCTTATTATAATTTATGTTTGGTATGTATGTGCTGTTTGGTTTTTAATTATGATAGGGTTTTTAGGGTTTTTTTAAATATTAGATTTGTGCCAGTATAATATTGTTTTTATCGTTGTTGTGAGCCGCCCCGAGTCTTCGGAGAGGGGCGGCATACAAATCTAATAAATTATTATTATTATTATTATTATTATTATTATTATTATTATTATTATCATTTTTTTAAAAAATTGCTTATCTCTTTGAGCAACTAACAAATAGGGCTGGGTGTAATAGATATGAAGACAGCTTGTAGAGCTGTAGAGTGAGATCAATGAATATGCAAAGCAAAGCGTAGGATTAAGAATGAACGAAAGGACTAAAATTATGTCAGAAAGTAGTTTGCTGGGGGTGAATAACAGAGGTGCACACAAAATGGGAAATGCGTCTTGGTCCCCAATGTGAAACAAAACACTGAATCCCAAAAGTTCTATCATTTTCAGGCCAGGAGCATCTTTTCTAAAGCAAAATCTGTGTTTTGGCTGTTTTGTTCCTAGGATTCAGAACGAGCCGCTTGAGCCGCAAAGAAAAAAAGTAGGTCACCTCTAGACAGCAAAAAGATAATGAAAGCTCTTAATAGTAACTCAAATCTGGCAACCCTATCCCTCATCTTTCCTTTGCTGACCATGTCTTGAAGGTGTCCCAGATTGTGGAATATAGTGGGCTTGTTTTGGTTCTGACAAGCATTTTCCTGGTGCATCTGAGCTATTGTCCCAAATATGCTTTTTCAAGAGACAACTGGACTTTCTGGTTTTTCTTTGAAGACGTTTTGCTTCTCATCCAAGAAGCCTCTTCAGCTTACCCAAGGGACTGAAACTTAATGTTTTGGCCAAAGGACTGAATTTTGCAGTAACATCGGAACAGCTACCCATTGTAGATCTCTTCACAGCCACAGCATCAACCACCAGGAACAATAAATTAGCAGAACCAGAAGAAAAACAAGGATGAAGGTACCTGCAGCCCTCACTAGTGCCAACCCCCCCTTCCAACTTCACAGTTCAAGAAAGGAGAACAATGACATGCTACAAAGAGACCCAAACATCACCATGCTGCCAACTGATGAAGGAAGGTGCACAGTCATCCTGAACAAATGAGCTGAAGAAGCTTCTGGGATGAAAAGCAAAACATCTTCAAAGAAAAACCAGAAAGTCCAGATGTCTCATGAAAACGCACCTTTGGGGCAACCATGACCTGGATCACTGAGAATCTCCATAGATATCTGAGTCAATATCCCTAGTGCATTCCCTGGGCTCAAATGAAGAAACCTTTAGAAGTGAACATTAGCACTGGTTTCCTTCTAACTCTCTAACTAGCTTAGCTCTCCGGCCAGAATTTGTTTGGTGCAATTTTAGACGTGGGATATTCATGAAGAACTGACCTAGCTAATCACAATTGACCTAGCAGCCTTAGAAAAATAAGGGGGTGCGGACACCTTAAAGGCAAGCTTCATTTTAAAAAGGAAAAAAAAGGATTCTATTTAATATACTGTATTTTTCGGAGTATAAGACGCATCCTAGTTTTGGGGGAGGAAATTAGGGAAAAGAATCTGCTTACCAGGTATTCATCTGGCTAGCGTCCTTAGCCAGCACATTATTTTATCCCCTGGTTAGGGCTTTAAAAAAACTTTATTCAAAGTGAGTAACAATGAAAGAGCTTGCAAGTCAGTAAGTGTTGGGAACATCACTAGCACCTGGAAAAAACATTTGGAGCAAGTAGAGCAATGGAAAAAAACCTTGCAAAGACTTAAGCCTTGGAAAACATTCTTTGCAGAGAGTAACAATGAAAGAGCTTGCAAGCCAGTAAAAGCTGAGAACATCATTAGCACCTGGAAAAAAACATTTGGAACAAGTAGAGCAATGGAAAAAACCTTGCAAAGATTTAAGCTTTGGAAAATATTCTTCACAGAGAGTAACAATGAAAGAGCTTGCAAGCCGATAAGAGCTGGGAACATTGTTAGTGCTGGAAAAAAACATATTCGGAGCAAGTTAGAGCAATGGAAAAAACCCTAGAAAGACTTAGAGCTTGGAAAACATTCTTCACAGAGAGAAACAATGAAAGAGCTTGCAAGGTAAGAGCTGGGAAGATCATTAGCAGCTAGTTAGGGCTAAGGAATGAAAAAAAAGCTACATTCAGAGTATAAGATGCAACCAAATTATCAGCTTCTTTTAGGGAAGAAAAAGGTGTGTCTTATACTCCGAAAAATATGGTGTGTTCGGGACCATACATGTACAAACAACCACCGTATATAAAAGAATGAATCTATAGCAAGGAGATTTTGGAGAAGGGAAAACATTAACTCAAAAATTGATTGATTTGGAAAACAAGGAAATGGCAAGAGGTGGCGAGAGACCCATTGTTCCATATTCTTCTATTGGTCTAAATCAAAACGTAAATCAAAAAATAAGACAGCCAACTGGGATTGGCACTTCAGACACAGCTTCAGATGCAGGCAGGAGCCAGTTTCCAACAGTAGTCCCTGCAGCAGAAGGACCAACGAAGGGCTCAGTTGGGGTATCAGTCCTGAAGATGAGGGGGTCAACCTATTCCCCAAAGCACCTAAGGGCAGGGCAAAATAACTGCATGGGTGTGCCTTTTGTCCCCTGTCCAATTGTCTTTCCTTTCTCTCACTTATCATATATATTTTCTTTCTTTCATATATCCTCTCCTCTAAGTTCACTTTACTCTTATATATATTACTATATGTCTATTTTTCTTCCTATGTATTTGTGTGTTGGATAGATAGGTAGGTAGGTAGGTAGGTAGGTAAGTAAGTAAGTAAGTAAGTAAGTAAATAAATAAACAAACAAACAAATAAATAAATAAATAAATAAATAAATAAATAAATAAATAAATAAATAGTAACAACTGGAAAATTATCAAGGAGAGATCCAACCTAGACCTAAGGAGAAATTTCCTGCCGGTGAGAACAGTTAATCAGCTCGCCTTCAGAAATTGCTGGAGGTTTTTAAGAAGAGTTTGGACAGCCCTTTGTATGGAATAATATAGATCAGTGATGGCAAACCTTTTTTGGCTCAGGTGCCAAAAGGGGTGTGTGTGCACACGATAGCGTGCCCTCACCCATAATGCAATTGCCTCCCTTGCACTTGCAAACAAACACCCCCACCCCCACTGCTCCCTGTGAAAACGGCCCGAAAAAAGGCGTAAAATCAGCTGACCAGCACACACATGCGTGCTGCAGCTGACATAGGGTAATACCTCGTGTGCCTTCCGTGCCATAGGTTTGCCATCACTGATATAGGTTCTCCTGGTTCAGTAGGGGTTTGGGCTCGAAGACCTCCAAGGTCCCTTCTAACTTTAATTCTGTACTCTGTAATCTCTTTCTTTATGGCTTGCTCTCCAGATCTTCTCCAATGTCAGTTACTACAAAATGATTCACAATAGGTTATATGCTCCTTAAATGCCTGTTGCTGCACTCTAAAATGTCACCCAGGTAACCATCAATCAGCCTAAGTCAAGCACAAGAACATGTCATCAATCCCTCCTGTGTACTGGGCTGTCCCAGAGAGAAAAATCTCAAAGTCCATTACCCAATAAGAAGCAGCAAGGCAACTTCCAATCACAACAGCTAAAACAGAGCACTTCACTCCAGAACAGCTATGTTTCAAACTTCAGTCTATTTTCAGATTGGAACAAAACGTATATGTCTCAGCCTGGTCATAGACTAACTAAAAGTAGCTGTTCTATTCAGTCATGAGTTTGTGCATAATTTTTTCATGGTCTAAGAAAGTAGGCATTCAGATTAAGTGGAGGCAGTTGCATATTTCATTCTAGCGAGTGGTGATAATGGGAATTTATAAATTCTTAGTAAAATGTTCTGTACAAATGTGACCAAGGGAAAAAAAGTTAGGTCAGGTGAAAAAAATGGATCGCTTGTAGCAAACTAGGTGAATACAGAGCAGCAATCAGGTCATTTGGAGGTCCAAGAATGAATCAAAATGACTGATGAGTATCTGCTTAGAAACAGTTCTGTTTAATGTATGGTTGAAGTATAAGTCTATTCATGCATAGCCGTGGTAAAGGAATTAATGTACATCTAAAAACATGCTTCACTTTATCGTTTACAATAAAGCCTGAAGGGCTTAGTGAAGGATTCATGGGTCAAGACAGGTTCTTGGCTTGAGCCAGATTGTTAAAAGCAAAATTAGAGGAAAACAAACAAAAAAGGAGAAAAGGTGAAAGAAATGCAACTAAAAGTAAAATGACTGTGAGAAGATAAAAGTCTGAGTCCTTAATGAAAAAGTATTAAGGATAAATAAACACATGCATTCAACAATCTGATAGAAATATAGAAATATAGAAATATAGAAATATAGAAATATAGAAATATAGAAATATAGAAATATAGAAATATAGAAATATAGAAATATAGAAATATAGAAATATAGAAATATAGAAATATAGAAATATAGAAATATAGAAATATAGAAATATAGAAATATAGAAATATAGAAATATAGAAATATAGAAATATAGAAATATAGAAATATAGAAATATAGAAATATAGAAATATAGAAATATAGAAATATAGAAATATAGAAATATAGAAATATAGAAATATAGAAATATAGAAATATAGAAATATAGAAATATAGAAATATAGAAATATAGAAATATAGAAATATAGAAATAATATAGAAATATAGAAATAATATAGAAATATAGAAATAATATAGAAATATAGAAATAATATAGAAATATAGAAATATAGAAATATAGAAACATAGAAACATAGAAACATAGAAACATAGAAACATAGAAACATAGAAACATAGCAACATAGAAATATAGAAATATAGAAATATAGAAATAGAAATAGAAATATAGAAATAGAAATAGAAATATATAGGCTGTATGGAACATAATAAAAAAGAATGATAATACAGAGTATATATGCAGAGCAGTATTTTTAAAACTTCTGGGGAATTCTGGGATTTAAAATCCACCCATCTTAAAGTCACCGAGATTGGAAACACTGCTCTACGTACATCTATCGCTATGGATAAAAATGCACAGGAAGAAATAGTGAACTTATTAGATTTACTTAATTCCCTTTTTTGCTATATATCCTGTTTTTCTAACTTCTTTTTCCCACCAGTTATGACTTGCATTGCATTAAAACTGCTTGCTCAAAAGGTAAGTAATACGGCAGATTCATGTATAGATAAGAATGTAGAAACACACAGTAACAACTATGTTTCTCCTACCATGAGCAAAACAGCATTTCAGACAACTGTTCTTTTAAAATAAAATTTAAAACATTGTAGCAATTCTAGTTTTTTGTCTTAAATATATAACATAATTTTGTCTCCATTGTGACCTAGTCCAAAATCTTTAAGATAAAACATCTGATTTCCTTTGGGGGGAAAACCAAGAGCAAGCTACTTATTTAAGAAGCTTATATATGCACCATATATGCACATTTGTTATGGTTAATTCAACACCAGCCAAAGTAAAATAATGGACTAAGAATGTTGTAGCTCAGCTAACAAAATCAGCCACTCAATCTGGAAGTCGCAATAATGATTCTTGATTATGTTTACAGTAATGTTTTGGTGGGGCTAAAATAAAATATTTTATAATGGTAATTTTATATCTTACAATTTCAAAATGGTTTCCTAATAAACCATTACTACATGAGAATTTACACACACACACATTCAAGACTGAAACTACATGTTTTTTTTCATTATTTATTTATTTATTATTTGGATTTGTATGCCGCCCCTCTCCGAAAAGTCGGGGCGGCATACAAATGATCACAGACCAGCAAAGAAATTACCATTAGTCACCTCCTCTACATAAGATAACATCAAGCTGTATAGTAAGGATATTTGGATGTCATTTTGGACTAGAAAATGTGGTTGGATGAAAATATAGAGAAGGAAGGTAATTAAGACCATGAAATGGAACTACCAGCGGGCCACGCGTCTATGGAAATTCTCAGTCATCCAGGTCATGGTTGTCCCAAAGGTGCTTTTTCAAGAGGCAATTGGACCTTTTGGTAAAGAAAAAAGAAAAAGGAAGTCCAGTTGCTTCAGTGGGCCACATAAGAAGACATACAGACTAGCTACAAGTGCCTTGGTATTCCACTGTTACATGTGAACCTCAATGAAGAGTCAATGAAGATAGCAATATCCAAGAATCACCAAAGGGTAAAACAGGTCAAGAAAAGACAGCTTTTCCTCCCTAAGGTCAGACAGCAAGCAACATGTACAATCTATTCTATACTATAATCTCAAGAGTATAGATATACAGGAAAGGGGGGGAATGAAAATGGAGAATTGAAAGATGGAATTAGGTATAGAAGGAGTTCACTAATTGAGAAGTAGCTCTAATTGGTTTAAGCAGTTTTCCAAGTCTGCAAATAACTTGGCTATTAAATTGCACCAAGGTTGAGTATATTCCATTTTACTATAGTGCTTATAGGAAGTCTTTAATACACAGATCTATAATGCATGTAGGTCCATATGCAAGTAGAAGAAATCAAGATTGAGCTTGGTATTATTATAAAATAGCAAATGTCACTGCAGCCAAAAGATAAAAATCAAACCATTTGCACACACAGAGAGAGATTTATATCTTTTAGTTACAATGACATTTGCTCTTTTACAATAATTTTTAAACACAAAAAGAGAAAGAGACAGAGAGGTCTACACAAGTTTGGTTTGAGCACAGAGGTATAATAAATCAAACAACAGATACCATTCAGCCTCAACTTTTGGTTCTTTGGAAAAGGTCAAAAGGCCAAAACATTAAAACTTTAGATGTTTTTATATCCAGCATATCAAATGACATGAAGTCTGAATTTATTACTTCTCATTTCTATAATTCAAGGCTAACAACGTTAAACAACAGAATATTGCTGTATGAAAAATTATGTAAAGTTTAAAAACAAATAGATCTCTTTCCCAGATATCTCACTGGTGGAAGGAATCTCAAGGAGAATCAAGTTACAACAGCAGCTCTATCAGAATAGGAAATGGGATAGAATTATGGCTACCGAGGATGGTGTTAAAAGCAGTAGTAAAAAACTATGCTATATATTTAACCAGAAAAAAACCCAATATATAGCATAACTTCTTGGTGCCCCAATGTCAATGTTTTATTTATTTCCTTTCCCAGTTTAACAAGAATTCCAGCATGCTTTTTTTTCTTCCAGAAAGAATGGATAATAAAGCAGTTTTCTGCACACTGTGATCTGAACGTTTGTGTGAATTTGACCATTAAGACTTGTAAACTATCAGTTATAAACTTAGTGCAAAACCAGCCAATTGGGGTTTCTTCCATTTTCAAGTAGGTCACTAGTTGACCATGTGCAACAAGAATCTCTTCAAACATTCCTGATCACCCAGGTTTTCTGAATCACACGAATGCTTTTTATCTTATTGACATTGCCGATATAGCTTATGGTACAAGGTGGGCTCTGTAAGCTTCTGATAGGATTCAGAGGTGCTTCAGAACTCACAGGAACAAGCATCTCTGTACTATTAATGAAAGCAGCCTGCTCACAAAAACTTTTTAAAAAGATACCACTGTTTTGAGAATCTGACATATCAAAGTAAATACGACTCTTAAAGCAGGTTATTTTTTCTCCAATTCCTCTTTTTGATAGATGGGGGCAGAGGTTCTTCTGAATCGGACTGGTTCTATAGAACCGGCAGTAACTTGGTGGCCTGGGTCACTAAAACCATCAGCAACCCAAGCCTACCACACTCCTGAACTGACTCTCATGGTGGCACCATTTTGTTTTTTGCTTCTGCGCATGTACAGTTGTTTTTTGCTTCTACACATGTGCAAAAGCTGTTTTTTAGGACTGCACATGTGCACACCTGCAGGGTGCACTAGGAAGAAAACCGGCAGCAAGGTAAGCCGATCCACAGCTCACATTAGAGAAACATCTTTCAGCTGTGGCGAGGAGGACGTTTGCCCAGGTTCGCCTGATGCACCAGTTGCGGCCCTATTTGGACCGGGAGTCATTGCTCACAGTCACTCATGCCCTCATCACCTTGAGGCTCAACTACTGTAACGCTCTCTACATGGGGCTACCTTTGAAAAGTGTTTGGAAACTCCAGATCGTGCAGAATGCAGCTGCGAGAGCAATCATGGGCTTTCCTAAATATGCCCATGTTACTCCAACACTCCGCAGTCTGCATTGGTTGCCGATCGGTTTCCCATCACAATTCAAAGTGTTGGTTATGACCTATAAAGCCCTTCATGGCATCGGACCAGAATATCTTCAGGACCGCCTTCTGCCACACAAATCCCAGAGACCAGTTAGGTCCCACAGAGTTGGCCTTCTCTGGGTCCCGTCGACTAAACAATGTCATTTGGCAGGACCCAGGGGAAGAGCCTTCTCTGTGGCGGCCTCGACCCTATGGAACCAACTCCCCCCAGATATCAGAGTTGCCCCCACCCTCCTTGAATTTCGTAAGCTCTTAAAAACCCACCTCTGTCGTCAGGCATGGGGGAATTGAAATATTCCCTTCCCCTAGGCTTATAAAATGTATGTATGGTATGACTGTATGTATGACTGATCTCTTAAATTGGGGTTTTTTAGTATTAGATTTGTTTACGTTGTCTTTTTACTGTTGTTAGCCACCTCAAGTCTGCGTACAGGGGCAGCATACAAATCTAATAAATAAATAAATAAAAGCCAGAACCTTACCAGACTGCAGGGAATACAACTTTAGTAACCAAGTACTTAATGCATGGAACTCACTACTTGACTCTGTAGTATCATCACCTAACCCCCAAAACTTTTTCCTTAGACTATCCATTGTTGACCTCACCCAATTTCTCAGAGGTCAGTAAGGGGTGTGCATAAGTGCACCAGCATGCCTATTGTCCCCTGTCCTAATGTTTCTCTCTTACTAGTATTCATGTATACAAACATTGTTATATCTTTGTATACTACCAACACATACTTGGCAAAAAAATTTAAAAATTAAAAAATAATTTTGCCAAAGCACTTCTCCCAGCCCTAGTACTACTTCCCTTTGAGATGAAATAATGAATTAAATTCACTTCCTTGCACGATTAGCAAAGAGGATCACTGTAACTCGGAAACAGATACAGTACCCACAAGTAGAAACACATAGTTTACAGAACTTTTGAGAGAAAACAGGCAGTTTGGTCTAGTGATTAAAAACATTGGTTAGGGAATGATACATCTTGAATTTGAGTTCTGCCTTAGGCATGAAGCCAGCTGGGGGATTTGGAGCCAATCACTTTCTTTCAGCTCTAGGAAAGAGGTAACAGCAAACCACTTCTGAAAAACCTTGCCAAGAAAACTGCACAAACTTGTCTGTGTAGGTGCCAGGAGGTGAGAGTTATTCAAAAGCACCAAAAATAAAGAAAAAGTTAAAAAAAATGTTTTTTTTTTGCTAGCAAGTTGTTTATTGAATATTAATATTTTTAATTACTAAATATCAATGCTCCTATTTTATTTTATTCCCCTACTTATTCCCCTAAGCATCTGGACAATTAAAGGTCAGTAAGACCTGTAGGGTTTTTAAATTTCAGCTTACTTCAATTAATTGTATTGTAGTTAATTAAATACTACCACTACCACTCTGTCCAACCCAGTTGGCTATTCTAGATTGGATACTAACCAATAAAGATTTACTTAAGAAAACAGTAGTAGCAGTTGAGCATACAACTGGTCACTTAGGAAACAAAGTGATCACCATAAAGCTACTTACCCTCCAGTTTTAAACTTCAGTTACCCCCTCCCACTGCAATCACATGATAAAATTTGAGATGCCTGGAAATTGGCCCACATTTACAGCATTGCATGGCCATGTGACCACAATTTAGAATGAGTTTGCGAGAAACTGGCATTTACTTCCCAGCCTACACTGAACAATGGAACTTCACTTAATAGCCATAGCACTAACTGCAGACAATTGCATTATCCTGATCCTCAAAACATTTATTGTAACAATTCAAGGAAAGCATAAATAAGATGTTAGACCAGTATTTCCCAACCTTGGCAATTTGAAGATATTTGGACTTCAACTCTCAGAATTCCCCAGCCAGCAAATGATCTGAGGGACGAGGTGAGAGGGAATGGGAGTCGGAACGCCCCTCCTGGCTGCCCTCTTAATAGCCTTCCAGTCTCTACTTTATAACTGCTCCACGCAGCAGGAAGGGTAGGGCTGGCTACAATACCAGCAGCTTCGGGGGGGCTACTTTCCTCAGCGTTCAGTTGGTTACCTACAAGCAGCTGCACCAATTTTTTCTTTCCCGGCGGTGGCGGCTCCGGCGGTTTCCCTTCAAGGAGCAGCAGCAGCGTCGGGAATGTCGCGCGGTTCAGTTGGTTACCTCCAGGCAGTTGCACCAACTTTTTCTTTCCCCGCGGCGGCGGCTCGAGCAGCTTCCCTTCACGTGACGTTCCTGACGCTGCTGTTGCTCCTCGAACAGAAGCTGCCCGAGCCGCCGCCGCGGGGAAAGAAAAAGTTGGTGCAACTGCCTGGAGGTAACCAACTGAACGCTGAGGAAAGTAGCCCCCCCGAAGCTGCCGGTATTGTAGCCAGCCCTACCCTTCCTGTTGCGTGGAGCAGTTACAAGGTAGAGACTGGAAGGCTATTAAGAGGGCGGCCAGGAGGGGCGTTCCGACTCATTCCCTCTCACCTCGTCCCTCAGATCTTACATTTCGGATAGAAAACAAAATTTTCTGTTCAGTATCCGAATTTTTGTTCAGATACTGAAGCAAATTTTTGCAGAAAATTTTGTTCGGTATCCGAAATGTACGAAAACAAAGGCGTTCGAAAACCGAGGTACCACTGTATACATAACTGATGGTATCTTTTCTGTAGTCAATGTGATTCAAGGAGTTAAGATGCAACAATTTGACCTGCAACACTAGCAAGATTTAGAAACATTCAAAGGAATGTGTATTAGAACAGGCCTGTCAAACTGGCAGTCCATTGGCCAAATGCATCACACACAGGCCACACCCAACCCGGCTCCACAAAGGCAAAAAACATCATGATACATCACCATATATCACGTGACATAATTGAGTTTGACACCCGTGTATCAGAAGTATATGGATTTATTTTAAAGTACTAAAAAGAGCCACTATCTTCTCTGCTTTAAGAGATCTTGAATAGTAGTACCAGAGGTCCTGAAAGCTGATTTGCTAAATTAGTGGCAAAACAAAGTGAGAGCAACAATAATCATATCTGGTCTTATTTTCTA
Organism: Erythrolamprus reginae; assembly: GCF_031021105.1. Taxonomy (NCBI): domain Eukaryota; kingdom Metazoa; phylum Chordata; class Lepidosauria; order Squamata; family Dipsadidae; genus Erythrolamprus; species Erythrolamprus reginae. The sequence continues at coordinate 85,077,916 of NC_091952.1, read as the reverse complement.
ACGCTAAATGCAAGACGTGTGACAGTGGATAAAGATCATTTTCATACCGATAACGAAATTCATACTTCAGGAATCATACAGCCTTCTACATGTTTGACAACTGCATTTTTCCAAGAATCGTCTTCATTGTACTTTTAACATATCGGCTAATCAAATGGGAACCACAAATGCTGCTTAAGAAAATTGCTCATTTGTACATTCAATAGCAATGAACAAGTAGAATTGATGGTAATGTCAGGAGACAAGAATATTGCACCCTATAGTCAGTCAGTCAAAATGACAGCAGTTGCAATCCCAACAAAGCTTTGGTTGAAAGCACAATTTTAAAAATACAGCTAGTCCTCGACTTTACAACAGTTCATTTAATGACCATTCAAAATTTTAACAACTCTGAAAAAAAGTGGACTTAGGGGTATTTTTCACACTTATGTCCTTTGCAGCATCCCCGTAAACATGTGTTTACCTTCAGATGTTGTTCTGGTCCAACTAAGGCAAATCCACAAATCTTTTCCCAAGGCTTTGATCTTCAAACAAATAAATCCTTTATTCTCTCTTACACAGAATATAATTGGCAAAAATACAAGCAGGGATTGCAATGATCATGCAGAGTGAATACTTTATGATGCAAATTCCAAGATCAAAATCTGGAGAAGCAAGGCTATAAATCTCTTTTAAGGCATAGGAGTTTATCAGTACTAAAAGGCTCTGCTCGGTGTTCTTGTTAATCTAAATTAACACAGTCTGTCATGGTTTATCAAAAGCTTACTTTTTCCGGAGCTATGAATCACGCCATATTTTAATCACGCAGGTTGTCTAAAAGGACTTCTTTTCCACTTTATTTCAGGAAGTGACATATTACTTATTTACACAAATCTAACAACTGCAGATTCAAAACTTTTTCCCAAAAATTTCTTCTCTTCGTTTTGCAAATCTCCTGAACCTAGGATTTACCTATGGGCTGTCAGATATTCCCCCATTATCTGAAGATGAACCACTTTCCATGCTAACTTCTAAATCATTGTCTCCTACGTTCTCGTCCCCCCTGCCTTCTGATAACCTTCTTAATCCAGGATAAGCTAAAACCTCTGTTTCCTCATCCTCATAGTCTGATACTTCCTGAGGCTGGCAAGGAACACTCACAACAGATTTTTGACAACTGACTCATATTTATGATGGCTGCAGTGTCCTTGGGTCCTATGACCCCTTTCTGCAACCTTCTGAGAAGCAAAGTCAATTGGAAAACCAGATTCACATAACAAAAGTGTTACTAATTTAACAATGGCAGCAATTCACTTAGCAACTATGGCAAAAAAAAAGTTGTAAATGGGGCAAAACCCACTTAACCAATATCTCACTTAGCAACATAAATTTTGGGCTCAATTGTGGCCATAAGTCAAAGATTACATGTACACATCACTATCACTATGGTAATTCTAGATAATTCCATAGCTTTCCAAAAGACGCAAGTGTCAAAATAATAGCTTCTTACAAACTAAATTAAATCTGGTTGCCCAAGCAGCAAATCAAGGATTGCACGAAGGCCTAAGGCAGTTCTAAAATGCAGTCATAATTATTTGTAACGCAAGAAAAGAAAAATGATTCACCGCACAGAGACTAATCATGTTAACTATATTAAATCAATTTGTTTCTAATTTAATCCAATACAGAGTTTCCCTTGTCCACCTACTTTCTGGAACACAACTTTTAAGATGGAACACAAAAGCCAAGCAAGACTCCAGATTCCAAAGGGCTCTTTAACCATATATTTGCAATAAGCACCTATATATTTGCTTGTTGTATAGCTAATGCTACAGTGTTGCATAAATCCAAATTCCAAAGAAGAGCGGAAACAAAACTGACGACTTTGACAGCCTGAATTATAATCCTACCCCTCACTATTTAGAAGTAAATCTTGCTGAAATAGTACAGTCTATAGTAGTCCTCTTTAAAGGACAATTGGGACCAGCAACTTGGTCATTAAGCAAAGTGATCGCTAAGATAAATCATGCCAGTGCTTACAATCCTATTTCAACTTTCCTTTACTTTCCTTTATAGACTTGCAAAGATTATAAACTGAAAGAAGGGTCATAAAGTTACTTTTTTAAACCAACAGTTGTTCAATGAGATCTTGGTGAAGCAAGGACTACCTGTTGTTCTAACTCCTAGTTATTAGAAACACTAAATGCCTAATGCTAAATTGGCTGAAGTAACTACTGGATTACTCAGATTATTTCTTCCATATTTCAAAGTTACTTAGAGAAATATGCATGTAGCATTATCTATTTTAAAAAAAAATTATTAAAATTACTTCATTTATATTACAGTCTTAAATATGCATATATAGTACACCCTTCTAAATTCCGTGGAGTTCGCCCCAAGCCCTATTAAGTTCAGCGGAGTTCACTTTCAGAGAAATGGGTGAAGGGTTGTAGTTAATTCTAACAGTCCAATAACTTAAAGCTCTCTGGAGATACTTACTAACTTATTTAAAAGACTGAAATGGGTCAAAAGTAACACTGTGTTAGCAAGAAACACAGAAGGTGTGGTTTTAATAGCATGTTACTAGATATGCATGAATCAAATGCATGAATGAAGGCGCAGGATACATAACACACAATACAACTGATTCTACTCTGCTATAATGAAGGCACTTCAGATCAAAGCATTTTAAAAATGGACAGCCCAAGAGTTATTTCCATTCCCTTTTACCAGTTCTTAAAAGTACTGTTTGGTATTTTTATCTTGCCCTACTGGTATATTGTGACTGCATGACTGTAACTTGTTGCTTGTATCCTTACGATTTATATTGACACCGATTGTTTCCTGATTGATTATTTGTACCCTATGTTGTACCTCATGATCCTTGACAAATGTATCTTTTCCTTTATGTACACTGAGAGCATATGCACCAGAGACAAATCCCTTGTGTGTCCAATCACATTGGCCAATAAAGAATTCTACTGTATTCTATTCTATTCCATTTTCTTTTCTTTTCTATTTTCTTTTTAATTTAATTTTCTATTCTCTATTCTATTCATTCCATTCTCTTTTCTTTTCTATTCTCTATTCTATTCATTCTCTATTCTATTCTATTCTATTCTATTCCACTCCATTCCATTTCCGCAAGACACTGAAGACCTATCTATGTCGCCAAGCATGGGGTAATTGATGTATCCCCTTTATGGCTAGTAAGATTTATGTGTCATTACGATTGGGTAGTATTGACTGTTTTTAAATGATAGCGGGTTTTTAGCTATAGTTTTAATTATTGGATTTGTACTGCACTGTTGTTGTGAGCCGCCCCGAGTCTTCGGAGAGGGATGGCATACATATCTAATAAATTATTATTATTATTATTATTATTATTATTATTATTATTATTATTATTATTTGTTGTGATTCCGTCTGAGGCCCCTCAGGGAACGGCTGATCCTCTGCCGGCTTCCTGCTCAGAGGGGGAGGATGAGGAACAGGAGGTTCAGGCAGACGGGGAGGAGGAATCTCAGGCTGAGGGAGAGGGAGGATAGCCAGAGTCCCCCGAGAGGGAGCTCTCCCCAGCAAGCAGCCTGGACTCCTTAGATGAAAATGCACAAGCAATAATCGATCTCCAGCAGAGAAGAGCAACACAACGAAGGGGACAATTAGCCAGGTACTTTCAGCACTAAAGAGGCAACAGCTGGGTTTGGGTGTGGTGCTCTCTGGAAAGGCTGAAAAGGCAGACCCACCCTTCCTGGCTTGTGGAGTATTATCTTTGGGAGTCCTGGGACCTGGCTGTGATCTTTGGCGTCTTGGAATTCTGGTTTGTGACTTTGAATACTGAAACCTTGGGGGAAAAAGGTGTGGGTCTTATTCTCTACAGTGGTGGGTGTGCCAGCAAGAAGTCTGCTGTATTGTCTGGCCATCAGGACTCTGCTGTGAAGTCTCATAGCCTGCCTGTTGGGAAGAACAGGTTTTTCTCTGTGTTTATTTTTCAAACTATAAAGTGCTTTTGATTTTACCAGCGTGTCTGGCTGCTTTTTCCAGTTGGTGTTGAAGTCTGGGGGCACCCAGACAGAACAATTATTATTATTATTATTATTATTATTATTATTATTATTATTATTATTATTATTATTCCATTCTATCCATCCTCTATTCTATTCATTCTATTTCCTATTCTATTCTATTCTATTTTCTCTGCTCTTTGCCACAGGTCCAAATTTGCCACTACTCAAAGCACAGACCGTAAACAAGCAGGCTCAAAACTCTTTAAAAGGGCTATTCCCCCCACATCCAAAAAACAACATCAGGCCAATCCCTTTACCCCCTCCCAAACGCTTAAAGATCCAATACGCACTTTAAAAAAAAAAAAAAGTCCGTGCAGATTCCATCTGCCGCGGGGGGGGGGGGGGTTCCCGATCCGCCCCAGATCCGCCTGCATGCAAAAGAAGACACGTACCGGGATATCCCCCAAAAAGAAAACATAAAATAAAAGATAAAAAGCCGAGAGGAGACCAGAGTCCTCCCCGTTTTTTTTAACTTACCGCTGTTGGCCCCGATGTTCTCCCGCAAAAACTGCCCGCTGGAAAGATGCTTGAGGCCAAAGCTCTTGGCCAGCCGCTCGCACACGGTCCCTTTGCCGGATCCCGGGGGACCCAAGACGACGGCTCGCAGCACCTTGGAAGCCATTGCAGAATCGAACCTAGAGGAGAAAGAAAAGAAAGAGAAGAGCCCAAACGTCGAGATCCCGGTTCCAAATAAAAAATAAAAAGGGAAGACCGGAACTCAGCACCCGTGCCGACTTTCCTCCCAGAGAGATTCACTTTCCCTGTAACTTTCCCTTTCATTCCAAACCAGAGAGGCGCTATAAGACCACGGGGGGGGGGGTATTTAAGTCATCGCAAGTCCCCGGCAGAGAAGAAAGGAGTTCGGGAGCTGAGCTCAAGGTGGGTGTATCGCCCTGCGCGTATTATCAGTAAGAGGCGTGCATAAGTGCACCAGATTGCCTTCCGTCCCCCTGCCCTAATGTTTCTCTTTTACTAGTATCATGTTTAGTATAAATATTATTAGATCTTTGTATACCACCAATACGTACTTGACTGACTGTCTGTCTGTCTGTCTGTCTGTCTATCTATCATCTATCTATCTATCTATCATCTATCTATCTATTATCTACCTATCATTTATCTATCTATCTATCATCTATCTATTATCTATCTATCATCTATCATCTATCTATCTATTATCTATCTATCATCTAACTATCTATCTATCATCTATCTATCTATCTATCATCTATCTATCATCTATCTATCATCTATCTATCTATCATCTATCTATCTAACTATCTATCTATGTAACTATCTATCTATCTATCTATCTATCTATTATCTATCTATCATCTATCATCTATCATCTATCTATCTAAATAAATAAATAAAGTTTAATAAATAAATAAATAAATAAATAAATAAATAAATAGAAATAAAAAGGTTCCAGGGCGTTGATTGAAGCCAAGCCAAACTTTGTCTAACTCCGTCACCCCAGCACACCCAAGAGGAATCCTTGCCCCTCTCAACGCAGAAGGGCTGCAAGGTGGTTTTGCAAATGTTTGCAAAAGTTTAAAGAAGGAGGAACCGCCGGGCACTTTCTCCGGAGTTGCATGTGAGCGAATTTTCTCTCTCTCTACACACACACACACACACAAAAAAAAAAAAAACCCTCACCACGCCTCTGAACGATCGGAGCGGTTCCTTGCAAGGAAAAAAAAAACTTTCTTTGGTCCGATTTTTTTTAAGAGTTAAAACTCCGAAGTTGCAAAGCGTCGGAGCCCGAACCTAGACGGTGTAGATCTATGGCTCCCGTTGCAAACTTTTTCAGGACCGATCGCCGCCGCCTCGTTCGCACTCGGATCGGCCCCTCGCACGCCCGATTGCAAAAAAAAGAGCTCTTCTGTTTTAAGCAGAAGAAACCAACCGACTCAGATTTCTTCCCCGAGCGACAGCAAAGCAAACGCGCCAAATCCTAAGAAATGGGGAATGTCAAAGAATATAAATCCGCAAAATGGCGTGGTTTTTCAAAAATAATAATAATAATAATAGTCGACCGATTGTTTCACATCTTCTCGATCTTCGTTCGATCAAAGAAGAAAAAAAAGCGAGACTTCAACAGTTTCCGCCTGCGCCTTTAAGAGAAGCGAGAGGGGGGAGAGAGAGAGAGAGAGACGGGCAGATAGAGCGAGAGAGAGAGCGCCTTCGCCAAGGCAAACTGTTCCCAATTAACTCTGCCCAATTGCGCGCAGCAGCAGCAGCGGGAGCTTTTGGTACATCGTTCGAGGAGGGGAGGAAATCCCACCAGTCGGAGTCAAAGGCGAACCGACTCCACCCTCTCTTTACAAAAGCAGGACGTCTTGGGGTTTGTAGTCCTGAGCGGCCCTCTGTCGGGCGCTTTTCAATCAACCTCGCAGCTTCGTTCGACTACCGTGTCCAGAAATCCTACCACAGCTGAATTTTAGCGACCCGCCCTTTTTCAACCCACTTTGCCAATAGGCTGGATGGAGAGGCTGGAATGTAGGTGTAGTTGTTGGGCTGTGAGGGGAAGTTGGGCGGGGGTGGGCGGTGGAGCGTCAGGATAAGGTGCTGCTGTTTTATAATGTTGCAAACGTTGGAAGAGATACGTATGTGGGAAGGGGAGAGGGTTAGCCAGGCAGAATTGACTTAGACGTTAGCCTCGTGTTTTTTTTTAAAGCATTATTTTATTTATGTTATTATTTTTTTAAATAAAATTTAACCCTGAAATGTTCTTCCTCAAATAGCTATTTTCCCCCGCTTCGTCATTTTTTTCTTTTTTGGGAGTAAAGTCTCAAATACATTATTGTACTGGCAATGAAAGGAAGCGATGTTAAAATGAATTTTATTTTATTTATTTGTTTCTATGGGAGTCCAGGAAGCGTGTTTCTTTAAGAAGCCTGTTTAAACCTGTTTGCTTTTTCTGTAAGGAGATTTCCAAAGTTTGCAAAGAGGACAAAATGTAGGTCCTTACTAGAGGATGTAAAGAAACTGTTTTGACACTTTTAGAAGTCGACCTCCATCTTTGTCTCTAAAAGGACAATCTAGATTGTCCATCTCACCTTTTATTAGTTTATAAGCAACACAAGGCAGCAAATATGCATAATATCCCTTCCTTCTGTTTTCTTCACAAAACCACCCTAGAAGATGGGTTAGGCCTACCTGTCTTTCATGCCTAAAACAAGACTAGAACTCAATCTCCAGGGTTCTAGGAAAGCACCTTAACCACCACACTAAACTTGTGCAAAGTAGAAGTGTGTAAACCATTGCACTGGTTGATCGCTCTCACCATCAGAAAGTTCTTCTTTATTTCTTGGTTGAATCTCTCCTTGGTCAGCTTCCTGGAGAAAATCTATCTATGAGCTCTTTAGGAAACATAATCAATTCACAAATTTATGAGCTTTGCTTTCTGCTTTCTAAGGGCATGCCCAGATTTTATTTCAACCTCCTCTTCAGACTTTCTCAATTATTAGTAAAAAGTTGGTAGTATCTATCAATCTGTCAATGGTAACTATCAGAAATGATGTCTCATTTCAAATCTGCCTTAATTTGGTGATCAACTAGATCTACCACTATACTTGAGATTAGTCATCAGAGCAAAATTACCTAAAAGAAATTGTTAGTGGCTTTTTGTAAAAGTCCATAGTGGCTTTTTGGAATCTTAAAACCAGCTTAAAAATGGTTTAATTTTCCCAACTTTTTTCTCCCTCTTTACTTGCCCTTGGTAAAGATGTGCATTGAAACAAGAAGAAGAAAGTTGCAATTATAAGAGTGAATCCCTCTGTTGAACTCCAGTTGTCTTATCTCCATGTCCCTCTATTTGGAAGCTGAAAGAGAATGGTAACTGCCAATTCATACTCATTGTGTCAGAGGTCACAGTAATCTTTGAATTAGGTTAGTTGCTCAATTATTAACTTTGAACACTCTTGAATTTAGGATGAAGTTCTTACATGCTGAGAGTTTTATAACTGTAATGACTGAACACACCTAATGCATTAAAAGAAGAGGGGAAAAATTTAAGATGCTTATCCTTGAAAACAACCATCTACTAAAATAAGTCTTCGAGTTCTGTCTTGTAGAACTATAGGTCACATAAAAATGTAAGACTTTGCTCTGTTTTTTTAATTACTCAGAACAGAGCAAAGGATTGCAGCCTTTTAAAAAATCATTTATATTTTTGTTATACAGGTAGGCCGACCTTTCTGTTAATTGAGACATGTTGTTATGTGAGTTTTGCCCTACTTTACAACCTTTCTTGTCACATGACCAGACTACTTAGGGAATTGCCTGCTACCTCATACTTCCCCACGACCAATAAGGACCCACAGAGTTGGTCTTCTACAGGTCCTGTCAACCAAACAATGTCAGTTGCCGGGACTGTAGGGAAGGGCCTTCTCTGTGGCAGCTCTGATGCTATTGAACCAACTGCCGCCGGAAACTCCTACTATCTCCACCCTGCCAGCCTTCCAGGAAGCCATTAAAACTTGGCTTTTCCAGCAGGCCTGGGGCTGTTAAGTTGTCACCTTGATGTGACCATGAATGATTGAGAGTATGTATTTTTTGTCAGGATATTAATGTATTTTTATAGTGTTTTACTCTTGTTTATGACTGTATCTCTAGTTTATATTGTTTTTATTATTGTAAGCCACCCAGAGAACATTTGGAATTATATTTATATTAATTAATATAAATACAAAATGAACAAACAAACAAACAAACAAACAAACAAATAAATAAATAAATAGTTGTTAAGTGAATCACTGCAGTTGATAAGTTAGTAACCCTATAGATAAGTGAATCTGGCTTCCGTATTGACTTTGCTTGTCAGAAGGTGGCAAAAGATGATTACATAACCTTGGAACATGGCAACGGTCATAAATGCGAACCAGTTGCCAAGCATCTGAATTCTGATCACGTGATCATGGGGGAGCTGCAAAGATCATAGCTGTGAAAAATGGTCATATGTCACTTTTTTTTCAGTGCCATTGTAACTTTGAGTGGTCATTAAATGGACTACCTGTAATGTTAGTGTTTTTGATAAAGAGAATTTGAGCCTTGGAATGTAGGATAGACTCACGTATATTGTTCATAAAATAAATTATGATAGTAAATATTGGCAGGCCATGGAGCTGTAGCTATAACCCAGGGGGTAAAATGCTCCCGGTTTGCTCGGGGCTGTTGGTCTTCGGAGAGCAGGCCGCAAAAGGAGCACCAGGCTCCGCCCACCCACCGCCATTTGGGTTCTTTTACCTTTTGCGCAAGCACAGAACTCTGCGCATGCGCAGAGGGTAAAAGATCCCAAATGGCGGCACACAGACAGGTGGGTGGAGCCTTGCACTTCCTTCGAGACAAGCTCTCTGACAACTGACAGCTACGAGCGAATGGGAGCATTTCACCCCTGCTATAATCAGACAATCATGGTGGATATAGTAGCTTGATGATACACACAACCTAGGGGTATAATTGAAGCTAAATTGTAATGCTTCAGTTATTTTTTTAATCCCACCTTTACTATTTTTATGAATAATTCAAGGAGGCAAACACCATACCTTTCACCTATTTTCCCCACAACAACAACAACTGTTAATGTGAATTGAGTTGGGCTGAGAGAGGGAGAGACTGGCCTAAAGTCACCCAACCAGCTTTCATGCCTAGGGCAGCATACACAGTCTCCTGGTTCCTAGTCAGCGATGGGCTATGAGCCGGAACGCTAAATTGCACTTGCTGCTGCAGCTCGTAAGTTCTTGTGGGGCCAGGGCAATTTTGCTGCTGCACCTGTGGAGGTAGCAAAATCGGGCAGGGAGCCACAGGTAAAATCTTATTGAAACAGCACACCTACGAATCTATGCATGATTTTTCTACCTCCACAGGTGCAGCAGCAAAATCACCCTGGCCCCGAAGGAACTTATGAGCCGCGACGGCGAGCACAATTTAGCGTTCTGGCTCGTAGCCCACCTCTGTTCCTAATCCAGCGACGTAAACACAAAATCAAACTGGCTCTCTTATTCCAGAAATCATACTCACTTCATTTCTAGTCTGGTGACTTAACTACTAGACCAAAGTGGCACTCTACAGTTCTTACTGTTTTCCTGTTACAGTTCTTTACTGGAAAGGTAGCACTTTTAAAGGTTTATTGCTTTATGAACTTACAGTATCTCATAAATTGATTGCAGATAAACATTTGGCAAGCTGACAAATGTCAAGGAGGTTGCTGTCTAAACTCCCATTCATAAAATAAAAGAATGGCTCAAAGTTCCAAGCAGGGCATCCCTATATGTGCTTGTTCCAATCAGAGCAGAACAGAATTACAAAGTTGGAGGTCTTCTGGTCCAGAGTCCTTTGGGAGTTGGGCGGCATATACAGTAGTCCCTCGCTATACCGCGCTTCACCTACTGCGGCTTCACTTCATCGCGGGTTTCTGAGGAAGTCGATCGGCAGATTTAAACAGCCCGCCGAACTCGATCGGCAGGTTTTTAAAAAAAAATATATATCTAAAATTGTAAATACTGTATTTAAATACTGTATCTAAAATAAATACTGTGTGGGAAGGGTTTATAAACACTTAAAACAATGAAAACTTACCAAACAATTACCATATACTGTAAATACTTAAATAAGTACTATCAGTCGATAAATTCCCCATCGCGGATTTCACCTATCGCGGCCAGGTCTGGAACATAACACCAGCGATAGGTGAGGGACTACTGTAAATTAATTAAATAGATGGGTGGGTGGGTGGGTGGGTTGGATGGATAGATGGGTAGATGGATAGATGGATAGATGGATAGATAGATAGATAGATAGATAGATAGATAGATAGATAGATAGATAGATAGATAGATAGATAGATAGATAGATAGATAGATAGACTTGCTGCTCAAGCAGGAAATCCTATCCCAGTCATGGCAAACCTTTTTGGGATTGCGTACCAAAAGGGGGGATGCACGCTAGCACGTATGCATGTGCCCACCTCCATTCCCTCCCCCCCCACTCATGTGCACCCCCTACGATTCCCCCTGCAAATGCTTACAACCCCACGCATGCGCATAGGCCTCACTGAAGCCTAGGACGGTGAAAGAACAGCCAAATGGGCAAACTGGCTTGCAAAAACAGCACAATGGGCAAACAGGAAGTCACTTTTTCTGAACGTCCGGTTTGCCCATTGATCCATTTTTTGCACTCCAAGAGGGCAAAATGGCCTTCACCAAGGTCAAAAATTAGCTGGCCAGCACGCGCATGCACGCTGGAACTGACCTAGGGAAAAGCCTTGCGTGCCCTCCAGTATGGCTCTGTGCTGTCCTATACCATGTCAGACAAAATGGCTGCCCAATCTCATTTTAAAACGTTCCAGTGATTGTGCACCCATAACGTCTGAAGATTTCACAGAATTTCCACTGGTTGTTTTTACTGTCAGAAAATTCCTTCTTAGTTTTTGGCTGGATGTCTGTTTGGTAAGTTTCCATTCATTACTTTGGCCCTTCACATTTCAGTGTCTTGGAGTGAGCTGGGTTTTTTCCCTAAATTTCTTCAATTTACAATAGTATCTGCTACAGTATTTTTATATTGTGCTAATAGTAATTAGTAACAAATCAGTCTACTGTAGCAGAAGGCTTTCTGACTTTAATAGAGAGTGGACTATTAAAGGAGTGACAAATTCCTAATTATATGTAAAATACACTGCTCAAAAAAATAAAGGGAAACACTGTAACAATACAACTCCAAATAAATCAAACTTCTGTGAAATCAAACTGTCCACTTACGAAGCAACACTGATTGACAATCAATTTCACATGCTGTTGTGCACATTCAACTTTGTACAGAACAAAGTATTCAATGAGAATATTTCATTCATTCAGATCTAGGATGTGTTATTTGAATGTTTCCTTTATTTTTTTGAGCAGTATACTTCATATGCTGGTGGTAGCCAAGTGTAATAAGATAATGATCACCTAAATAAAAATGTATCTATTATTGAATTTGCCACAATGTATTTATTCTAAGAGTTGGTTCAAATCAACCACCATTTATGTGTCCCAAGAATATTTGCTAACATCTTTGGTAACTCTTGCTTTTTCAGGTTCAGCTGCTATTCATTGATAAATGGCAACAATACAGGGACAATGTGTGTATGTGCCTGAGTGAGGTAGCACAGCTGGAAACCCTCCCTGAAAATTTCTCCTTTTCCCTAGTTCTATAATTTTTTGAATTATTTCTTTAAGGACTTTTTCATTCACCTTAAAACCAGCACAAAGACAAGGCAAGTAAATTAGTTAATAGGAATGAAAGAATTTACAAATCAATTAAGCAGGATGAAATAATTATTTAATTAATAAATAATTTAAATAAACATTTAATACATCAAGAGGATGTTATTTTTTTGTATTGAGGTTTTATCCTTGTAACTTGAGTCTCCTGGAGTCATGCAGTTAGGCAACCATACAGCTTTTCTTAAATAAATAGGTATTGAGGAGTGTTATATGATCTGAAAAAAGGAACAAAATAAAAGATATTGGTAATCAAAATTCACAATTGCTTATTATAAGTGGGTTTTTTCCCTTCCTAGAGGCACATACATTTGATACACTTCCATGTTTCTGATTTTTAAAAAGCCCCATTTGCTAAAGGTCTGTTGTTCAATTTTTAAAAACATATTATGCATGCGTAAGCATTCTTTTAAAAAGAAGTTTAATACCTGAGACTTAATGTTGAAACACTGCCCATTTCTGATCTTGATATATAACCCCAAAAAATATTGGAATTGTCTGGTTTTATAGCACCATAAACCTGTCTAGCATTTCCCATTCACACCAATATGTGTGTGGTTTTCACGCTGAGAAAGCTTACAGCTGAATGGTGAAATCTCCAAAGAAGAAAACATCAGTGAGCACGTTGGAATGAATTTTTCGTGCGTATGAAAGTTTTTCCATACGTGTTACAACAGGTGCCGGGCTGACCAATGTGTGTGATTTTTGTGTGACCAACCAACTCGCGAAGAGCTTTCTACCTTCTGCCCTGTTGCTATGCGTTTCGGTAGCAGCTAATCTACTCTTCGGAGTATCCCATTGATAAACGGAGCCTATATACCAAACCGGTTCAATATAATTTAATAATAATTTATTAGATTTCTATGCCGCCCCTCTCCGAAGACTCCCCGAAGGTGCTTCAAAAAAACCAAAACAAAACCATTTTCACTTTCAGCATCTGCAATTCAGGAAAATCTTCTTTTTCAACATCGCTCCCTTCATAAGCTCCCTACTTCCCAACGCCGATTTTCCAAGCGGTCCTTCTCTCCGATCGTCCGAATCCGTTACAAAGTTTGGAGAGCTCGCTCCGAGATCGGAACGGGAAGGGTTCGAGCCCGTCAGGGAAGCTGTCAAAACCACCCGAGACAAACCAACCGGGGCAGAGGATACAGACGATACTCTCCACACGCGTCACCTCACATCTCTCACCCGCTCGGCGCAAAAGGAAAACGAGACTTAAAGACGCGCCGCCTGCCTGCCTCGCACAGAAGTTACTTCGCTCGTTCCTCCGGCTTTCCTCTTTTTAAAAAATTTTTCCAAACACCCCTCCCACACAATCACGGAACCCGGAAGTTTGTGTGTGTGTGTGTGTTGTGTGTGAGAGAGCGCGTCTCTCTGCGTGGTGGGTTGGCGTTTTCGTTTCGTGTGGCGATGTGTTGTTTTTTTCCCCTTCCCCTTTCCCAATTTCTATCACATGGCATCGTGCGAGAGAGATACAATAAAAAAAAAACACCAGAAAAATGGCGACAGTCACGTTGGGGCGACTCTGCGCTGCGTCATTAGATAATCTTCGCGCAAAGAAAGCTAAAGAACAAAGGCGAGGGGGTAAAAAAAAAAAAAACAAGCGGCGCGTCTGGAAAGGTGGGTGGGCGAAGGGCAGGGGAGGCTCGCTGGAGCGCGCGGGGAGCCGACGGGCAGGCGGGAGCGCGCGCGCGAGGGGTGGAAAGGGGGGGATGGAAGAGACTAGGGGGGGGGAGAGGTGCGCGAGCGCGTTTATTGCGGGGCACCGGGGTTGGCATCCCAACTCTTTATTTTCCTCCCATCCGCCCGCTCGCAAATTCGGCTTCATGGAGCCTCGGTTGCGGGGAGGGGGGGCAGTCCTGCGAGAGGTTGGTGGGTTTTTAACGCGAGTGGGGGGGGGAGCTTATATTAGCCTTAGGAGGGGAGGAGGGGCGGCGGCAAGCTCGGGGGGGAGCGAGGTGTAGATGCCTGTGCCCCCTTCTCCCCCTCCTCCTCCTTTAATAAACGCGACCCTGAGCGGTTTTGTGCGGTGGTGTTTTTGTTTTTTTGCGCGTTTCCCTCCGCGGTGGAGGAGTCTGCGCTCTAACTACTAGGCGTCCGGGGCCACCGCCAAGCGCGCTTTGGCCAAAGGGAGCCAATGTTTGCCTTTTCTTGGGCTCGCGAAGGGTGGGGGGGGGGGTGGACGACGACGGCGGGATATAAAAGACCGGGGTGAGAGAGAGAGAGAAGCACGGGGACTGGAGGTGGGGGGACCCGTCCCATCCTTGGCAAAGATCCCCTCAGTCCTCGGGTGGGTCTTCTGAGGAGGGAGGTTTGGCTCGGCCGCCGCTTGACGGGCAGAGCGAGCGAGGAACGGGGAGGGAGGGAAGCGGGGCTGTGGTGGTTGCGGGGCGAAGGGAAGGCGTCCACTCCGGCGGTGCCTCTTTAAAAATGTGGCGCACTTCTTATTTTTCCTTCAGATTCCTGGCCCGGTTCCTTTTCCAGTCAAGTGGTTGTAAATATAGCCCGGGTGTTGTTTACATGAAACCGTCCAGGGGGAGGAGCGCGGAGAGGAGGAGGAAGAGGAAGGCGGAGGAGGAGGCTTCGCTTCCCAAGCTGGCAAGAGGGGTGAGTTCTCCCCAAAAAAGGAGGAGCTACCGGTGGAAACGGAGGGCCGGAGGCTCGGACCCAGCGGTGTTCGGTATGCGCGCTTGGTCGGCGAGCGCCTCTCTCGCTGCTGCCCTCCGGGCGCCTGCCTGCTGGGGTGGAAGAAGCGCCTGGTGGGCGAGTCAGGTTGCCTCCCTCAGTCGGGGCTTGGCTTGTCCTCCAAAATGATCTCCCTCTCCCTATCTCCTTCCCCTCCCTCTCTCCTCCCTCCCTCTCTCTCCTTCCCCCTCCCTTCCTTTCTCTCTCTCTCCTTCCTCCTCTCTCCTTCCCCCTCCCTCTCTCCCTCCCTCTCCCCCCTCCCTCTCTCCTTGCCCCTCCCTCCATCTCTTTCCCCCTCCCTTTCTGTCTCCTTCCCCCTCCTTCTCTCCTTCCCCCTCTCTCCGACTCTTTCCCCCACCCTCTCTCTCCTTTCCCCTCCCTCAGTCTCTTTCCCTCTCCTTCCCCCTCCCTCTCTCTCCTTCCCCTCCATTTCTCTCTCCTTCACCCACCCTCCCTCTCTCTCCTTCCCCCTCCCTCCCCCTCTCTCTCTTTCCCTCTCATTCTCCCTTCCCTCCTTCCCTCTCCTTCCCCCTCCCTCCCCTCCTCTCTCCCTCCCTCCCTCTCTTCCCCCTCTCTCTTCCCCTGCCTATCTCCTTCCCCCTCTCTCTCTTCTTCCCCCTCCCTTCCTCTCTCTTTCCCTCTCTCATTCTCCCTCCTTCTCCTTCCCCCTCTCTCGCTCTTTCTCCTTCCCCCTCCCTCTCTCTTTCCCTCTCTCTCATTCTCCCTCCCTCCTCCTTTCCCCTCTCTCCCTCTCTCCTTCCCCCTCCCTCCTTCTCTCCTTCTCCCTCCCTCGCTCTCTCTCCTTCCCACTCTCTCCCTCTCTCTTTTCCTCTCTCATTCTCCCTCCCTCCTTCTCTTTCCGCCTCCCTCCCTCTCTCCTTCCCCCTCCCTCCCTCCCTCTCTTTCCCTCTCTCCTTCCCCCTCCCTCTCTCTTCTTCCCCCTCCCTACCTCTCCTTCCCCCTCCCTCCCTCTTTCCCTCTCTCATTTTCCCTCCCTCCTTCTTCTTCCCCCTCCCTCCCTCTCTCTCATTCTCCCTCCCTCGCTCTCTCCTTCCCCCTCCCTCCCTCTCTCTTCCCCTCTCTCCCTCCCTCCCTCTCTCCTTTCAGTTTTGAGCTTCTGAGGCATGGAATGGCTTTATTTATTTATTTATTTATTTATTTTGTCAGGTACGTATTGGTAGCATACAAATATATAACACTGTTTATATACATGGTATTGGTACTTAGTAAGAGGAAGCCATTAGGACAGGGACGGTAGACACACTGGTGCACTTCTGCACACCCTGCCTTTCCACCAATAAAGCAGAAGCTGGACCTGGGTGGGATCAAAACCTGTTTCTCCCTTGGAGCTTTCCCGATTTCTGGACCTGCGGACCCCCACCCCCATCCCAGATTCCCAATCAGCATGGCTAAAAAGGCAGCATCATCTTGGAGGGAAAGGAGGTGAACTTGTGGAGGGTTATGCTACTGGGTCCTCTTCTCCATAGCAGAGAAGGTCCAGCCCCTCTAGCTGTCATGCTTGTCTCATCTATTATGTACGTGTGTGTGTGTGTGTGTGTGTGTCTGTGTATCATTGTTGGGAAGAGTTCCTTGCCTGTCATTCTTGCCATGCAAATGACAAGCAACAATTACCCTCTTGCTTATCAATTTGCATCCGTCAAATAACAGAGCAAAATTCTCTCCTGCTTGTCCTCCTGCTTGACTGGAAGGACCTAAAGTCCTGACGCATCCTGGCTTCTTGGAGAGATCTTAACAAGCCAGGATTAACGGCACTTTGAAATGCCGCCTCTGCCAAAAGTCATTTATCTGGGCAACTCCTGAATGTATAGAGAGGACTCTGTGGATGATACAGAGTATGAGTTATTTCGCCATTCTTAGGGCGTTTTTATTCTGTCCGATTCAATGAAGTATTGGAAAGAAAGGTGTGTAAATAAGCTTCTCAGGATTCTCTGTCCACCCATCAGTCTGTCCCATCAGCTGAAACATTTCAAAAGCAGGATGGATGGGAGCAAAATGGGTGAACGTGGGGAAAAAGCTGGCAAAGAAAAGACTAGAGTTTGAAAATGGCCAGATGTGCCTGGAGTCTGTGGAGAGAGAAAATAAATGAAAAATTTCCCAATGCATTCCTTTGGAAAAGGGCATGAATTTAGACTATTAGTGGTTGTTCCATCTTAAGATCCTTTCCCACTTCCTTCCTGGTCACATGACCCAGAGTGAACAATCAGAGTTTGGAAAGAATTGCAGAAGTCGCGTTCTGCATTGGTTCCCTACCATGTTATGCTTTCCAATACAGGAAGTGTTGTGGCCCACCAGCAGCCTGTGCAGCTGATAGCTGATTGAGACAGTGAGGAGGCTGGTGTGGTGATTCGCCAGTGGGCTGTGCAGCTGGCACCAGTGTCCGACGTGGAGAAGAGTTGGTGCCAGAGACAGGGATTCAGCCAGGGCCTTCAGAACCTCCAGAGGCTGTCATGAGGGCAAAAGAAGAGGCGGAGGAGGAGCCTGTCAATGAGCACACAAAGCTGTCAAAAGGCCGTAATGGCTCCGGCTCTATGGAATGAACTCCCCCCCCCAATGGATATGAATGGTCTAGTCTTAAGGGTCTTAGAATTTTTCTTAACTTTGTTTTATATTGTTGGAGTCCATGAGGAGTTGGACGGCCTATAAATATCAATCAATCAATGGTTCCTGAGGAGAAGGACTACTCAGGAGTAAGGTTTGGTCATTCCCATAGTCTATTTAAGGAAGAAAAAGGACTGACCAATTTGCAGGGAACAACTTAGTTTATTCCACAACTTGTCTGTGACTTCGAAACTCCTGTTTAAAAGACGTCCAGTTTCTTGCAAATTTCTCCTGGACATTCTGCTAACAACAGTCAGATTGTGTGCTGTTATCAGAAAGACTGTGTGGGACTTTCTTTTTGCCGGCTGTTAAGAAGGTTAATTAACAGCTGTTGCACCCAAAGGACTGGTTTATCATTTCATTGACTTTAGAACAACTGCTAAGATAGATAATTAGCGTTTTGTTAATATTAAAACAAGGTTTGTTCAGAGGCTTGTTTGTGCTGTGTTCCTTGGTCCAGCAGCTGGGTCAGAACAGGAAAGAGATTAAATAAAGAGACTTGGGACTTTGTTTATCAACAGGATAATTCTTGGAAAACGAAATTGGATTGGCAGGAAATTCCAATAAAAGAACAGTGAGTTTGAATAGGGGCTGGATCTGGACCAGAACTTCAAATCTGCAGTGTATCCCAATGGAAGAAGTAGTTGGGCAGTGGGCTCAGAATGCTAAGCCCCCTACCTTCCTAGAATGAAGCTGTAACTTAAATCCTTGGAAAGAATTCCAGAAATCAGGCTTTTCATGTTTCCTGTATATTTTGCTTTTGCAATACATTTTTACCCTTAGCCTATCCTAGCTTCTTAGTGAATGCATGATTGGGGTGTAATAAGTGTCATTATGTCTCAGTAACTATATTTCCCAGTATCACACTTTCCCCATAATTGAGATAAAGTGCTAATCTTCCCATTCTTTAATTCTTGAACAAAAGGCTATATCCAATAAGCATTAAAAACCACTATCCCCATATAGACCTCTAGCCTCTATTGCCTTTGATTAAAATCACTGCCAATCACCTAACTTCCTGTAAGGAACTATGCAAGTTTTATATAGCTTGAAACAGTCTTCGCTGATTTGAGAATGAGTGGAAATATACTATTTAATCACCTGCACAGCTAATTTGTCTCACTCATGGACAGGAATGAAGTGAAAGCTATATAACAAAAATGCATCAATACAAAGTGACTTTTGTCACTTACTGGCCATGTTCAGTTAACTATAAGTAGAAAAAGGACATAAAGTATTGGCATGAAAAAAACTGATATGCTGACTGATCCCAGGTATATTTATATTGCAATACAATAGGAGACCTAGGTATGTGTTTACAATTACAGGCTTAATCTTAAATTTGTATAATCTGCAGCATCCCTGTAGTATCTTTGTTAAAACTAGGTTGCCCCAAGGGAATTTGGTTTTCAGGCCTGAGCTGCTGCACCTTCTAGAAATTAACTACTATAATCTAAACAAGTCTGAATTAATTAATCTTCATCATTCTGATGTTAAAAGTAATGGATGTAAGTAGTCCCCAGAAATATTAACTCAAAAATCCAGTTGACACGTCCATTTTCTCTTACTGTTCTTCTGTTGCAATTTATACCTCTATGCCTGAAAACTTGCATCTCATTATCTTATGCAAATCATCTCTGTTACCTCCTCTGGTTACATTTTGCTTTATAACATGGGATTTTTTAAAAAAAATCTAGCAAAATGAAGTCTAGGGTCTCCCTTGTTCATATCTTGAAACAGAATGGCTGCAGTGCTGGGATTGTTAGATCCAATTTTTTGCTTCACAATGATGGAATAGGTTATATTTTAACAAAATATAGGAGTGTTTGTTCTCTCTGGCCAGTAAGTAACAAAAGTCCAGGTTTGTGACCTTGATTCTTTTATTGCAGCATCTGTGGTTTTGATGGAACTTTTCTGTAAATACAGAGACATTCTAAATTTATTTGTGAATAGAATTTGACTTCTCTATATATATTAGTCTTATTTTCCCTCTCTCTCTGTTACCCCCAATAGACAGCAAAGAAGTGAAGGTGTCTTATGCCTTTTTCTGAGGAATGCAGCTTCTGATGTTGCCAACCTCAAAACTGTAAGTATTTTTCTGTGGGTTTGTTTGTTTGGACTATGAGGCTTTGATGGAAAAGAAAATACTAGGATTCAATGTCAACTATGACTGACAGTAATAACGTGCTTGTGAGATGAATGTGTTGAATTATATATTTGTTTAGTGGTCTTGACAAGACAAGTATCATTTGGGGTGGATGAGAATTCTCCTGTCTCACACAGAATTCTTAAGCAAATATTAAAAATAATGTAGTGGAAGAGAGTGGTATTTTTAAAAGCAGAGTCTAGCAAGAAGTATGTACAACAACATTTTGCAGATAGATGGTGCAGTTGAGAGGAGATGATGTCTGCATGATTTTGTGATATATCATTTTTCTCTATTTGCAAACAGTGGTCTTTTTAATTCTGCAGTCTAATGTGTACTTAACTTAAAGTATTTCTAAGTAAACATGCTAGGCTTGGCTTGTACTTTATGGATCTTGAGTAGGTAAGATGTAACTCTCAGCTTGGTAAATTTTTGTTGTGAGCCTCTCTGAATCCACGGAGAGGGGCGGCATTCAAATCTAATAATACATTAAATTAAAATTGGTTACAGTCTTTCCAAAAACATTCCAGCAACTATTGCCTAGAAAGTGAAGGGTGGAAATCAGATGTGGGAAAACAGAGCAAAACAAAAGACAACTAAGTAAAAATATAGCAACATGTAAATATGAGAGCCAAGACCTGGAGGATCATTGTCCAAGGGGCACGATGGGTCGGACATGCCTTCACAACTAACAACAACAAAAGTATGAGATCAAGTTTGGTCTAGTGGTTAAGGCAAACGGCTAGAAAGTGAGAGATGGTGAATTCAAGTCCTGCTTCCATTGCACAGGGAGGTTATTGTTCACCAGCTGGAGTTATTTGTAAAAATAATAACTAATTTAAATTTTAAAATGTAAAATAAAGAAATCTTAATTATTGACTTATGTTAAGATGGAAGTTTTTCAGAAATTAAATTGGCCAGAAGGGTTTAATTTATTTATTTTTTGTAAAAAGAAATCGTGGGAGAGATCTAGGTAATGTAAGTTTATAGGGGGGGGAAATCTTTTTTTTAATAGCATCTGCAGTGCTTTCAGGCCTTAATAGACATAGATGGTTAAATTGAGAACACCTTCTGCTAAAACTTACCTGAAATTAGTCAATTATCTTAGTAGAGCTTGTACTCAAGTTCCCAGTGGATAATGTTTCAAATTTTGGTCAAGGTTACAGGAATTTTTTGCTAATCACACTCTAATGCATTTCTGTCAATTTAAAAGTGGTTAAGTATAAAGATTGAAAAACTTCATGCTGCTATATAGAAGGAAGAGCCTGTACTTCTCTGGAAATTTAAAAGGAATATAAATTATGCATTTAAAGGCAGAGATTGAGTGTTTATTATTCAGTTGTATTATTGACACCTTTTGTAGCAGTTGAGGAAGAGACTATAGAAGTTTAGTAGTATAAGGATAGCCTGTCATAGCTATTTTTTGCATATAAATTTAGTCAGAGTAACCACTTTACATTTCAGTGAGGCAGGACAAAGAGTTTAGGCAAAGGATGCAGTAAGATTTTCACCAAACTTTATTTTAAAAAATGATCCCCAAATATACCAAATTAAATTGTTTCAGGGGAGGGAGGCAACCTTCAGAGGATTTTAACAACAGTTATTGTGGTTACTTTTTAATCTCTTAGAATCACTATCAATGAATGCTAATCAAATATTTGAAGGTCTTGGGTTTGTCTTTGGTGCATGCTTCCACATTTGCCTATTAAGCTGTCTGTCATAATAACACCCATTGGAGTTAGCAAAAATAGGAGGAAATTCTGGGAACTGAAGTCTTAAAGGTTGCCAGGATTGAGAAACTTTATTCACAACAAAATACCTTACTCCGCCAGACTTGAAATTCTTGGTTTAGACAACTTACAACTCCGTCGTCTCCGTTCCAACTTAATTATAGTTCATAAAATCATATACCAAAATGTCCTACCTGTTAACGACTACTTCACCTTCAACCGCAACAACACACGAGCACGAAATCGATTTAAACTAAATGTCAACCGCTCCAAACTTGACTGCAAAAAATACGACTTCAGCAACAGAGTAATCAACGCCTGGAATGCACTCCCTGATTCTGTGGTTTGTTTACTCCTAACCCCAAAACCTTTAACTTTAGACTATCTACAATTGACCTCTCCCCCTTTCTAAGATGTCTGTAAGGGGCGTGCATAAGCACACCACTGTGCCTACCGTCCCTGTCCTATTGTCTTCTTTTGTTACTTTTTATCATTACAGTACTTATCTAATGTTTTATTTGTAACCTATAATTGTTTGACAAAATAAATAAATAAATAAATAAATAAATAAATAATTTGAGAAGGAAGAGGAATTTTAGCAGCCCTTAAACTGTTTTCCTGATGTAAGTGCCAGGTATGAGCCGGGGTTGCACAGCAGGTAGAGTGCTATACTACAGGCCACTGAAGCTGACTGTAGATCTGTAGGTCAGCAGTTCAAATCTCATCACTGGCTCAAGGTTGACTCAGCCTTCCATCCTTCCGAGGTGGGTAAAACGAGGACCCAGATTGTGGGGGCAATAGGATGGCTCTGTTAAAAAGTGCTATTGCTAACATGTTGTAAGCCGCCCTGAGTCTAAGGAGAAGGGCGGCATAAAAATTGAATAAATAAATAAATATAACTACTACATATGCCATTGAGTGGTGACTTCTAAGTCTCTGGGTGTCTTTAGATTGGCTCAGTTCAAACCTAACTCACAGTGTTGTTGTGGTGGTGAAATGGGGAAAAGGAGCATAGTGTATGTACCCCATGAGTTTCTGAATGGAAAGCTGGGTATAATCTCACAAATAAAAATAGATCTAAGACACACCCAAGGTTGTTATGTCTGGGAATTCTGGCAGTTGCTCTCCTAAAACAACTGAGAGGTTGCTATGTTCAGAATTTCTGCACTGAGCCATGATTTAATATTATATGAATGAGTTCCACCATGACTAAATTGAAGACATTACCAGTTTTCAATTACATTTTTTTTAAAATCAGAAATTATTTAATGATATATCCACACCTTTAAAAAAAACTATATGTTTCTTAATGTTTGAACTTTAAATGCAAAATAATATTTTCATTTTTTTTATGCGGCCATGCTAAAGTGTATTTTACGTGCTGTTGATTCAGAATGTATCATCATATTATTAAAATATTATATTATTAAGGCTAAAATATATAAAGGAATGTAGTAAGTTTCTTCACACCAAATACCGTAGATTACTAGTCTATTTATTCTAGCATTGTTTGTTTTGAATAGAATTTTCTAGGAACCTCCCTCAGTTCTATCTGAAGATCCACCACCAACTGGATAAGGGAATTAATGCATCTTTTAAAAGTAGGTTGCAATTATGTGTTTCATTGTAGAGCAAAAAAACTGCATCCGGTCCCAATGCTACAGTCTATTTTAAACTTTGGAATGCCATTTCTGAGCAGAGGAAACCCATAACCTCATCTTGTTATAATTATTTCCCCAATATGTCAGCATCATCTGAAGAATTCATAATTTATATACACATTTCTAAGCAATAATCCTTTTTTTATTTGGATGGTGTGGAATGGCCTATTGTCTGCAAGGAACATAAATCCTTCCATTCTCCACTATACTGTCAGAGCTGGAGAAGCTTCTTGAACGAGAAGCAAAACGTCTTCAAAAGAAAAAACAAGAAAGTCCAGTTGCCATTTGAAAAAGCACCTTTAGGACAACCGTGACTTGGATGATTGAGAATCTCCATACATTTTTAGCTATGCATTGGGGATGAACACCCTTCAAATGGTATGGGAGTATGAATGGCTTGACAGAAAAATTTCAGACTACACGAGCCATTTGCACTTCAGTTTGAGATGCAGCCAATATAGATTCATCCCCAACAGCCTGGGCCTGTCCTCAACAATGAAGGGACACAGGGCAGAAAACACCACATGTCCAAGAAGGCTCCCCAGCCATTTGCACTACTCAGGTGATCCTGAGAACACAAATAAACCTCAACAAAAGAATTCAATTGGCCAGCTGTCTACAAGGAATATACCCATATATCTTTCCATTCCCATTGTTGTCAAAGCTGAAGAAGCTTCTTGAATGAGAAATGAAATGTCTTCAAAAAGGGGAAAAGAGGATCCAGTTTCCACCTGTAAAAGCACTTTTGGGAAGACTGAATAAGTAGGAGCAGTCCTTTATCAATAGTAAACACTGTTACTTCAGACTATCCCATAGTAGTCTCTTAAGGGTGCTTTTGCCAAAAGGCAAAATGGACTTCTTGGTTGTTGTTGCTTTTCTTTGAAAATGTTTCTCTTCTCATTTAAGAAACTGTTTCAGCAAACTGAAGAAATTATTGGATGAAAAGTGAAACGTTTTTAGAGTGGGAAAAACAAGGAAATCCAGTTGCCTTTAAAAAAAAAAAATTGGGACAACAATAACCTGGATGATTGATAATCCCCATAGACAGTAATGAGCAGCCAAACTTTTTACTGCCACACTGTGGGTGTGGCTTATTTTATGGATGTGGCTTGATGGTCATGTGGCCAGGTGGGAGTGGCTTGAATGATCAAGCATTAACGTGAACTGTTAAGTTCTCGACTTACAACCTCACCAGTGTCGCTCTCTGGGGTGACAATTTGCTTCGCATTTCCCGCACTCTCCTTCCTGGGTCACCCCCTGCCTCAGGCTGGGTAGCTTGATGAACAGGTGCCAATCAGCTGTTGAGAAAAGTGGGGGGAGGAAATGATCCCCCTGCAACTCCTGCCGGTACTGGTCTTCGTGCCGCTTTCTGAGGAGGAGGGGGGTGGGATAGTCAGCTGGAGGTGGGCACACAGTTTCATTTCCGCTGGTGGAACTGCGTTCCACCCCGTCCTGCCTGTCCACCTATGCCCATAGATGTGGCCTCCCTTAGTATTAGGTGAAAAGCTGACTTAAAATCAACAAAAGTTGTAAGAAAACTTTAAGGTTAGGCACAGATTGGCACTATAGTTACATTTCTGTGTAGATCAAAGTTCTTACAAAGATACTATATTCATTCACATGATTATACTGTTGGTTCCATCTGTCTCTACAGCTATTGGTTGTCAAATGTCAGAAATGTAAGTTCTAGATATATTTACATACGCTTTAGTGAGGACATCAGGGTAGTGGAATCAGTCTTCATCACACAGTGCAAATACAATTCCTACTGATTTGTTAATAGTTTGTTTGGGGGGTTTTTGGCTCTCCGCATAGAAACTCCTTGACCTTCAATGGGGTGTTTTGCTCACATATTGTATGGGAAGATAAATAAGGGGAATCCCTGCTTCTAGTTTATTTACACATGTTGATTTTGTTTGGAGCCTTTAGATGTCTGTCTCTGTTTGCACTAGTACGGGTTTTGGGAAGATGCATGTGACTTTACACATGCAATAAAATACAGGTAGTCCCCAACTTACAAACAGATCTGAGACCAGAATCTTTGGTTGTTGAGCTAA
This sequence comes from Erythrolamprus reginae, assembly GCF_031021105.1. Classification (NCBI taxonomy): domain Eukaryota; kingdom Metazoa; phylum Chordata; class Lepidosauria; order Squamata; family Dipsadidae; genus Erythrolamprus; species Erythrolamprus reginae. Next base: position 85,052,708 of record NC_091952.1, on the reverse strand, counting down.
GTGGTATTTGAACATCCATCCTGAAATCTAAGCAGGATTTGATTTATTTATTTATTTTATTTGACTTCTATACCGCCCAAATCCTGAGGATTTTGGCACAGAGTATTTGCAGCCACACACACACACACACCATCCCCAGAAAACAGACTCTGTCATTTCTGGGACCATGCTGTAAAAAAAATAAAAATAGATGAATGGTCAAAAGTGGTTGCTAAATGAATGGTTATAAAGGGAGAACTACTTTTAGTTTTCGTATTTTTCGGAGTATAAGACACACCAGAGTTTTTAGTTTTTCGGGAGGAAAATAGGGGAAAGAATCTGCTTACCAGGTATTATTTGGCTAGCGTTCTTAGCCTGGCCAGCTTCAGTACGTTATTTTATCCCCTTGTTATGACTTTAAAAAAACTTTATTCAGAGAGGGTATCAATGAAAGAGCTTGCAAGCCAGAAAAAGCTGGGAACATCATTAGCACCTGGAAAGAAACATTTGGAGCAAATAGAGCAATGGAAAAAACCCTGCAAAGACTTATGGCTTGGAAAACATTCTTCGCAGAGAATAATAATGAAAGAGCTTGCAAGCTGCTAAGAGCTGGTAACATCATTAGCCTCTGGTTAGGGCTAAAAAGAAACTTATTTGGAGCCAATTAGAGAAATGGAAAAAAAACCTGCAAAGATTTAGGGCTTGAAAAACATTATTTGCAGAGAGAAACAATGAAAGAGTCTGCAAGGTAAGAGCTGGGAAGATCGTTAGCAGCTAGTTAGGGCTGGGAAAAATACTGCATTCAGAGTATAAGATGCACCCAAATTATCAACCTCTTTTAGGGAGGAAAAAGGTACACCTTACACTCCAAAAAATATGGTAATCCTGCCAGGTGCTAATTAATCAATTCAATGGATTGTTTCCAAAGACAGCCTGCTACCAGAATGGTCAGGTGCTACACTCTGGTAGCAATTTTCAGGATGCAAACACAGCTGCATGTCCCTACTTGAGATTTGGCTTCTGCACATGCGCAGTTAGCGAGAGTGAGATTTTGTCAATTTTCACTGTTTTTTTTATTTTCGTGCATGCTCTGAAGCAAAAATTTTGATGAAAAGAGCCAGAATTTTGCTCTCGCATGCGTCTCACAAGATTTTGCTCACTGCGCATGCGCAGAAGCCAGTACTCGCACCAATGGGAGCACACATGCCCGCTGGGTGCCCACGTGCCTACAACAGGCGCACCAGTAGCGCAGGAGACGGCAGTCTTTCGCTGGTTGTCTGTTTTTTGTCCTAACTTTATTTTTTAAATGGTTGAGCATTTGTCAGATATGTTTTCATCCCATTACTGCCCTCTTCTGGTTTTCTTTAAAAAAATGTGTTTTTTTTCAGGTGTCTCTCAATCAAACTGGAGAGGAGAGGTGAGTTTCCTCTACTTCTGTTCCCTGGACTCTAACCAAAAGTCCAGTCCTGAAAACATAACTGGACACAAAAGTTATTAATTTTGTGGCAGATAATTAGGAATACCTTATGGATAATAAGGAATACCTTATGGATAATAAGGAATACCTTATGGATAATAAGAACAGGTGGATGCAGTCTTTTGCTGTGTGGAACTGTACTTAAAACCGTAAAGATGCCCCAGTAGAGTACATATCAAAGTAAGTACCATATTTTTCTGAGTATAAGATGCACCTTAGTTTTGGGAGAGGAAAATATGGGGAAAATCTTACCTACCAGGTATTTATCTGGCTAGCACCCTTAGTCTGGTCAGTTTCAGCACATTATTTTATTCCCTGGTTAGGGGTGGGAAAAAAAACTTTTTTGGAGGGAATCCCAATGAAAACAAGCCTGCAAAGACTTAGGTCTAGAAAAAAACTTCAGAGTAGCAATGGAAACAAGCCTGCAAGCAGGGAAGATCATTAACATCTCCTTAAGGCTGGGGGGAAAAGCTTCCAAAAAGGTATATTTGGAGTATAAGATGCCTCCAAATTTTCAACCTCTTTTAGGAAGGGAGGATTTAATTTAATTTAATTTAATTTAATTTAATTGACTTATATGCCACCCAATCCCATGGGACTCAGGTGCGTCTTATACTCTGGAAAATATGGTAAGTGGGCTGTGTCAAGCTTAGGGGAACTATTTAAGAGATGAAGTGTCAAACCATTTGATTTCTGAGATAAAAATTATAGGAGCCCCAAATTTAGCACTAAACTGTATTTTTATTTCTAATGTGCCCTGGGGATTTATTTTATGGGAAATCCTGTACATCTGTTTTGCAAAACCCAGGTCTGGCTTGGATGAACAGCAGAATAGTTAGCTCATCCTTAAGTGACATTAATTTCATCAAAGTTATGAAAAAAATATTTAGGACTTATGTTATTGACATATGTGGCAGAAAAACATAAATTCCAGAGATATTTTTCTTTTCTCTCATCAGAAATCTACATTGCTAGCACTAATCTGGGTGGTTCAGTTACTATTTTATCAATAAATATACAAACAGTGTTTGTTTAATCATTTTCTACTTATTACACATAATTAACTAGAGAACTTTCAGCACAGTGAACAAATATACTATTCAGACAAGGCTTCTGCTTATATGTACTTAATTGTCAGGTATATTTGAAACAAACAACATAAAGCTTTCAGGAAGTTTGGAGTTCATTGTGGTATTCTTCTTCTTTTGAACCTGCAGCTATGGATCAACTGATGGAACCTGCACCTTGGGTGGTTCTACTGTGAAGTCAGGCAATGATTGACAGGCTGCCCTGGCTCAGTTATCACTGTGCTGATGCTGTCTATACTAAAGGTACAGTACTGTGATAACTGAAGGATGGTAGCCATCTTAGCTTCAAAGGAATTCAACATATCGAGATCGAAGACATTACTTAATTCTATAAGACTTTTGATGCTTTATAGATGAAAATTAAAGAGAACGCACCTGGATGCTGGAAAAACATATTTACAGTTTTGTGGCTTACCATTTCATTTCTTAAAGGGATGAAACATGCTTAGATTTATGACTATAATCAAAAAATGTGTGCAGAAATGAATAGACAATGAAAATTAAAGATAAAGAGGACTCAGAGTTTTACAAAGTTTGGGTGACATTTTATGAATGGTTTGAAAAAGAATGTAGATAAAGTTTTTAATATTAATTTAATATACCGTAAGTTGGATAAAAGGAAATGAGAAAGATTATTATTATAACTCAGAGGACAAATATAGACACGGAGGCAGCATTAGATAAGTAATAGAAATAAAGATTTAAGACTGTGATTATAAGAAAAAAAGAATGAGAAAAGTAATCTAATCAGTCATTTAATATAATTAAAATTAGCTATTTGGAATAATTTTTTGGACAGACTGAACTACTGGGAATTTGGAATGCGATTTAGGCTACTCTGTTAGTTTATTACAAGAGATAATACAATCATATCAATTGGTATTGAAGGTATATGTGTTGTTATGTATGTTTTTTTTAATGTAGGGAAAAATAAACTTTTTCAAAAAAAATAATCAAAAAGGAAAGGCTTAAGGTGTCGTTTGCTTTATTATCATATTTGGAGGATTCCACAAAAAGTTATAATACACTGAATCAGTCATTCCAAAGAATGAGTGTCTCTCTTTGCTGAAGTCTAAATAAACTCTGAAAGGAATCCTTAAACAGCAGTTTGGCAGATCGAATCTCACCAGGCTCAAAGTTGACTCATCCTTCCAGCCTTCCGAGGTGGGTAAAATGAGGACCCAGATTGTTGGGGACAATTTGCCAACTGTCTAAACTGCTTACAGAGGGCTGTAAAGCACTGTGAAGCGGTATATAAGTCTAAATGCTATTGCTAAGTGCTATTAAACAGTTTGGAAGCATCCCAATTTTAGGTTCTTGAGCCTTGCAAAATTAAGAGGCTGAAATATTCAGTACTTTTGTAAAAACATAGTTTGGGATTTGGCAGAGTCTTAAGACCTTAAGACCAAAATGCCTTCTAGATCCTCATTCTAACCCACTTTTCTCTTAACATATTTTAAATGTAACCATTTAACATAGATGCATCTTTTTCAAAAACAGTTATGCAGTGAAGCAAAGCAGCATGCTCTCTGCAGGTATTTCCTAGGTTTGGTACAAATTTAATCCTGACTGTCCCATTATGGATGAGTTATATTCTCCGTCAAAGGTATTTGGAGCTACAATTAGAAACAACATGAATTGTATTTAGGACTATTTTAGGATTGGTACACAATATCTGAAACCATTTTTGAATTCATAATTACCTCCATATTCTAAATTAAGCATGAATTGGTTCATCTTAACCACAGTTAAGACTTTCATATCTACAGAGAATGACCCAAAAGAAAAATCCAGTTTGTGTTTATCCTGCCTGCTAAGCTCTCTTTTGTGTATTTCAGAAGAAACATCCTGTTTAGGATTTTTTTTTGCGGGGGGGGGGGTAAAACTCTGACCAGGTACATACAATATATACAAACTTTCTAAAATAAGCCATATTGAAAAAAGTCCTAAATGGTTTTGGGTTTTTTTGAGCCATCCAAACATGCAGTGTTCAAAACTGACCACAAGAGGGAGTCAGAGCATTTCTGTTTCCACAAATTTACATTTTCCTGGGAAGAATCTGAAGAATGTTTAGCAGCTCCAGTGGGGCCACCAGCACATTCCAGGCACAAATAAATACATAACACATTTCCGTTTAATTATTATTTCATAAAGGAGCATAAACATAGGAAAAATGTTTAGTGGAGCTTAAGAGGCATTCTTGGAATCCAGCTTAAAAATATGGCAAGATGCTTGGTGAAAACTACAGGTGCATTGTTAATAATTTTCAGGGTACATGAATTCCAGGCAGAAACTGGGAAGAAGCAAAAAAAAAATGAAAACGATATAACCTCAAGGATGCTTGTGCTCTCTGGCCAAAACACTCTGCTCTAACTCCCTACCACTAGCACCACCAATTTCAGAAAGGACACTTTCAATTTTCCATCTGCCTGAATGTATTGTTATTTGCTCTATATATAGTCTATTAACTAAAATAAGATAGGGAATTTGGTCAGTTGACGAAACTACAATCCACACTGACAGCATTGCTATAAACTGCTAGGCTACTACTCCCATTGAAAGAAGGCGCATAGCAGGGGTCCTCAAACTTGGCAACTTGAAGACTTGTGGATTTCAATTCACAAGTTGAAGTCCACCAGTCTTAAAGTTGCCAAGTTTGAAGACCTCTGGCATATAAACTGCTCAAAAAAAGAAAGGAAACACTTAAACAACACAATATATCTCCAAGTAAATCAAACTTCTGTGAAATCAAACGGTCCACTTAGGAAGCAACATTGACAATTTCACATGCTGTTGTGCACATTCAACTTTGTACAGAACAAAGTATTCAATGAGAATATTTCATTCATTCAGATCTAGGATGTGTTATTTGAGTGTTCCCAGCAGTGGGCTACGAGCCGGAATGCTAAATTGCGCTCGCTGCCATGGCTCTTAAGTTCTTGCGGGACCAGCATAATTTTGCTGCTGCACCTGTGTAGATAGCAAAATCACACATGGAGCTGCAGGCAAAACCTTGCCAAAACACGGCGCAATTTTGCTACCTCCACAGGTGCAGCAGGAAAATAGTGCTGGTCCTGCAAGAACTTATGAGCCACGGCAGTGAGCGCAATTTAGCATTCCGGCTCATAGCCCATCACTGTTCCCTTTATTTTTTTTTGAGCAGTATAGTAACGTTAGCACATTTACTCTTGTTTTCCAGCTATGATGTTTACAAGGAGATACTTTATAAATTGTGGAATACGTAAAGTTCTACATCCAGGTCAAATGGATTGAACTAGAGTTTCTCCAGGTCTTTGATTTTGGAAAAGACTGAAGAAACATTTAGGTAACTCTTTTTCCTACTAAATCATGTTCAAATCTTTTCTTTTAAAAAAAAAATTTTTTTTTTATTAAATTGCAAAGACAGACAAAACATACATTTCGTGTAACATTTAGTGGAGCAACAATCGCTCCTCTCAAAGTAGAAGTCATCTTTATATTTATAATAAGTAAAAAAGAAAAAACCTAACTCTATCATTATTTATAAAACACCTAGATATATCAATTGTAAGATAATAAGTAAAAACACATCTAAAACATTTAAAAATATATAGAAATTTTAAGATTATAACTATAATCTTTTCTATTTGGATATGTGTGTGTGTTGTCTCATTTTTTTCTATAAGCGAATACAGTATTTCCTTTGGAGTTTACATCAACCCATGAGGGTTTAGTGACTTTTTAGAAAGGTGACAGAAACAGTTCTTTGTTTTCTAGATATACTGTACTTTTTTTCTCAGCCTTTTTCACAGTCCTGGGATTACTCAATGTCCTCTCATCTATGAACTAATCAAGACTAATTGTGCTTAGTGAGATCAGTCATGGTCAGCTACGTGCTATCACACTAGGCTGCAGTTCAACTGGCTGTGAAATCTTTTAGTGACTTTACCAGAAGTACTTCCTGATTAGTTCCTCATCAAGAGAGCCGTAAGCTAACTCAGAGGTCTTCAAACTTAGCAACTTTTAAGACTTTGGGATTTCAACTCTCAGGGACTCAACCCTGGGAGTTGAGTCCCTGAAATTGAAGTCCACAAGTCTTAAGGTTGCCAAGTTGGGGACCCCTGGCTAACTCCTCAGCATGTGTATCTGGGATCTCAAGTGTAAAAGGTGCCTTCAAGTATGTGTGTGGATATCTGGCAGGATTTCTCAGTGGCTCTTCAAACAAGACCTGTCTCATTTTTGGTGGAGGGAACAGATTTCACATGGAAGCAAAACATTTGCAGAAAAACAAGGAAGAGGCATTAAGGGTACTGTTTGATTTGGATAAAATTATCTTGCTCCAGAGTTCTCCTTAATGCAAATGTGAAGATTCCTGAGATCACAATCACTACAGAAGCCTAAGATGCCACTTTAAGGAAGTATCGCTTGCAGCCCACATTTGGTTCACATCCCTTTTTTCCTACCCTGGTTGCTTTTATTTCTTATCTGCTCTTTTTAACTTTTAAGTAAGATTTTTTTGCACAAGGGCAACATGCATCCATTTTAAACAGCTACTTTTTGTCCTTTCCCGTTGAAATTAGGACTCTGCATTTAACAGCAGCCACTCGGAAGTCTTGAGCCCTTCTCTTCTCTCCTGGGCTGACCTCAAGTCTTAAAAGCTCCACCTTAAATGCTGACCTCAAAATGTGCCATACTACATAACATGGTGTAGTTATTTTATTTTCAATATATATTTAAAAGATCATCTCTTTTCATCACAATAGATGAAACAGCAATCCATTTTTAAAAGTTTTATTGAAGTAAATCAAAATTCAGAACTAGTTTTTCATGTCTCTGTTGATTTTACTAAATGAGTCATAAACATGGCTGAAATGAACTTTATAAACAGAACTTCTGTTTCCAATTAAAATAAATTAAAAACAAGTTATCCCAAAGGGCAGCCCAGTCTAGTATTTGCACTGACAAATGTTGATCTTTTGGGGAGTATGCAGTAAACAAATACAATAAAACATATCATACCTTAAACTAAAGATTATTTTTTGTCACAGAAGCTTTTTGAGACTGAAAGCATTTAGCAATAGCAATAGCATTTAGACTTATATATCACTTCACAGGGCATTTATAAGCTCTATAAAAGCTGTTTACAGAATCAACCTATTGCCTCCAACACTCTGGATCCTCATTTTTCACACCTCAGAAGAATGGAAAGCTGAGTCAACCTTGAGCCGGTGGTGAGATTTGAACTGCTGAACAACAGCTAGCAGTTAGCTGACATAGACTGCAGTGCTGCACTCTAACCACTGTGCCACCCTGCCTCTTGGAGAAATTTATTGGGGAAGTAAATTTATTGATTCCAAACATCCAGTATGAATTTTTTAGATATTGCCACAACGGTTTCATTAGCAATCTGGATTGGGTGGCAGAAGAGGTAAGTAGATTATAACTTGTAGAAAAATAATAGAGTGCTCACGCTGAAGAAAGTTGCCAAATGAAGTGCGCCCAGAGACCACCCTTGTGCATTATTCATTTATTTATTAAAATTATATCCAAATTCTCGGAGAAGTGGAAGCATATTAGCAGATACTACGGTAACAGTAGAGATGTGGGAAAGCAAACTTGAGTTTCACCAATTATGAATAGTTGTGCTTACATCATCTGTTACCTATGCACATGTACAATTATTATTTATCCTTTTTATCTGAAAAATATAAATATGAGTGCATCCTTTTGTCTGTAGGAGTCTCTCCTGTTATTTTCTGGAGGGAATTTCTCCTATGTGTACTGAATCATTACCGCAGATTATTGATTTTGGGCCTTGCATTTGATTCCACACTGTCAGGCAATTGTGGGCAACTATCCAATTGTTAAATACTTTAATGACATGAATGGGGAGATGGAATGCTTAGCTATTTTGTAGATAACACAAAACTAGTACAGTGGTACCTCTACTTAATTTGTTCCATGACCAGGTTCTTAAGTAGAAAAGTTTGTAAGAAGCAATTTTCCCCATGGGAATCAATGTAAAAGCAAATAAGGTGTGCGATTAGGGAAACCAAAGGGAGGGTAGAGGCCCTGTTTCCTCCCAGGAGGCCCCATGGAGGCTTCTCCCCACCTTTTCCAGCCCTGTTTTCTCCCAGGAGATTCCTACAGAGGCCCCACAGAAGCTTCTCCCTGCCTTTTCCGGCCCTGTTTCCTCCCAGGAGATTCCTAGAGAGGCCCCATGGAGGCTTCTCTCTGCCTTTTCCGGTTACAATTTCAGAGGGTCAGGTTTGTAAGTGGAAAATGGTTCTTGAGAAGAGGCAAAAAAAACCTTGAACACCCGGTTCTTATCTAGAACTTATCAAGTTCGTAAGTAGAGATGTTCTTAGGTAGAGGGACCACTGTACTAGCTAATAGTACTTTGGAAGACAGAAATAGCAGAACAAAATTTAACAGAAAAGAAATGCAAATTTGCATGGTTTGTCATTAGTATTTTTGTCAAACCTAATAGTCAATACTGTCAACATAACTACAAGTTGGCAAGTGGAATTTTAGGCTATTTCAACCGAAGTACCTTTTCTGGGTAAGTAGAAATAACAATTTCACTTTATCGTACTTAACACTAGTCGGACCGTTCCTTAATTACCCTGTTGTCATTCCTTTCCAATTTTCAGTTACTCTAAGGTTCTCTTCTTCCAATTCTGTAGTCCTTTCATTGGAAGACCAGATTCAGTTTCCAATTCTAAAGTGCTGCTCTCCCCACTTTTACCTAAATAATAATGAAAAATGAAAACAAAAAGAAATTCACTATGTCTTGTGCAACTTTACTGAGATGCTGTCTCGTGTTTCCTTTTTGCAATGAAGCACTTCCTTCCTGCTAGGCTTCCTTTAAAACAAATAATATGATAACACTAAGTATGTTTCCATACTAAATTAAAGCTGTATCATCAAATCTTTCACTTTTTTTTTTTGCTAGAAAGTCTTCTATGCCTCCGAGTTGAAAAGAGCTAAAATCCTTATCTTTTACAGTTGCTTTGAAGCATGTGAGGAAAACGTTTGAAAACTAAGCCATCAAAATATATTATTGCTACTGAAAGCCAGAAATTGACAGAGTGCTAAGCTACATGAAAACGAATAAGCTAAAGCCAAATCCTGATGAAATGTAGAAACTGCAGATTAGTGGCTTTCAGGAACTAGAGAGACAACCTGTTTAGCAACTGCAATACGCTCTCTAAGGGACCTGGGGAAAGCAAAACTCTCTTCATATGTTCAGATGACCTCAGTGGTGGTTACGCCCGGTTATGCCTTATTCTTAGTGGCATTGTTAGGCCATGCCCTAATAATCTCACAACCATGTTATTCCAATACATTCTGCGTGTATATACATGGCTTGTGCAGAATGCCTGAAGTACGGTTAGTCCTCAATTTATGACTGCAATTAAGCCCCAAATTTCTATGGTTAGCTGAGACAGTTGTTATGTGAATTTCCTCCCATCTTGCCACAGTTGTTTCTGCAGTTGTGAAATTAGTAACACGGGTGTTAAGTGAATCTGGCTTTCCTATTGACTTTGATTGTCCGAAGGTCACAAAAGGTGATGACATGGCCCTGTGCAACTACAACAAATATGAGTCAGTTGCCAAGTGTCTAAACTGTAACGGTTGTGTGAAAAATGGTCATAAGTCTTCTCTTTTTTTTGGTGCTGTTATAGCTTTGTATGGTCACTACATGAACTGTTGTAAGTTGAGGACTACCTGTATGAAAATAGAATTTCCCAGGCTGGATTAAGGCCAAACGATGCCCTAAACACAGGTACTCCTAGATTCTTCCATTGCTTTAGCTGACTAGGCTATTAAGTCTCAAATAAGTGTTGGAAACTAAGGCTGAATTACTATGGTAGTAAAATAATTAAGGCATGATCACTTGGGGAAAACATTTTTAATTGTTAATCCAGAACTGGAATTATCCAGCACTATTTCTGAAAACACAGAATGGCTACCAGTTCATTTTAGCCGTTGATTCTAGTATAGAATGGTGTCTGTAATATGGTAAATGATTTAGCTTTACTAGATAAATGGTCAAAGCAATGGAAACTGCAGTTTAATGTTTCCAAATGTAAAATAATGCACTTGGGGAAAAGGAATCCTCAATCTGAGTATTGTATTGGCAGTTCTGTGTTAGCAAAAACTTCAGAAGAGAAGGATTTAGGGGTAGTGATTTCTGACAGTCTCAAAATGGGTGAACGGTGCAGCCAGGTGGTAGGGAAAGCAAGTAGGATGCTTGGCTGAATAGCTAGAGGTATAACAAGCAGGGAGAGGGAGATTATGATCCCGCTATATAGAGTGCTGGTGAGACCACATTTGGAATATTGTGTTCAGTTCTAGAGACCTCACCTATAAAAAGATATTGACAAAATTGAACAGGTCCAAAGACAGGCTACAAGAATGGTGGAAGGTCTTAAGCATAAAACGTATCAGGAAAGACTTAATGAACTCAATCTGTATAGTCTGGAGAACAGAAGGAAAATGGGGGACATGATTGAAACATTTAAATATGTTAAAGGGTTAAATAAGGTCCAGGAGGGAAATGTTTTTAATAGGAAAGTGAACACAAGAACAGGGGGACACAATCTGAAATTAGTTGGGGGAAAGATCAAAAGCAACATGAGAAAATATTATTTTACTGAAAGAGTAGTAGATCCTTGGAACAAACTTCCAGCAGACGTGGTTGCTAAATCCTCAGTAACTGAATTTAAACATGCCTGGGATAAACATATATCCATCCTAAGATAAAATACAGAAAATAGTATAAGGGCAGACTAGATGGATCATGAGGTCTTTTTCTGCCGTCAGTCTTCTATGTTTCTATGTTTCTATATATTGTGTAGGCTAGAGTCACATATTTAAATGCACATTTGCCAGGGTTAGTCAAACTCCGCTTTAAGGTTAGTTTGGCTGTAACCTTTGTAATATGACTCTAAGGATCTTTCTTTCTAGAGACTGGTGAATCATTGACGAAACTCCTGCTATATGTGGTTGGTTCTGACTCCTTTTTCCAGTTTTCATTGCCACATGAAAATGATCTTATTTGCATTAGTGCCACCTGACGATTCATTTATTCAGCTTTTGGCTGAATCCATGCCAATCAATTCTTAAATATTTTGAATGCCTTGTAGGCATTCTACTTTCACTTTATTATGGATTAAAAACCACTCTGGAAAGCGGTTGGAAAATTGTCTGTCACGTCCATCTGTATATAAGACAGATGGGGCGTACATAAGCGCACTAGAGTGTCTTCTGTCCCCTGTCCTATAGTCTCTCCTCTATCTCGTATTTCTTCTCTACTTTATCCTCTATAACATTCATTGTGTATTATTGTGTATTGGAAAAAATAAAACAAAATAAACAAACAAACAAATAAATAAATAAGACATCTGGAATGTTAATGCGTAGCATAAACATTTTTTTTCCAAGTTGAAATGTCTGGGTGACCAGGGAAAATATTTGCTTATTTTTCCCAGTAAAGAACACATAAATGTAATACATAGTATGCTATTTCTTGTCAGGGTGAGCAATGCTATATAATATACCAAGAAGGAGCATGAAATATCAAACCCAACCCAACACAAAACACACCTTTCAGCTGTGGCGAGAGGGGCATTTGCCCAGGTTCGCCTGGTGCACCAGTTGCGGCCCTATCTGGACCGGGACTCACTGCTCACAGTCACTCATGCCCTCATCACCTCGAGGCTCGATTACTGTAATGCTCTCTACAAGGGGCTACCTTTGGAAAGTGTTTGGAAACTTCAGATCGTGCAGAATGCAGCTGCGAGAGCAATCATGGGCTTCCCTAGGTATGCCCATGTTTTACCAACACTCCGCAGTCTGTATTGGTTGCCGATCAGTTTCCGGTCACAATTCAAAATGTTGATCATGACCTATAAAGCCCTTGGCATCGGACCAGAATATCTCCAGGACCGCCTTCTGCTGCACGAATCCCAGCGACCAGTTCGGTCCCACAGAATGGGCCTCCTCTGGGTCCTGCAAACTAAACAATGTCATTTGGCAGGACCCAGGGGAAGAGCCTTCTCTGTGGCGGCCCCAGCCCTCTGGAACCAGCTCCCCCAAGAGATCAGAATTGCCCCCACCCTCCTCGCCTTTTGTACGCTCCTTAAAACCCACCCCTGCCGTCAGGCATGGGGGAACTGAGATATTCCTTCCCCCTAGGCCTATACAATTCATGCATGGTATGTTTGTGTGTATGTTTGGTTTTTAATAAGGGTTTTTTAGTGGTTTTAAATATTAGATTTGTTACATGCTGTTTTTATTATTGTTGTTAGCCGCCCCGAGTCTATGGAGAGGGGCAGCATACAAATCTAATAAATAAATAAATAAATAATTGAAATTGAGATGTGACCAAAAATACGATAAATAAACATAGCTCAGTATAGTCTTCTTTTCCCCCTTCTGTTCATGCATGTCCGATTCTCAGACTGCCTGGACAAATCATTGCAATTTTCTTGGCAAGGTTTTTCAGAAGTGGTTGCCATTGGCTCTTTCCTATGGCTGAGATCACCCAGTTGGTTTTGGGCCTAATCTGAGACTGGAATTCACAGACTCAGGATTCTAGTCCAGTGAACCTTTTTTTGGTTCGCGTGCCAAAAGGTGGTGTGTGCGCCACCCCATTCTTTCCCATCCACACCCATGCTGCCCCTGCATATGCACACAATTCCCCGTACATGTGCATGGGCCTCACTAAAGCCTGGGACAATGAAAAAAAATGGCCAAGCGGGCAAACTGGAAGCTTGGAAAAATGTACTTCTGATTTTCCCATTGGGCTTTTTTTTTTTTGCACTTCAGGGCTTCAGGAAGCTTCCCTAAAGGCTCCAGAGTGCAAAAAATAGCACAATGGGCAAACTGGAAGTCCATTTTTACAAACTTCCGGTTTTCCCATTGGGCTGTTTTTCGTACTTGGGACTTCAAGGAAGCTTCCCTGAAGCCTCTGAATTGAAAGTCAGCTGGCTAGTGAGTGAATGTATGCTGGAGCTGATATAGGGCAATGTCTTGCATGCCCTCCGATATGGCTTCACAAGTGCCCTAGGTTTGCCATCACAGTTTTACCCAATGCCTTAACCATGATAACAGCCTGGCTGTTGTAAATGTGGTTTACACCAAACCTATTCACCATATATCTTTTTATTTTTGTCCTTCTATTTACCATAAGTATACAAAATTAAGTTTAAAAAAACCCCACATCACAGAAATAAAGTGCATTTATTTCTGTGGCATGTAAATTAATAAATAATGTGACATATGTTCTTCTGTTTACTGTAATCTGATATTTTTTGTTTGGCCAGTCACTTCTGTGTCTCTTCATCTGAGCTTAATCTGCAAACAATTTTTATTATTATTATTATTATTATTATTATTATTATTATTATTATTATTAATTAGATTTGTATGCCGCCCCTCTTCGCAGACTCGGGGCAATTTATCACAACAGTGATAAAAAACAATGCATAATGACAAATCTAATAATTAGAATCTAAAATAACAATAGTACATTTTAAAAGTCTGAAAAGCAAGGAACCCCAATATAAAAAAATTTTTTGCTGATATACAGGAGCAAATAAATTCTCTCGTGTTGGAGAGGGGGATTAGAAATCCTCATCTGATTATCCTAATGGATTTATTTTTTTTAAGTCAATATTCTTAACATCTTAGAAGGAATGTATAGCAGGAAAAAAGAATGGCCCTGAGCAGTGAAGGGCTATCAAAAATTTTACTACCACACTGTGGGTGTGGCTTATACAGCACGCCCTGCATTTTCTTTCAACATCTTTTAGTGCAAATTGGGTGCTCTGGGGTGGAGCTCCATTTTCGCTACCCCACTGCGTTTCTCACCACCAACACCGTCCAGGCAGTAGCCCACTTCAGGCCTTGAGGGTTAGAAAGAAAAGCAACTACTAAGACAACAGCCAAATAAAAGTGGACTGATTATGGGACATAGATGTACCCTGACTAAACATCTCAGCCAAGACTTACCACTGGTACTCATGAAGATTAAGGATAGGAGGACAGGATAGAAGGATAGAAGCACAATTAAATCATCAAGACTATCCTATAGCTTTACCATGAAAGTAGTCAACCTGTATGACATTAGAATCCTAGTCTGATCTAGCAAAAAGATAGAAAATTGAAAATAGAAAATTTAATTTAATTTTTAAGCTGCCCAACTCCTTCTGGAATGTACTAGACTAGAATTTTATTGGCCAAGTGTGACAAAACAAGAATTTGTCTTAGTGCATATGCTCTCAGTGTACATAAAAGTCTGGGTACAAATAAGCAATCAAATCATATTAGGAACCAGTCCATATAAATTGTAAGGATACAAGCAATAAAGTTACAGTCATACAGTCATTTTGGGAGAAGATGGGTGATGGGAATGATGAGACATTTCTGAAGGAACTCCTGGATACTGTATGCTATACAGTGATCCCCCGGGTATTGCGACCCCGATCAATGAGAAACAGCTATATGGCGATTTTGCAACCCGGAAGTAAAAACACCATCTGCGCATGTGCGCCCTTTTTTCTATGGACACGCATGCGTAGATGGCGCCGGGAAGATCAGCTGCTGGGCGGCTTCCCTGGGTCTCCTCTTGCTGGCGGGAGGGCGAGAAGCCCCCCCAGCACCCGCTCGCCCGCCGTTCGCCCGGCTTGCCCGCCGTTTGCCGCTCGCCCGCCCTTCGCCCGGCCACCCGCCCTTCGCTCGCTGCTCGCCCGCCCTTCGCCCGGCCACCCGCCCTTCGCTCGCTGCTCGCCCGCCCTTCGCCCGGCTCGCCCGCCGTTCGCCGCTCGCCTGCCCTTCGCCCGGCCACCCGCCGTTCGCTCGCTGCTCGCCCGGCCACCCGGGTTCGTTTGGCTTCGGTACATGCCGGCGGCGACGTTTTAAAACAGCCGCGCGGCTTCCAAACTGAGTCCCGACTTCGCGCAAAACTGAGTCCCTTTACTTCCGCAGCGCTACTTCGCGCAAAACCGATCATTGCGAGGGGTCCTGGAACGGAACCCTCGCAATGATCGGGGGGTATATGGTATTATATTCAGATTGCAATCCCTATGCTCACAATCTCTTTGCATTAATACTTATTATATTTGGCTGATGCTTGTTTGTAACAATAAAAGAGCCTGTCAGTTGTAGTGCATCTTATTTCAAGCACATCTGGATGTAGGAAGTAAAAGTTGTTGGTTTTTACTTGCTTTCCCCCCCCCCCCCAAGATGACCATCTTGCTTTGCTCTTCATTGGTTACTCTTCAGCTTTAACTGAGTGTGTAAGTATGAGGGATATGTTAAATAATTCAAAACTGACACAGGAAATAAAGGGATATAAACATTTACACAACAGTCAGATCCATTTAGATTTAAGCAGAAAAGTCAGGGTCCACAACAGACACTATTTTATATTTCATAGGTTTCCCTGTTTTCAATTTTTGAAATAATTTTATTAAAAGTGTTTTTAAAAAGATTAAAAACTAATAGAAAGTAAAGTAAAATAAAAAAGAATAATCAAAGAGAAAGTTAAAAATTTAAAAAGTGAAAATAGAAAAAGAGATACAAAATAGCTTCTAATTTCCCTTATAGTAGTATGAAATGTATCTTTCTCTAAAGTTACAATGTATCTGTCTTCTTCCTATAAATTGTCCTGTCTAGTCAACAAAACCATAAATCTTTTTTTTCTGTAAGAAATACATAAGGAGTTTCCAGTCAACAATAAACATAGATATTGATTTTTCTCTAATCAAAGAAGTCAATTTGGCAATATCAATAAATTTCATCATGTTTACTAACCATTCTTCCATTGCTAGTATTGTCAAATCTTTACGTCTTTCCTCATACAATAATCTCACTGCATTTGTCACTTACTAAAATAAAAAATCCACTATATTTTATCCATCAGTCCTAAAAAGGAAATCCTCTTGTCTCTGTATGCTGCTACAATTCTCATATTTGTCTCTTTGTAACCTTCAATTGGGTGAAATAATGCACATTTTGAACAAAGGTATTTCAAATGGGCTAACTTACAGATAGATTGCATACAAAAACTGAGACCCCAATTCTCCTGTGGAATAATTGAATTTTGATAAAGTTATGACTGTTTTATCTCTGCCTGGCTGCTGCACTACTGAGGTGATACGATTGTCATTTCCAACCCTCCCGGACAACTTCCTCCCAAGTCAATGAGAAAGCTAGCAGGACATCTACACTCGATCATGAACCTCAACATTGCCTTCTAGCTTCTCACAAGCAAAGTCAGTGAGAAAGTGTTGTGGTTAGCTCTGGCCCGGTTCCTGCCCCAAGGACTCTGGATATGGGGGAGACATCCACATGCTGCAGGCCTGTTTTGCCCCTGGTGGAATCTGCTGATGAAGGCTCCTCTGACCAAGAAGACATGAGTGACAGGGAGGAGGAGAGTGTGGCAGACAGCTCAGAAGGAGATCAGTTATCTAGCTACTCCTTGGATTCAGAACAAGAGTTAATGATACAGCCACGCATGAGGAGAGCGATGCATAGGCAACAACAACTGAGAGATTATTATCAAAGAAAATGAGGCCACCTGTAGTTGGGTGGGGCTGTGATAATTAGTGAGGCTGCTATAAATAGCAGCCTGTGGGTTTGGCCATTGTGGAGGATTATCTGATTGTTGTGTTTCGTGACTGCTTTACTGACTTTGACTTTTTGTGTGCTGATTTTTCTCCGCTTTGAAACTAAACCAGAGCAAAGTGTGTGTCACTTTGTGAAAGAAGAAAGACTGTGGATTGCCTCACAGCTGCAAGCTAAGTATCACAGAACTGGTAAGGGACTTGTGCCAATTACCAGTTTGTTTGGAGATGAGTGCTCTTTGCTATACCAAAAGAGGGCTTGGTTTAAGTGAATTTTCATTATAAAGAACATTGTTTTGAATTTTCAAACATGTGTGTGTCTGAAATCTGTACCTGTGAATTTTTGGGAGGATTCTACCAGAGAGCCCGACAGAACAGAAAGTAAGCAACAGGTTACAAGAGAGCTGGGAGGTAATGGCTGTTGCAGATGGGCAAGGGAGTGAGGAGTGGATGAGATGTCCTGTGAGCATCAGTGAGGGTGTGAGCGGGGGGGGGGGGCTGATAGAGCCAGTGGTGAGGGAGCTAGGGAGGGTGCAGTTCAAATAGGGGAGAATGCATGAGGTGTAGGCATGGAAAAGGTATGTGGGATACATAGAGCATGGGATGGAGAAGTGTTGCGTAGGTCTAGGGCAGGAATAGGCAAAGTTGGCTCTTCTATGACTTGTGGACTTCAATTCCCAGAATTCCTGAGCTAGCATGATTGGCTCAGGAATTCTGGGAGTTCAAGTCATAGAAGAGCCAACTTTGCCTACCCCTGATCTAGGGGAGTGTATGGGTGTATGCAAACAGCCAGTGCGGTGCAAGCACAGAAGGGCTGGTGAAGATACATGACTTATTTATCCAAGCAAGACTATCTTCCTTGTTTTTCTTTCTTTGCAAGCTCCCCACAAGAAAAGTCAGTGGGCAAGGGGTGTGCATAAGCGCACTATTGTGCCTACCGTCCCTGTCCTATTGTCCTAGTATCCTTTTTATCACAACTTTCTACTTTGTTATGTTAATACAAACTATAATTCCATACTTGTTTTAACAAATAAAGCTTAAGTATTGACAAAATATATAGATGTGTAGAGATGGATGAAATCACAAATTCAATTAAGGGAACTAAAATCAAAGAATCAAAACGATCATGGTACAAATGGCATGAATGGATTCAAAAGAAAAACTAAAAATGTTACAATACAAAGTATCAGTATATATAGAAGAATAACAAATACCTTACCAATGTCAATAGAAACAAAGAGCAAACATTTCCCCTCTTTCCTTTTATTCCAAGGATGTATTATACCAATGATATATATAATTGAATGTATACTATTAAATAAAAGATATAAAGAAATGAAAGATATATGCAAAAGGTAATAGAGATGGAATACAATCTGTAAAACCTAAACAAAATATGTGAGAAATATTTTTGAAAACAATAAAGAAATTTGAAAAAAAAACCAAATAAAATAAAATAAAATAAAAAAACATCAGAAAGTCAGAAGTCGCTTCTGTTTCCACTGCTTTTTTGCCCATTCATGACATATCAGTTGATCGGGTTTAGGACATTTTGCCTCCGCCAGTTGGATGAAGCTCTTTCTTCCGCAGCAGCTGATAGCCGCTGCATTCTCTCCCTCGCCCAAAGGCCCCTAGCTCTTTGCCCCAGCCCTTTCGTCACAAAAATCCACATTCAGCCACAGCCTTTTGGCCACGTGGGACACTTCGCCACCATCCAATCAGAACGGTTCTAACAAAATGCTACTTTTGGAAGGAAAGAATGGGACAGTTTGCTCTTTCATAAACGCACACACCAGTTGAATGATAGAGATGGAAGGCTCCTCAGTGGCCATCTAGTCTGACCCCCTTCTCATTCAGGAGACTTACAGAATGGTAGAGAGGGAAGGGCCTATCAGCTGCTGCGGAAGAAAGAGCTTCATCCAACTGGCGGAGGCAAAAAGTCCCATCCCCCAGTTGATCTGATTAGATGAGTAACTAACACTGAAATGGTGACATAAATGAAACAGTGGTCCAATGGGTCAAAGGTTATCTAATTAATCTAATCAACAGAACAGAATGGAATAGAACAGACCAGAACAGAATTCTTTATTGGCCAAGTGTGATTGGACATACAAGGAGTTTGTCTTTGGTGCATATGCTCTCAGTGTAAATAAAAGAAAAGATACGTTTGTCAAGAATCATGAGATACAACACTTAAACAATTATCAAAGAATACAAATAAGCAATTGGGAAACAATCAACATTAATATAAATTGTAAGGATACAAGCAACAAGTTACAGTCATACAGTCCTAAGTGGGAGGAGATGGGTGATAGGAACAATGAGAAGACTAATAGTAATAGTAATGCAGCCTTAGTGAATAGTTTGACAGTGGTGAGAGAATTGTTTGTTTACGACTGATGGCATTTGGGAAAAACTGTCCTTGTGTCTAGTTGTCTTGGGGTGCAGTGCTCTGTAGCGTTGTTTTGTGGGTAGGAGTTGAAACAATTTATATCCAGGATGTGAGGGGCCACTGTATCTATTAAGTCTTTTCTTTTTCACATTTCTAATATGAACATGAAGTGCCTATATTCATTCTATACCAGGGGTATCAAATTAGCATCCCACAGGTCAGATGCATCACACGCAGGCCACGCCTACCCCAGCTCCACAAATGGGAAAAACATCACAAAATGTCATGTGATGGCAATGTGACACCGCGAGTTTGACACCTGGGTTGTAGACAATTTTTCTGGTGACGTAGAGCAATAGTACATCATTTTATTTAAAATGTCATTAAAATTATAACAATGTACATTTCAATCCTTTCAACCATATATTTTCACATTGATCTATCTCTATGTTATCACCAATATTTTAGCCCATTTCTTCATAAACAATGGTATGAACTTTTAATCAGATTTTAAACAAAAAAGCAAGTGAAGCTACATTCTCTTGTTTTGGTATTTCAAATTTTAAGTTTAAACTATGCATTTTAGCAACTACATGTCCATCATTTTGTACATAATTCCATTGTCAACTTAGACTTTTTTCCAAACCACATACTATTTTGTCTACTTTAAATCTTTCTAATAACTAAATTTTAAAAAAACACTAGCAGTATGTCCCCCTGACAGTTCTTCTCTTGACTTTATTTTATATTTCCCTTAAGAAAAGTCTAGTATTTTATGATATCTTTTTATTTATCTATTGTTTCTCCTCTATATGTTTCATGTGCTGAAAGCTACAAAGGTGTTTTTGTGTATTATTTGGATTTATATCTATTCCATATTCTCAATATGCTACAACTAATGTAATTATTTTTAAAACTCTATTTTATATAATTTTAATAACCCTGTCTTTGTCATATTGCAAATATCCATGCCACATAAACGTTCTTTTAAATGTACTTCTACCTCTAAAAGCCTTCTGTTTCTCAGCACCACCCACTCTTTCATCCGAACTAAACAAACTGCAAAACACAATTTTAAATCAGGTAAACCTAACCATCCTCTTTCATCTCCATCCTGTATCATCTTATATTTATGGTTTTTTCTCCTACCACACAAATGTAGACATAATGTTTTACCACTGTTTAAATGGTGCATCAGTTGCTTTAAAAGATATTGTCTGATACAAACACATCGTTCTAGACCAGTTCATTTTTATCACAGAAAATTTTACCAACAGTTTCACCCCCATCATAATCTATCTTTTTAAATTTCATTCCATGTTTTAACATGGTTAATTTGAATAACTTACAGTTCATATTTGTTATAGTGATATCCAGATATTTCACTTTCATTTCAATCTTAAAACTTTTCAATTTACTAATTGTTTGTCTTTTGTTTTCATATTCTTTGTTAACATCTTCATCTTCTGTTTGTTGATCTTAAAGCCTGCTCTTACATACTATTCAGCTGAATCATAACCAGTTCTGAGTGTCAAACTGTATATAAAAAGCTCCAACCTTTTCAACACAATCTGAATAATTTTTCCTTAGAATTTGCCTGTTTTTTATACGTTTTGACTAAAATGTGCACAATTCTGCAATTGCAGTTCTTCGAATCAAGCTTGATTCAGCTGAATCATAGCCAGTTCTGAGTGCCAGCTGAATGGCACAGGAAGTCCTTACTGTTATAGCAAATACTGTACTGTTATGTCCTAAGGAGCTGGGAAGTTTTCACTCCAGTCCGACAGGGAAGTGGACTAGGAAAATTCTGATTGGTTCCTTGCCAGAATGGTTCCCTATTTAAACTCCTACCACTTTTATGCTTTTGCTGAAGTTTGCACGCTGTAACCAAATAAAGTGCCAAAGTCATTCCACCAGCCTCCTGTCTCTTAGTATCGGAACCCAACAAATAGTTTTCACAACTGCAACACTACATGCTGTATAGAAACGTCTCCAATCATTCAACACAATATGAACAATTCTTCCTGAGAATTTGCCTCAGTTTTTGATACATTTTGACTAAAATTTGCACACTTCAGTAATAGAATAGAATAGAATAGAATAGAATTTTATTGGCCAAGTGTGATTGGACGCACAAGGAATTTGTCTTGGTGCATATGCTCTCAGGGCACATAAAAGAAAAAGATACATTTGTCAAGAATCATGTGGTACAACACTTAATGATTGCCATAGGCGTCAAATAAGCAATGAAGAAACAATATTAATAAAAATCATAGGATACAAACAACAAGTTACATTCATACAGTCCTAAGTGGGAGGAAAAGAATGATAGGAATTATGAGAAAAACTAGTAGAAATAAAAGTGCAGATTTAGTAAAAAGTCTGACAGTGTAGAGAGAATTATTTGTTTAGTAGAGTGATGGCGTTCGGGAAAAAACTGTTCTTGTGTCTAGTTGTCTTGGTGTGCAGTGCTCTGTAGCGACGTTTTGAGGGTAGGAGTTGAAACAGTTTGTGTCCAGTATGCGAGGGGTCAGTAAATATTTTCCCTGTCCTCTTTTTGACTTGTGCTGTATACAGGTCCTCAATGGAAGGCAGGTTGGCAGTAAGTGTTTTTTCTGCAGTTCTGATTATCCTCTGAAATCTTATGTCGGTTCTGTTGGGTTGCAGCACCAAAACAGACAGTTATAGAGGTGCAGATGACAGACTCAATGATTCCTCTGTAGAACTTATCAGCAGCTCCTTGGGCAGTTTGAGCTTCCTGAGCTGGCGCAGAAAGAACATTCTTTGTTGTGCTTTTTTGATGATGTTTTTGATGTTAGGTGACCATTTTAGGTCTTGAGATATGATAGAACCTAGAAATTTGAAATTGCAGTTTTGAATTGCAGTTCTTTGAATCAAGCATGATGGAGTTTTATATGCTGGACTTTAAAATGTTCATGCAAAATGCTGCCTGGGTAATTGGTCATTCACCAAATGGCTTTTGGGGAAAGAAAGAAATTGCAGGATAATTGATTTGCAGAAAGCCAATTCCTCAGTTGCTACTTTGGGTAACTACTACCCTTGCTCCCTTCTGTTCTTGTTTCTGAACAGGTGAGAAAATTTTCCAGACATGGCTCCCCAAATCATCACAGACTGTGGAAACCACACTGGACTTCAAGCATCTTGCAGTGTGTGCCCCCTCATTCTCCCTCCATACTCTGGGTCCTTGGTTTCCAAATGAGATGCAAATGTTTCCACATTCTGTGTTGATTTGGGAAGCCATGTCATCTGCTGATGTTGGTCCACTGCGCTTCATTAAGTCCAGGATCAATGCAGCCATCTACCAAGAGATTTTGGAGCACTTAATGCTTCTTTCCACAATGAGCTTTATGGGGACGCTGACTTTATTTTCCAGCAGGACTTGGGACCTGCCCATTATGCCAAAAGCACCAAAACCCCAATGACTGTGGGATTACTATGCTTGATTGGCCAGCAAACTCGCCTAACCGGAACCCCATTGAAAATCTCATGGGGCATTGCCAAGAGAAAGATGAGAGACATGAGACTGAAGAAGATCTGAAGAAGATCTGAAGGCCACTATTGAAGCATCCTGGTCTTCCATAACTCCTCAGAAGTGCCACAGGCTGATAGCTTCCATGCCATGGCGCATTTATTTATTTATTGGATTTTAATGCCGCCCTTCTCCAAGGACTCGGGGCAGCTCACAACATATAATAGTGTACAATTACTTTAAATCCAATTAATTAATTAAACTCTAAAACCCCCAAAAGCATTAAAAAATAGTCATTCCATTCACTTAACATTCTCTCAACACATTCATTGGCCAGTGGGCAAAGATCTAATGGCGGCATAAACGAGTATTAAGACTCTTGCAAAAGGCAAGGAGGGTGGGGGCAGTATGAATCTCCAGGGGCAGCTGATTCCAGAGGGCCGGGGCCCCCACATAGAAGGCTCTCCCCCTAGGTCCCACCAAATGGCCTTTTCTAGTTGACGGGACCTGGAGAAGGCCGACTCTGTGGGACCTGACCAACCTGCATTGAGGCAGTAACTGCTGCAAAAGGGGCCCAAACCAAGTACTGAGTACATATGCATGCTTATACAGTGATACAGTGTCTTACAAACTTTATTGGTTCCGGGACGAGGTTCTTAAGGTGAAATGTTTGTAAGACGAAACAATGTTTCCCATAGGAATCAATGGAAAAGCGATTAATGCGTGCAATCCCAACATTCACCCCTTTTGCCAGCCGAAGCTCCCGTTTTTGCGCTGCTGGGATACCCCTGAGGCTCCCCTCCATGGGAAACCCCACCTCTGGACTTCCGTGATTTTGCAATGCTGCAGGGGAATCCCAGCAGGGCAATCCCAGCATTGTAAAAACGAGCTCTTTGCTGGCAACGGAAGTCTGGAGGTGGGGTTTCCCAGCAGCGGCAGTGGGTTTGTAAGGTGAAAATAGTTTGTAAGAAGAGGCAAAAAAATCTTAAACCCTGGGTTTGTATCTCAAAAAGTTTGTATGATGAGGCGTTTGTAAGACGAGGCATCACTGTACTTTTCAGAGGTCCAATATTGCTCTATGTACAATCCTTGTTCTATGTACAATTCTTGTTCTATATACAATCCAAGTTTTATGCTCTATGTGCAATCCTTTTATTATTTATTATTTTATTATTATTATTTATTAGATTTGTATGCCGCCCCTCTCCGTAGACTTGGGGCGGCTCACAACAGTGATAAAAACAATACATAATGACAGATCTAATAATTAGAATCTAAAATAGCAATTATGCATATAAAAAATCTAAAAGAGAAACCCCAGTAAATACATACAGTCATATTGTGCACAGAAACTACATAGGCAAGGGGAAAGTGTCTCAATTCCCCCAAGCTTGACGACAGAGATGGGTCTTGAGGAGTTTACGAAAGGCAAGGAGGGTGGGGGCAGTCCTAATCTCCGGGGAGAGCTGATTCCAGAGGGTCGGGGCAGCCACAGAGAAGGATCTTCCACTGGGTCCCGCCAGACGGCATTATTTAGTTTATTAATTTATTGATTACATGTAACATTCTAGTTTTCTAAGATGGTGGATTTGGGGTTTTCATGAGCTGTACCCCATAATCATCACAATTATAACAAATCATGGCTTGAACTATCTTGCTTTTCATGTAATGTGTCTCTCATATATTACATTTCATCTTTTAAATTGCATTACTGAAATAAATGGACTTTTGCACAATATTCTAATGTTTTGAGTTTCACCCTTTTCCTCCTGTGAGGTGAGGTGAGCTGAGAGAGAGTGAATGTCAGGTCTAAAATGGGACTAAAACTCACAGGCGGCTGTTTTTTAGACCAGAACATTAATCACTACACCAAACTGGCTCCCTCACCAAATTTCTGAGTTCTTCAAAGAATGAATGGCAATATAGTGTCCTCTGAACAGAGGATATGAATATAGAACTTGCTTGTCACTCTTTGGAAGCATTCATATCTGGATCTGATTTGAAAAACTAGCTCAGGGGTCTTCAAACTTGGCAACTTTAAGACTTGTGACTTCAACTCCCAGAATACTCCAGCCAGTATTATCTGTAATCTAGCAGCCCTGTAATCTGGTTGATCACCTCAGATATTTCTATGGTGGTTTATGAATGCAGTAAATTTAAAACCTGATACTTTCTAATCACTTTTTTATATTTTAAAGTACAGTGGTACCTCTACTTATGAACTTCATTTGTTCCGTGACCAGGTTCTTAAGTAGAAAAGTTTGTAAGAAAAAGCAATCTTTCCCATAGGAATCAATGTAAAAGCAAATAATGTGTGCGATTGGGGAAACCACAGGGAGGGTGGAGGCCCCGTTTTCTCCCGTGAGATTCCTAGAGAGGCCCCACTGAGGCTTCTCCCTGCCTTTTCTAGCCCTGTTTCCTCCCATGAGGTTCCTAGAGAGGCCCCACGAAAGCTTCTCCTTGCCTTTTCCGGCCCTATTTCCTCCCAGGAAATTCCTAGAGGCCCCACAGAGGCTTCTTTCCGGCTTTTCTGGCCCTGTTTCCTCCCAGGAGATTCCTAGAGAGGCCCCATGGAGGCTTCTCCCCACCTTTTCCGGCCCTGTTTCCTCCCAGGAGATTCCTAGATAGGCCCCATGGAGGCTTCTCCCTGTCTTTTCCGGTTACAGTTGGAGGCTTAGGTTTCTAAGTGGAAAATGGTTCTTGAGAAGAGGCAAAAAAATCTTGAATACCCGGTTCTTATCTAGAAAAGTTCATAAGTAGGTAAAGGCACCACTGTAATTACATGTTTCAAAAAAATAAATTGGGGGGGGGGATAGTTTAATTGACCTTCAGATTGAACAAACTACTTCAATACCATATACAGTAACCGAAGCAAGGAGAGGACATGCATCATCCTTAGAGGCTTAAAAATTGCAGGCAACTTCCATTCCCCTGGAGCAGACTTGCTGTATTCACAGTTCTTTTAAAAGCTTCATGTTCCTCAAGGAATAGAGAACCATAAGCATGTTCTTACCAGAAAGTACATTTTCTGTAAAATGATGCATATTGCAACTTGATGTATTTCTTTGCTGTATTCCAGTAATTGCATTGCTTATGTGTGGGAAGGAACGTTTTCTGCAGAGAAATTACCCCTTGATCCTATTAACTTATGTATAAGAAATGATTTGATGCTCCTGCTGTGCTTACTGAGCCATTAAACTGTTTTTCCCTACCCACCCCCATTTTTATAAGACAAAGATTCAAGATGAATATGACTTTCTGAAGATCTCTTTGCTTAGTAAAATGAACTTAATGGATTACTAATTCTACTGAACATTTAACAAGATAATGCAGCACACCAAAATAATGCATGAATTATTTACCAAAGTGTGGGAAAACTGATTATTATAGAACGGCATTGTGAATAGGAAATAAGTAATAGCATCATTGATAAGAGGGAAAGATGTAAAACTCTTCAACACCACCGATAATACAACTACTCTCCAAAAAGACCTTGACGCTGTTCTGAGTGGTCTAACACATGGCAACTCCAAATCTCAACTAGCAAATGCTCTGTCCTACACATTGGGAAGAAGAATCTGAACTCCAAATACGAACTGAATAATCAAATTATCACAGATAAGCCCCACTCGGTTAAAGACCTTGGTATACTAATAACAAAAGATTTAAGTGCCAAAGCCCATTGCAACAATATAGCCAAGAAGGCTTCAAGAGTTGTAAACCTAATCCTACGTAGCTTCTTCTCTGGCAATCTCACACTACTTACCAGAGCTTACAAAACTTTTGCCAGACCCATCCTCGAATACAGCTCATCTGTTTGGAACCTATATCGCATCTCAGACATTAACACCCTTGAAAATGTCCAAAGATACTTCACCAGAAGAGCCCTTCACTCCTCCACTCGAAATAGAATACCCTACCATGTTTCCCCGATAATAAGGCAGTGTCTTACTTTCTTTTTACCCCCAAAAGCCCCACTATGTCTTACTTTCGGGGTATGTCTTACATTGGAAAGGAGGCGGGCGAAGGAGGGCGCAGCTCCGGACCCCCCCCCTTTCCACCCCTTGTCGCCCGAGACAAGGGGCAGCGAGGCAGGGGAAGAGGCGGTGGCTTCCGAGAACATGTTGCTGTTATTTTGTTGACAGAAAGCCTGCAGCGAGGCACATCGGAGCAGTAAATGGAATTACTACTCGGGATACAATCTTGCGCCCGGAGCGCCTCTTTAGCCCCAAAGCTGTTTCCCTGCAAGTGAGCGGATGTGCACCATCCCCGGAAGCGAGCCAGTTTATGCCCTGGACACCAGCTAATCTTCCAGCCAAGGCACCTTTTGAACTGGGGGAGACCCCCACCACCTGGCAATGCACAATGGCCCTCCATGCTCTCCCTTCTCCCCCACCCCACCCCAAGGTTGGGCTTCTCCACGCGCTTCTGTTCAGCCCCAACTCCGAGTGAACCACCTTCCCTCTTTCCCCAACGGAGCGGCGTTGCAAAAAAAAACAACACATCTTACCTCTCCCCTTCCCCCAACCCCAGCCTTTTTCACACAACCCGACCCGGAGAGAGCGCTGGAGACGGCGCACGATTTGCAGAAGTTTCTCCTTTGTCGGGCGACAAGGGGTGGAAAGGGGGGGTCCTTTCAAGCGGCGCTGGGTGAAAGAGGGCGGGCGGCCAGCAGCAGAAGGCGAGAGGTGCCTTCTTCTTCGGCTCTCCGGCAGATCGAGCGCGCGAAGAGGCACCTCTCACCTTCCGCCGCTGCTGGCCGCCCTCTTTCGCCCAGCGTCGCTTCGGAAGCCGCCGAACACCGTCAGGGGGGCGCTTGGCGACCGCCTCTCCGCTCGCCAAGTGGCGGTCGCCAAGCGCCCCCCTGACGGCGTTCGGCGGCTTCCGAAGTGACGCTGGGCGAAAGAGGGCGGCCAGCAGCGGCGGAAGGTGAGAGGTGCCTCTTCGCGCGCTCGATCTGCCGGAGAGCCGGAGAAGGAGGCACCTCTCGCCTTCTGCTGCTGGCCGCCCACCCTCTTTCGCCCAGCGCCGCTTGAAAGGAACCCCCCCCCTTGGCTTCTGCTGGGGGTGGGGGGGTCCGGACGCCCCCTTCTCCGGCTCTCCGGCATATCGAAGAGCGGAGCGGGGAGAGCCGCCTGGCAGAGCGCTTGCAGGCGGCGGTAGGGGGGGGCGGCGGTGGGGGGGACGGCGGCGGTGGGGGGGGACGTATGTCGAGGTTCTACTGTCTCTTCATACCGTGTTTCCCCGAAAGTAAGACATATGTCTTACTTTCGGGGTATGGCTTATATTAGCCGACCCCCCTGAAACCCCCATATGTCTTACAATCGGGGGGGTCTTACTATCGGGGAAACACGGTACGAGACTAGACTTTCAATCCTGGGCCTAGAAAGTTTAGAACTAAGACGCCTTAAACAAGATCTAAGTATTGCCCACAAGATCATATGCTGCAACGTCCTGCCTGTCGGCGACTACTTCAGTTTCAACCACAACAACACAAGAGCACACAACAAATTTAAACTTAATATTAACCGCTCCAAACTTGACTGTAAAAAATATTACTTCAGTAACCGAGTTGTCGAAGTGTGGAACTCATTACCGGACTCCCTAGTGTCATCCCCAAACCCCCAACACTTTACCCTTAGATTATCTACGGTTGACCTATCCAGATTCCTAAGAGGTCAGTAAGGGACGAGTACAAGTGCACTAGAGTGCCTTCCGTCCCCTGTCCTATTGCTCTCCTATATCTCCTATACCTTTCTTCTATTCCTATATCTCTTCTTCTATTCTTTCATTGATATGTTCTATTACTATATCTTCTTTTCTATTATTTCTTAGATATATTTTACTATGAGTATCTCCTCTATAACCTTCATCATGTATTTTACTATGTGTATATAGATATATACCCACTAAAACCCTCTTTGTGTATGGGACAAAATAAATAAATAAATGAATGAATGAATGAATGAATGAATGAATAAATAAATAAATAAATAAATAAATAAAATAAAATAAAATAAAATAAAATTTAACCAGCAATTGTCTCTTGCAGTGTTCTTATCAGTATAGGATTGTATTGCATAGGTTTTCCCAGAAAATGTATATCATTATGATGTACCTAGAGATCGTTGTGAAGAGATATTTGGTATCCACTTACTTCTCACAGAAGCAGAAAAACATTAAACTACTTTCACATCACAGAGAAATCCAAATTATGATAATTTGTAGTGTGTCATAAGTTCTACCTGAACTACTACAAACTTTGGTGGGCCTAGAAATTATGTTTACTAGCTAAAAAGAAATGTCTATACACCCATTTTTTTCCTTAACATATTCACTGATGTTGTCATTTCTTAGGGCTGGCATTAGTGAGATAATTCTTAATTTTCCTGCTTAGCTTCATAGGAGGTGGAGAACTGACATCAAATTACATTCAAACGTGGCACATATTACAGGGCTATATGTGCCAATTGCCTCCCATCTTAAACGATAACAGGTTTAAAAAATATTAAATGTCTCCTTCTAATATTGCATGACTCCTGGTGCATTTATGGACACATCCAGTGTTCTGCTGGCGAAACAGGCCTGTGGCATGTGGATGTTTCCCCCACATCCACCTCCACATTCCTTGGGGCAGGAGCTGGGCCAGAGCTAACCACAAAATCCAGATAGTTACATCCAGATGGAAATTGCCTTCTTTTCTCCACCCCACCCGTTTGATCATTTACCTCTTAGTGTATCCTACTACATTTCCCCTTCTAGATCTACACATACTCAGCTTAATCAATGTTTATTAAGCCTTGCCACCATTAAGATACATATTCTCTATTGTTTCATATTTTTAGGTAGGTAATCTTGGAAGCCATCGTGAGACTTCCAAGATTCGCCCACCTTTCTACAACACTCTGTGGCTTGCATTGGCTGCCAATCAGTTTCCGGTCACAATTCAAAGTGTTGGTTATGACCTTTAAAGCCCTACATGGCATTGGACCAGAGTACCTCCGGAACTGCCTGCTACCGCAAGAATCCCAGCGACCGATAAGGTCCCACAGAGTTGGCCTTCTCCGGGTCCCGTTGACTAAACAATGTTGTTTGGCGGGCCCCAGGGGAAGAGCCTTCTCTGTGGTGGCCCCGGCCCTCTTGAATCAACTCCCCCCAGAGATTAGAACTGCCCTCACCCTCCCTGTCTTTCGTAAACTACTCAAGACTCACTTATACTGCCAGGCATGGGGGAGTTGAGACACCTTTCCCCCAGGCTTTTTTATATTTTGTTTTATGTTTGGTATGAATGTGTTACTTGGGGTTTTAAAAAAAATATGATAGGCTTTTTATATGCTTTTTTAATATTAGATTTGTTTTACAATAATATTGTTTTTATTATTGTTGTGAGCCACCCCGAGTCTTCGGAGAGGGGAAGCATACAAATCTAATAAATTATTATTATTATTATCATCATCATCATCATCATCATCATCATCATCATCATCATCATCTTTGGGGGGGGGGTTTCTTCCTACGGTTTTTCTGCAAGTGCAGGGCCCACTTTTATTCTGATCAACCAATATTAATGTGTTGGTCAAGACAGGAATTGACTGACCAGCTTGTCACCTGAGCCTGATGTCATAGGCTGAGAGAGAATGACTGGCCCAAAGTCACCAATTGGATTCCAAATGATAAGGGGACTAGAAACCAAGACATACAAAAAGAGGTTGTAGGAACTGGGCATGGATAGTCTAGTGAAAAGAAGAGCCAGGGTCGACATGATAGCAGTACAGTGATCCCTCGATTTTCGCGGGGGTTACGTTCCAAGACCTCCCGCGAAAATCGATTTTCCGCGATGTAGCGGCGCGGAAGTAAAAACACCATTTTTGGCTGCCCCCCGCCCGCCCGCTTTCCCTCTGCCTGGCTGGGGAGGTGGATTCGCCGCCCCCACCAGCCCGATCTCCCTCCGGTGGCTGGGGACGCGGATCCAACGCCCTCGCCAGCCCGATCTCCCTCCGCCCGGCTGGGGAGGTGGATTCGCCGCCCCTGCCAGCCCGATCTCCCTCCGGTGGCTGGGGACGTGGACCCAACGCCCTCGCCAGCCCGATCTCCCTCCGCCCGGCTGGCGAGGTGGATTCACCGCCCCTGCCAGCCCGATCTCCCTCCGGTGGCTGGGGACACGGATCCAATGCCCTCGCCAGCCCGATCTCCCTCCGCCCGGCTGGGGAGGTGGATTCACCGCCCCTGCCAGCCCGATCTCCCTCCGGTGGCTGGGGACGCGGATCCAACGCCCTCGCCAGCCCGATCTCCCTCCGCCCAGCTGGGGAGGTGGATTCACCGCCCCTGCCAGCCTGATCTCCCTCCGGTGGCTGGGGACGCGGATCCAATGCCCTCGCCAGCCCGATCTCCCTCCGCCCGGCTGGGGAGGTGGATTCACCGCCCCTGCCAGCCCGATCTCCCTCCGGTGGCTGGGGACGCAGATCCACTGCCCTCGCAGCCCGATCTCCCTCTGGGGGGGGGGGGCCCGACGAACCAATGATCGGGGGCTGTCCGTCCCTGTTGGGTGGCGCAGGGTAGGCACAGGGAGGGAGGGAGAGAAAGGAAAGAGAGAGAAAGGGAGGGAGAGAAAATTGAATGAAGGAGGGAGAGAAAGAAAGAGTAAGAGGTAGAAAGGATAGAGAAAAAGGAAGAGAAAGGGAGGGGGAGCACTTTCGTCCCAGCTATCAGCGAGGGGGCTGCAGGAGAGGTGGGGGCAGGCGTTCTCACAGAGAGGGAGAGGGAGAAAGAGAGAGAGAGCAAGAGAGGGGAGAGTGGAAGGTAGAGAGAGAAAAATGATAGAAAAAGGGAGGAAAAAGAGAAATGAGAAAATGATTGAAGCAGAGAATGACAGGAAAGAAAGAGAAAGAGAGAGAGAAGTGACTCTTGGTGATGACGTATGACTTCATCGGGTGGGAAAAACCGTGGTATAGAAAAAAAAACCGTGGCGTATTTTTTAATTATTATTTTTTGAAAAACCGTGGTATAGCGTTTCGCGAAAATCGAGACCGCGAAAATCGAGGGATCACTGTATACAGTATTTAAGGGATTATAGTATACAGCACTAGTACTTAAGGGATTGCCACGGAGAGGAGGGGGTCACACTATTTTCCAGGGCACCAGGGGACCAGACGAGGAACAAGGGATGGAAGCTGACCAAGGAGAGATTCAACCTGATAATAAGGAAGGACTTCCTGATGGTCAGAGCAATCAACCAGTGGAACGGCCTGCCACTGGGTTTGTGAATGCCCCAACTCTCGACATATTCAAGAAGACATTGGACTGCCATCTGGCTGGGTTGGTGTAGGATTTCTTGCTTGAACAGGGGGTTGGGCTTGCAAGGTCTCTTTATAGATAGATAGATAGATAGATAGATAGATAGGTAGGTAGGTAGGTAGGTAGGTAGGTAGGTAGGTAGGTAGGTAGGTAAATAGATAGGTAGGTAGGTAATTAAATAGGTAGGTAGGTAGATAGATAGGTAGGTAGGTAAATGATGAACCTGGATTTCCCAATCGAAGTCTAAATACTCTTTATTTATGATAAAGATTCATGCCCAATGTGGAACTAGAACTCACTATCTCCTAGTTTCTAACTTGATGCCTTAACCACTAGACTAGACCATGGGTGTCAAACTCACAGTGTCACATTGCCATCACATGATGTTTCATGATTTTCCCTTTATGGAATTGGGGTAGGAATGATTGCACACGACAAATTTGATCAGTGGGCCACCAATTTTATACCCCTGCACTAGACCAATCTGGCATTCCTTTCGATTCTCATATACCTGTTGGTATATCCTTAGCTATACCTTCAAAGCATGTGACCCAACCGTAACCAAGTAGTTTATGATGAGTGCAATATTTGGCTGCTTCAATTCTATAAAAAAAGGTACGAGAGAAATGAAGTAAAACTAAAATACAAATTTGCAAATCGAAGATGTAAAATATTAATCACTAAGTAGTGTGATTCTAGATATTCATTCATTTGAAATTCGGTTGTGTCCAGTTCACTGGAGATTATAGATAATTCTGCATTGCCGTTGTGCAGGGCTCTAGCCTTGGCCCAAGGTTATTCAATCAGATTTATGATCTATCCAATAAAAAGATGGTTATCACATTTGCTGATGACATCGTGCTACAGAGGTTGGCTAACACATCTCACAAAGAAAAGGGCCCCAACTTATTTTCCAAAGCACTAGAAGGCAAAACAAGAAACAAGTATGGGAACTCATCAAGGAGCGAAGCAATCTAGAACTAAGGAGAAATGTATTGACAGTGAGCGCAATCAACCAATGGAACAGTTTGCTTTCAGAAGTTGTGGGTGCTCTTTTAAGAGACTGGACAGCCATTTATCTCCTTTTTGGACAACACTCCAGAAGATAGGCCCAAGATACAGAATGATCTTGACAGATTTGAGCATTGGGTGCTATCTAACAGAAGGAAATTCAATGGTGAAAAAAGTAAGGTTCTACATTTAGGCAAGAAAAACAAAATGCCCAGTATATCTGGTACCTTGCTCAACAGTAGTAACTGTGAGAGGGATCTTGCAGTACTAGTGGACAACCATTTATCGGAGCCACAAATGTCTAGCAGCTGCCAAAAAGTCAGCACAGTTCTAGGCTGCATTAACAGAGGGATAGAATCAAGATCACCACTTTATAAGGCACACTTGGTAAGGCCACACTTGGAATACCACATTCAGGTTTGGTCACCACGATGTAAAAAGGATGTTGAGACTCTAGAAAGAGTGTAGAGAAGAGCAACAAAGATGATTAGGGTCCAAGTCTTCGGAGAGGGACGGCATACAAATCTAAATAATAATAATAATAATAATAATAATAATAATAATTTATGAACAAATGCTGTCAAAGCCAGAATTGAAAAATCGACAAACAATCCAAAGTGCAGACTCTGTAAAGAAACAAATGAAACAATCGATCACATACTCAGCTGCTGCAAAAAGACCGCACAGACTGACTACAAGCACAGACATGATGCTCTGGCACAGATGATCGACTGGAACTTGTGCCGGAACTACCATTTACCAGTGGGGCAAAGAACTGGTGGGATCATAAGCCCCAAAAAGTGGTCGAAAATGAGTAAGCAAAACTACTGTGGCACTTCTGACTGACCGAATTCTGAAGCATAACACACGAGACATCCTAATTGTGGAGAAAAAGAAAGTATGGATCATCGACATCGCAATCCCAGGGGACAGCAGAATTGAGGAGAAGCAGCTAGAGAAATTAGTGAAATACGAAGATCTAAAAATCGAGCTGCAACGACTCTGGCATAAGCCAGTGAAAGTGGTCCCAGTGGTACTTGGCACGCTGGGCGCAGTGCCAAAGGATCTCAGTGGA
This sequence comes from Erythrolamprus reginae, assembly GCF_031021105.1. NCBI lineage: Eukaryota > Metazoa > Chordata > Lepidosauria > Squamata > Dipsadidae > Erythrolamprus > Erythrolamprus reginae. The sequence goes on along the minus strand of NC_091952.1, from coordinate 85,018,287 downwards.
CATTTGAAAACCATCAGAATTGACAAAATCTCCATCTGTCAATTGCAAAAGACCGCTTTACTGGGATGGGTGCTTGGGAAGCACCTGACTGGTGATGAAATACGAAATCCAGCATAGTGATCTCGTTTGCTGTGTTATATAATAATAATTATAATAAGAGGGAACTGGAGGCTAAAATACATGAAGAACGGTTTCAGGAACTGGGTATGTCAGGTTTAATGAAAAGGATTAAAGGATACATGATAGCAGTGTTCCAATATCTCAGGGGTTGCCACAAAGAAGAGGGAGTCAAGCTATTGTCCAAAGAACCTGAAGATAGATCAAGAAGCAATGGGTGGAAACTAATCAAGGAGAGAAACAACTTACAATTAAGGAGAAATTTCCGGACAGAACAATTAATCAGTGGAACAACTTGCTTCCAGAAGTGTGGAACATCTTGCTTCCAGAAGTTGTAAATGCTCCTACACTGGAAGTTTTTAAAAAGATGTTGGATAACCATTTGTCTGAAATTGTGTAGGGTTTCCTGCCTAAGCAGGGGGTTGGACTAGAGAACCTCTAGGGTCCCTTCCAACTGTGTTATTCTAAGGCAATTTTTTATTTTCTAAGAAGACATACAAGGTCCCTTCCAACTCTGTTCTATGTTCCAAAAGTTTGAAGAACAAGAAGACAATTCACACTGATTCTTAAAAGCTTAAAAATTGATGTTTAACCATGATATGCATACAGTCTAGGGACTGGATGGTAACATCAAATGTACAGGTTGAGAACTAGGGACTCCTGAATTAGCTAACCATGAACATGTAGTACTTAGGAACTAAGACACAATGAAATCTTGGCTGCATTACCTGCATCAATATCATAAGAGGTGATCCTTCCATCTGTACTAAATTTCTTACTCTGCAGACTAAAAGGATACATGGCAAAACTGAATTTGGTTCAGCCACAGTCTTGACAAGGGTACCAAAAACCATAAGGCACAACTAAAGAAATTTACAGTACTGCCAAAGCAGAAGCCTAACAATCTACGTAGTATAACAGGCTCTGTTGCACAAAGACCTGCTCTTATTAAAACCGGACAAGATTCAAAACAGTGAGTTGATATCAATCAAAAGGAAGGAACTTCATTTTGAATATTGGGAGGAACTTCCTGATGGTGCTATTAAATAGTTGAAAAGTCTGTGCAGAACAATGATACACTTCTGTTTTTTGGAAATTGTCCAACTTGGGTTGGATGTTAGCAAAGATTAGTTTAGTAAATGTTTGCAGTGAATGGGGGATTAGACTAGGTGACTTTTAGGTCTCTGTCCAATTCACACTTTCTCTGATTTTACTTTCAGTATGTATGTATATATGTATGTATGTTTCCCCATCATGTTTTTCTTCAATTCAAGTTTCATGACATTTCTTTTGATTTCTACTGAATGGATCATACATTGTCACAAAGGGAAGGTGGGAAATAAGAATCCTGCTTTCTAAACAATCAATGAAAGATTTTGTATGCTACAAAGATAAATAAAATATAATCTCTTTCCCCCCCCTATTTATCTTTAATAAAGACTATAATTTTTCAAAAAAATATATCTCATTCTGAATCATTGCTATCCTGACCAATATTTATTGATTTTAATATAAATTTATTAAAATAATAAATATAATATATATACAGTATATATTATATATATATATATAATATTTATATTAATATTAAATAATATATTTAATAATATATATTATATTATGTGTGTGTGTGTGTGTGTGTGTATGTGTATATATATATATATATATATATATATATATATATATTTACGAAAACAAATATATATATATATATATATATATATATATATATATATATATATATATATATATATATATATATATATATATATAAATTCAATATTTATTAATTTTAAAAACACGTTTTCCCATCATGTTTTTCTGACATTTTCTGACATTTCTTTTGGTTTCTATCGAAGGGTGACTAACAGGCAAGTACAGGGATTCTCGTTCGCTCGCCGAAGTTTTCTTCTGCATCATCGTTCCTATAATTCTGATTTTCCTGGAAGAGCCGTGAGTAGTTTTCCTCTTCCGCTCACCGCCCCCCCCGCCCCCCGCCGATTGCAGGATTTCTTGGCGAAAGTTACCAGCCAACGGATTGATCGGCTTCTCGGCTGAAACTCGGCCAAAGGTTCCCAGAGCGAGAATGCCATCGGTATGCATGAAACTTGAAACGGTTCATCTCAAAACCAAATCGATAATCTGATGGGAATTCCAGGATATCATATTTGAACCCAGCCAGAAGGATCCCACTTTCGGTAAAGCCCCTTTCCGCCTTAGCAGATGCTCCCGCCCACCTTCCATTTTCTGGCAGTGACGCGCCTCTGACGTCACGCCGGGTGCTGTAAGACTCCACCCTTCTCCTCCTGACTGTAGCCGCTGGGTCCTAGCGCGTGCCCTGGTTCTTTCCAGCGGCGGTTTGTAAAATGGCAAAGAGAGAAAGAGCTGACAGGAAGCTAATGTTGCGATTTTTTTTATTTTTTTTTAGAAAGGCATATCTCTCGCACGATTTTGATATGGGGGGGGGGGGGCGCCTAAGGACACAATCCCTTTGCGAATAGAGTAGAATAGAGTAGAATAGAGTTTTTATTGGCCAAGTGTGATTGGACACACAAGGAATTTGTCTTGGTGCATATGCTCTCAACGTACATAAAATAAAATATACATTTGTCAAGAATCATGTGGTACAACACTTAATGATTGTCATAGGGGTCAAATAAGCAATGAAGAAGCAATATTAATAAAAATCTTAGGATATACGCAACAAGTTATAGTCATACAGTCAACATGGGAGGAAATGGGTGATAGGAATGATGAGAAAAACTAGTAGAATAGAAGTGCAGATTTAGTAGAAAGTCTGACAGTGTTGAGGGAATTATTTGTTTAGTAGAGTGATGGCATTCGGGAAAAAACTGTTCTTGTGTCTAGTTGTCTTGGTGTGCAGTGCTCTGTAGCGACGTTTTGAGGGTAGGAGTTGAAACAATTTGTGTCCAGGATGTGAGGGGTCAGTAAATATTTTACCCGCCCTCTTTTTGACTCCTGCAGTATACAGGTCCTCAATGGAAGGCAGGTTGGCAGCAATTGTTTTTTCTGCAATTCTGATTATCCTCTGAAGTCTGTGTCGGTCCTGTTGGGTTGCAGCACCAAACCAGACAGTTATAGAGGTGCAGATGACAGACTCAATGATTCCTCTGTAGAACTGAATCAGCAGCTCCTTGGGCAGTTTGAGCTTCCTGAGCTGGCGCAGAAAGAACATTCTTTGTTGTGCTTTTTTGATGATGTTTTTGATGTTAGGTGACCATTTTAGGTCTTGAGATATGATAGAATCGCATCCAGTATCTAGAAAACTACAGTATTACAAAATAGTTCACTACCAGACTCTGTAGTATCATCCCCTAACCCCCAACACTCTTAGACTATCTACATTTATTATTATTATTTATTATTATTATTATTCATTAGATTTGTATGCTGCCCCTCTCCAGAGACTCGGAGCGGCTCACAACAACAAAACACAGTACAAATCCAATAATTAAAAAATAGTTATAAACCTTAATATAAAAACAATCATACACCCCAAACAAACCATACATAAAACGGAACAGCCAAGGGGAGTCAATTTCTCCATGCCAGGAGGCAAAGGTGGGTTTTTAAGAGATTGCGAAAGACAAGGAGGGTGGGGGCAGTCCTGATCTCTGGAGGGAGTTGATTCCAGAGGGTCGGGGCCGCCACAGAGAAGGCTCTTCCCCTGGGTCCCGCCAAACAACATTGTTTAGTCGGCGGGACCCGGAGAAGGCCAACTCTGTGGGACCTAACCGGTCGCTGGGATTCGTGCGGCAGAAGACAGTCCCGGAGATATTCTGGTCTGATGCCAAGAAGGGCTTGACCTCACCAGGTTCCTAAGAGGTCAGTAAGGGGCGTACATAAGTGCACCAGAGTGCCTACCGTCCCCTGTCCTGTAGTCTCTCCCATATCTCATATATCTTCTCTTCTATCCTTATATCTTTTTCTGCTCTTCTGTCATAGTTATATTTTACTCCTTTATTTTCTCCTCTATTCTCCCTTTAATACATTCTACCTGATTATATCCTCTATAACCCTCATTGTGTATTATTGCCTATTGGGCAAAACAAACAAACAAACAAATAAAAATGCACAGGTACAGTATATGTGGTACAATGCTCAACAGTAGTAACTGTGAGAGAGATCTTGGAGTCCTAGTGGACAACCATTTCAATATGAGCCAGCAGTGTGCAGCAGCTGCCAAAAAAGCCAACACAGTTCTAGCCTGCATTAACAGAGGGATAGAATAAAGATCATGTGAATCCCACTTTATAAGGCCTTGGTAAGGCCACACTTGGAATACTGCATTCAGTTTTGGTTGCCATGATGCAAAACAGATATTGAGACTCTAGAAAAAGTGCAGAGAAGAGCAACAAAGGTGATTAGGGGACTGGAGGGGACTAAAACATAATGAAGAATGGTTGCAGGAACTGGGCATGGCTAGTTTAATGAAGAGAAGGACCAGGGGAGACGTGATAGAAGTGTTCCATTATCTCAGGGGTTGCCACAAAGAAGAAGGAGTCAACCTATTCTCCAAAGCACCTGAGGGTAGAACAAGAAGCAATGAGTGGAAACTAAACAAGGAGAGAAGTAACTTAGAATTGAGGAAAAATTTCCTGACAGTCAGAAGGATTGATCAGTAGAACGGCTTGCCTCCAGAAGTTGTGAATGCCCCAACACTGGAAGTTTTTAAGCAGATGTTGGATATCCCTCTGTCTGAAGTAGTGTAGGGTTTCCTGCCTAATCAGGGGGTTGGACTAGAAGACCTCCAAGGTCCCTTCAAACTCTGTTGTTGTTGTTATCACAGCAAACTATTACCATCATAATTCACTAGCAAATCACTAACAAATTATTACTGTCATGGTTCTAACTATGTTGTGGGCGGCTCTGGGGTTAAAAAGCAGAACCAGAATCAGGACACAAAGTTTTATGTGGGAACTTTTTTTTTTTTTTTTGCATTTTGTGTGGGAACCAATGGCAGTTATTATCAAACAGACGATATTTGTCTGCAAAGCCATGAAGATTTATTATTTCTTACTATTTGCAGATTTTCTTTCTGCTGCCACAGTGGATGTCGTGGATGCTTGGTGTAAATTCTGATGATTGCCTGTAGAAATTGCATTGAAAAGTTAGATCGCATTTGCCTGGCCAAAGTAAGCAATTGAAATCATTAGTAGAAAAAAACACCCTGCAAAATTGGCCCATGTCTTGAATCCTCCTGGTTTTGCATAATAGCCACCTGCTATTACTATTAAAACACAAAACACATCGAGTGGCACCCAGAATAAGCCATTAGAACCAGTGGTGGGTTGCTATTGGTTCAACCCAGTACTGCAAACTGGTAGTGGTGGTGGTGGGAGGCTCTGCCCCATCCGCCCGGATGTCATCAAAAAATGCTCTACGCATGTGCAGAACCATTGCGCGTGTGTGCTCCCATTCCCCAACCAGTAGCAAAGGTAAGTGGGTCCCACTACCAATTAGAAGTACAGTACATTTTCCAGCTATATAGAACAAGTACCAGAATTGCTAGACAGAATTTCCGTATACTGTAATTCAGAAAACATCAAGTATGAAGCACGTTGCTGTCAATCTAGAATACACTTTTAAAATCTACAAATATGTGTAGTTCTACCTTAGCTTAGATCTACAAATATGTGTAGTTCTACCTTAGTTTAGTTCTAAATCCAATATTCTGAAAATAAAAGAATTAAATGTAATAAGGAAAAATGGTGAGTGATTGCATTTTAATAAAAGATAAGAGAAGCAGGAAAGGCTACAAAGAGGATCAGAAGATTGGGAAAAAAATTCTGAAAAGGTGTCATAAATTATCTGTGCAACTTTCTTTACTTGGGGCGGCCTTTGAAGACTTCTGGGAAACTGCAGATAAAACATAACAAGATTTTGCATTGGATGCCACTGTTCAAAGTCTTTAATGATTGATCCCTAGAGAGTTGCACAATTGTCTCCTTTGAACTGAATTTACCTGCCCTGTGATTTAATCAAGTGAAGTTGCTTAAGAGGTAAGAGAGGAAATTATCTAGCCCGGGATGTCATACTCATGTCAATGCTGCGGTATCACGTGACGTATCAGGATTTCCTTCCCCCCTTTGCTAAATCAGGTGTGGGCATGGACAGCATATGATGCCGGCAGCCCAGAGCTAATCTAGCTCTTTTAAATGGCTATCTCTGTCCTGAATTTCAGACTGTATTCATGATGGACATCTCAAGAAAACCAGTCCAGAATGAGAAATGAGATGGTTTTCCATAACGTAAAAGGGTTCAAATGGAATACAGTGTTCCCTCGCTTTTTGCGGGGGATGCGTTCCGAGACCACCCGCGAAAGTCGAATTTCCGCGAAGTAGAGATACGGAAGTAAATACACTATTTTTGGCTATGAACAGTATCATAAGCCTTCCCTTAACACTTTAAACCCCTAAATTGCAATTTTCCATTCCCTTAGCAACCATTCAGATTATTACTCACCATGTTTATTTATTAAAGTTTATTAAAAAAAATATTTATTAAAGGCAAACAAAAGTTTGGCGATAACATATGACGTCATTGGGTGGGAAAAACCATGGTATAGGGAAAAAACCCGCAAAGTATTTTTTAATTAATATTTTTGGAAAACCGTGGTATAGATTTTCCGCAAAGTTCGAACCCGCGAAAATCGAGGGAACACTGTATTACTCTGCATATATCATACAAACAATTTTTCTGTTCTTCTGTTGTTTTAAAAACAGAAGTATTTATATGGTACGGTAAACAAATTTTAATAAAATTTTCAACTGCTAATGATTGCTTTTAGAGGAGTTATATATGTATTATATTCATTCTTCACATTTTCATAAACAGATTGATGCACATACGGTTTATTTAAAAAACATCTGTTAGTTTTGTACAAATGTATTGTGTGCTGCCAATTTCTTGGAATTCACCTAAAACTAACCCTTTGTCACTTTTCAGGCCATCTAGTTGACTATTGCTGCTCCTGAGAACCATAACGAAATCCTCTGAAATTTTGAAAGGCCTATATTGAATTATAACTATATTTTAGTCCAGTGGTGGGCTACGAGCCGGAATGCTAAATTGTGCTCGCTACCACGGCTCATCAGGTGTTGGGCGAAACACGAACCTACTGGGCCCACCAGAAGTTGGGAAACAGGCCGTTTCCGGCCTCCGAGGGGTGTGGGAAGCTGTTTTAAGCTCTTCCCCGGCATTGAATTATGGGTGTTGGCACTCGCGCATGTGTGATAGTGCGTGTGCACGCTCTTCTGGCACCTGAGGAAAAAAACATTCGCCACCACTGGATTAGGCCATGCTTATTTGTTTTATCTGCTTCCTCACTTTCTTGGTTTATATAATCTCATAGGTCTATTTATTGCAAGATGCTGCCTGATGCTTCTGCCATCCAGAGTAGAAATAGGTACCATGCTAGAAACCAGAAGCCTGGGTTGTAGGCCCTCTCCCTTCTCCTTTAGGCATGAAAGCCACCTGACTGACGTTGGTCCAGTGACTTTTTCTGACTCAGAATTGAGTCAATGTCAACCACCTCTGCAAATCTCGGGGCAAGAAGATTGCCAAGTCTTAGCTAACCATTATGCAGCAAATAGCATTGACTCAAATGCCACCTGCTGAAAAAGAATACGTAATTAGTAAAATGAGTGAGCTTGATGCAGTGATGAAGGCATCAGGCTTGAAACCAGGAGGTTGTGAGCTAGGGCAGTGTTTCCCAGCCTTGGCAACTTGAAGATATTTGGACTTCAACTCCCAGAATTCTGGGAGTTGAAGTCCAAATATCTCCAAATTGCCATGGTTGGGAAACACTGAGCTAGGGAGTCTGTTTAGCTTTTGCAACAACTGCTTTCTCTCTTAGTTTCCCCTTAGTAGGAAAGTCGAGCCAGTGACTCTCTGCCCAACCTATCTCCCAGGCCTGGTTTTTGTGAGAAAGGCGTATTTGGGTCCGTTGAGTTACTTATACCAAATTATAAAATTATATAAACAAACAAAGTAGGTAAATCCCGAATTTAATTAAGATAGAAGCCGCAGTGGCAACAGTTTTGGGGGGAATAGTATAAGCCACATCCGCAATTCTTCATTAGGTTTTTAATGCGCCACGATGCGGTAAAAGAAAAGGCTGACATCGGGGTCAACCACCCTCAGCTGAAGTCGTGGAACAGAGAGAGAGAGATCCGTTTAAGAAAAAAGAATATCCCGGGGTTAAAAAAAAAAAAGCAACTTGAAATCCTTAAAGCTTCGCAGTGCTCAGTGCGCCTGCTCCGGAGGGGTGGGAATCCCCGGCGCATGCGTAGAGCTCCGACAGCGGTGGCTTCTTTCGTAGGGAGCGAAGAACGTCTTGGTGTCTCGGCGGGTCAGTCAGCCTCCAGCGGGGGCGTCGTCGTCCATTTCGGATGTAACGCGGGAGCTGCCGCAGCCGCTTTTTGGAAAGCCCCGTCGTCAAAAGGGCTGGAGAAGAGGGGACGTATGCCGGACAGGGTGTGAGAGCGGGCCGCCGGCGGTGGTGGTGGTGGTCCGCAGCCGCTTCGCTTCGGGGAGACGTCCGGAGGGGTGAGTGCGGGGCGGGGGGGGGGAAAGCGGGGCTGTGCCATGGCTTCATCTGGTGGACTCCGGAGGGAGGGGGGAGAGAGAGAGAGGAAAAAAAGGTGCGGGAGGGCCCGGGAAAGAAGTGGGGCAGCAGGGAGGGGGGGAGGGAAGTGGGGGGCTGCAGTCCCCTCTTCTCCCCCCCCTCCCATGGCAAAGACTGGAGCTATCGCCTACCCTCCGGGCTAGAGCGAGGCTTTAATCGGACCTTCGCCTTCCCTGCGCGGCGCGGGCATTCGCCTCCCTCTCGCAAAGCCCTTCCCTTCCGCTCCATTTTGCTTCCCCCCCACCCCCTGCTGCCTTGTCCTCCAAAGGCGGAAAAGCTTTTGATCCCGAGTTAGGAAAAGAGCCCGGTGGCTTGGAAGACTCCTCGGGGCCCCGCGGTGGGTGGCTGGGAAGGGTGTCGGTAGGGTACGTTTAGTAGCAAAAGGAACGAAGAAGAAAGAGAGAGAGAGAGAGAGAGAGAGAGAGAGAAGGAAGCGAAGCCGCTTCCTTCCCTTTTTTTTTACGTATTATAAAGTTCTCCTCCTGTTTTAGCTGTAAACAGGCCCTCCGGTGACTCTGGCGGACATCCTGTTTGTTATAAAAGTTGTTCTTCGGATTGCTGCGGCTTCCAAATGTCTCTCCTACTCCCCCCACCCTTTGACTTCAATTTCTTCGTGTCTTCTTTGGGCTTTGGATCATTTCTGATCGTGGTTGTCAGTTCTCACCCTCCCCCACCCCCCATGAGTTCCTATTCCTGATAATGATGATGATAATAATAATAATAATAATAATAATAATAATTATTATTATTATTATTATTATTATTATTATTATTATGTCAATACAACTCAGCAAACGAGATCACTATGCTGGATTTCATATTTCATCACCAGTTGGGCGCTTCCCAAGCACCTAGGACTAATTATTATTATTATTATCATTATTATTATTATTATTATTATGTCAATACAACTCAGCAAACAAGATCACTATGCTGGATTTCGTATTTCATCACCAGTCGGGCCCTTCCCAAGCACCTAGGACTGCGTGATGTAGCGGCGAATTATGTGTGCCAATCTCAATAAAGCAGCGTTTTGCAATTGACAGATGGAGATTTTGTCAATTCCAATGGTTTTCAAATGTCCGCTGAGATCCTTTGGCACTGCGCACAGCGTGCCAAGTACCACTGGGACCACTTTCACTGGCTTATGCCAGAGTCGTTGCAGCTCGATTTTTAGATCTTTGTATTTCACTAATTTCTCTAGCTGCTTCTCCTCAATTCTGCTGTCCCCTGGGATTGCGATGTCGATGTTCCATACTTTCTTTTTCTCCACAATTAGGATGTCTGGTGTGTTATGCTTCAGAATTCGGTCAGTCTGAAGTTGGAAGTCCCACAGTAGTTTTGCTTGCTCATTTTTGACCACTTTTTCGGGCTTATGATCCCACCAGTTCTTTGCCCCACTGGTAAATGGTAGTTCCGGCACAAGTTCCAGTGGATCATCTGTGCCACAGCATCATGTCTATGCTTGTAGTCACTCTGTGCGATCTTTTTGCAGCAGCTGAGTATGTGATCGATTGTTTCATCTGTATCCTTACAGAGTCTGCACTTATTATTATTATTATTATTATTATTATTATTATTATTATTAATTAGATTTGTATGCCACCCCTCGCTGAGGACTCAGAATGGCTCACAACAGCAAAGCACAATGTACAAATCTAATGTTAAAAGAAATTTAAAACCCTTCTTACAAAAAACAATCACGCAACCTAACGAACCATACATAAATGATGGGTGACAAATGTTAAAAGTTGGAGGGCTTCACTGACAACCTGGCGGGTTTAGGGAATCTATACTGCTCAAAAATAAATAAATAAAGGGAACACTCAAATAACACATCTTAGATCCGAATGAAATATTCTCATTGGATATTTGTTCTGTACAAAGTTGAATGTGCACAACAGAATGGGAAATTGATTGTCAGTCAGTGTTGCTTCCTAAGTGGACAGTTTGATTTCACAGAAGTTTGATTTATTGGAAAATATATTGTGTTGTTTAAGTGTTCCCTTTATTTTTTTTGAGCAGTGTTAGTGCCAGAGGTCTTCAAACTTGGCAACTTTAAGACTTGTGGAGTTCAACTTGTGAATTGAAATCCATAAGTCTTCTAGTTTGATTTACTGGGATATATATTGTGTTGTTTAAGTGTTCCCTTTATTTTTTGAGTAGTGTATTTTATTTATTGATTTGTCGAACACGTATAGGATAGTAGTTTTTATAAGCAATAACGTAAGTAGAAAGCAGTGATAAAAGAAGACAATAGGACAGTAGGACACTTGGAGATGGTACACTGGGTGCACTTGGACATGGTACACTTATGCACGCCCCTTAATCTTTTTAGCTTTTGCAACAACCGCTTTCCCTCTCTTTGGTTGTGTATTTTTAACAGTTTTGTTTCCCTGAGGATCCCTGTCTCGGAAGGCAACCATTTTTGGCTTGCTAAACGTCAGGGTAGGCAAAGTTGGCTCTTCTATGACTTGTGGACTCCCAGAATTCCTGAGCTGATTATGCTAGCTTGGGGATTCTGAGAGTTGAAGTCCACATGTCATAGAAGAGCCAAATTTGCCTACCCCTGCTGAACACAGTAGCAGTAGGATTTAGTTATATACCATGTCAGAGTGCTTTACAGCTCTCTCTTAAGTGGTTTATAGAGTTGGCGTATTGCCACCCCCAACAATCTGGGCCCTCATTTTACCAATCGCAGAAGGATGGAAGGCTGAGTCAACCTTGAGCTGGTGCTGAGACTCAATGGTGAGATTCAAACTGCCCAACAGCTGGCAGTCAGCAGAAGTAGGCTACATTCTGATCACCACGCCATCGCGGCTCTAGTAATAAAGGGGATAAATTAAAAAGAGCAAATAGTGTGCAGGTAATCCCTCTATTTATAACCACAATTGATCCCCAAATTACTACTTGTTAAGTGAAACATTTGTTAAGTGAATTTTGCTCCATTTTGCGACCTTTCTTGACACGGTTGTTAAGTGAACTGCTTCCGTTGTTAAATGAGTAACACGGTTAAGTCAATCCGACTTCCCCGTTGACTTTGCTTGTCAGAAGGTCATAAAAGGTGATCACCTTGAATTTTTATCGTGTGACCATAGGGATGATGCAACGGTCATAAATGTGAAAAACAGTCATAAGTCACTTTTTTTCAGTGTCGTAAATTTGAACAGTCACTAAATAAACTGTTGTAAGTCGAGGATTATCTGTATATCAAATGCTCCTGCCTTGTTCAATTAGCCTACCTGCCTTTAAAGGTCTGTGGGGAGGGTTGCCCAAATATTGAGTGTGGGAGTAAGTGAGATGTTGGAGTAAGTGATTTTTTTTCTCCTAGCATTTACTGTATGAGTTTCTATGTAGCCTTGCATTTTGGTTTTTATACTTTGTTTTATTATGTAGTCTTGATTTGTACTATCATTTATGATGTATACTCCCTGAATTATGTGCAAAGTAGCTGTAATAATTAAAAACAACCACTGGGAAATTCCTTATACTGTATGTACTGGGAGTAAGGAAAGATGTCATCAACTTAGAACAAAATAGGGGGAAGATAATTAGGAAAAAGAACCAGTGCCTTCTCAGTCTTGCAGATTAGATGTTTTGTCATGGAAAAAAAGCTCCATAGTAACTTAGCTGAAAAATAAAACATTTGTCTTAGGTAGAAAATGATGTACAAATGCTACATTCAACTCTAAGAACTCTAATTTGTAAAACCTGGCTTAGGAGAAAGAGATTGATCATTCTGATGGTTACTGATGAAAAAGCAGAGGTGGGCAAGTGAAAAAATACCTGTGATATAAATGTCTACAGCATATGTACTAATATGTAAGGCCATAATGCAAATAAAAAATATGGAGTTTGTGTTATGACATTACACTACACATTTCATCATTTTGGGGTTGCCACGGCTATCTGCAAATGCTAGTGTTAAAATTAGAAAATATTAAAATAGTGTTGCTAATTGGTAGAAAATGGCAGAATTGAGTAACTACAGTGGTACCTCTACTTATGAACTTAATTTGTGCTGTGACTAGGTTCTTAAGTAGAAAAGTTTGTAAGAGTTTTCCCGATAGGAATCAATGTAAAAGCAGATAATGTGTGCGATTGGGGAAACCACAGGAAGGATGGAGGCCCTGTTACCTCCCAGGAGATTCCTAGAGAGGCCCCATTGAGGCTTCTCCCCACCTTTTCTGGTCCTGTTTCTTCCTATGAGATTCCTAGAGAGGCCCCACGGAAGCTTCTCCTTGCCTTTTCCGGCCCTATTTCCTTCCAGGAGATTCCTAGAGGCCCCACAGAGGCTTCTCCCTGCCTTTTCCAGCCCTGATTCCTCCCAGGAGATTCCAAAAGCGGCCCCATGGAGGCTTCTCTCCACCTTTTCTGGTCCTGTTTCCTCCCAGGAGATTCCTAGAGAGACCCCACGGAGGCTTCTCCCCACCTTTTCTGGCACTGTTTCCTCCCAGGAGATTCCTAGAGAGGCCCCATGGATGCTTCTCCCTGCCTTTTTTGGTTACAATTTCAGAGGCTCTGGTTTGTAAGTGGAAAATGGTTCTTGAGAAGAAGCAAAAAAATCTTGAACACCCTCTTCTTATCTAGAAAAGTTAGTAAGTAGAGACGTACTTAGGTAGAGGTATCACTGTACTAGTTTATAGTAAAACAAACCCCAACACGTTCTTTTTTGTCTCTAAATTTTTTCCAATATAAATTACTAGAAAATTAAATGATTGAATATAGAAATCAGGAACTCTTCTGTAGACATCTACTTTAAAAGTTTAGACTTTATTTCCATACAAGATCTCTTAAAATATGTGGGTTTCTTTTCTTGCATACTTTGTGCTTTCCTTTAAGTCAGTATTGACTTCTAGTGACAGCCAGGACAAGTCCCTGCAATTTCCTTGGCAAGATTTTTGGAAGTGTTTTGCCATTGCCTAGGGCTGAGCCGAGAGTGACTAGCTCAAGCTGGCTTTGCCCAAAGGGGAACCCACAGTCTCCTGGTTTCTAGCTTCTTTCTTTAACCACTCCACCAAATGTACTTATAATTGGCCATAGAATGTTTTTTTTCTGCGATTAAAAGTATAACCCACATCCTGTGAGCTTCTGTCTATTCAAGTATGTATGTATAATTTATACCCATACGAAGAATGGCTGTATGTCACTAGCCATGTTCCCCCCCAAAATAAGACCGAGCGTTATATTTTTACTCAAAAGATACATTAGGCCTTATTTTCCAGATAAGTCTTATTTTTGGGAAAACACATAAATGTTTCCGTCTGGCTGACAGTCTTAACTGGGGCTTATTTGGGGGGTAAGGATTATATTCCAAGCAGCCTGAAAAATCATGCTAGCGCTTATTTTCTGGTTGGGTCTTATTTTCGAAGAAATGCGGTATGTAGTGTGTGTATCGGCAGCACCCTCCCAGTTGCACTCTGCATTATCCATCCACAGGTACTCATGCCATATCAGATACCTATAAGCTCTCCACATTAGGCAGCAGCCACTCCTCCACACCTGGTGCAATTGTACCATGCTATCCATCGCGTGCCTTTCCGCAGTTGGCACCAGCCCACTCCGCCCAACCGCATTCATGCCTTGCTGCAGGAATTGTTTACGTAGCCACCCACCAGCCTGTTTGTGAGCCACTTAGGACTACTTCAACGCAATTTCTACTTTGTCTGGATATAATCTCAATTAATTAAGGCTAGGTAAAATTCATTATGTTGTCTGCAGACTGCTTTAAAAGCAGATATAAAAATAAATAAATCTGTCATCACCAGTAGTAGAGTAATGCAATCAGGAATTCTGCTTAACATTTCCCAGTAGTTTCAAGGAGAAAAAAGACTCATCAGAGGTCTGAAGGCCTTTTTAGGCTGAAGATGACTGCAAACTCCCAGCACGAATCCCAGCGGCCGATAAGGTCCCACAGAGTTGGCCTTCTCCTGGTCCCGTCAACCAAACAATGTTGTTTGGTGGGCCCCAGGGGAAGAGCCTTCTCTGTGGCGGCCCCGGCCCTCTGGAACCAACTCCCCCCAGAGATTAGAACGGCCCCCACCCTCCTTGTCTTTCGCAAATTACTAAAGACCCACCTTTGTCGCCAGGCATGGGGGAGTTAAGTTATTCTTTCCCCCTAGGCTATTACAAGTTATGCATGGTATGTTTGTGTGTATGTTTGGTTTTTTATAATAAGGGTTTTTAGTTGTTTTATTAATTGGATTGTTCATGTTGTTTTACCATTGTTGTTAGCCGCCCCAAATCTGCGGAGAGGGGCGGCATACAAATCCAATAAATAAAATAAAAATATATAAACTCAAGGTAAAGTTATTGTAAGAGTCTTGATCTTAGCAAAATGTACAATCCTCACAAAATGATGGCTTAAACCAACTTTGTGAGAAACTCAGAAGATAAAGATAAAATAGCCTCCAAATTCATGGACAATTCCAATAATGTACAGTCTACTTCCCATGGATATGAAACATTCTTCTTTATGAACCAAATGTGTCCATCCACCCATTTCACAAAGAGGTACTCTGGGCAGCATACAACAATCAAATAAAACCACAAATATTTTAAAGATGTAAAATTCACATTAAAAGATAATTTATAAAATATATATGTCTAAAACTTTTAGGCAGAGCGAGAATAGAAGTGGCTATCTCAGCAATAAAGCCATCAAGGTATGTCTTCAGAGCTGCAGATCTGATAAGGTAAACAGGTCTTGATGGATTTCTGGAATGTCAAGAGATGGAGCCAATATAATCTTGGAGGAAGAATGTTCCATGTGGCAGGCACCAAGGCAGAGAAGACACATCTCCTGGAACCTATCAAATGTGGGTTCCTAGCCGATGATTCATGTGACATACCTTGTCTGGCAGATCCCCTGTGATATGCTACTTTAATCAGGGAGAGGCGCTCCCTCAGTCCATGCCACAAAGGGCTTTCAAGGTTAAACCAGCATCTTGAATTGGATCTGGGAATAAACTGGCAACCAAACTGCAGCTTGTGGAGCAGAGGTATAGCTTGCACTGTTCCATGCATGCACATACCTTGCTTCTCATTGTCAGCTTGGGCTTTCCAGGCATTCTTCGGTATCTACGTTATATCCATTGTTTATAAGACAAATTACTGAAAATAATAATAATAATAATAATAATAATAATAATAATAATAATAATAATTTATTAGATTTGTATGCCGCCCCTCTTCGAAGATTTGGGGCAGCTCACAACAATAATAAAAAACAATATTATAGTGAAACAAATCTAATATTAAAAAAGAAGCATATAAAACCCTATCATATTTAAAAACCAAGCAACACATACATACCAAACATAAAATATAAAAAAACCCTGGGGGAAAGGTGTCTCAACTCCCCCATGCCTGGCGGTATAGGTGGGTCTTGAGTAGTTTACGAAAGACAAGGAGGGTGGGGGCAGTTCTAATCTCCATAGGGAGTTGATTCCAGAGGGCTGGGACCGCCACAGAGAAGGCTCTTCCCCTGGGGTCCGCCAAACGACATTGTTAATAGTCGACGGGACCCAGAGAAAGCCAACTCTGTGGGACCTTATCGGTCGCTGGGATTCGTGTGGTAGCAGGTGATTCCAGAGGTACTCTGGTCCAATGCCACGTAAGGCTTTAAAAGTCATAACCAACACTTTGAATTGTGACTGGAAATTGATCGGCAGCCAATGCAGGCCGTGGAGTGTTGTAGAAACGTGGGCGAATCTGGGAAGCCCCACGAAGGCTCTCGTGTTCTGCACGATCTGAAGTTTCCGAACACTTTTGAAAGGTAGCCCCATGTAGAGAGCGTTGCAGTAATCGAACCTCGAGGTGATGAGGGCATGAGCAACTGTGAGCAATAATTCTCCGTACTGAAGGAGCGGGTCCAGCAGTCACATGGGTTGCTCATGTCCAATCCGGTGGAACTGAGCCTAGTATTAAAAAAGCTTGCCGGATCCGCCCCTTCCCCAGAATTCGCTCAGTTCGCATATCCTGCGGTTGTATTGTGATAGCTCGTTCAACATTCTAACACCTTCCCTTCGATCTTTTCCTTCAAAAAGTAGTAAGATTTATTGTCTTTAATTATTTACTTGCACTAATTGCGCCAGCCGTTTAAAAGAAAAAAAGAAAAAAAGCGGCTAGGCTTTTTTCCTTGGGAGAAGTTGCGGTTTCGTTTTCCCCCGGCGGTTTTGCCGGTTACGATTCCTGCGGCCGCTTGTGGATTCTTCTAATCCTTTGGCCTGGAGGTCCTGGTGCAAGTATTTATCTATTGAATTATTGATTATTTATTGTATACAAAAATATTTAAGGGCTTAAGAAATACCTCCTGCGGAGTGAGACGCCTTCTAGTCTCCTGGACTTAGTCGATCGCTTCCCCTTTAAGAAATTTTACGGAGCGATTTTTTTCGGCGCGAAGGCCTTCGCGCCCTTTTTAAATCTAGGCCTCTCGTGTTGGCCCCCTGCCAGCCGTGTAGGCCTCAGTCCACCGCGTGGATCCCGGAGCGGGCCTTGGGGGTCCCAGGCTAAATTCTCCACCGGCTAAGCCTCCAACCAGAGTGCCTTGGTTTACTTAATTATAAAGTTTAGGGAGGCTGGCCCCGCTGGGTTTGGGGGCACGAACTCTGGGTTTGCCCAGATTGTCCTCAAGTTTCAGCAGCTTCGAGGCCTCGAAGCAGGATCCATTCCTCTTGGGAAGTCCTTGAAATTCTTCTCCTTATTATTCAGTTATTGGCTCAGCCTTGTCTTCTGTTAATTGTCAGACTATGGCTACTTTTCCCAAGAGAGGCACAACTAAAGGTCCCAGAGAGGCCAGGCCTACAGGCGATGAGATTACTAGTATCCCCCAGGCCTCTTCCTCCTCTTCTCCAGGGGCCCGCCCCTCGACCAAGGTCACCAGGGCCGAGAAGAGAAGGGACCTAGCCCTACAAAAAATCCATGACAAATCAGCAAAACGTTTGAAAGTGCAGGCCCAAGTAATCAGTAGTCAAGACCCCCCAGAGGCTTCTAGTCTGCCTCCTTCTGGGGTCCCTGTGTTATCTCTGGATGAGCCAAACCTAGACAGACCCCAACCTAACCTATGGGGCATAGGTCCAGAGGAACCAGATATTATTGAAGATTCCCCCCAGCCAGGATCCTCCCAGGCCTTTAGGGATTCTTCTGCCATTTCTGCTGACATTTCCAGTTTACCTCCTGAGTTCCAGTCTATTTTTGCTGTGTTGTCCAAAGCCATTGATGCCAAACTCTCCACCATCAATGAGCTTCCCTTACCTCTTCCTCCTTCTCGCTCCTCCCGCCCCTTGGGTTCTCCCCCAGCGGTCAGAGCTCCTATTCAGGATGATTCAGATTCCTCCCAGGATGAATATGAGGATATAGAGGATGATGAGGATGCCTTTCAAGGCCTATCAGATGATGAGGAATCCCAAATAAAGGTTCCTCCTCCTATTACTATTTTTCCTTCTCAATTATTCAAATCTCTCCTCCTCAAAGCTAGAATTTCTACGGGATTAGCGGCCCAGGAGAAACAAGCCTCCACTTCCACTGATCCCCCGGAGGAGAATTTACCTTACTTCACAGAGGAACAGGAGGATAACGAGGTAATTCCTATGCCTAAGTTGTTTAAAGATGCTTTACTCAAACAGTGGGAATTTCCAGCCTCTGGCCTTAATCCCTCCACCAAGGACAGAAAGTTGTACAAACTTTCCTCTTCCTATGAAGAGCTTCTATCCTTTCCCAAACCGGATGAACCTGTCAAGATTCTTCACTCGGCAGCGGCTGTGCCAGGCGAGGCGGAGGAAGTCCTCCGCCCAGAGGACAAGCGCATTGAGCAAATGCTCAAAAGAGGATTCACCGCTGATTCCTGGGCCACTAAAAGCTCTGCAGCGGCTTCCTTTTTCTCCAGAGCCATGCTGCTGTGGCTTCGCCAACTTCAACAGCATATTCCTCCCGATGACTTGAGAGGTCAACAAGACTTCAACAAGGTTTTTGCAGCTGCCCAGTACGTGGCTGATGCCACCTTGCAATCTACTAGATTTTCTGCTAAGTCTATTGCAGCTTCTACTACGGCAAGAAGACTCCTATGGATTCGCCCTTGGCAAGCGGGAGTTCGCCAAAAGTGGCAGTTATCCCAGGGTCCCTTAAAGCGCGACCTTCTCTTCGGTGATCTTCTGGATCCACTCCTCACGGAAACCACGGACAAGAAGAAAGTTTTGGGTCCAACCACAAAAAAGGCTACCAAAACGCAGTCCTTTCGTCGCCCAGGGCGCCAGCAAGATCAAGCGGCTTCCTACCAGAGATCTCCAGGTCAGTATTCCCCCCGCTTTCGTTCCCAAGGTAGGAACTCCAGGGGTAGAGGTTTTCGCTTCCAAAGGGGAGCTTCCTCTAACAGGGCTTCAAAAAAACCTAGATGGTAATCCTACCTCTATTCCCATAGGGGGTCGCCTAGCTCATTTCGCCTCTAATTGGCGTCTCACCTCCAAGGACCCTTGGGTCATTGACACTGTTCAAACAGGCCTTCTTTTAGAATTTATTTCTCCTCCCCCTAAACGTTTTATTTCCTGCCCTTCTCCCAGGTCATCCTCAGATTGTAACCGTATGGAGGAGGCCATTTCTCATCTATTGTCCATCAGAGCCATTCAACCGGTCCCTTCCGGTCAGAAGGGCCTAGGTTTTTACTCCATCCTATTTATGGTTCCAAAGTCCTCCGGAGGTTGGAGAGCTATTTTGGATTTAAAGAAACTAAATTTATTCATCAAATATAGGAAGTTTAAGATGCACTCCTTGTCTTCTATTTTGGCCGCCATTCACTCGGGAGATTTCATGGTCTCCTTAGACCTCTCTGAGGCCTACCTTCACATTCCTATAGCCAAATGCCACAGAAAATTTTTACGTTTTTCCTTTCAAGGCAGGCATTTCCAGTATAGGGCGATGCCATTTGGCCTTTCCTCGGCCCCTCGGGTCTTTACAAAGCTCTTGGGGTCCCTGGCGGCCTATATCAGGGCGTTTCCCATCCACATTTTATGTTATCTTGATGATATTTTAATTCATGGGAACTCCCTAGAGAAAGTGAAAACAGACCTTTCTGTCACCATGTCAGTCCTTCAGGACCATGGATTTTCCATCAACTTTGATAAGAGCCACCTCCAACCCTCCACATCCATTTCTCACCTGGGGTCCATTATTGATTCAGAATCCTCCCAGGTTTTTCTCTCTCCCGAGAGAAAACTCAGTATAGTGGAGTTAATTTCTAACATTTTATCTAATTCTTCAGTTTCCATAGTCACTCTATCTTCCCTTTTGGGGAAGATGGTGTCATGCATAGGCATCATTCCCTGGGCTCGCCTTCATGCTAGGGAACTCCAGTGGCTCCTGTTACCTTTTCAGAGATCAGGGCACAGCAACTCAAATCGACGCATTGTCATCCCACTGAGTGTTCGCAGATCCTTCAAGTGGTGGAAGTCTCCGGCCATGGACAGAGGATCCCCGTTCAGGTGCCCGGATCAATTTGTCATCACCACAGATGCCAGTCTATCGGGATGGGGCGCCCACGCCCAGGGGATGATAGCCCAGGGCACGTGGTCCCCGGAGGAAGCTTCCAGGCCAATCAATTGGCTAGAGTTAAGAGCCGTTTCCCTGGCTCTGAAGCATTTCTCTCCTCGCATTCCCAACCGGCACGTTCTCATTCTCACCGACAACATTGCCACGAAAAGCCACATTTGCAGACAGGGGGGCACGAGATCCAAGGCTCTCATGAGGGAGGCCCTCAAGCTGGGCCTTTGGGCGGAAAAACATCTCCAGTCGCTCCTAGCCGATCACATCTCTGGGAGTCTCAACGTCCAGGCGGATTGGCTATCCCGGGCAACGATAGACCCAGGAGAGTGGAACCTCCATCAAGACCTGTTCCATCAAATCACCCTCAGATTCGGCCTACCAATTCTGGATCTCTTCGCGACCAATGCGAACGCCCAACTCCCTCGCTTCTATTCCAGATTTCCATCCCCGGGAGCGGAAGCAATCAATGCCCTCCGGAGTCCATGGCCTCCAGGCCTACTCTACGCATTTCCTCCAATTCCAATCCTCCCGGACGTGATTCACAAGGTCCTCACCGAGAGGGCCCGAGTAATCCTAATCGCCCCTCACTGGCCCCGCCGGCCCTGGTTCGCGGATCTCCAACAGCTGTCCGTCCAGGACCCTTGGCGACTCCCCGTTTCGGGGGATATGCTGCGGCAGGGGGCCTCCTTCCATCCAGACCCGGAGTGGTTCCACCTCACCGCCTGGCTGTTATCAGGAGAGATTTAGAGCTGCGTGGTCATGACCCCGATTCAGTGGAGGTCATTTTAAAGGCCAGAAGGGGTTCGACCAATCGAATCTACGACCACACGTGGTCCAAGTTTCACCAGTGGTGTCTACAGGAAGGTCTCTCCCCTCTGTGCATCCCCATACACAGAATAATTTCCTTCCTTATGCAAGGCTTCCATAAAGGACTTTCCACCAGCACCCTCCGGCGTCATCTGGCAGCCATTTCATCTGTCCTAGGAGGTCCCCGCAGACAGCCTCTCCGATCCTTCCCTGAAGTTCAGGAATTCCTCAAGGGCATAGCCAACCTCAGACCTTCCAAGGTCCACAGGTACCCATCATGGGATTTGCCACGGGTTCTCCATTCCCTCACGCAGGCACCATACGAACCCCTAAAATCGGCGTCCCTCAGGTACCTATCCTTTAAGGTAGCATTCCTGGTGGCTATTACCTCTGCTCGACGCATTTCGGAGCTGGCTGCCCTCTCAATCAGGCAGGACCTTTGCCAATTCCATCAGGACAAGGTAGTCTTGCGACTGGACCCCACCTTCTTACCCAAGGTCAGTTCCATGTTCCACAGATCTCAGGATATTGTCCTACCTTCCTTCTGCCTCCAACGAGACCATCCCTTGGCAATTAGATGGCACACCCTGGATCTCACCAGAGCGCTGAGAATCTATATCCAACGCACAGGACCCTTTCGGAGGTCAGAAGCACTTTTTGTAGCCTATCATCCCAGAGTCATGGGGGCCAAAGTGTCTTCAACAGTAATAGGCCGTTGGATCAGAGGGACTATATCTAAGGCCTATGAGTCGGCCTCCCTCTCAGTTCCAAGGAACATCACAGCGCATTCCACCAGGAGCGCAGCCACCTCGGCCGCTTGGGCGACTCAAGCCCCGTTGGAGGAGGTCTGCAAAGCAGCCACTTGGGCCTCGCCAAATTCCTTCATCAGGCACTACAAGATTGATTCTTACGCTTCAGCGGACGCTGCCTTCGGCAGAAGGGTACTCCAATCCGTTATCTCACACGATAGCAAGCTAATCCCACCCTAGGGACCATCTATTGGGTATGTCCCATGTGACTGCTGGACCCGCTCCTTCAGTACGGAGAATAGGCGTTGATTGCTTACCTGAACGCCTCTTCTCATACGGTGAGCGGGTACAGCAGTCACTTCCCGCCCTTGTATGTGTCTTCTTTACCTTTCTATATCTTTCTTCCTCTAACAATGAGAGTTGAACACTACAGAGCTTCACAACTGAGCCTAGTCTATGGATTCGCGAATTCTGGGGAAGGGGCGGATCCGGCAAGCTTTTTTAATACTAGGCTCAGTTCCACCGGATTGGACATGAGCAACCCATGTGACTGCTGTACCCGCTCACCGTACGAGAAGAGGCGTTCAGGTAAGCAATCAACGCCTATTCCCTGTCCAAATAGGGCCGCAACTAGTGCACCAGGCGAACCTGGGCAAACGCCTCCTCGCCACAGCCGAAAATAGTCTGCCTGCCTACTCCTCTTCTACTTGTTTCAAAATCTGGCCTCCTGCTATCCCATATGACTATATTCTCCAACCCAATATGATTGAATGGACTAAAAATTTTGGCTAGACCATAACTCTGGAACAATGGGATAGAATTTGGAACAAGAATTATAAATTAACGACATCAATTGCTTACAAGGAAAAAATATATAAGATGTATTAGATAGCATTTAGCACCAGCAACTTTGGCTAATATGTACCCAAATTTACCTTCAAAGTGCTGGAAAATGTGGCTATTAAAAATTGAACCTATTATCACATGTGTGGACCTGTCCAGAAATACAAAAATGTTGGTATGAAATACAAACATGGCTGGAGGAAATAACAAAGCAAAAAATAAAAAAAGAAACCAGAAGCATTTCTACCAAGGATACTAGACCGAGAACTGGAAATGCAGTATCACTATATTATATTACACATCCTCATAGCAATGAGAATCAGTTTAGCACAATATTGGAAACAGGGAGGTACACCAACCAAAAGTATATTACTCAAATATACAGATCACATATACGAATGTGCAGAATTAGACTAGACGGCATTAGAATTGAAAGAAAAGGAAGATTCAGAATATTTTGAAACTTTGGAATCTACTGTATGACTGGCTTGAAAAAAGAAAACAAAACAAACACATTAAGTAACAAATTTAAGAAAACACTAATATTACGATAAAGATAAGTTTACATTATGTTGTATGACAACATAATATACAATATTTATAATGTAGCATAAGATAGAGCAATACGTTTAAAAGTGAAAAATTATAGAATTATAGTAAACTACTAAAGAAGCATGGTTTGTTGATACGAATACCACAAAGCAATCCTAGAGGTATAATTGTATATATCTATATCTATATCTATGTAGATTGTTCTGAGTTCAGGTTTTGCCCTGTGTAATATTTTGCATGTCTATGCGACGTTTCGGTGAAATCACATTCACCATCATCAGCTGAAATTGTAAGCTTCGTGCTGATGTAAATATAGTTTATATAGTTTGTTGATATGAATAGCACAAAGCAATCCTAGAGGTATAATTGTATATATCTATATCTATGTAGATTGTTCTGAGTTCGGGTTTTGCCCCGTGTAATATTTTGCATGTCTATGCGATGTTTCGGTGAAATCACATTCACCATCATCAGCTGAAGTTGTAAGCTTCGTGCTGATGTAAATACTGTATAGTTTATATAGTTTGTTGATACGAATACCACAAAGCAATCCTAGATGTATAATTGTATATATCTATATCTATGTAGATTGTTCTGAGTTCGGGTTTTGCCCCGTGTAATATTTTGCATGTATATGCGATGTTTTGGTGAAATCCCATTCACCATCATCAGGCTGAAGTTGTAAGCTTCGTGCTGCTGTAAATATAGTTTATATAAATAAACTAAACTATATTTACAGCAGCACGAAACTTACAACTTCAGCCTGATGATGGTGAATGGGATTTCACCGAAACGTTGCATAGACACTCAAAATATTACAGGGGGGAAAACCCGAATTCAGAACAATCTACATACATATACCCGTGAAAATCTACAAAAACATCTATATCTATCTATCTATATATAGATATATATTATTTATTTATTTATTTACTTAGTCAAACAAGTACAGTACGTATAGGATTGTAGTTTGTATAAGCATAACATAAGTAGTAAATAATGATAAAAGAGGACAATAGGACAGTAGGATAAGGACGGTAGGTGCAATGTTGCGCTTATGCATGACCCTCACAGACCTCTTAGAAAAAGGGGAGAGGTCAACAGTAGACAATCTGAGGTTAAAGATTTTGGGGTTTGGGGAAGAAATCACAGAGTCAGGTAATGCGTTCCAGGCGTTGATCACTCTATCACTGAAGTCACATTTTCTGCAATCTGTACTGTATATCTAACTGTTTTGTCTTTTTGTGTTTTGTCGAGTGCTTTGTTTGTATGTCTTTTTTAAATGTATATAAATCAATGAAAACTATTTTTTTAAATAAGACTAAATTCCCTAGCCCACCCCCACATCCCCATAGCAATACAGATCCAAGCAGAAAAATTGCAACTGCAGTTGGAAACAATCAAACACAACTCACTTCTTTGGGACCCAATTTAGGTTTGTGGACCAAAGGACCATAATTTTACCTCAGAGAAACCTGGTCCCTTATCAGGAAGGCTTTTGAAGGTCAAAAACATCACCTTGGATTTTACCCAGATGTAAATTGGCAATTAATGCAGCACTCAGAATAGAGGTGAAATAGGTACCTTCCTAGGGGCCCACATAACAAGTTTATGTCCCTTTCAATTTAAGTTGGTCACTGGTCTTCCAAATTTTTGGATATGTGCTGGAGCCCATCCTCAGGCAGCTCCTGTCTTTCTACATGTGTCTACATTATGGAGAGGGAAAAATTCTCCAGCATGTGTCCAAAAGCTTGGAAGAATAAACCTCTGGCCCCAGTGGCTGATTCAGATTGAATCTGTAACATTCTAGCAATAGACGTATGTACAGCTTTACAGAGCTTTACAGCGGTTTACAGAATCAGCCTATTGCCCCCAACAATCTGGGTCCTCATTTTACCGACTTCGGATAGATGGAAGACTGCGTCAACCTTGAGTTGGTAAGAATCGAGTTGTCAAACTGCTGATGGCTGGCAGTCAGCAGAAATAGCCTGCAGTACTGCATTCTAACCACTGCGCCACTACATTATCCTGGGACACACACATTTGACTTTATTTACAATATTAGTATATGACGTAAGTTGGTATATTCAAACTTACAAAAAAGGACTGAGCAGTTTACTGTAGTAAGTTTACATAGAAACTTGTTATTTATAGTAACACTGTTGTTCATAGATTATTATGAACCCTTCAAATGTGTCTTAATTCATTATCTCAACGCAGAGTTGTTTACATAAAGCTTTTCCACTGAAGCCCATGAACTAAACCATATATTGTAGCACAATTCAAGGTTCTGCAAAAGCATTACAAGTCTTCTGTTTTACAATAACATTTAAATGGCTTCAGCTTGAGGTCTACTTTTCTACATTTCTCCTTAAAAAAGAAGAAACATCTATTTTTCACAGAAAGGCAACTGCAAATTCACGTACTATGTTTCCCTGAAAATAAGACCTCACCGGAAAAAAAGCCCTAGCATGATTTTTCAGGATGCTTGTAATATAAGCCCTGCCTCCAAAATAAACCCAGTTAAGATCATCAGCTAAAAAGATGCACCCCCAAAATAAGACCTATCTGAAAAATAAGACCTAATGCATTTTTTGGAGTAAAAATTAATGTAAGACCTGGTTTTATTTTCAGGGAAACATGGGTACAAGATTCTTGGAATCATCTTCCTCTATAGCCAGACTCTTTGGGAGAATCAATGGCAGGAGCAATTTATGACTTTCCCAATTGGTTTTCCCCATTGACTTTGCTTGTGGGAAGCTGGCAGGGGTGATGATCATGAGATTGTGGGATGCGAGCTGGTTCTCCAGCGCTTGGATCATGACCATGAGACTCCTGGGACCAGTTATAAGTACCACTTGCTTAGCCCAATGTAACTTCAGACGTTGGTTGTTGAATGAGAGGTCGTTGAGAGGATTACTGTATGCCATTGATCCAAATCTTATTTTAATTTTAAAAATTTAAATTCATCGTTTTATCATAGAAAATAAAATACAAAAGAGTAAAACAAAATGAAACAAAACAGAAACATATCTTCAACCCTAAACAACAACAAAGAAAAAAGTACAAAACAGACAATAAATTGGTCAATTAAATTTAACATTTAACATGTAGGATCCATCCTGACTGGATGCTGAAAGAAAAAAAAACCCAAATTCTGCTCCCTTTTTACACACACACACACACACATCCACACACAAAAAAGCAGTCAACAAGTTGAGCTAAACATTAATCTTCAAATCCTTCTGTTAACCATCTGTTATCCCATAGAAAGTCCACAAATGGTTTTGAGTCTCAGTTAATTTCACCATCTCTTGCCCTCTTTGGGCAAGTACAATCCTCGTGCCATAGGTTTGCCATCACTGGTCTAAGCTAACTATGTTGAGCTGTTGGAAAAAGGAGGGATATGATTGTGTTTTATGGTGGTTTGTCTGAAAATGAGTACAGTGTTCCCTCGATTTTTGCGGGGGATGTGTTCCGAGACCGCCCGCGAAAGTCGAATTTCCACTAAGTAGAGATGCGTAAGTAAATACACCATTTTTGGCTATGGACGGTATCACAAGCCATCCCTTAACACTTTAAACCCCTAAATTACCATTTCCCATTCCCTTAACAACCATTTACTCACCATTATTACTGGTACTCACCATTGAATAAGACACTTAGTGATCCTGATATTTATAAACATAATTATTTATTAACAATAATTGTTTTTTTTGTTATTTATTTGCAAAAATTATTAGTTTGGCGATGATGTATGATGTCATCGGGTGGGAAAAACCGTGGTATAGAAAAAAACCTGCGAAGTATTTTTTAATTAATATTTTTTGAAAAACCGTGGTATAGGCTATTCGCGAAGTTCGAACCCGCGAAAACCGAGGGAACACTGTACTTTAGGCTTTACTGAAATATTTTCAAGATTTTTTTCCCTTGGACTTGCATCTCTTGCTTGAGTAAGTTGAAGTTGTGACCAGGAAGGCCTTTGCCGTGTTGTGTGGCAACTATGCCCATCCTGGACTAAAAGTCTCCCATGCCCTGGACACCTCCCTGGTGAACTATTGTAATGCACTGTGCATGGGGCTGCTCTTGAAGAGTATCTGGAAACTTTCGTTGGCCCAACATGTAGTGGCTTGTAAAAATTCTGTTTTTATAAATCTTTATAAAGTTTATAAATTGTATAAAGCTACCATACCATTAAAAAATTATATTAAAACTTGTCTTTCTTGTGTTACCATTATTTTATTAGTCTTACAGCAAAATCAGTGTAATGTGTTTCTGGAAGCGGTTGATATTTTTAACTCAGTTGTAAAAGAATAGCCTCAAATTGCTAGAGTCTCAGCCGATTTGCTATGCTTATTGCCCACTTCCCTCCCACCGCAGACTAGGAGACTAAAAATAGTGTTCAAAGCTCTCTTTCAAAAATTTTTGTGTAGGCTAACCAGTCTTCAAATTTGTATCCTGAGGTCTGTCATAATAAGTAAACTCAAACAGGAAGACTGTTGTTAACATGATACTGCTTCAGGCCTGCAAAAATCTATTGGTTTGCTAAAAGAATATCCACTGCAGACTCTAGGGCAGTGATGGCAAACCTTTTTTCCATCGGGTGCTGAAAGAGCGTGTGCATGCTATCGCGCATGCGGAAGTGCCCACGCCCATAATTCAATGCCTGGGGAGGGTGAAAACAGCTCCCTCCTTCCCCTGGAGGCCCTCTGGAGGCTGGAAATGGTCTGTTTCCCAACTTCTGGTGGGCTCGGTAGTCTCGTGTTTCACCCTCTCCAGGCTTCAAAGGCTTCCCTGGAGCCAGGGGAGGGTAAAAACGCCCTCCCCCATTCCCCCGGAGGATCTCTGGAAGCCAAAAACGCCCTCCTCGAGCCTCTGTATGAGCCAAAAATCAGCTGGCCGGCACACCCATGCACATTGGAGCTGAGCTAGGGCAATGGCACCCATGCCATAGGTTCGCCATCGGTGCTCTAGGACCGCATGAATCCCAGCGATCGATTAGGTCCCACAGAGTCGGCCTTCTCCGGGTCCCATCGACAAAACAATGTCGTCTGGCAGGACCCAGGGGAAGAACCTTCTCTGTGGTGGCCCCGACCCCCTGGAATCAGCTCTCCCTGGAGATTAGGACTGCCCCAACCCTCCTTGCCTTCCGTAAACTCCTGAAAACCCACCTATGTTGCCAGGCATGGGGAAGTTGATATACCCGTAGCTGTTCCGGTTTATATATGGTTTGTTAGGGTTGTATGATTGTTTTTTATAGGGGTTTTAAAAATTGTTTTTAATATTGGATTTGTATACTATGTATTGCTTGTTGTGAGCCAGTCCGAGTCCTCGGAGAGGGGCGGCATACAAATCTAATAAATATTATTATTATTATTATTATTATTATTATTATTATTATTATTATTATTATTATGGTGAACCTATGGCATGCAGAGCTATATCGGAGGGCACGCAAGACGTTGCCCTATGTCAGCTCCAGTGTGCATATGCGTGCTGGACAGCTGATTTTCAGCCTTTTAAGGAAAGCTGCTTTGCCTTCTAGACCCATCAAGGAAGCTTTCCTGAAGTCCTGGAGTGCAAAAAACTGTCCAATGGGCAAACCGGAAGTTTGTTTTTTCTGAAATTCAGTTTTCCCCTTTATTTGACCATTTCAGGCTTCAACGAGGCTTTTGCGCATGCAAAGGGGGAGATCGTGCACATGCGCCAGGCAATGAATGAAGATGCGCACGCAGGGGGGAGGGAAGGGTGGGCACATACATGCATACTAGCACACCCACACGCAGACTTTTGGGATGCAAACCAAAAAGGTTCACCATCACTGCTGTAGTGTAAATTTCATAATGTGTGCATGTTATTAAGTAACAGATTCATTCTTCTGCAGAGAGGGGCGGCATACAAATCTATTCTGGGACAGGACCCATATGCATATTTCATCCCCTTCCCAAAAAAACCAGCTACAAATTGCACACGATTTGATTTTTCTTTTAAATGACAGTAGGCAGCAGGAGAAATAAGTTCATAAGTGAAATTATAGCAATTGACAGTCAATTATGCTGATGCAATTAGTGTTATAATTGCATCAGTGGTATTGCAATAGAAACCAATTAAATGGGGGGGGGGAGACGATAATTGTGAAAGACAATCTCAAGTTGAACTCAACTCCTATATTTATGCAGTTTGCTTGGAAATTTTATAGAAATTGTTTGCTGCTGCATTGTTTACTCTTTAGCCAAGCTAAAGAGGTCAGGTCGTGACAGCTGTCAGCCTTGATAGCTTCAAGGCAGGATTAGACATTCATGGATGCCAAGTGTATTGGTGGTTATTATCCAAGTGCCGCCTTTATGTTGGTTGAGACAGGCAAGATTCCCTTGGGTACCATTTGTTGGGGGTCAAGGGAAAAGGAAGGTTTTACCTTCTCTTTCTGCTCAAGATCCCCATATACAATTGGTGGGCCACTGTGTGACATAGAATGCTGGACTCGATGGGCTTTGGCCTGATTCAGCATGGCTCTTCTTATGTTCAAACGGCCTCCAATCTTTTGGGCACCATGGACTGGTTCCGTGGAGAAAGGTTTTCCCATGGAGTAGAGGTTTTGCATGCTGCCTGTATCCAGTGGGTGGAGCTTTGCTTGTTTGTGCAGCCCCATTGCTGACATGCCAATGGTCCACGGACCCTAGAGTTTGGAGACCTTGCTGTAGCCTACAACTCTGAGAGGTCATATCAAGTACTCATCAGAAATTATCTTTTTACCTTCGTATGACAATCGGTGTCATCTAGGTGATGTTATCTGCTGAGCTTTGAGAGTAAATACTCATCATTTTAAATATTTTTCTTACATCATTAGCAATATGAAAATGTAAAGTGGGAAAGATATTGAACTTTGAAACTAAATTTTGTGACTCATTATGCTGGTAAATAAATGGCCAAATTAAGTTATCTGTGGAGAATATCTCCATAGTAGATTAAGTCTGTCGTAAATTTAGAGATATGGAGATATGAAATTGATCTGACTTTGAGGATTCAGTGAAATTGAATGAAAATCGCTATGCCACCTCTTTCATAAGATGTTGCCTAATATTATCTTGAAAAAAATATTTATGAGATAATCAGAGTAAGGTAACTTCTATATTATTAAATGAGCTGATAATATTAATGGTCAAGTTACAGTTTCATGTTTTCCAGAAAGATTAAGGTTACTTTTCATATTTGCTCCTGAATTTTCCAGTTTTGGTAACTAAAACAAGGATTTTGAAAAACAATATTTTCATTAGAATTAACCAATCGGTTTGGCATTGGTTGCATAATTTGGGATTGCATAATATGAAATTACATAATATTACTTAGAATAATCTTGGGGTTTTTTGTTTGTGTGTGGGCCTTGCTATTCAGTTCTGATGCAATTACACGTTAGCTGTTTGCAAGGCAGGAAGCCATAATCTGGGTATTGATTATTAATTTAAATTTAGAGGAAAGGAGGAATTTCCGTTACAAAATATAAAATATAGATAGTAGAGTTTGGGGCTTTGTTTAAAAAAAAAATAAACATAAAAAAAACAGTTTTAGATTTCTTCCCTTACTTACGTTCCCTAAATCTTTTCCTGAGAATTCTCCAGTTTTGAAAAGTAGGGCAGAAATAGACATTCTTGGAAAGAGACTTAGTATTGCTAACTGATTGCATAACCTCATTGTTCCAAGATTTCTCTCAAAGATGTTGATCTTAACAATTGTGAACTAATAAGCCTATAAAAACTTTCAGTCTTCCAAGTTCAAACTTTCAGTCTTCCAAGTAGAAAGCCTTTAAAGCAGTGATTTTCAACCTTTTTTGAGCCAGGGCACATTTTTTACATTTACGAAACCCTGGGGCACATTGAGTGGGGCGGGGGGGGGGGGGGGGGGGCTAAAAAAGTTTGGACAAAACAATTATCTCTCTTCCTCTCTTTCACTCTATTTCTCTCTCCCTCTTTCTCTCTCTTCCTTCCTCTTTCTTTCTCTTCCTTCCTCTCTTTTTTGCTCTCTTTCTCTCTCCCTCCCTACCTCCCTCTATGTCTTTCTCTCTCCTTCCCTCCCCCTCTTGCTTTCTTTCTCTTGTTCTCTTTCTCTCTCTCTTGCTTTCTTTCTCTCTCTCTTTCTTTCTCTTTCTTTCTCTCTCTGAGCTTCGTGGCACACCTGACCATGTCCCACGGCACACTAGTGTGCCGTGGCACACTGATTGAAAAACACTGCTTTAAAGTTCATTGATCTTATTATTCATCCTGAGTTTAACTGGATTTTGTATTTTGCTTTTTGTATTTTGTAGGGGTTTTTTGAAGGCCATTTTATAAAAGTTTTTGCTATTAACTCTTTTAATTGCTGAGTGTGTGAGAAAAATATATAGATCAGGAGTGTCAAATCTTTACTTGTGGACTTCAGCTCCTAGAATTTCCCAGCCAGCCTCCTATTATGAAATTTCCTGACAGAACAATTAATCAGTGGAACAGCTTGCCTCCAGAAGTTGTGAATGCTCCAACACTGGAAGTTTTAAAGAAGACAAACATTTGTCTGAAATAGTGTAGGCTTTCCTGCCTAAGCAGGGGGTTGGACTAGAAGCCCTCTCCAAGGTCCTTCCCAACTCTGTTGTTGTTGTTGTTGTTGCTGCTGCTGTTGTTGTTGTTATATATTGGCATAGAAATTGAAAAAATATATAGAATAAATAAATATTCTTCTCAGATAACATCATTGCCATCATTGTATTAATTACAGCATACCCAACTAATTTTCTTTCTAACTTCTTCCCAGTGCCTGATTTACCATCAGCTACCTTTTGGGAAGCCTTGAATTTAAACGCAAGTAAACCCACCCACCAATAAGGTCACTAAGAACTGAGCACGTATTGAAAGAAACTGCTGATTCTCCCAGAAAATAAGATTAATGACTATTTGTCCTATATAGCTTTTTAAGGGCAAATGGAGAACATTTCTTATTTTTATTTTACCTAGATACATTTAAAAAAGGGGGTAAGGATTCCACAAAATAGTAGAAAACCCCATCACAAATATATTACTTTATACTGTAGTTTTAAAAATACTGTATGCTGCTTGCCAGCCCGCAAACTTAGACATGCAAAACACATTCCCATGGTCTTTGTCACGTACTGTCGGTTATCTTATTTCCTCCCTCTGCTTGTGATACTGAAAGCTAAGGCAGAACTCCAGATATATCTGTGAAGGGTTTTGCTTTTTCTCTCTAGCTTCTAAATAATAGATGGAATTTCCAAGATGCTGGGACTTTTTGGAAATAGTTTAGGTTGCTTTGCTCCAGAAATATATTATTTCTAGCCAGGAATTGTGCAGTTCCTAATTTCTCCTGGTTAAGTTTCATATTCTCTTAAATTTCATATTCTCCATCTCTCTGAATAAATTATAAAACTAAATGTTTAATATCAACCTTCATGCATATTCCAGGTGATCCTCAAAGAAGCAATATTTTCTTTAGAATTTTCTTGAGATCTGTAGTATTTTGAATTCTTTGTAATCTGTAATATTTGAGGCAGCCAATATTTGTAGCAGACCGGTGCCATGCTGTAATCTGTGTGGAGCAGTGGATCTGCTTTGGGATCTTTCTTTTTTAAAATAAGCTGATAGTGTTGAATAAAATTGATGTGCAGCCTTGAATTTTAGTTTTAATTTTTAAAATTACATTAAAATATTTTAACGTTAAAAAGGTTTGTCGTGTGCGATTCTTTCTTTTCTTTTTAAATATAAAATTGGTTTTGTTTGTTTCCAGTAAGATTAGATTTGTTTATTATTTATTTGTTAATTGGATTTGTATGCCGCCCCTGAAGAACTAAATTCTCTAGTTATAGTGACTCTATGCTGTATAGTTAGGAGGTAGCATTTTTGAGATTATCTCAGTGTTTGCATTGTGATAACCAGAAAGCCAGATTGTCTGTAACACTCTTGAATTGGGTAGATGCCAATGAGATGCTCGTTGGGAAATAGTAATATCATAGCAGTAGGATCTACTAATTAAGCCACTACTCCAAAGCAACAGGTGGAAGCAGGGCAAAGGAAGCGTGGTACTTCCAGTCTTCCATCATGCAGAACATTCTGCTTAATTTTTAAACACGCTAAAATGTTATGACTTAATATTGATATACAGTGTTCCCTCGATTTTCGCGGGTTCGAACTTAGCGAATAGCCTATACCACGGTTTTTCAAAAAACATTAATTAAAAAATACTTCACTGGTTTTTTTTTCTATACCACGGTTTTTCCCGCCTGATGACATTATACGTCATCGCCAAACTAATAATTTTTGCAAATAACAAAAAAATAATTATTGTTAATAAATAATTATGTTTACAAATATCAGAATCACTAAGTGTCTTATTCAATGGCGATTACCAGTAATAATGGTGAGTAAAGGGTTGTTAAGGGAATGGGAAATGGTAATTTAGGGGTTTATAGTGTTAAGGGAAGGTTTGTGATACTGTTCATAGCCCAAAATGGTGTATTTACTTCCGCATCTCTACTTTGCGGAAATTCGACTTTCGCGGGCGGTCTCGGAACGCATCCCCCGCGAAAATCAAGGGAACACTGTAGGTAGTCCTTGGCTTACCCTGGAGCTTGCCCATTATGATCACAAGTGGCAATAATCATTGAGATCATCTTTCTTAACAACTCCCGGCTCTGCTCTCCCTGATGTAGTGGTTAACCTTTCTCTATTTTTAGATACATTCCTTATTAAAATGCTGCTAAAAAGTGACAATTTCCAGAAATGATTTTTGCAGTTCCTGGAAAAGAAGGATTAATTTTTGCTGTGAAATATTGTAGAATGACACATTGCGATACACCTGTGCTTCCTGAATAATAATCATGAGAAAATTTAATAGGTCTGTAACCTGTTCTTTTTACGGTATGACATTGTCTGTCTCCTTGGTTTCCAGATGGCTTAGGATCAACAGAAACAACATGTAAATGGATGGACATCAGGAAAATCTGATGTAAACGTCTTTAATTAAGACCCTTTCTGCATTTAGAGGAGACTCTAATGTCCCAAAGTCAAGCCAGTAAGTGTTTCTTACATTATAATTTCTCATAACCTTCTTCAGCATACCCATTAATGAATCCAAATTCTGACTTTTAAAATTTTGTGTACAGATGTTCTTTCCCTTGTCTAAACATGAAAATCCCATCTTGCCAGTAGGTATTCTGAAACAATTGTTAGGTGGAGAAATGAGAATGAACACATAAAATTGCAAAATTCTGAAATATAGTAGATCTTCTGAAGTTTTCTTGTCCATCCCTATATGAATAAATTGTTAGACAATGTTAAGCATCAATTTTGCTGCTACTCAGATGTACTTCACTTACCATAAGCCATGATTCACTTAATCACAGTTTGTTGTACAAGCCCCACTTACTAAGGTTCACCCATGCTATGAAGACATAATCATATACATTTTAGGGGCTATGTATATACAATAGGCTAAGTAAAACCAAAAATATATGACACCAGGTTCGTGTTTTTAACTTTGAGCTTACAGTCTTGAGATTTCTCCATTTTATTTGAACCTACTACAGGCTGAAAGGAAATCGTTTAGTACTTTGTTTTGTTAATACTTAACTTTGAAATGGCTCTCCGCTTTTCCAAGATATTCAGTCAAAAGATAGTCCTACAGTTTCTCTACATTATTTTGTGAATTGATTCTATTTTTCCTTTGCTTTTAATTAGATTCTCTGATATTTTGAAAAGAAACATATTTTCTTGTTGGGAAGTCACAAAGCCATATAAATGCAGGTATGTTCTTTTTCCTAAAAATTACTTCTGAAGCAGTAGTTAATACTAAATGTGTAAAAGTGTACCTTTGTATTTACTATTGGTGTATTGTTATTTTGCTCTACTTGCCAATATGGGAACATATCCTTTTATATACTGTCTGTGTACCATATTATAGAGCATCTACATCAGAGGTCTTCAAACTTGGCAACTTTAAGATTTGTGGACTTTAGCCAGCTATGCTGGCTGGAGAATTCTGGGATTTGAACTCCGCAGGTCTTAAAGTTGCCGCGTTTGGGGACCTGTGATCTACATACATAGTTTAGTAAGTGACAACCAGAATTAGGGCATGGGACAGCGAAAACAAAAAAGAATCTGGTACTTTTAAAAATCTAGATAACGAAATAGATGTTTATCTCTTTAACAGAATTCTTATGCTAGTCATATATCAACACACATGCGTAGCCTTCATCTTCTGCCAATGTCCCATGTTCTTGAATTGCTCATAGACTTTATATCTCAGGTTTTATTACAACGATCTAAATTACTTTGTAGGGTTTTGTTTTTCACACTGTTTGAAAATACTGGAACAGTGTTTAAGACAGTGTTACTAAATTGCTTGGTAGAGAGGTGGATAATAAACACTGATAGGCTATGCTAGATATCTTAAAGAAGATCCAGCTGACATAATTTTGTTGTAAAGTATGCATAAGAATTTATTTTACTCTTAGTTTATTGCTCTTTGGTGTGTTGTTTTACTGTTAAATGTATGACATAATCCGTTTGCTGATTCTTTAAGATGACTTGAGAAATGTAATATTAATGGAAAGCATTTGATAGTTTGCCTGCTTTATTGTGATGGTTTTCTTTTCTGTGTATGTAGTATATGTATGTAAAAGAAGACTGCAAAGCGATGGCTTTCTGTGCAAAAATGAGAGGTTCGAAGAAAAACGAAGTCAAGACACAAGTTCAGGAGCAAATGCTGGAAATAGTGTTCTACTTACAAGACAAGCCTTCCCTTCCTTATACAAGTGGCAAGTACACAGCAGAAGA
This sequence comes from Erythrolamprus reginae, assembly GCF_031021105.1. NCBI lineage: Eukaryota > Metazoa > Chordata > Lepidosauria > Squamata > Dipsadidae > Erythrolamprus > Erythrolamprus reginae. Next base: position 84,982,222 of record NC_091952.1, on the reverse strand, counting down.
ACTTTGCGTGGAAGCGGCAAAAAAATGCTGTGAGTTTCGGCAGTATCTTTTATTATTTAGCTTGTTTAAAACAAACAATGATTTTTTTGGACTGGTGAATTTAAAGGAGTTAATGAAATTCCAAAGTAAAGGCTTCAGTGACTTCTTTAAAATATATATATATATATTTATTGGATATATACAGATATAAAAGACATACATTTAACAGATCAAAATGTTCGTAGAGTGTAATTACATATATTACACTCCTTGCCTTTTGTAAGCTGCTGAAAACCCACCTCTGCCACCAGGTATGGGGGAATTGAGATCCTCTTTCCCCCTAGGCCTTTACAATTCTATGCATGGTATGTATGTATGTTTGGTTTTTATGTGAATAGATTTTTAATCATTTCTAATACCAAATTACTATTGTACACTGTTTTATTGTCACTGTTAGCCGCCCCGAGTCTCCGGAGAGGGGCGGCAATATATATAAATATATAGCTTCTCTGTTACATCGACATACACCCACAGTCCCCCCCCCTCCCTACCCCTGCTGCCAACTTGCAGCTATTCTTTATATGGTTTCCCGGAAGTATGTATCAGCGAAATCCTATATCTATATATATTGTACATTTATATATCTCAGTATTTCCATTCTTATTATTATTATTTTATTGAAATAACAATATTATTTCAGTTGAAAAGGACTATCAGCGGGTAAATAGAGTAATGCTTTTTCCCATTTTGGGTTGTTGTTGTATTTTCAAACTTCAGTGACTTCTAATTATCCAGTTATTTATCATTGTCACGTTGTACTATAGTTTTGCAGCACATTGCGTTGAAAAGGTAACATTAGAATACAGGTAGTCCTTGGTTTACAAGCACAGTTGGGGCTGCAAGTTCCATCTCTAAGCAATATGGCTGTTAAATTGAGTCACACCTGATTGTTATAATCATTAAGAGAATCACCAGGGCTGTTAATAGCAATAGCACTTAGATTTATATAACACTTCATAGTGCTTTACAGACCTCTCTAGGTGGTTTACAGAATCAGCCTATTGCCCCCTCAATCTGGGTCCTCATTTTACCCACCTCGGAAGGATGGAAGGCTGAGTCAACCTTGGGCCTGCTGAGATTTGAACTGGTGAACTACAGTCAGCAGAAGCAGTTTACAGTACTGCACTCTAACTACTGCTCTACCAGGGCTGTTAAATGACTCTAATATCCCCATTGACTGCTGATTGGGAGCCAGCTGGAAAGGTTGCAGATGGCAGTCATGTGACCCTGGAATTTACAACCATTGCAAATACATGCGGGTTACCAAGCATCTGGATTTTAACTATAGGGGGAGGCTGTGGCATTGCAAATGTGAGGACTGATTGAAAGTCAGTTTTTTCCAGTGCCTTCATAACTTTGAACAGTCGCTAAGTGAATGGTTGTAAGTTGAGGACCATTCGTAAATTATATTAAAATAGCACTTAAAAATTAAATTGCCCCAAGTATCAGAGCCAGTGGTGGGTTACTGCCAGTTCGGACTGCTTCACGCTAATCGATAGTGGAAATTTACTTCCGCTCGTCAAACTGGCAGTGATGGCTGGCTGTCCCCTTCCCCAACTGGTCCTCAGTCGCCCCTCCTTGAAAGCAGCTGGCAAAGAACCCTCTGCGCATGCACAAAGGCTTTTACGCGTGCACAGAAGGTCATTTCCCCGATGTGACACATTTCTGACGTGATGCGAACCAGTAGGAAAGGTAAGTGGAATCCACCCCAATCAGAACCTAACACTGATTGATCTAAATTAAAAAATAGAATAAAGCTATGAAGTCACACAGCTAGCTGGAGAAGTCAACAGAGCATCATGGAAGAAAATAATAGTACTGTAAACCATTTCCATGTTGTTTCTAAGAAGACTTTAAGGATAGAAACATAGAAACATAGAAGACTGACGGCAGAAAAAGACCTCATGGTCTATCTAGTCTGCCCTTATACTATTTCCTGTGTTTTATCTTAGGATGGATATATGTTTATCCCAGGCATGTTTAAATTCAGTTACTGTGGATTTACCAACCACGTCTGCTGGAAGTTTGTTCCAAGGATCTACTCTTTCAGTGAAATAATATTTCCTCACGTTGCTTCTGATCTTTCTCCCAACTAACCTCAGATTGTGCCCCCTTGTTCTTGTGTTCACTTTCCTATTAAAAACACTTCCCTCCTGAACCTTATTTAACCCTTTAACATATTTAAATGTTTCGATCATGTCCCCCCTTTTCCTTCTGTCCTCCAGACTATACAGATTGAGTTCATTAAGTCTTTCCTGATACGTTTTATGCTTAAGACCTTCCATCATTCTTGTAGCCCGTCTTTGGACCATGAAGTCAGCAAGACTTAAACTTGACTTTGTCAAAAGCTGGATCTCTTTGAGTTCCCTTAATTAGGAAAGAAGACAGCAAGGGGCACTGTTAATGCACTGCAAATATAGCCTTGCCCTGTGAACTCTGCTATTGACAAGAACCATATTGTCTTTGTTTCTGACTCAGTTTGTCACCGTGTCTTTTCCTGTAGACTTATATCTTGGCAATAGCTGTCTCCAATTGAGGGTATCAAGACAGTGCTTTTCACACAAGCCTCTCGTGGAGTGTTGTCTGTGTAGAATTATGAACAAGGGTCTCATAGGATAATTTTTGAAAAAGTGCCCAAAAGCAATACAGTGTTCCCTCGATTTTCGCAGGGATGCGTTCCGAGACCGCCCGCGAAAGTCGAATTTCCGCGAAGTAGAGATGCGGAAGTAAATACACTATTTTTGGCTATGAACAGTATCTCAAGCTTTCCCTTAACACTTTAAACCCCTAAATTTACAATTTCCCATTCCCTTAGCAACCATTTAGATTATTACTCACCATGTTTCTTTATTAAAGTTTATTAAAAAAATGTTTTTTAAAGGCAGATGAAAGTTTGGCAATGACATATGACGTCATCGGGCGGGAAAAACCGTGGTATGGGGGGAAAAACATGAAGTATTTTTTAATTAATATTTTTGAAAAACCGTGGTATAGACGTTCCGCGAAGTTCGAACCCGCGAAAATCGAGGGAACACTGTACACACACATATATTCCTTCCATACTGTAATTACATTTTCAATTCATGTGTTTATCACTGCTTTTCTGTGAACGTTATCCACTAATGGGGCCCCACCTCTTCAGTAGATTCTCTTCCTTTTTGCTTATTGTTTGTGGACATAACAAAAATCACTTGGATGGACTTCAAGACTTCATCTACCGTACTTATTCTGAATAATTTTTTAATTATAAATTGCAGCGAACGTTTGAAAAGCCCATATATTATTCATACTAATTGAGGTTAAATGCTGGGCGTAGCACGGTAGGCAATGGCCAGCATATATCGCAATTGCTTCCAAATTGTTTAAAAACTTAAAAGTATGGGGGAAGTCATGTGAAAAATCACCCCTTTTTATTCCTTGCTACTCTGTTTTCCCCAAAATAAGAAAAACCCCTGATAATAAGGCCAATCGGGCTTTTGAGTGCATGGCAATAAGGATAAGCGCTTATTTCAGGGTTCAAAAAAATATAAGAGGTGTCTTATTTTGGGGGAAACAAGGTAATATATACAGATTGCAGTCTGACTGTATTTAACTGAAAATTATACATCAGTTTTCCTGTTTTTAAAAGTGATTTAAGTTCTTAAGTCAATCTTCAATGCAACAAATTGTGAATAAGTTTTGGTTAATTTGAAGCAGGATTTTCTCAGTTTGTCCTTAGAACCAAAGATACTATTTTCTCTCTATGTTCGATTGAGAGGAGAAACTCTGGAAAAATGCCCAGAACCCGCCCTGAATCTTGCTTTAGGAATGTTTGGAAACAGTCCTTAGCTTCTCAATATTAGTTTTTCTAAATTTGTTTGTGTATGTATGTGTACTGTGGATTGTTGCCAAACTGCAGTACTGACTGTAAATCACATGCAAGAACTGTAGTGAGGCTTTTTGCAAATGCACATTTATGGAAGCAATAATTAATGGGGGGAAAGAGAAAATAAATATATTGTAACATCTCATTGCCCCACCCAAAATGCTTAGAGTTATTATATTCTGGGTACCTTTTCCTCTTATCTATTTTTCCCCCCAATAGCGCACTATATTTGTTTGTTTGTTTGTTTGTAAAATTACAATGACAATAATAAAAAGAAGTCAAGAACAAATGAACAATTACTAAAATCCTAATTAAAAATTAAAAAAACGATTCAACGACACGTACTAATCATTCATACCAAATTCATATATATGGACAAGCTAATGGATTGATTTAGGGCCTCCAGGTCTTTGTGGTCTTATGAAAGGCCAGCAGGGTGGGGGCCATACGGACCTGGGGGGGAGTTGTTTCCTAAAATCGGGGCGGCAACAGAGAAGGCCCTTCCCCGTGGTCCCAACAACCTACATTGTTTAGCTGATGGGACCTGGAGGAGGCCAATTCTGTGTGCTCTAATTGGTCTCTGGAAGGTATGTGGCAGGAGACAGTCCCATAAATAATCTGGCCCTGAGTCATATAGTCATTGAGGAGAGAGATTATTTTTTATGACACAAGCTCTACCAAAGTTTGCCTTTTCTTTCCTGCTATATATAAGCTGATGGCTCCTTTGCGTTTATTGTGCCAATTGCCTCTTTCTTTCTCCAGTTCCTTCTAACCAGGGATGAAATGCTCCTGGTTCACTTTTGCCTGTCAATTAATTAATTAACTAGTTTGTTTATTTGTTTGTTTGTTTGTTTGTTTGTTTGTTTATTTGTTTGATTGATTGATTGATTTTTATGCCGCCCTTCTCCTTAGACTCAGGGCGGCTTACAACATGTTAGGGATAGCGCTTTTTAACAGAGCCAGCATATTGCCCCCATAATCCGTGTCCTCATTTTACCCACCTCAGAAGGATGGAAGGCTGAGTTAACCTTGAGCCGGTGATGAGATTTGAACTGCTGACCTACAGATCTACAGCACTCTACCTGCTGCGCCACCCTCCAAGGCGCCTGCACTCCCAAGCTTCTTATGCCAAAGTCATCAATTAACCCTTTACTTGTTATAGTACACACACGCAAATAGAAAAGAATATAATTCTTTATTGGCCAAGTTGATTGGACAGACAAGGAATTTGTCTTTGGTGCATATGTTCTCAGTGTACACAAAAGAATAGATACATGTGTCAAGAATCATGAGATACAACACTTAATGATTGTCATAGGGGTCAAATAAGCAATCAGGAAACAATATAAATCTTAAGGATACAAGCAATAAGTTACAATCATACAGTCATGAGGCGATTGGTGATAGGAATGATGAAAAAAACCTAGCAGTAATAGTAGTCAAATAAGTAGTAATAGTAGTTAATAAAATAATCTATCATTTACAAAGTTATGCAATAAAGATAGCTAATATAGTGATTCTGTTTTATAGTCTCATTGGATAAAGGCAAACAATAACAGCTATCATCCTTGTTGAACATTTTAATATTAAAAAGTAGCTACTGTGTAATTAAAAGCACAAAGTATGGTAATTTTAACAGTAAATGATATAATTTTATATTGTGTTTAGCTATTCATTGAACTGTTGTCTTCTTTTCTTTTTTTTCTTTTACCAGCTATTTCTCCTCTGTGCCACAATTTGTTTGCCCTCTTTGATGAAAGTAGAAAGATCTGGTATGCACCAAATCACGTCTTCTACGTTGATGAGAAAACATCGCTCCGTCTTCATTATCGCATGAGGTAACGATGACAGTCTCTAATAATGCAATTGGTGCGATAGTAACTTTGTGGCCTGCTTCACCATGAGGCACTTAATTCCCTCGCTTTTAAAATTCTTCCAGCCTTCACCTTGTTTCAAGAAACCACAGCTAAAAAGCATTTCGTATTAGAATGGTTTTGAAAGATTGCAGTTTGGCTCTTCATGACACGGATTAGAGAAAAGCAGGTCTAAATTAAACAAACTCCCCAATTCTTTCTACCCCATCCAGCCAGAGGGGCCTGCTCTGGGTAAGAAGTACTTGGTTGATAGGGCCCAGGAGTCAAGGTATGGTGCCCATCCTCAGAAATACCATCCCACCAGAATTAGACTGGGCATGTCCTTCATTGACCTTCTGTAGACATGCTCTGGGTTCGTGTTTGGGGTTCCGGATCTGTGACGGAGATTGCTTCTTGGTTGTGTTGAACGTATTGTTAACTACACAAAGGCATGAATTTGTGATGTGTAGCCAGATAAGTCTACTAAATAGTTAGAATTCTTTATTGGCCAAGTGATTGGACACACAAGGAATTTGTCTTTGGTGCAAATTCAGAGCCTTCTCTGTGGCAGCCCCGACCCTCTGGAACCAGCTCCCCCCAGAGATCAGAATTGCCCCCACCCTCCTTGCCTTTCGTAAGCTTCTTAAAACCCACCTCTGTCGTCAGGCATGGGGGAATTGAGATATCCCCCTTCCACAGGCCTATACAATTTATACATGGTATGTTTGTGTGTATGTTTTGCTTTTTAATAAGGGTTTTTTAGTTACTTTAAATATTAGATTTGTCATACATTGTTTTATTATTGTTGTGAGCCGCCCTGAGTCTACGGAGAGGGGCGGCATACAAATCTAATTAATAATAATAATAATAATAATAATAATAATAATAATAATAATAATTCTTAAATACTATATAGGTAGTCCTTGACTTATAACCATTCATTGAGTGACCATTCAAAATGACAATGGCACTGAAAATGGTGGGTTATGGTTTTTCACTCTTATGACCATTGCAGCATCCTTGTGGTCACGTCTAAAATCCGGACACTTGGCAACTGGCCTGCATTTAAGATGAAAGTTTCCCAGGGTCATGTGATCATCTTTTGTGGCCTGACATAGTCAATGGGGAAACAGATTCACTTAAACAGTATGACTAACAACTGTAGCAATTCAGCTAACAACTGTGGCAAGAAAGATTGTAAAATGGGGCAAAACTCACTTAACTGTCTTGTTTAGCAATGGAAATTCGGCACCCAATTGTGATCATAAATGAAGGACTACCTGCATGGCGTTACTCTAAAACAGAGGTCTTCAAACTTGGCAACTTCAAGACTTGTGAACTTCAACTCCCAGAATTCTCCAGACTTCAATTCCTCAAATTCCCCAGTAATCCTTGCTGGGAATTGAACTTGTTGTGATTTGAATTCCCAGAATTCTTCAGCCAGCCTTGCTGGGAGTTGAAGTCCACCCACTCTAAATTTGCCAAGATTGAGAAGCACTGCTTTAAGGCCCTTTTATACTCAAGGCAAAATTATTTTATCATGTTCTTCTATCTAAAAACTATTTTTTTAGTGGTGCTAAAGGCTAAATTTAAATCCAATGACTGATAAACCATTTTAGTACTTGTGTCGAAGTTTCAACATACATTTCTTCATATCTTCATATAAAAGCTTTGTTCTCCATGGTTGTCATACCTGTAAACATAACCCAAGTACCCCTTCATAGGGCTTGAAAGTTCATTTGTTCATTAACCAAATAACAAAAGAAATAATAATAATAATAATAATAATAATAATAATAATAATAAAATATGCTCTTAGTGTACATAAAACAAAAAATACATTTGTCAAGAATCATGAGGTACAGCACTTAATGATTGTGATAGGGGTCAATAACCAGTGAAGAAACAATATTAATAAAAATCTTAAGGATATAAGCAAGAAGTTACAGTCATACCATCATAAGTGGGAGGAAATGGGTGATATGGATGATGAGTAGTAATACTGGTGCAGACTTAGTAGTTTGACAGTGGTGAGGGAATTGTTTAGCAGAGTGATGGCATTTGGGAAAAAAGTGTTCTTGTGTCTAGTTGTCTTGGTGTGCAGTGCTCTGTAGCGACGTTTTGAGGGTAGGAATTGAAACAGTTTATATCCAGGATGCGAGGGTTACATAATTACATATGAATAAATATGCAATAAATAAATAATTATGCAGTAAATAATAGTTACATATTAATAAATGAAATAGATCTGTTTTAATTGATTTAGTACGGAAAGGATAGCTAAGCTTATGACTGATGTTTTATAATCACTGTACAGGAGAATAGGAAGGGGATTTTTGAAATGTTAAAACGGTCTCCTAAAACATCTTCGAATACTGAATGTATTTTTGGTGGGATGTTGAGTCACAGGTTAGATCTCTCCAGATTAGAGATCTTAGTTTGCATAAAGATCTCTCCAGATTAGAGATCTTAGTTTGCATAAAGATCTCTCCAGATTAGAGATCTTAGTTTGCATAAAGTAGCAAAAAAGAGAGTGTTGCAAAAAGAAAATGAATGTGAGAACAAGGCCAGAGGTATTTCATAAGAAAAAGATATTGGCAAAGAATATCATTGAAAAGAGCAAGGATATAACAACACTGTTTACCCCACTCCCCTCCCACTTCTCTTTTCTGTACTCCCACCCCCCTTTTCCCCTGTTTTACTCCTTTTTGTATAAATCAATAAAATATATTTTTTTTAAAAAAAATGAAAAAAAAATGAAAAGAGCAAGGAACAGTGAAGATTAAATAAGTTAGGGCAGAGATGTCAAATTCACGTCCTCACTGCATCATCATGTGACATATTGTGACTTTCCCCCCTTTGTTAAACCTGGTGTGGAAATGGCCAGCACATGACGCATCTGGACTGAAGGTCATAAGTTTGACACTCCTGAGTTAGGGAAAGCATAAGGGCATTAGCTCTTTTACTTAATTTCTTTCTGACATTCTGTTGGGTTGTAAAGAGAAAATGCTGAGCAAGTTTGATATGGTGGGAGAGAAGGTTAAATCAGGAGCCTCTGAGTAGACTAAATGGAATTTAAAATGGAAGTAATTAAATGACTCGAATAAAACTGAATTCAAGAAAAGCTGGGAGGAATATTTCGCAATTTGTATGGATTTGGTGCAGTATGTTGTAATAGTGGAATTGAAATAAACACTGTAATTAATAGCAAATTGCAAGAAGAAGAAAAAAGGATTTTAAAAAGTGGTTTGATAATGTTGAAAACCAGTAAGACTATCAGTATAGATGGAGTGACTGAAGATCCCTAGAGAGAGGTGAGAAATTTATAGAACAAATGCAATGTATGAAGTAGTATACAGACATGAGTGAATAGAAAGAATAGAAAAAAATATATGGAATGCTGTTGGTATATACATTATTTTTTCTTTCTTTTCTCATGTCCTTATTTTCTTTGTTTTAATATTTCTTACTCCCTTTATTCTGCATAATGCTGCTTATCCCATAAGTAAATAATATGCATGTTATGCATGTTATAGCATATATATGCTATGCATGTATGTATGCACATCTCATTATGCTGCAGCTGCTTTGTTTAACTCCATGCAGAAAGAACCACTCATTTAAATAAACATTTATTATTTTCTTAATAACATTTTATTGCATTTGTAGAAATATGGTTCCAGTAAAAGATATGAGGACTTCATGAATAATCTGTACTTAATAATAATAACAACAGAGTTGAAAGGGACCTTGGAGGTCTTCTAGTCCAACCCCCTGCTTGGGCAGGAGACCCTACACTACTTCAGACAAATGGTTATCTTCTTAAAAACTTCCAGAGTTGGACCATTCACAACTTCTGGAGGCAAGCTGTTTCACTGATCAATTGTTCTAACTGTCAGGAATTTTCTCCTTAGTTATAAATTGCTTCTCTCCTTGATTAGTTTCCACCCATTGCAACTCTCAGGTGTTTTAGTGAATAGCCCGATTCCCTCTTCTTTGTGGCAATCCCTGAGATATTGAGACATTGCTATCATATCTCCCCTAGTCCTTTTCGTTAAACTAGACATACCTAGTTCCTGCAACCGTTCCTCACGTTTTAGCATCCAGTCCCCTAATCATCTTTGTTGCTCTTCTTCTGCACTCTTTCTAGAGTCTCAACATCCTTTTTACATCGTGGTGACTAAAACTGAATGCAGTATTCCAAATGTGGGCTTATCAAGACATTATACAGTGTAGTGGTATTAACACTTCACATGATCTTGATTCTATCCCTCTGTTAATGCAGCCTAGAACTGTGTTGACTTTTTTGGAAGCTGCTGCACACTGCTGGCTCACATTTAAATGGTTGTCCACTAGGACTCCAAGATACCTCTCACAATTACTACTGTTGAGCAAGATACACATAAACTGTACCTGTGAATTTTGTTTTTGTTGCCTAAATAGAATAGAATAGAATAGAATACAATTTTTATTGGCCAAGTATGATTGGACACACAAGGAATTTGTCTTGGTGCATATGCTCTCAGCGTACATAAAATAAAATATACATTTGTCAAGAATCATATGGTACAACACTTAATGATTGTCACAGGGGTCAAATAAGCAATGAAGAAGCAATATTAATAAAAATCTTAGGATATAAGCAACAAGTTACAGTCATACAGTCAACATGGGAGGAAATGGGTGAAAGGAATGATGAGAAAAACTAGTAGAATAGAAGTGCAGATTTAGTAGAAAATCTGACAGTGTTGAGGGAATTATTTGTTTAGTAGAGTGATGGCGTTCGGGGAAAAACTGTTCTTGTGTCTAGTTGTCTTCGTGTGCAGTGCTCTGTAGCGACGTTTTGAGGGTAGGAGTTGAAACAATTTGTGTCCAGGATGTGAGGGGTCAGTAAATATTTTCCCCGCCCTCTTTTTGACTTGTGTAGCACCTTACCCTTTTCACCATTGAATTTCATTTTGTTTGATAGCGCCTATCAAGGTATAGGTGTAATTGGCCAGGAAAACGATCCAGCGCGTCATGCGCGGGGACAACACTATTGGGCTCTGGCGGTTACCGCTAACAACCCCAATAATGGCTGGTGATCGGTCACTAACTCGAATTTCCTGCCGTACAAATACTCATGGAAACGGCAGACTCCAGCTATCAGTGCTAATGCTTCCTTATCTATCTGCCCGTAGTTCCTTTCTGCTTTGGCTAGGGTTCGGGAAAAGAATGCTAATGGGGCTTCAGCTTCGTTGGGCAACCGGTGGCTAAGGACTGCTCCCACACCGTATTGGGAAGCATCGCAAGTGAGGATTAACGGCAAACTTGGGGAATATTGGGCCAGGACATTATTTGAGGTGAGTATCCTTTTAACCGCCCCAAATGCGGCTTCCTCCCGCTCACCCCAGCGCCAGGGAGACCGCTTGTCAAGCAGCCGGTGTAAGGGCTCTGCCACTGAAGCCTTGTGCGGAATAAAAACCGCATAAAAATTCAGAAGCCCCAAAAAGGCCTGTAGTTCCGCCTTTGACTGGGGTCTGGGGGCATCCCAGATTGCCCTCGTTTTCTCCGGGGTGGGATGGATTCCTTTCCCATCCACCCTGAATCCCAGGAAGTCAACCTCTGGCACCCCAAACACACATTCTTTTGATTTAAGTTTCAAACCCGCCTCTTGAAACTTGGTCAGAACTTTCTTAACCCTCCATAACAATTCATCTTCGCAACTCCCCGAGACCAGGACATCGTCAAAGTAGGGCACAGTGCCCTCCAGCCCATACAATAAATGTTCCATCAATCCCTGAAAGATCCCAGGGGCAATAGAGACCCCGAACTGTAATCGATGGCATTTAAATACCCCCCTGTGGGTAATGATCGACTGGGCCTCTGCAGTAATGGGGTCGACGGGGAGCTGCTGGTATGCTTGAGACAGGTCAAGCTTGGCAAAAACCCTGCCGTTACCAAGGGTGTGGAGTAACTGCTGCACCACGGGCAGCGGGTACGAGTGGTGGGCCAGTGCCTTATTGACAGAACACTTGTAGTCCCTGCATAACCTTATGCCCCCATCCCCCTTGAAAGCGATGACCAGCGGGGTCTCCCATGCCGCTTGGTCAACCGGCTCTAACACCCCCTGAACAATCAGCCGGTCCAATTCAGCGTCAACCTTCGGTCTGAGGGGAATGGGAACTTGATGGGCTTTTAGCCGCACTGCGGGCACTTGGGGATCGAGGCTAAAAGACAGCCCAAATCATTATCAAAAACTGAGGGAAATTCTTTAGCCAATTTGTCAAAAGCAGACCCCCCCTTAACTGCATTAACCCCCGAGACAGACAGACCCAGAGACTTAAACCAGTCTAGCCCTAAAAGGTTGGAAAATGGCCCGTCTACTACGATCAGAGGCAATTTGCCCACGAAAGTCTTAAACTTAACTGGAAATCTACCCTCGCCCAGGACCGGAATCGGGGCTCCTTGGTAGTCCCTTAAAGTCAAGCTACACAGCTGCAGGCGACTCTTACTCAGTCGAGGAACACACCGCTTCAGAGTGGTCCAGGCAACCAATGAATGTGCCGAGCCGGTGTCCACTTGCATGGAACATGACGCTTCCCCGAGACGAACTGTCACTGAGATCTTCTCCGTCGAATCAGACGTCTCCCTGACATAAGTGGTTGCCGGGCGCGGACAGCTGTAGACAGCGTTGCAATCCTCCCTCCTGTTTGAGGAGAATCTCGTCTGCCATCGGGGATTGAAGCCTTGGGACTCCCTTTGCTCTCTCGAAACGGCCGGTGGGGATCTGCGGAAACGGCAGACCCGAGCAATGTGGCCTCTGGCACCACAGCACCGGCAAGCCGCGTCCCTGAAGGGGCAATTCAACCTAAAATGGTTGCCCCCGCATCCCCGGCATGGCGACAGAGGGGGACGGGGACGAGCGGCAGGTGGATCCCGACCCCGGGAAGCCCCCAGCCGGCAAACTTCCTCCTCCTCAGCCTCACTGTTATCCTCTTTCTCAACAGGGGTTTTTGGTTGGTCAGGCAAGGCAGGCCCTTTGGCCGTAGCATTCACGGAGCTGTCCATGGCCGCCAAAGACTGGGTTGACAGCTCAAAAGCACGAGCCTCAGCCAGAGCTGCCTGAAAAGTTAAGTCCCGGGTGGCTAAAAGGCGCCGCTTCAGGCGACCATCCCATACCCCAAACACAAGTCTGTCAAGTAAATAGTCATTTAAATCAGAGAACTCGCAGTACAAAGCCGCCCGGCGGAGAGCGGCTACAAAGTCATTAATCAACTCCCCTTCCACCTGGTTCCATTGGTAAAACTTGTATCTTCGTGCACAGCGGGAAGGGGCCGGGGCGTAATGGTCCTGCAGAGTTGACAGAAAAGTCTGCCATGGCACGTCATGTATTGAGACTGGGGCAAACAAGGCTCTGGCCGTCTCAAACATCTCGGGACCGCAGAAACCGAGGAAATAAGACCTTTTCCGGTCCCCAGAAATCTCAGTATACCCATTGGAAATTAAAAAGCAGTCAAAACGGGCGACATAAGAGTCCCACGTCTCCCCTTGTGGATCGAAAGGGGGAAAAGTAAGTTGCACAGACATCCTCACTTACTGTTAATATAGAAACAAGAAATCCGTAATGACAGGCTCGAATCCTCATCGCCAGTATAATAACTGAGGCCTTATTATAACATAGTGGTTTAATCAAACAACGTGCCAGCAGTGGCAGGTACAGGCTTAAAGCAAACATGAATACACAGGCTTTTATACAGCTCGGTGCCTGAGGCAGCCACCAATCCAAACAGTGGAAAGTTCCCGCTTACAATGTAACTGGGGCATACGCGCCCAATCAGCACCCTGGAGAGGGACGAGCGAGCGCGGCTCTGACAGCCGGCTGTTACTATGCGGACACTGCAGCGCCCAATGTTCAAGTCTATCAAGAAACTTCTGTATCTTGAGCCTATCTTCTGGAGAGTTGGCTATTCTTGCCAGTTTGGTTTCATCTGCAAATTTGATGAGTTCCCCATCTATCCCTTTGTCCAAGTCATTGATGAAGATATTGAAGAGTAGTAGGCCTAAAACAGAGCCTTGGGGTACTCCACTGCATAATTCCCTCCATGTAGAACCAGTTCTGTTGAGCATTACACTTTTGAGTGGGGTTGGTTAGCCAGTTTTGAATCCATCTGGTGGTGTTGCTGTCTAACCCACATTTTTTCAACTTTATCTAGTAATAGGATCGTAGGTTTCTAAGTCGCAGTAAATTAAATCGACAGCATTCCTTTGCTCCACTAATTTTGTCATTTTGTCAAAGAATGCAATTAAAATAGTCTGTACCAGGGAAAGGGTTACATGTTTTTTGTGTCGAATCACCCTGGTATATTGAAGGAGCATTTGACACAAAACACACACACACACACACACACACACACACACACACACACATTAATCATTTAAAGGCTGTCTAGAATCGTGAGTTGAGATTTTATTATGATATACTTTAGGGGATCTGCTTAGGAAGCTTTCCAAATAAGTCATTTATAAAAACATTTGGACAACTGAGATCCCATACATCAGGCAGGAAGATTAACTGAAGAATACCTTGTCTAGGGCAGTGATGAGCCTTTTTGGCACACAGTGTTAAACCTGAAGGCATGCGTGTGCATGTGGGCAGGGACCACGTGGCTGGGCCGCTAGTATCGCCCCTATGTCAGCCAACCCTCACCCGCCTACCCGCTCTCCCGTGCACTTCAGTCTTACGTTAGCAGTGAGCAGATCCCCCGTGGGCTGGAAGATAAGGGGGTGCTTAATTACCACAACACACTGGCTGTCTTGCGGGCCATTGTTTGAGAATGCCTGCTGTAAGGGCTAGTTGTTCTTGGCCTTGCTATTCTTAGTGGATATGACTAAGTAGACCCGGGAAAAAAAAATAGCAATAAAGAGCCGGGGTGGCGCAGCAGGTAGAGTGCTGTACTGTAGGCCACTGAAGCTGGCTGTAGATCTGAAGGTCGGCGGTTCAAATCTCATTACCAGCTCAAGGTTGACTCAGCCTTCCATCCTTCCGAGGTGGGTAAAATGAGGACCCGGATTGTGGGGGCAATAGCCTAGCTCTGTTAAAAAGTGTTATTGCTAACATGTTGTAAGTCGCCCTGAGTCTAAGGAGAAGGGCGGCATAAAAATTGAATAAATAAATTGAATTGAATAAATAAATAAATAAATTACGCGTTTGAGAAATTGTTGGCATTTCTGGTTTCCTGTTATCAAGTTATGTAATGTCCATTTATGCATATTGTACCTAATTTAAATCTTTACAATTATTTGTTCAAGGTTTTACTTTACTAATTGGCATGGAACAAATGAGAATGAGCCATCTGTCTGGAGGCATTCTCCAAAGAAGAAGAATTCTTATGAAAAGAGAACAGTACAAGAAGGAACACCTCTCCTTGATGCAGATTCATTAGAATATCTCTTTGCTCAGGCAAGTACTTTATAAAAGAATTCCATTTCATCTTATGTACAATATTATAGTAGTACTGTAGTTACATTTCATTATCTTTAGGAAGCACTGTTGCTGGTATTTCTCTCAGATGGAATATGGATGATTATGATTATTTTTTAAAAAGATGTGTATAATTGATTATAAAGCCCTTCATGGCATCGGACCAGAATATCTCCGAGACCGCCTTCTGCTGCACGAATCCCAGCGACCGATTAGGTCCCACAGAGTCGGCCTTCTCCGGGTCCCGTCAACTAAACAGTGTCGGTTGGCGGGCCCCAGGGGAAGAGCCTTCTCTGTGGCGGCCCCGACTCTCTGGAACCAGCTCCCCCCAGAGATTAGAACTGCCCCTACCCTCCTTGCCTTTTGTAAACTCCTCAAAACCCACCTTTGTCATCAGGCATGGGGGAATTGAGATATCTCCCCCGGGCCTATATAATTTATGTATGGTATGTTTGTAGGTATGTCTGCTTAAAAATGGTTTTTTTTAAACTATTTTAAATTTTAAATTGTAAATTATTAGATTTGTCATGAAATGTTTTATTGTGTTGTGAGCTGCCCCGAGTCTACGGAAAGGGCGGCATACAAATCTAATAAATAATAATAAATAATAATAATAATTATCAATATTTATAAAAGAAATACATTGTGAATGCTGTCCCAAATGTTCATCGGTGTTGTTTTTCTATTGCTAAAAATCTACTTATCTTGCTAACCAATTTAGGGTCAACATGACTTGGTAAAAGGTCTTGCACCTCTTCGGGAAGCTAAGAATGATCAGGAATCACATGAAATTGAAAATGAATGTTTGGGGATGGCTGTACTTGCAATATCCCACTATGCAATTAAAAAAAATCTGAGGTTACCAGAACTTCCCCGAGATATAAGGTGAGTCTGAATCAGTGGTGAAAACTATTTTTTTTAAACTACAGGTTCTGTGGGCGTGGCATGGGTGTGGCAAGGGAAGGATACTACAAAATCCCCATTCCCACCCCACTCTGGGGCCAGCCAGTAATGGTACTTGCCGGTACTTTGAACTACTCCAAATTTTTATTTGTGTCTTGTATTTCTCCTGACCAGTTGGTTAACATGGAGGTGAACTATGGGACACTGAGAAAAATAGGGTTGAACTGTGGAACGATTGCTTCTACAGTTTCTAATGCACAAGTGGCCTAGTTTGTGGGGGAAAATTTGTAATGCAAGAGAGAGAGAGTTATCCGATTTTCTTGTACATGGAAAAATGGTGTCATGACTTCTAGGATTGATAAAGGCTCCTATGACCTTATCAGTCCCATCCCTATCCTTTGGAGATGTATAAACTGTGATTGAAAGATGCATGCCCAGTTCTGATTATTTACAAGTAGTCCTTGACCTACAATCACAATTGGGGCCAGAAGCTTGGTCTTCTGAAATAAGTATTTGTTAGGTGACCAACCTCTGCTTCCCTTTCCTTCTGCAAACCCTCATGATGTAAAAAAGAAGGAAAGGTGTGACTTGGAGAACGACACTTTTGAAACAACATGAAAACGGGATTCTTGTTTTTTCTCCAAATCTCAAGTCCCACTCTTTTGAGACCTGGGGAAGACAGCCATTTTCCAATGGGATGTTGGCTGGCTTGCAGAAGGAAAGGAAGGGAATGCAGAAGGAAAAGATAGGGAAAGCAATTAGGATGCTTGGCTGCATAGCTAGAGGTATAACAAGCAGGAAGAGGGAGATTGTGATCCCGCTCTATAGAGTGCTGGTGAGACCACATTTGGAATACTGTGTTCAGTTCTGGAGACCTCACCTACAAAAAGATATTGAAAAAATTGAACGGGTCCAAAGATGGGCTACAAGAATGGTGGAAGGTCTTAGGCATAAAACGTATCAGGAAAGACTTAATGAACTCAATCTGTATAGTCTGGAGGACAGAAGGAAAAGGGGAGACATGATCGAAACATTTAAATATGTGAAAGGGTTAAATAAGGTCCAGGAGGGAAGTGTTTTTAATAGGAAAGTGAGCACAATAACAAGAGGACACAATCTGAAGTTAGTTGGGGGAAAGATCAAAAGCAACATGAGAAAATATTATTTTACTGAAAGAGTAGTAGATCCTTGGAACAAACTTCCAGCAGATGTGGTTGATAAATCCACAGTAACTGAATTTAAACATGCCTGGGATAAACATATATCCATCCTAAGATAAAATACAGAAAATAGTATAAGGGCAGACTAGATGGAGCATGAGGTCTTTTTCTTCCGTCAGTCTTCTATGTTTCTATGAGATTAGCTGAGCGGCAGGAGCAACTGGGGCTGCCAATACCAAGCAGCTTATCTTTGAAGTTACAGCTTGACCAAGCAAGAAAGGAAAAGTTGAAGGGCAGTATGAAAACTATCTGGCACCATCACATTCAGCAATATTTTCTTGAGTTGGAAGCCAACTTAATAGTTAAGTGATCCTCCTCTTGCAACCATTCAGTGATGTTCACATGTTCCAAAGCACCAGATCAGGCATTTCTGTTGGGAGATCAGCATTTGCTGGGTAGACTTTTGCAGTCACAACCAAGTTGGGCTAAGCTACCATCTGTGTTGACACTATTGCTGGCTATTCAGCAGCTGATTAGCCTATCTCTAGTCCTTAACCCAACAACAAGCATTTCTGCCGCTCTTCCATTGGTTCTCCAAGGGACCCATTTAGTTGGACAATCTCCTCTTTGGCCACCCAGGAGATCAGTCTGAAGATGATTGTTTTTTCACAGTCTCACCACTGATTTCTAGTACCAGTTCAAAGAAGATTCAGATTTTTTTTTTAAAAAAAACACCTTTTATAGTCACTCCAAAATGCATATGGTATCTCTAACCTACTTTACAAACACATTGCTATGGGTTGTTACTAGCACTCATCTGGCATTAGTGTCTCTATGGAGGTAAAAAGAAAAAAGAAAAAGAACAGAAAAGTTGGCAATTGAAATTGTTGTCCAGAGGGACTTTTAATTGCAGTTGATACAGTTGATTGATGCTGTTTCCAAAACATAAACACTGGTTTTGCTGGAGCTGCAATTAAAATAATAAGGCAGTCTCTAATTTTCCACTATGTTTTTAGGTAGTTTATTTAGTGCTGTTTTTTCGCTGAAAAATATTCCTTGACCAGTTTTAGAATTTTAAACATTAAATAGTCACTTACAACATTATGTTTAGTCAGAGAAAGAAATTTTAATATAGGAGTTACATATTATCCATGTATATATCAGTTTACATTTTCAAGTATGTTTTTTTCCTCTCTGTTTTTGTTTTTAAATGAAATATACCTGTTGCAATTTATATTAGGCTTTTGAAAATAAATGCATATGTTTTTGTGTCCTATCTCGTTTCAGCTATAAGCGGTATATTCCGGAAACACTGAACAAGAAAATTAGACAAAGGAACATCTTAACGAGAATACGAATTAATAATGTTTTCAGGGACTTTCTCAAGGAATTTAACAACAAGACCATTTCTGACAGCAGTGTTTCTTCACATGATCTGAAAGTGAAATACTTAGCAACAATGGAGACATTGACTAAGAATTATGGAGCCGAAACATTTGAAGCATCCTCCTTGCTAATTTCATCAGAAAATGAGAACTTCAACTTGGATGCTTCTGAAAAAATGCAATGCTATGAAGTGAGGATAACAGGCAATCTTGGAATCCAGTGGCGACCTAAACCAGATGTGAGTATCACAAGTCCTTTGTTTACTTAATAAGGTTAGCTAGAGCAGTGTTTCCCAACCTTGGCAACTTGAAGATATTTGGACTTCAACTCCCAAAATTCCCCAGCCAGCGGATGCTGGCTGGGGAATTCTGGGAGTTGAAGTCCAAATATCTTCAAGTTGCCAAGGTTGGGGAACACTGAGCTAGAGTCATTTAAATAGAATAGTGTTTGGGTTTTATTATGAAAATGAAACGAAAATATTATGAGAATATGAAAATTGATGCCATCTCAGACCTATAGGTAGATTGTACAATGTAAAAAAAAATCTTGAAAAAACCCAATAAGAAATTAGTTCTATATTGTTGCCAAAACACTACATGGACACATTCACGAAGTCACCAGCAGTCAAAGCTACTGGTAGAAGTTTCAACTTGGGTAATACTACTTAATGTGGTTCTTTCAAATTCAATAGAAACTATGTCGAGAGCAGGAATATAGCAAATTACACAAAGTTTTCGGAGAGGGGCGGCATATAAATCCAATAAAACTTGAAACTTGGTTCTGGCTTAAAATTCTGTAAGGGGAATAAAAGATAGAGCAGGGGTGAGAAACTGCAGTCTAGGGAGCACAGCTAGCATCTTTAAAATGTGGTGTGGTTCCTGGAGCTGCCTGACTTTTAGTAGTGAACTGATTGGAAATTGTACCTGGTTATTAAAAAAAAATTAGCAGAAGGAAATGACTGATAAAATATCCAGTATAGATGCATTATATATATATTTTTAGTAACATACCGCAAATATTTTATTTGCAGTACTGAAGTTTTTTAAAAGACTGTGCAAAGTTACAAAGATATAAAATAGAAAAAAAGTCTGTCGGCATGGTGTGTGTGTGTTTGTGAGTATATGAGTCAATGTGATGCAATGGATAAAGTATTGGATTCAAACCTGAAGATGCATGTTCTAGTTCCCTTTGGAAAAAAAATCTTATTAGACATGTATGGAATAGCTATTATCTCGATCTAACCCATTTCCCAGGAAAGTTGTTGTAGTAGAAGAATTGGAGATGGAAATTGTATGCTACCATGAACTCCTGAAGGAAAGCCAGGAGATAAATCGAACATAAATATATGCATGCATGTTTTAATTGGAAAGACATGTATTTGATCTGAGGAATAGAAGTATTTTATCCATCCCTATTAAATTTTTCAGTCCAAAATTACATTTGTATAACCAAGGGTTATTTTAAGGAAAATATTATGTTTATTTATATAGTGTGATACAATTTTATCCTTATTGAAGGATTTTTCATAATGCTTTGTGGTCGGTTAGATTCTACTAATAGAATGAAAGGTGCATTTTAGTTTTCCAGTGTTTTGCAATAATGGTAACAATAATGAATCTAATGCAGTGTTTCCCAACCTTGGCAACTTGAAGATATCTGGACTTCTACTCCCAGAATTCCTCAGCCATCGTTCCATGGCTGGGGAATTCTGGGAGTTGAAGTCCAAATATCTTCAAGTTGCCAAGCTTGGGAAACACTGTTCTAATGACTACTACAAATAACCGAATCTGAGATTTTTAATATTTAACTTCTGCCTGTGTGTTTATGAGTGAGTGTGTGTGTGTGTGTGTGTGTGTGTGTGTGTGTGTGTGTGTGTGTGTGTATGAGAGAGAGATTGGGAGAAAGATTGGAGAAGATACTTGACATGACATGGATCAAAATTATTCAGGGTGCATGATGTTATTCATCAGATTATACCGAATGAAAAAGAAAAACCGAAAATTAAGAAAAGAAAATCTGACAAAGTTGAGAAAAAGGAGGAAAAAAACAAAAGAGAGGAATGGATCAGTTTTTCTTACTTTCCTGAAATAACTCATCTTGTGATCAAGGAATCTACAGTCTGCATCTATAAGCAAGATAACAAGAGGATGGTAAGCAACTGATAAAGCCACTTATATGCTATCAGAATGAATTTCCCCTTGATTTTGCAGCCTCAACTAACACAATTAGTAATCTACTGTTAATATACTGTGTGTTGAAAGAAGATATGTTCTCTTTTTGTGTATAACAGCATTTTGCTTATTTATATATGTGGGCTAAACTTCTCACCAACTTCTATTTT
This sequence comes from Erythrolamprus reginae, assembly GCF_031021105.1. Classification (NCBI taxonomy): domain Eukaryota; kingdom Metazoa; phylum Chordata; class Lepidosauria; order Squamata; family Dipsadidae; genus Erythrolamprus; species Erythrolamprus reginae. Next base: position 84,961,212 of record NC_091952.1, on the reverse strand, counting down.
ATATCAACTTTTATAATAAAAAGACTAGGGTTCAACATTAATTTGAGTTCGATGTTTCCTGGCACCTCGTTACCTGCAGCAAAAAGTGTGTGTGTAGAATAAATGGAATTTCTTAATGATATTTCATTATACTTTATGGGTCTCATGAGATTCTGTAATGGAATGTTGGATGACTTTGGGGAATGAGATGAAAAGTTTCTGCCTAGGAAACAATCAACAAGAGAGGCAGGAACCCCCAGTGGCTCAATTGTCAGAGAAAGAAACCCTACGAAAGCCCTAATGGATTAAGTAGCGGCAGTCCAGAGTTTATACTTTTAGATTGATGTCAACCCTCCCAGATAAACCAGACAGGAAATGTGACTGGATGAATTCTATTTATTGTAAATATTCCTTAATAGATTCTTGCAAGGTTAGCCACACATTCCATTACTGATTCCGGGCAAAAATATTGAAACTTTCATGAGCAGTAATTAAAAAACAAACAAGCCTGCATTGTTAATGTGCATTTGACATTAGTACACTTTAAAAAAGACAAATATACTTAGAAACAGACAAAGTTAGAAGAGAGGGCATACCTATCATCTCATCACAATTTAAGTAAGATGTCATTCCTGTTTTCTTGCTTGTATTATATTTTCCCCAACTTTTCCCAACTTTTTTAGAAGTTAAAAGATGTACATTTAATAAACTAAAGTTAAATCCCTGCCCTTAGAGCAGTGTTTTCTCAATCTTAGCAACAAGATGAGTGGACTTCAACTTCCAGGGTTTCCCCAACATCATGTGGATTTATCTTAAAGTTCCTTAAGTTGAGAAACCCTTGTTTTAGAAAACAGGTAGTCCTCAACTTACAACACAGTTCATTTAATGACCATTCAAAGTTAAAATGGCACTGAAAAATATGACTTACGACTTTCACACTTACGGCTATTGCATAAGTGGGAAAGTCATGGTGATATGATCAAAATTCAGAGGCTTGGCAACTGGTTCATATTTATGACGGGTGCAGTGTCCCGGGGTCAGGTGATCAGTTTTTGTGACTTTCCGACAAGCAGAGTCAATGAGGAATCCAGATTCACTTAACAACCACATTACTAACTTAACGAAAAATTATTCACTTAACAGCCGTGGCAAGAAAAGTTGCAAAATGGGGAAACTCATTTAATAAATGTTTCACTTAGTGAACCTAAACTTTGGATCAATTGTGGTCGTAATTTGAGGTCTACCTGTTCCTCATTGTCAACCATGGTATAGACTTAACTGCCATTCTAGGTTAATTTGTGTACAGTGGTCCCTCGATTTTCGCGGGTTCGAACTTCGCGAAACGGCTATACCACGGTTTTTCAAAAATATTAATTAAAAAAATACTTTGCTGTTTTCCCCCCGATACCACGTTTTTTCCCGCCCGATGATGTCATACGTCATTGCCAAACTTTCATCCGCCTTTAATAAATATTTTTTAATAAACTTTAATAAATAAATATAGTGAGTAATAATCTAAATGGTTGCTAAGGGAATGGGAAATTGCAGTTTAGGGGTTTAAAGTGTTAAGGGGGAAGGCTTGTGATACTGTTCATAGCAAAAATAGTGTATTTACTTCCGCATCTCTACTTCGCGGAAATTCGACTTTCGCGGGCGGTCTCGGAAAACAACCCCCGCGAAAATCGAGGGAACACTGTACTTGGATAGAGCATATCTTCCTCTTCATTTCAGCAGCCCAATGGTTTTGGCCATCCCTGTAGGTGTAATTGTAGTAGTTGATTATTGTTTCTTACCTGAAGTGGATGAACTATTCAGACTTTTTTTTTAAACTCTAGGAATTTAAACTGCCTTCATGTGAAGAAGCTTTGTCATTTTCTGCTTTGGTGGATGGATACTTCAGATTGACTGCTGATGCCCATCACTTCCTTTGCACAGATATCGCACCGCCTCTGATAGAACACAATATTAAAAATGGCTGCCATGGCCCAATTTGGTTAGTTAATAAACAATGTATAGATATGTATGTGTGTCAATTTTCCCTTTGTTCCCCCCCCCCCCCTTCACTCATGTGGAGCTAGAGACTTTGGCATGCCAATATGTAGTAACCTTGATTAGGTAAATCAGCTTTATATTCCTTCCTTTTACTTTCAACAATCCTTAACTTTAGTCTCTTCCAAAAATGTCCTCGAACTTGATTTCTTTTCATTCATTCTTTATCCCTTCTTACAAAATGATTCACAGCGTTAACAAGTCTCTCTTTGGTGTGTAAATTATAGAGAGTTATCCTGCTCACTCTTTTGGCTTGCTATTTGTATATTTATTTTAATTACTAAGACATCAACTGTTTTTTGTATATCCAGTATAGCATCATTTTCCATATCCTTCTTGTTGCATATCATTTTAAAATCCACTTTCAGATCAGTTTCATTCTTGTCTGCTTGTCTTCCATAATAGTTTCCAAACATTATCTATAGAAACAGACACTGTTAAAATATTTTGTTCTGTTCCATATTAGTCAAATTACTTAAATTTAAGAATCTTTTTCCTTTAGTCATAATCTTTATTTCTTCATTTTTCCACCAGAAGGATTCTGAATCAATCCCAAAAAATCTTAATTCAAATTCATGTGGATCCTAAACCTATTTGCAACTTTCCAGAATCAAACTTTAATCATCCTTTTATGGTTTATTCAAAAAGATTTTAAATCCTTAAACTTGTATTTAAAAGTTATTTTGCTGAAGATTGAAAAAACCTCACCTGATGCTGTAAAACCTGTTGATCCAAAGGCTCTTAATAGCTAAAAAGCAATTAAGAAGCAATTTCCAAAAGCAATTAGAAAAGGAAGTATGTGAACCCAGTGTCCTTTTGAAAGGCACTGTTTGCAGTTTGAGTAATGATGGTTAATTCCTCAACTCCAAGAGCTGGAGATCACTGTCTTGCAATCTCATTGTGAGGAGCAAATTTCTGAAACTCTTTTGGGTGATCTTTTCCTTATCTGGAAAGAAATTACAAAGAGCTGGTCTGCGTTTTGGCTCTTCATTTCTCCAGGGTTATCGGCTCCACTTTCAATGGAGCTATCTGTAGTTTGCCATCCCTCCCCCCCCCCCCAAAAAAAATAATAATAATAAATGTCTGTTTTCAGTACTGTATTATAAAGCTTCAGAAGCAGGCATTGTTGGGGATTTTTAGTAAGCAAAATTAAGTTAAGTCTAAGGGGCATAAATTGTCTTTTCCTGAAACAGCTACCTCCCTTCAGAAACTGGTCTTAAAATAATATTTTTATAGCCAGTCATTATAGTTTGTAAAACACTTACTTTTAAAATTTTAATTGTTTTTTTACTTTAATTTTAGCTTCCCTCTTGAGCCTCTCAATTTTTGGGTTCATGAAAATTGAACTACTGTGCTCATTTGGCTAGTGAAGAGCCATTTTAGAACTTGTAACAAACTCTCAATGTTTCAAATATATTATGGCCCCTTCCATTATATTTCTAACAGCAAAGATCAGTAGAGATTTTTATTATTATTATGTCAATACAACACAGCAAACGAGATCACTATGCTGGATTTCATATTTCATCACTTGTCGGGCGCTTCCCAAGTACCTAGGACTGCGTGATGTAGCGGTGAATTATGTTTGCCGATCCCAGTAAAGCGGAATTCCGATGGTTTTCAAATGTCCGCTGAGATCCTTTGGCACTGCGCCCAGCGTGCCAAGTACCACTGGGACCACTTTTCACTGGCTTATGCCAGAGTCGTTGCAGCTCAATTTTTAGATCTTCTTCTTCTTCTTCTTCTTCTTCTTCTTCTTCTTATTATTATTATTATTATTATTATTATTATTATTATTATTATTATTGTATTATTAAATTTGTCACCCATCTCGCTATAAAGTGACTCTGGGTGACTTACAGCATAAAAACATTAAAATAATCAACTATAAATATTTGTAACCCAACAAAATGACAATGCCATCAAGGTAAAATCATGAACATAGGATGGGGGCAGGACAGCTGAATGCATTTGGGGAGCGAGGTGGATTAACTCTTAAACCAACTGGCTCCAGTGTGGTGCTCTACCATCTGGCAGAAGCAGAGAAAGGTGGGCATGCTTTCAAGGGAATGGTCAATTGTCCACATTAAATAAGATTTAATCATTTTTCTCAAACGTCTTTCAGCACAGAATATGCTATTAATAAGCTGAAACAGGAAGGCAATGAAGAAGGGACGTATGTATTGAGATGGAGCTGTACAGACTTCAACAACATTCTCTTGACTGTGATATGTACAGAATTTTCAGAGGTATGATGGGGGTCCAGTAATTTTCTCTTTAAATACCTTTGATGTAGGCAATATAATTTTTGAAGGATTGGCTTGGGAAGTGATCCTCTTTCCTTTTATGATTCCAAAAAACGATTGTGAAATTTCTTTCTTAGCAAACAGATTTTAAGCTCTGTTACTTATTTTTCCACTTGGATATAAATATTGACAGGGATTGCCAATGCTAGTCTTATTACAGATTTAATTTGTTCTTATTGGAGTGAAAGCATATACAGTGATACCTCGTCCTAAGAACTTAATTGGATCCGGGACAAGGTTTGTAAGATGAAACAATGTTTTGCATAGGAATCAATGGAAATGCAATTAATGCATGCAAGCCCAAAACTCACCCCTTTTGCCAGCCAAAGTGCCCATTTTTGCACTGCTGGGATTTCCCTGAGGCTCCCTTCCATGGGAAACCCCACCTCCGGACTTCCGTGTTTTTGTGATGCTGCAGGGGAATCGCAGCAGGGGAATCCCAGCAGCGCAAAAACGGGTGCTTCGCTGGTAACGGAAGTCCGGAGGTGGGGTTTCCCATGGAGGGGAGCCTCAGGGGAATCCCAGCAGCACAAAAATGGGCGCTTTGCTGGCAAAAGGGGTGAGTTTTGGGCTTGCATGCATTAATTTTTTCTGCAGTTCTGATTATTCTCTGAAGTCTGTGTCTGTCTTGTTGGGTTGCAGAGCCATACCAGATAGTTATAGAGGTGCAGATAACAGACTCAATGATTCCTCTGTAGAACTGTATCAGCAGCTCCTTGGGCAGTTTGAACTTCCTGAGCTGGCACATAAAGAATGTTCTTTGTTATGCTTTTTTTGATGACATTTTTGAATATATTTATATACTATATGATTTCAAGATCTGAGTAGGTGTTTGAGGAAGAAGGTATCTAGTTACTTAAGCCATTTAAGTCTCAAAAGTCAAAACCAGCATGTTCAATTGTTCTAGAAATGGATTAGCAACCAATGTCATAGCAAAGAATTGTATAATATATGTATTGGCCAATTCCAAAAAACAGTTTAGCTGCTCTGTTTTGAACCAACTGAACTTTCCACTAATGAATCATATATACATAGTAATCTATAATCTTAATTTATAATTTATATTAAAACTATTGATGGGTTTGATATTTAATTACACCTTTGTGTAATTACCTGGATTCAAAGGGCAAAATGTGACATAGTTGTGGTTCACCAACGGTCAGCAGAGCTGGCAACAGACTCAGACAGTGAGGAGGTTGGGAAGGAACATCGGTCAGTCCTGGAGTCTGGAGAAGGCTCTGATGAATGCTCTATGTTGGAGGCAGAAATGCGGCCAGGGCATCTGACAGTTATCAGCTACCTTTGGAGTCAGAGATAAGTGGGACAGAAGAACAGCTGGAGCCTGTCCCCGATATATGGATGCACAGAGCTATCAGAAGAATGGAACAGTTAAGGAACAAATCGACTCGGGAATAAAGGCACAAGGGTATGCTGAATGGCCCCTCCCAAAGGAAATAAACAGGAGCAAGAAAGGAGTGGAGTTTTCAGGAGACAATTTGCTAATTAGTGTTACGATTTGTTTATCTGAGATAGACTCCTTGCCAAATATTTCATTGTTCAGGTTGCGTCTGGAAGCTATGGGCCTAGTAACTATCGGACTGATAAGGTCTATGGTTGCAATTCACCCTTGAAAGACTTTTTGCCAGGACTTTGCTGGATGTGAATGCTAGGAATTCAAATTAGCCAAAAAAACCCGGTTTTCCCCCCAGGCCTAGATCAGAACAGACGTGAGGCAAACATAGGCATTTGCATAATATCTCTTGATAGTGTTAGTACTCTGTACAAAACAGTTGGGTTTGCGATATATAAACAAGTTAACAATGAATGTTTGTATTGAAGTACTATAGCTTTAAGTGGTAGTGTTGCAAATTGCCACAAGTGGGAGCCAGAAGCATGATTCTCTCTCTCTGCTCTCTCTGTTCTTTCTGCTGATTCACTGTGACTGTTGTAGTAAGCTCTGTGTTATTTGATGGTGATAGTTTGATATATGATGCAATGTAAGTTTGATGTATGATATAATGTATGTCTGATATGTAAGACAAAGACAGGCTTGTAATAATAATATTGTGTTAATAGATCTTGACTGATTTGAATGTAAATAACCGGACTTTTTGACTTGACTGCTATTTCCAAAAGTAAACACTAATTGAACTTTAATGCATCTGTTTTGTATGACTGAATAATTACTCATATTTCCTGGATATCTGCTGGAATTCCATGTTTTTCCTCTGTGTATGTCCTTGATAACTCACGGGTCATTATACACACTCCTTAACAGGTAGCACATTAAATATATCTGTCTTGTCTATGTCTAAGCTCTTTGAGTTTCATCAAGGTTTCCAGTATGGTCAGTATGATTTTACCAAGTGGTACTGTAAATGTTTGCTTGATCAGTGTCAAATGGGATTTTATTTCATTCAGTACATTCTCTTCAGGCACGAACATAAATTTACATTTTACCTGAATACATTTAGTGATTTCTTTTATTTTTATTTTTATTCCTTCTCCAAAGCACTCAATGAATCTTCCCAAACAGTATAAAAACTTCCAGATAGAAATGAAGAAAGATGGATGTCTCCTGCATGGATCTGATAAGTTCTTTCCATCACTTAAAGAGTTGATGGACCACTTAAAAGGACAGATCCTGAGGACAGATGAGATAGTCTTTACTCTGAAGAGATGTGTTCAGCCAAAACCAAGAGGTAATGTTTTTAAGTTAGCTTTATGTATTCATATTAATATTTTTTTCATCAAAATATATTGTCTGGATCCTCTCTTTTTTTGGCAAATATATAGATATTATAAATACTACATGCCTTTGTGTTCTTAGAATGAGGTTACTCATTCCCAAGCAAATCAGTCTTAATTGAGGTTCACAGCAAAAGAATGTACCTGATATAGAAAAGAGGAATTACATATTATAAATATGTAATCATCTTGTAGGTGAGATACATAATTAATAAAATTAATTGATTATATATTTGTTTTGCAGCCGGAGCTAATAATCCCAAAAGGTGCAGCAAGTGCCTAAACTCCCATGCCTTAATTTAATTAGCATGTTAATTTGATATTAACAGACAGAATACTGATCCCAGTGGAATTCAGATCCTTATAGACATCACATGTTTTAGGAGATATTCTTAGGAGATATTCCTAGGAAACACAATAGTTCAGCCACACATATTAAACATTGTGTTCAGTGAGGCTAAGCAGCCATTCTGGTATTGTTTAGAAGGATGGATTATATATTTAGCAGAACAATACAGGCTTGTGTGAGTGCAGTTGAATAAAGTGAAACTTTTGGGTGAAATATTTCAGTAAAAACGCACTATTCTATGGTAGAAGTGTTCTTTAAATTGAAATTCATAAAGATTTGTTTTGGACATGTCATTTAATTCAGTAATCCAACAACTGCCTGAAATTGTGCTGAAGGAGACAATGACTTATACCAAACTATTTAGTAAAATTTGTAGCTGAAAGTTGATTTTTGTAATAAAAATCAAATTCAACATCTACCTTCTGTGGCATACATTTGATCCTAAGCTATACTGATATTTCTTTACTTAGAAAATATCCAATGCTGGCAGTCATTTGAAGGATTATTAACCATTATTAAGGATTATTTTGTTCTGTAATAATTTTGGGACGCAAATATATGTGAGAGGTTTTCTTCTTCTTTCTAGAAATTTCCAATTTGCTGGTAGCTACAAAGAAGTCCCAAGAGTGGCAACCAGTTTATCCTTTAGGTCAACTGAGTTTTCATCGAATACTTAAAGAAGAGATAACGCAAGTAAGTGATTATGAAATCTTTTAAAATTTTATAAATGCATTCTTGCACAAAGACTTGAAGTGATGTCTAAGAAAATCTAGCCAAACCCATTGCATAATCTATTTACTCATACTAATTATGAAAGTTTGTTTTGTAGCAAAACAAAAAAAGAAATATTGAATTCATTTCAAAAAGTATGCACTATGATATTCATGTTCTTGCTGAGTACAGATATATAGGGATGATCTGGAGATACGTTAAAACATAGTTTAATGTTATATAAGATCAGTCCTGTCTTCCCAATATCCCTTTCTAGCACTATCAGGAGGAGGGGTTTTGTAGCTTTCAGTTTCTGTTACAATTAACTGCTTATTTCTTGGTAACGTCAATCTGTCATTATCTTTTTGAAATCAGAGATTTCCCAGAGTTGGCATTAATGGTTAGCATAAATATTTTAACCAAATTAATTGGCAACAAAAAAGACAATGTTCAAGTTCAAGTTTATTGGATTTATATGCCGCCCCTCTCCAAAAACTCGGGGCGGCTAACAACAATCATGAACAATATACAATAAAATCCAATACTAAAAGCAAATTAAACCCCCTTAATATATAAAACCAAACATACATACAAACATACCATGCATACAGTTGTAATGGCCTAGGGGGAGAAGAAGTCTTAATTCCCCCATGCCTGGTGGCAGAGGTGGGTTTTAAGTAGCTTACGAAAGGCAAGGAGGGTGGGGGCAATTCTAATCTCTGGGGGGAGTTGGTTCCAGAGGGCCGGGGCCGCCACAGAGAAGGCTCTTCCCCTGGGTCCCGCCACGTGGCATTGTTTAGTTGACGGGACCCGGAGAAGACCCACTCTGTGGGACCTAACTGGCCGCTGTTAAAGTCCCATAAATATAATATGGAGGTAGCTGTTCATTAAATATAATATCTAATTTTATGTTGCACAGTCAGTTCAATTAAAATTAAAGCCACCTGACTGTTTCTGTTGTTCTGTTTACCAAATAATATTGTACATTTACTGTCTCTTACAATGAAAGTGCAAAACAAATGTTTAATTTTTTTCCACCTTGCAGGACTTTCAGTCAAAAATCAAACATACTATATTAGATACAGATTGCAATATTGGGGTTTATCTTGTATTTTAGGGTGAACATCTTGGCAGAGGAACAAGAACACAGATTTACTCTGGAATCCTTAGCTATAAGGACGATGAAAGTTATCAGGCAGAAACGCAGATTAAAGTTCTGCTGAAAGTTTTGGATCCAAGCCACAGAGACATTTCCCTGGTAGGTTTCTCTAAGGCAGAGGTCTTCAAACTTGGCAACTTTAGGACTTGTGGACTTCAACTCCCAGAATTCTCCAGCCAGCAATGCTGGCTGGAGAATTCTGGGAGTTGAAGTCCACAAGTCTTAAAGTTGCCAAGTTTGAAGACCTCTGCTCTAAGGTTACTATGTAAAAATATTACTGATATTGTGGATTGTTCTCTTTTGTATGATACCTTTAATGTTGGGTTTGAAACAAAAAAAGCTATAAATATAAACTGAAAACTGTTTCAAGCATTTTGGCCTTGATACTTGTAACCGTATATTCAGTTGAGTTGTGCAGCTAGCCAAATTTGAAAAGGAAAAGGTGACTCAGAAGGCAGGGGAGAGTATCACACATGGAACACCTGTTGATATGATTTTTTTTGTGGGATTGCACAACTATCCATAATTTACGAGAATGTTTCAGTGCTTCCAAATATATATCAGTGCAGAACAAAATGTTCCTCTTCCATTAGCTGCCTACTTTTTAGTATTATAGATAAGGCTGTCTCTTCTTACAGTAGTTAAAATATGAGTCTCCAGAAAGGCTGAGCGCCAAAGAATTGAGGCCTTTGAACTGTGGTGCTAGAGAAGACTCTTATGGGTCTCTTGTACTGCAAGGAAATCAAACCAGTCAGTCCTAGAGGAGATCAATCCTAACTGCTCTTTAAAAGGTCAGATCCTGACAATGAAACTCAAATACTTTGGACACCTAATGAGAAGGGAGGACTCACTGGAGAAGAGCCTAATGCTGGGAAAGATTGAGGGCAAAAGAAGGAAGTAGACAACAGAGAATGAGGTTGCTGGATGGAGTCACTGAAGCAGTAGGCATGAACTTAAATGAACTCTAAAAGATGGTAGAGAACAGGAAGGCCTGGAGGAATGTTGTCCATGGGGTCGCAATGGGTGGGACACAACTTCGCAACTAACAACAACAGAAAGATCTTTAGTAGGGCTGCTAAAGTTATTGGGGAGATAACACATCTTTTTGGATCGTTCTTTCAATTTTGTTGATGTCACCCCTGAAATGTGCCCCCCAAGGCTGTGTACTCTCACCACTTCTCTTCTCTCTATACACTAATGACTGCATCTCATACGATCCATCTGTTAAACTACTGAAGTTTGCAGATGATACAATAGTGATCGGACTCATTCGAGACAATGATGAATCCGCATACAGACGGGAAGTTGAACAACTATCCTTGTGGTGTGACCAGAACAATCTAGAACTGAACACACTCAAAACCGTAGAAATGGTGGTAGACTTTAAGAGAAACCCTTCCACCTCTCACAATACTAGACAACACAGTATCAACAGTAGAGACCTTCAAATTTCTAGGTTCTATCATATCTCAAGACCTAAAATGGTCACCTAACATCAAAAACATCATCAAAAAAGCACAACAAAGAATGTTCTTTCTGCTCCAGCTCAGGAAGCTCAAACTGCCCAAGGAGCTGCTGATTCAGTTCTACAGAGGAATCATTGAGTCTGTCATCTGCACCTCTATAACTGTCTGGTTTGGTGCTGCAACCCAACAGGACCGACACAGACTTCAGAGGATAATCAGAATTGCAGAAAAAACAATTGCTGCCAATCTGCCTTCCATTGAGGACCTGTATACTGCACGAGTCAAAAAGAGGGCGGGTAAAATATTTACTGACCCCTCACATCCTGGACACAAATTGTTTCAACTCCTACCCTCAAAACGTCGCTACAGAGCACTGCACACCAAGACAACTAGACACAACAGTTTTTCCCCGAACACCATCACTCTACTAAACAAATAATTCCCTCAACATTGTCAGACTTTCTACTAAATCTGCACTTCTATTCTACTAGTTTTTCTCATCATTCCTATCACCCATTTCCTCCCATGTTGACTGTATGACTGTAACTTGTTGCGTATATCCTAAGATTTTTATTAATATTGCCTCTTCATTGCTTATTTGACCCCTATGACAATCATTAAGTGTTGTACCACATGATTCTTGACAAATGTATATTTTATTTTATGTACGTTGAGAGCATATGCACCAAGACAAATTCCTTGTGTGTCCAATCACACTTGGCCAATAAAAATTCTATTCTATTCTATTAACAGGCGTTTTTTGAGACAGCTAGTATGATGAGGCAGATATCCCATAAGCACATTGTCCTGCTTCATGGAGTTTGTGTACGTGATGTTGAAAGTAAGTAAACTCTCCGAATACAACTTTTCAAGCAGAAATAGTGATTCAATTGGGTATGTGGAACAGTGATAGTTTATGACTGCAAGAGGTCCTCAATTTAATTTTGCTATTTCCCAAAGTCCCGTTTGCGGAGGAAAGGGGTGGGGTCTCCAAAAAACACAGCTGGTATTGGAATCCCCATTTAGTCTTGGGATCAAGTCAGCCTATTGACAACAGTCCTAATTCTGCCTTGAAATTTCCTACTCATCTTTCCCAAATATATAAACAAAAAAATGTTTTATGTACTGCATCGTATATTTTAGAATGCAACTTCCCTGAGGATTCACTTTCATCTGATTTCTATCCCTAACCAAAATGTACTAAAGACTGAATGACATGAATTATATTTTTAATTTATTTTTAGGTCAATATATAGTTTTTTCTTTTTATATATTTTTTATTTTTTTCTCCACAATTTCCATACATATATCAACACATATACCTTAGAATATATTAATAATGTACATAATTATACATTTTATCAATCATTATTAAATCAATATCCTATTACGCACCGATTGCTTCTATTTATCAGTCTGTTGATCTTCATTTCTTTGCACTTCCCTTCTTCCTTCTCCATCTCTTCCCTCTACCTTCTTGCTCCTTCTCTCCCTCTTTCCTCTACTCCTTTTCTTCTCCTTCCACCTTTCTCCTTCCCTACCCTTCTCTGAGTGATTCTTATCCTAGTCCCTCTCTTGTTTAACAAGATTTTTTATATATATTTTCTTATGACTGTAGACATTATGGTGGAAGAATTGGTTGAGTTTGGACCTCTGGATCTTTTTATGCACCGTAAGAGTGATGTTCTTACAACACCTTGGAAATTCAAAGTAGCAAAACAGTTGGCAAGTGCCTTGAGCTACTTGGTAAGTCCTACATATCATCTAGCAATAGTCATTCTGACTCCTGGTTTTGTATCACATATTATTTATTCATAGCTGCTTAAGCAAGTCTTTTCAGGTTTTAGCAATTTACATTTAATATGTCATGAAGTGTAAAACATTGTGTGTTTATTATATGTTTCCTTTAAATTTGGTTGAAATTATTGTCATCTTGGCCAAATTCCTTCAGTTCTGTAACTAAATTATCTGCATTGTTTTAATGTAGATACGAAGACAAGGGGGTCAAATTTTGCCTCCCCCCCCCAGATTTTAAGACATTCTATCCCTCTCTTTTCTTGTTCTTGCTCTGCCATATTTTACCATGCTCCATTCTTATCTAGAAATATCAAGATGGAATTTTTAATACATCTGCAAATGTTGGAGACATTGCATGAATATGGGAATTTTGACTGCAGAAGAAAAGGTTCTTGAGTTCCATCATAAATCATTAGTATCTTTTGCAAAAATTTGCATCCATAGTGCAGTTTGGTGTTTCTGGGATTGTACTATGTTGGAAAAGAGATTGTTTACTTGGGTCCTAAAATAAATTAAGAAAGTTGTTAGGAAAATAACTTCATATATCTTTTGCCTATTCCTTAATGGCACTTTTTATTCTCCCTAAGTCTTTCAATAGAGGCTTGAACATTGAAATCAGCAGTGGAAAAACGAAAATAGGAAACATTCTTTGAATTTTGATTAGATAACTTCTTATAGGATCCGAGCCATTGTTTTTTGTGAACCTGTTTCTTTCAGCGCCTTTTCATGTTGTCTCATAGTATTTAACATGTGGTTGAAATATTGATTAATCTCTCTGAAATGCAGGAGGACAAAAACTTAGTACATGGAAATGTGTGCACAAAAAATATACTGTTAGCAAGAGAAGGAATCGGAAATGAATACGGACCTTTCATAAAGCTAAGTGATCCAGGAATTCCAGTTACGGTGCTAACTAGACAAGGTAAAACTACTTTTACATATGTAGATACTAAAGAAAAATGCCCTCTAATTTTATTGAAATACAAATACTTCTTCTACTTGTCAGGACAAGTGGAATTCAGCAAACCTTTAATAGATTTTATAATAGTGCATTACAGTAGGGTTGGTATCAGTAGCAAAAGGAATAGAATTTTCCTAAGCCCTTTGGATATTTATGCAGTACTGGTAGGATGTGGCTCCTACAAATGCCTCTGTAATGCTGGCACTGGAGAAGTACATGCTTTGCTGTTTCTTTGAGTCACAGGGGTTTCGTCACTTCCTATATCAGCCTTCAAGAAGGATAGCTGAGGGGAGGGGGCTGGCATCAGGTGAGAGAAAGGGGCCCTCCAGTGTTCAGGCGCATCAAGTTTGTGGAAAGCAGAGTACAGTACCACTAGATAACAATTCGTTCCAAAATTTCTCTCGTTCTTTCCTTTTAAGAATGTGTAGAGCGCATTCCTTGGCTGGCTCCAGAATGTGTGGAAGATTCCAAAAATTTAAATGTGGCAGCAGATAAATGGAGCTTTGGGACCACTTTATGGGAAATTTGCTACAATGGAGAAGTACCACTTAAAGACAAAACCTTAGCAGAGGTGAGATTCTGGGAAACAGGCATTTTTTTTCTTGGTGACTTGCTACCGAACTAAGAAGGAAGAAACTCTTTTCTTGTTTGTCTTTAGTGCGTGGAAACACCTTTTAGTTCTCCCACCGAAAATCGGCAACACAAGTGGAAAAGTTCACTTTTCCTAAAGTGTAATAGATTTTGCAATCTCACGGCATTAGTTAATTTTGTGATGGCAAAGCTATGGTATGTGTGCCGGAAATGGCACCCACAGCCCTCTCTCCAGGCATGTGAATTGGCACCTGTTCCTCTTCTGGATTCTGGTGCACCAGCCAGTTGGTCTTTACGCAGGAGCGCCAGAGTGGTAACCTGGTCTTCTGGTTTCTGATGCACATATGTGCATGAAGACCAACTGGCTGATGGACATATGTCCACCGGAAACTGGAAGATCCTTTTCCCGGTGCAGGCATGTGCATCGGGCAGCTGCTCTTCTGGTTTCTGGCGCTCCTGCATACCCGGAGAGCAGTGAAGACCAACTGGCTGGCATGCCGGAATCCAGAAGAGCAAGGGGAACAGAGTTGCCTGCTGAAATGGGCAATCCCGGGCTTTCTTGCTGCCCGAGTAGACTTCTTGTGTGGCCCCAGCCCACAGCATCTATGCGTGTCCATAGTTTGTAGCACGTGGCCGGATTAGACGCAAAAGGGCAGCGGGGCTGTGTTTTCTGGCTTGGCTGCCAACCACCCCACCCTCTGATCCTGCTGCCGTCAGGGGCACTGCCGGGATGCTGGAGCAACAAAAAGGAGAAGGGGCCTCCTCATGCATGGAGATGCCACTGAGGGCCAGGCTGTGCTGGCTTGTTCTTGGTGGTAGGCTGAGTGGGGATGGTGGGGTGGGGTGCTTCATTTTGGCCAGAGTTGGGATGAAGCTCTCTCACCTGTTGACCCCCCCCCCCCAAGCCCTGGGAACGCCAATGTCCCTTCCCTCCAAGGATGGGAAGGGACTCTGGGTTTCCAACAGATGGAGGTGGCATTCCCCACCCTTTCTTTCCTTGTTTAGGGCTGCGGAACTGGGCGGTCGGTGTAGATGTCCCGCTATCCCGAAAGGGACCACGGGGCATGCAGGGAGGTGAGCAGGGAGGCAGAAGGCCAGTTAGTGCCAGCGTGTGCGCACCAGACAGCTCGTGTTTGCGCACACATGTGCACCGGACAGCTTGTGTTTGCGCACACATACGCGCCAGAAACTGGGAGACCGGAACCCATAAGATCATCTGCTCTTCCGGTTTGTAGCATATGCCTACGTGTGTTCCTGTTTTAGCACTCAGTGCCAAAAAGGTTCTCCATACAGTGTCATTAATAGTATTCACTAACAATGAAAAATGTGTATTCACTGGCAACTTTAGAAAGGGACTTTACTCAGTTGTTTCTGGGTAATCTGAATTATAATGGGAGTCTGAAAAAAACCTTCAGTTCTGTGATAGGAAGTAAGCTTCAGAAAACATTACCTTTTGTGGAACATTATTGAGAGGTTTATTTCCTACTTCTATGAATAATGCCATTGCTCTAATTTCATTTTTGCAGAAGGAGAGATTTTATGAAGGTCACTTCATACTTCCCGCCCCATCATGCAAGGAGCTGGCTGACCTGATGAAACAGTGCATGCACTATGACCCCAGTCAGAGGCCGTTCTTTAGAGCAATTATGCGGGATATTAATAAGCTGGAAGAACAAAGTAAGGACTCTTCCTTCTCCTCCCATTAATGATGTGCAAATAATACCTTTTGGGCTCAGTAGTATTCTGCAAACAAATCTAAATGTGCAAATGTCATTTCAGAACTCAAAGCAACAAATAAAATCCTTATTGTAGAGTTCTTTAGAGCCAGAGAAAGTACTATTTATTCGATTTTTATTTATTCGACCATAGGTCAGCAACTATAATAGTCCTATATATTAAGGATTAGTAATACCATGACTTGGATTTTATCTCCCCTGGAGTAAAATCCTACATTTTAACACTTCTGGAAGCAACTTTCAGAAATGAAAAGTAAACGCATCCAGTATGCTTTGTCTGAATACAGTAACTCCCTTTGTTACTCTGTTTTGCCAGTGCTTGAAACATTGAAAT
Organism: Erythrolamprus reginae; assembly: GCF_031021105.1. Classification (NCBI taxonomy): domain Eukaryota; kingdom Metazoa; phylum Chordata; class Lepidosauria; order Squamata; family Dipsadidae; genus Erythrolamprus; species Erythrolamprus reginae. The sequence continues at coordinate 84,945,026 of NC_091952.1, read as the reverse complement.
GTATCTTCTGCAATAACACTTCGTATAAATAACAGTTACACTTCTTACCTGTTAACTTTGTTGTAATTCTGCTGACCTGCTGCAACAAATTGGACTATTAATTTTGGAAAAAGAACACAAAGTTTAATCTACCAGGCCTGATAGGAGCTGCTGGCTTTTGATCATTAGCCCGTTGCTTCTAGTTTTGCCTTGTCACTTGAAGCTGTCTGCCTTCTTTCTCAAAACAGTTTTCCATCACATGAGAAAACTGCCAGCTATGGTTGGCTGGGAGTATCAAGAGGAGTCAGTAAAATAAATGCTGTACATCTGAATAGCCAGCAGTTTATGGGATATAGAGTAATTTCTGAGTAATCTGAAAAAATCTGAGTAATTATTTATGTAGACATGTTTCTGTCTGTGTCAGATCCTGATATTGTCTCAGAGAAGAAGCCTAATGCAGAGATTGATCCTACAATATTTGAAAAGCGTTTCTTGAAGCGGATCCGTGATTTAGGAGAGGTATTTTTATCTCTTTTGTTCATTAAACATGAAACTCAGTGTCACAAATAAAACTGACTGGTGTTAATGGTTGCTGCCAGCATCCTAGGTATCAACCAAGTAACTTCTTAAGATGTACAATGTTCTGGGTAGCAGTGTTTTTTGCAATTCCACTGATGTTATTGCAAGAAGCTGCAAGATGTGTTTTGTGAACTTCTTGGACATGGTACTAAGTGCTCCGACGACAACGGCTATCACTATTACAAGTTTCGTCCATAGCCAGGTCATGATATTTCACAATTTTCCCTAGTTCTTTTTCAACAAAAACAACAACAACAATAATAACAACAACAGTAATAACAGTAATAATAATAATAATAAATAATAATAATAATAATAGATATTGATTGTTAAAGCTAATAATATGTGAGCAGTAATATGAATCAGCAAGGAAATTCTCATCCTTTGAGCTTGTAACAGGTGTTTGAAAAAATGTAGCTACATTTTTCTTTTACTATGATTAGTGTGCTACAGTGTGCTCCTACTACAGTGGTACCTCGAGATACGAGTTTAATTCGTTCCGGACCTGGGCTCTTAAGTCGAGCAGCTCTTATCTCGAACGACTTTTCCCCATAGGAATTAATGTAAATAATTTTAATTGGTTCCAGCCCTCAAAAAACTCACAAAGTTAGTCTAAATTATGCAGAAAGACATGTTTTTAATGAAGAAATGTACATGTACATATAAATGAATAATGAAGTTTCTTTCACTTAACTTGTAAACTTTCTTAAACTTTTAAATTTACATATGTTCAACTTCTCTGCCACCCAATCCTGTAGGACAGAGGTCCCCAACCCTTTTTGCACCAGGGACCGGCTTTAAGCGATCAAGAGAGGAATGGGTGAATGAATGGACGGAGGGTGGGAAGGAAGGAAGGAAAGAGGGAAGGGACAGGAACAGAGGAAGGAAGCAAGGAAACTTATGAAAGGGGACAGTAAGAGAGGAATGAGTGAAGGGAGGGAGGGAGGGAAGAAGGTGGGAAGGAGAAAGAAAAGAAGAAATAGAGGAAGGGAAGGTAAAAGAGAGAAAGAAAAAGAGCAAGAAAGAAAGCTGCAAGCAACCCCCCGAGCCCCCCAGGCCGGCTGCAACCTTTTAAAACACGCGCGCCGCTTCGCAGCTGTCTCCTGAAGCCGAACGCGGAAGTTAGCGTTTGGCTTCAGGAGACAGCTCCTTGGCGCTTGTATCTCGAATTTGGGCTTGTAAGTAGAACAAAAATATCTCTCCCCTCCCAGCTCTTATCTCGAGTTGCTCTTAAGTAGAGCAGCTCTTATGTCGGGGTTCCACTGTACTTCCAAAAGGTCTTTTATAATAGAATCAATCTTGTTTGGAAATGTCTACAACTTTATGAGTGGGCCAAGTATGGAACATTCCCTGTGACCAATGTGATAATAATATAGATAGCTCTTGCGAAGGCTTGTGAAAGCAAAGAAGAATATTATTAGAGATGGGTAGGGAGGACTCAAAACTCTGAAGGTTTTACCATCTCTAATTGATAAGTAAGGAAACAGTTATATTACAAAGCAGTTTTGTCACTTTAAACCATGGTATGAAATGTCCAGGAGGATTTATTAGATGGAAAATCAGAAAGGGTTGGGCAAGTTAAAAACATGGAGTAAAGGTGTATGGGGATGATTTTTACATAACTATTTTAAATAACAAAGGCTATTTATAGACTATTGTCACAACAACTTGTAACTATCTTAAACAGACAGGCATAAAATATATTCTGAATCAATATTTATTTTCTCTTCTGGAACCAGGGCCATTTTGGCAAAGTTGAACTCTGCAGATATGACCCTGAAGGTGATAACACAGGAGAACAAGTAGCTGTAAAGTCACTGAAACCTGATTGCGGCGGGAATCATATTGCTGATCTTAAGAAGGAAATTGAAATTCTAAGGAACCTTTATCATGAAAACATTGTGAAATATAAAGGAATCTGCACTGAAGATGGTAATATCTAGGAATTATTTTATTTGTTTCTACTTTTATAAAATGCTTTTTTTTCCAAATTAGAGGATGGTCTGACTGTTAATGAGAAAAATCCTCCTTCCATCTCAATTAAAGTGGTGGCTCAGTTAAAAATAAATTATTTTCAATAAATTGTACCTGCATCATTGCAAAACTCATATTCTGTTAAATTATGACAATCTCCATGATTGTCATTAAATCTGCCACTGTGATTATACCAAATACCAGTACCAACCTCCCTTTATGCTCCAGAATAGGTGTTTTAGGTGTGCTTAGAAATATTAATTGTACCTGAAATTACATCTACTAATTTATTCAGGAAATCATTAACAAAATCTTGTTGACTCAGGACTTCTTCCTGAATTTCACAGTAAAGTAAATTGCATTGCCTGTATATATGGAAGAGAGCTTTGTGGTTGAAAACATACGATAAATATGCAATATTTGATGCAAGACTTATTTGTAATATATTTTCATGGGCATCATCTCTTCAGTTGTTTGGAGTAATTATTGAAAAATGTGATTAAGCAGGCAAACATTTTCTTCTTTCTAGCTAAAAGAATTCTTTTAGCTGTAATACTAAGGACACTCTTGTCCTGTTTTAATTATTTAAATTAAATTATTTAAAGTATACCACATAGAGTTGCTTTGACAACTAATCTAATATAGGTAGTCCTTGAGTTACAGCCACAATGGAGCCTGTCCATTATAATCATAAGTTGTAACTGTCATAAAATGAGTCAGTCACATAACCAACCAAATTTTGCTATGGTTTTTTTTCCTGGTAATCACAAGTGCAAAAACATTGTTCAATATGGTCCTTTGTCAAAGACGGAAGTGCTAGTTTTCAGCAAAGCCATTGTAAAATGTGATCATATGACCACAGGATGCTGCCAATAGTTGTAAATGAGACTATGTTGCCAGGTGTTGAAGGGGTGATCATGTGATCCGGGGGGGGCAGTTGGAATTTAGGATCCTGGTCGTAAGTTCCTTTTTTCAGATAGATTTTAACTTCAAACAATTGCTTAGCAATCGGTTATAAGTCAAGGGCCACCTATAAATTGATTAACTAAATGACAGAAGAACTTTTAAAAACAGGAAGTTTTAATCCCTACGCTTGGTTGAAATAATTTGTGTGTGTATGTTTTAAATACAAGGTGGTAACGGAATAAAGCTCATCATGGAATTTCTTCCCTCTGGGAGCCTGAAAGACTATCTCCCTCGAAACAAAAGTAAAATCTTTCTGAAACAGCAACTGAAATACGCTGTGCAAATCTGCAAGGTAGGTATTTAATAGCAGACACTAAGACACTTTAATAATTTCCAATTAGCATATTCAGTGGGTGTTTAAAATAATTAGTCATAAAAAACATTTTAGTTTCTCCTAGAATATTTATTTAGCATATTTCCTTTTTTAGGGTAAGCCCCCATGAGGTCATTTAAAGTATAATTTTTTTTAAAAAATAAATCAAGTCGAAGACAGTACAGTGGTACCTCATCATACGAACTTAATTGGTTCCAGGAGGAGGTTCGTAAGGTGAAAAGTTCGTAAGATGAAACAATGTTTCCCATAGGAATCAATGTAAAAGCAAATAATGCGTGCAAATCCTTCAGGAAAATCCCAAACTTTAGAAGGGAGGCGAACAGAGGGCAGGGAGGAGCAGCTAAAGGGGGCGGGTGGAAGAAGCAAGGCTAGGCTAAAGGGTGAGTGGGAAGGAAGAAAGGCAAGGGGGGCGCCCCTTCCTTTTCTTTCTTCAAAAGACACCGTTTCAGTGCCTTTGCAAGCACGTTCTCTGCAAAATCTTTCCTCCCACAAGCTGCCCCTCCCTTTTCTTTCTTAAAAAGACACCCTTTCAGTGCCTTTGCAAGCACATTGTTCTCTGCAAAATCTTTCCTACTCCAAGCAGCCCCTCCCTTTTGTTTCTTCAAAAAAGGGGGAAGAAAGAAACCCCTTCATCCCAGCAGCAGCTGCTTGGGTTCGTAAGGTGAAAATAGTTCGGAAGAAGAGGCAAAAAAATCTTAAACACCGGGTTCGTATCTTGAAAAGTTCGTTAGAAGAGGCGTTCGTAAGATGAGGTACCACTGTACTACATTAAACCATATATGGGGACAACACTAAGATTAATCATGGATTGAGTTAGAGAAAAAGCAGTGACTGTTAAAAGCCCCAAAGAGTACGAGGCTGCAAAGTTGTAGAGAGAAATACATCACTGAGAGGGGAAGGGAGGGGGTGTCTGTCACAGAAAAGTTTTTATTTCTCTTCCTTCCCAAGATATTTAACATTAGTGTTAGGCTAAATACGGAATACTGGTTTTGGACCTTTACTGTTTTTGCTGCTTCCGGTTTTTCACTGCATGGTACTTTTATTATACAAAACATATGAATTTTCTTGAAAAAAATGTTTAAATTTTGAGTTAAGTCTTGGGTGGGGGGTGTCCATGATCATGGTCTTTGGCCACAAAAGGTATTTAAAAGGTGATCCATGATGAAAAGGTTGAGAACCACTGTTCTAAGGGGTTTGGTATGTGACCAAAAGAAAATAAAATTGACTTCAAATGTTTGCTTCTTCATTCAGGGAATGGATTATCTTGGATCTCGACAGTACGTTCATCGAGACTTAGCAGCAAGGAACGTTCTAGTTGAAAATGAGCAGAGAGTAAAGATTGGGGACTTTGGGCTGACTAAAACCATTGAAACTGATAAGGAATATTACAAAGTGAATGATGATCGGGACAGCCCTGTGTTCTGGTAAGAGATGGCCAGTAGGAACCCAAGCAATTATTTTTTCTTTCCAAGAAAGGAGTTGGCTAAAGTGAACGAACTCTTCTGTGTCACTGTGGACTATTCTGTTGTATAGTCCTAGGGTTTCTGGTCCAGTGATACCTTCGTGCTAGTCAGTCATTGAAAATTTCAATTCAATTTCAATATATATATAAATAAATAAATAAATTCAAATATCAGTCATGAGACCATGGGGATGCTACAACGGTTATAAGCAGGGGTGGGCTACTGCTGGACAGGTGGGACACTGTGGGGTAATGAAAATGGAGACCCCAGAGCACCCAATTTGCACTGATAGATGTTGAAAGAAAATGCAGGGCGTCCTGCATAAACCTTGCCCACAGTGTGGTAGTAAAGATATTGATAGCCCTTCACTGGTTGTGTGAAAAACAGTCATAGGTCACCTTTTTCAGTGATGATGTAACTTTGAACAGTTAGTAAATAAACTCTTCTAATAAATAAACCTGTAATTGGAAGACATGATTGGTTAAAATCACTTGAGTTAATTATATGGCTTTGGCCCAGGGGTGAAATCTAGTTACCTTCCCTACCAGTTCGGAAGTGTGCACGTTGTCGTCACGTCTGATTTTTGACCTGCTTGTGCACAGAAGGCTTTGCGCATGCGCAGAGGGTTAACCAGAAATTAACAAAATCCCGGTGGGTGGGCGGAGCCTTGCCTATTGCTGCTACAGTGGGTTAAACCAGTAGTGGGTTCCTACTGGAACAGTAAAGGATGCAGCACCAATAACAAAATTTGAACAGCATATGCAGCTTCAGGTATCTTGCGTGCGCCTGCTACATCCCAGCATGCTTTTGCTTCTGCACATGCGCAGGAAGCAAAATCTCACAAGGAGACGTGTGTGTATGCAAGAGAGATTTCAGTAATCCTTTGCTTCTGCACATGTATGGAAATGAAAAAAATAACCAAAATCTCATGCGCACATGCATGTCCCCTCGCAAGATTTTGTGCAGAAGCAAAAACACACTGGGACGCACACACATGCACGCAAAACACCCAAAGCTGCATGCGCAGCACTTTGGTAGGGGCGATAGGAGCAATCCATCCATTTAAAACCAGGAGGTAATGACGGCCTGGTGGGTGGGCGGAGCCTTAGGCTGCTGCCGCTATAGAGGGCTAAACTCAGGAAGTAACAATGTCAGGGTGGATGGGCGGAGCTTCATGCTGTCGCCGCTACCAGTTCGCTGAACCACACACCACCGCCGCTACTAACACGTGTGATTTGGACAGAACTGGAAGGATTTCACTGCTGGTTTGGATTAAAATGAGAGTATTGTATAATCTATTACAGTCTCAAAGATTACTGCTAGAAGAACACAAGTACAAATACTGTAAAGGCGTAATATTTGCTTCCATTAATGTTTAGATGAAGGCAAGCATTCCCCCCCCCCCATCCAAATGGCTACAAAATCAACTTTGAAAGTTACTGTTGTGCCACACCTGTTGGGAGTAGGAATTGTTAAAGAAACCTTTGAACTGGCCCTTAGTCTCATCCCCCCCCCCAACACTTTCTTTTCTGCTGTGCCAATTGCTTGTTTTCAGAAAGTAATTGCTTACGTTTCACTTTGTTTTCTCTTCAACTGATGCATATCACTTGTGTTTGTTCTTCAACCCTTTTCTCTAGAATTAACTTAACAATGCACGTTGTGATGACTTTATCTGTAAAGCCCAGAAATCAAACATTTCCCAGTATTGTTTGGGTAAATGCTGAGCAACAATGTTAAATAATGCCAGTTAAATAATAATAATACTAACTAACAAATCTACTTTTGCAGGTATGCCCCTGAATGCCTATTGCAGAGCAAATTCTATATTGCTTCAGACGTCTGGTCTTTTGGAGTGACCCTGTATGAACTTTTAACTTACTGTGATTCTGAGTGTAGTCCAATGGCGGTAAGTAGCAGTGAAATATTTCCCCCCCTAATATAATGCTCACAGGGGATTCTTCCTTGCAGGCATTATTTGAGATGCTGCATGGCTCATAATTTGTTTAAAAAACATAAATATTCAGGGCATTTTTCTGGAAGTCTTATTTTACCTACCAAATACAGTGGCATCTCTACCTAAGAACGCCTCTACTTAATAACTTTTCTAGATAAGAACCGGGTGTTCAAGATTTTTTTGCCTCTTCTCAGCAACCATTTTCCACTTACAAACCCGAGCCTCCAAAACTGTAACCGGAAAAGGCAGGGAGAAACCTCCTTGGGGCCTCTAGGAGTCTCCTGGGAGGAAACAGGACCTCCAACCTCCCTATGGGAGCGGTTCCCCAATCGCACACATTATTTGCTTTTACATTGATTCCTATGGGGAAAATTGCTTCTTCTTCTTCTTACAAACTTTTCTACTTAAGAACCTGGTCACGGAATGAATTAAGTTCATAGGTCAAGGTACCACTGTATATTCTTAAATGTTTGAACTGAATAGGTTGAATGACCCGGAGTTCTAGACCTTTTAAGCCAATTAGTATTTGTGGTTATATTTTTCAATTTATTTGGGGAAGGAACAACATTTTACAGCATGAAGTTATCAACATAAAAATTTGCTAATATTAATGCCCATCTTATTGGAACCGCTCATCGGCAGGAAGGCTGCTTAGTATACAGTGATCCCCCGCTCGTTGCGAGGGTTCCGTTCCAGGAGCCCCCGCAACGAGCGGGTTTTCGCGAAGTAGCGATGCGGAAGTAAAAACACCGTCTGCGCATGTGCAGACGGTGTTTTTACTCCCACAGCGCTAGCGAGGAGCCGAAGATTGGGGGTGGGGCGGCTGTTTGCCGCCGGCATGGAGGGCTTCCTAGCAGCCTCCCAAACCCGGGTTGGGGGTCCGGGGGGCGCTGGCTCTCGGCGCTTTTGAGCTGAGTCCGGAAGCGAATTCGCTTCCGGACTCAGCTCAAAAGCGCCGATAGCAAGCGGCAAGGAACGGCTTGTCTCGGCGCTTTCGAGCTGACCGGACTCAGCTCGAAAGCGCCGAGACAAGCCGTTCCTTGCCGCTTGCTATCGGCGCTTTTGAGCTGAGTCCGGGAGCGAATTCGCTTCCGGACTCAGCTCAAAACCGGCGATACCAAGCGGCAAGGAACGGCTTGTCTCGGCGCTTTCGAGCTGACAGCTCGAAAGCGCCGAGACAAGCCGTTCCTTGCCGCTTGCTATCGGCGCTTTTGAGCTGAGTCCGGGAGCGAATTCGCTCCCGGACTCAGCTCAAAAGCGGCGAGAATGAACGGCGTGGGCGGGCGAAGGGCGGGCGGCAGCGAGGAGTTTGCGTGGGCGGTGGGGAAACTCCTCGCTGACGCCAGCAAGAGGGGGAAGACCCAGGGAAGCCGCTGCCATCTACGCATGCGTGCCCGGCACGCATGCGTAGATGGTATTTTTGACTTCCGGGTTGAAAAATAGCGAAGTACCCTGTTCGCAATGGTTGGGGACGCAATAAACGGGGGATCACTGTATACATATTTGTAACCCACAGGAATTCCTGAATATGATTGGGCCAACCCAAGGCCAGATGACGGTCACACGGCTAGTTCGCATATTAGCAGAGGGGAAGCGCTTACCTTGTCCTAAAAACTGTCCAGAAGAGGTAAACATGTTTTGTCATTCTTCATTTTATAGATTTGTAACATATTTTAAAAACTGCCATCAAAATGATAACACTTTAAAGCACTAAACAAGGGTCCCCAAACTCGGCAACTTTCAGACTTCTGGACTTTAACTCCCAGAATTCTTTAGTCAGCATAGCTGGCTGGAGAATTCTGGGAGTTGAAGTCCACAAGTCTTATAGTTGCCATGTTTGAAGACCTCTGCACTAAACCCTAACAGACGCACACAAAAAACTAAGTCTAATGAGCAATGACCCATGCCTTGGGTCACCGAAAAATCCCTCGCTTGCCCAATTTTGAATTAGTTGCAGGGTGAGGCTGGATCAACTCATCTCACTGCAGTTGAAGTATTGATTCGACTCACCGTAAATGTCCCCCCATTCCACTTTAATTATCCGAATGATCTATTTCCTTTTCCCAAGAATTTCTGCAGAACTCTTGGCTAAGTTGTGATTTGCCTCCAGGGCTTGGGGCGGGATAGAATGCCATATTTAAATCCATTGATGGAAGTTTCCGTTACAATTTTTACAGCCTTGCTAATAGCGTATCTGGCCTTTTACAGTTGCCATTTATCTTTATCTTGCTTACCTTAGCATAACTTCAACAGATAAGGCTCCAAAAAGTATGCGTCATGTACATAAATATCTCTTTTAAAAAAAACAACTCATCATTTCCCTGCATTCAATATCTAAAAGCAACTATACATTCTTAAATGGGGTTTGGCTCAAAAGAGCAGCCTCAAAGAATTAGGCCACATGGCCACACGTGTTTACATGAAAGCAGTCTGATTGTCCTGGGCTGAATGGGTTTAGCATGGATATTGTTTCTTGCATTTTCTTCCATTGATCTACAGTGATTTCCCCTACCTTGCTTTCTTAAAAAAGGTAATAAAAGTCATGTTATGCTATCATGCCTCCAGAAGTTGGACGTGATCTAACACTGGAGGTTTTTAAGAAGAGATCGGACAACCATTTCTCTGAAATAGTATAGGGTTTCCTGCTTGAGCAAGGGATTGGACTAGAAGACCTCCAAGGTCCCTTCTGTTATCTTTGAACTTGAATGTCAAGCAGTCCTTCAGATGCTGCTGTCAAAATTCCCACTACAGTAATCCCTCATTTTTCGCGGGGGATGCATTCTAAGACCATCCATGAAAAACGAATTTCCGTGAAGTAGAGGAAAGATTATATACAGTGTTCCCTCGATTTTCGTGGGTTCGAACTTCGCAAAAAGTCAATACCACGGTTTTTCAAAAATATTAATTAAAAAATACTTGCGGGTTTTTTCCCTATACCACGGTTTTCCCCACCCGATGACATCATATGTCATCGCCAAACTTTCGTCTGCTTTTAATAAATATTTTTTAAATAAACTTTAATAAATAAACATGGTGAGTAACAATCTAAATGGTTGCTAAGGGAATGGAAAATTGCAATTTAGGGATTTAAAGTGTTAAGGGAAGGTTTATGATACTGTTCATAGCCAAAAATAGTGTATTTACTTCCGCATCTCTACTTCGCGGAAATTCGACTTTCGCGGGCTGTCTCGGAACGCATCCCCCGCGAAAAGCGAGGGAACACTGTATATATATATTTAACGAGTATTTGGACTTTTAAAACCCACCCTTTGCATTAAACAGTCATTCTATAATGTTTCTCAGCTGGAACTACATGTGATATCCTACCAGTTTCTTTAATAGAGTACAGTAGTACTATAGAAGAATTTTATGCATTTTTAATGGATTTAAAATTTTCAATGGATTTAAGCCCCCTTTGAAAACCCGTGAAGTAGCGAATCCGCGAAAGATGAACCACGAAGTAGCGAGGGATTACTGTATATAGACAGAAGAGAGATAGGAAGGGGACTGATACAATATGACACTATGGAATTCAAGGGAAACTTAGCATCAGTCAAATTTTATAGCCCAATCATCTTAGAATCCATAGACTTTATCTCATTTCATAAGATCATATGTTTACCAGAACACCTCTACAGCAAAGAGCGTCAAAAGCAAGGAGGAATTAAAGCTCATCCTGAAAGCTAGAAGCCATCTGACCTCAGGAAAGCATGAACCAATGCGTCTCTAAAGGCTACCTAAAAAGCCCTTGCCACCTTAAAAGATTCGGCATTCTTGTCACCAACTGTACATGGATTTAGCCTGGCAAGCTGCATGTAATCCCATGTGCTCTGTAATTGTCTCTCATTCTAAAGACAATATCCCAGAATCTTAGGAAGTTAGGAAGCCACCCCGAGTCTGAGGAGAGGGGTGGCATACAAATCTAATAAATAAATAATTAAATAAAGTTTCCTAGCCACCATAGTTTTTACATTTATGTAATCTCTGTTCTGCCGGCGTGTTTCAACCGCCCGTAATTACAGGGTAATTAGTTCAGGAAGACACACACCACACGATAAAAGGAAACCTCAAATGTTTTTATAAGCAGAAAAACAGAAACAGGTCCCTTTTTAAATGTCAAAGGGATTTTCTGGTGCACACAAGGCACAGGTTAAATGCAATCCAATTGCTCACCCAATAACTGGGAAATTGAGTCCAATTCTGAAGTCCAGAGAGTCCACACACAATCTTGAACAGCACAAAAACAACGATCTTGATGAAACAATGAATCAGATAAACTGCCATGAGGCTAAAACACCAGGCTGCACTTTTATCTGTAGCACTAATTACAGCAGCCCTACCCAACCACAGGTGGCCTCATTTTCTCTTGTAATAATCCTTCAGTTGTTGTCTCCCATGCATCATTCTATGCATGCGTGGATGTGTCATTAATCCTTGTTCAGAATCCAGGGATGATACAGATGATTGATCTCCTCCTGGGCTGTCTGCCAAACTCCCCTCTTCCCTGTCACTCACGCTTCCTTGGTCAGAGGAGGCTTCGTTGTCAGATTCCATCGGGAGCAAAACAGGCCTGCAGCATGTGGATGTTTCCCCCACATCCACCTGCACATTCCTTGGGGCAGGAGCTGGGCCAGAGCTAACCATAACAGTCTCAAAAATTAATTCTCAGATAGTAAGAAACATTGCATTTTTCACAAAGGCTTAATTATCCTGTGTCTAGACCAGTTGTTCCCAACCTTTTTGGGGCCATGCCCCACCTAAGCATCTCTAAAATCCCGAGGCCTCCCCCTCCCCCCCCATGACATATAATTCTTCTTATACAAAAAGTGAACTACTCACGCAGAGGAAGCCTAAAAGGCCATTAACTAGGTTTAAACAAGGTTCTAATTGCCCCCATTAAAAATAAAATTGCCCCCCTGCTACAAATGGGCTATTTGCCTGCCAAGATATACCAGAAATACATCTGCAACATAGCTTCCTTCAGTTGGGCCTCATTTTCTTTTTTTCAGTTTCTTCCTCAAGCATGGAATGAAGCGTGCAATAATCCTGTATGATAATCAATTTAGTACAGTGATACCTCATCTTACAAACGCCTCATCATACAAACTTTTTGAGATACAAACCTGGGGTTTAAGATTTGTTTGCCTCTTTTTACAAACTATTTTCACCTTACAAACCGACCGCCGCCGCTGGGATGCCCTGCCTCCAGACTCCCGTTGCCAGCGAAGCACCCGTTTTTGCGCTGCTGGGATTCCCCTGAGACTCCCTTCCATGGGAAACCCCACCTCCAGACTTCCGTTGCCAGCGAAGCGCTTGTTTTTGTGATGCTGGGATTCCCCTGCTGGGATTCCCCTGCAGCATCGCAAAACCACAGAAGTCCAGAGGTGGGGTTTCCCATAGAGGGGAACCTCAGGGGAATCCCAGCAGCGCAAAAACGGGCGCTTCGGCTGGCAAAAGGGGTGAATTTTGGGCTTGACACATTAATCGCTTTTCCATTGATTCCTATGGGAAACATTGTTTCGTCTTACAAACTTTTCACCTTAACAACCTCGTCCCAGAACCAATTAAGTTTGTAAGACAAGGTATCACTGTATATTCTAATAGCCTTACAAATTACAGGACACTTAGACATAATTATAGTTTCTTTCTTCCCTTAAGATAGTTATAGAAACAAACTCTTATAAGGGTGGGCGGGGGAAAGCAAGTTGGGCGTGGGGTTTCCTGCTTCTTTAGCTAATATAGGATTTTTAATTTTTATTTTTAAAAAGTGTCTTGTGTGCTGTCACAGCCTCAGGAAACAAATGTCGTGGTAAGAACCTTTGTGCCTTTTATTTTCTAGGTTAACCAACTGATGAGGAAGTGTTGGGTACAGGACCCTGGTGAGAGGACAACATTTCACAATCTGATTCAAGGCTTTGAAACGCTCATTGCGAAGTCGTAATCCAACATTTTTATACTGTTATTGTTGAATATTTTTTTTAAAAGACGGCCTGTTGCTACATTTTTGTAATTTTGCAGTTCAGCGATTCCTTTTTTGCTTGGAAATAAGAGTTTGCTACTCAATCAACTCAATGAGAACTTGGCAGTCGCTCTGGGTGTGATGGCCAGAACTGTTGTATTCCATTCGTTTAGGTTCTAATTGGTGAAAATAGTGATTGGGTTGTGCAACATATGAATGTTATCAAAATGTCTAAAAGAAAGCAGAAATTTTGACAGAATAATGGTCTCGGGGTGTGCAGCATGTTACATTGCTTCTTCATTCATGAAAGCCTTTGAAAATGTACATTATGCAAAAATGCTAATGCTGCTTTTGCCAGAAGAGCCATACAAATATTCCTGTTCTGAGAAGGCTTGGATATGGTTCTGTAACCTTCAAATTCAGTTACTTGTGTAACTGAGTAGGATACTTCTGAACTCATCTTAAGAGGAAACATTTATATCATATTATGGATACTTACTATTCATAGACATTGCTAAAAAGCATAGTGTTGCGGAACTCACTAGTTCTTTACGTACCAGCCTATTTCTTTTTGTATATTGTGTATTTGTAAACTTGTCTCCTATATGCTTGGTCCATCATATGTATAAAGCCGAGACCTCTGCTAGTCAATCATCTGTAGGATATTGTTTGATGTTTTTGTTTATTTACCTCCCTTTAAATGGAAAGCTAAGGAAATCATCTGTTTAAAATTGTCATTTTTGGTTTGGGGAAGAATGTTGAATTAGGATATTTGAGCCATGGCCAAATGCCAATGGTCACTCTTTTTACTATGAAGGTAAATTTCCAAATGAAACACTCAAATAACTTTGAATTTTTTAAATATACTGTAGGAGTTCTGAATCTTACACAGAATGCAGGATTTTTATACACCCTTCTTTTATATGTGAGGCAAATAGGTAAATAAATGGAACAGCATTATGTCAATATTGGAAGGGATACTCCTCATGCCTGATCATATTTTTTAATAAACATCACAAATTAAGCAGTTAACCAGATAAGTGACTTGTGTGTATCTTTTATGCAGAACTGCAATGCCTCTTCTGCACAAGGAAGTTGCCACAGATAAAATATGTATGTATTTTACTAGCAGTTTTTAAAAGAAATAGTCAGAACTTTACAGATTTGGAAAGTTCTTGAGCTGGATCCAGATTTAATCATGATTAAAGAAAGGCTTTTAATTTCATTGGTCAATTGTAAGTAACCCAATACATTGAATCTAAACAAACCTAATCCCTTCTATATTAGTTGAAGGAAAATGGCAAAATGCATATACATAGAAAGGAGCCATGATACTGGATTTACCAGATTGTCAATTCACATGGGGTTTTTTTTAGGTTAAAATAATATAAAATAAAGTAAGGGGCATTCTTCTTTAAAAGGAAACTATTCTTTCCTAAAATAAAATATTGCATTTACAGAGTAATTCAGGATTTGCAATAATGTAAAATGTAATTTTAATCCTAACCCATCTTTCAAATTGCCTGTTCTTTTATGTAATCTATAAATATTCTACATGCACTTTGTTATTCTTTATTAAACAAAACCCATTTGATTTTACCCAGAAATGCTCATTTTTAAAAAAATGTTCCAAATAAAGACTTTGTGCTCAAGCGTATTCTCCATATGCTTTGAAGTGATTGGTTGATCTCTGTTGGCTATTTTTGTGTGTTGTCATCTTCATGTTCATTTCCCTGATATCTGTTCATTTTATCAATTTATTTGTTATACGGTATTTATAGACCCCGCCAATCATGACTCACTGGGCTATGTGTAAGTAACAAGAACAGAAATAACACACACAAAAATATTATGATTATTGGCCAAAAGTCACTGGGGTAAATAGTGCTGCATGCACTATTTCATAAAGAATTACTGGATGTGAAAATGTTGGTCTACTGGATACATGCTGAAAAGTCAGTCAAGTTCTATTGAATTATTAGTTCTATGGCACAATAGCTCTGTGATTAAGACACTAGGTTTGGAAAACAAAGATTAGGCACCCATCCTTGCACTATTTAGTGCTAATCTAGCAGTTTGAAAGCATACACATGCGAGTAGATAAATAGGTACCACTTCGGTGGGAAAGTAACAGTCCACCATAATGCCATGTTGTCCACGAGTGGGGAGATATTTTCATACAGTCCTGGCTCAATGGCCCTTGAAATGGAGATAAGCACCACCTTGGAAATGACTAGTGAAGTAAAATCCACAGGGACTCTTATTTTACCTACAACAGAACTTAAGTGTAGAACTTCACTTCCCATAATGTATACAAAGAAGCCTGTTATGAAGCTGCTCACCATCAAAGTATTGTTTGAGCTTGTATGGGAAATGAAGAAGACAATTTTTTTTTTGCATTTCTACTATTTTTTTTTCTAGTGAAGTCTAGCACATTGCAATTTGATGGCATGAACAAAATTATTATTCATGCTGCTGTGAACTATCAATAGAAATATAGCAGCACTAACTCAAGACTAGTGGGCCAGATTTGGCCTGCAAGGTGATTAGATCTGGCCCATGGGGCTGCCCTGCAAACAACAAAGGACCGGCTCGGGTGCCGATGTACAACCTAGTAGTACAGGCAACTGTTAGTGAGTGTGGGGCCTGGTGTCCCCAGGGAATGTCTTGCCCTATAGGCTGACTGCTTTCTGGGTGTTTCCCTTTGACCTAGGACACCAGTGTTCTCACACTTGCCGATTCCTCTGTACATGCCCAGGTAGCGGGGCCTAGGTGGCGTGGCCCGAGCTCCAGTAGGAGCTCGAGGTAAGCACAGCCGGGAACCCCTTAGTGAAGCTGGGCTGGGCTGTGGGGTCCTGATGGACAAGGGTTTGGCACTCACCCTGGTCTTGCCTCCCGCTGGGAGACAATGGATCCCTCCAGTCCCACCCTGGCCACCACAGATGCCATCCTTAATATGAGTGACGTTGAGTTGGCCATGCCACACTGGGCTCCCAAGGTCAACCACAACCCTGATGTGGCCATCAATAAAATTGAATTTGACACCCTTGAACTATCGTATTAAAGTTATGGACAAAGCCCTAGATCAAATGTGGAACCTATGGCAGGAGTGCACAAAGAGCCATCTCTCTAGGCAAGTGAGCTGTCGCTTGTTGCTCTTTCGGATTTTGGTGCCTTCATGCACACAGGAGCACCAGAAACTGGAAGAGCAGCCGCCTGGTGCGGGATGATCTTCTCATTTCTGGTGCATGTATGCACCTGGTCTTCCAGTTTCTGGCAAGCTGGCTGGTGCATGGAAATTGGAAGAACATCTTCCTGATGCGTGCATGCATACCAGGTGACTGCACTTCTGGTTTCTGGTGCTCGCGAATGGGTAAAGACCAACTGGTTGGCATGCTGGAAGAGCAAGGGAGCAGAGCTGCTTGCCAGGGTGGCTGGAGCTTCCTCCCCACCACCTAAGCTGGCTTGAGTGGCCGCAGCCCTCCAGATTGTGGCACCTATGCACGTCCGTGATCTGGAGCGCCAGGCTGGCTCAGGCACACGGCATAGTGTTTGCTGGCTGGGTGACTGACCACCTCACTTGCTGCTCCTGCTGCTGCTGGGTATGTTGCTGGGATGCGGGAGTAGCCAGAAGGAGGAGGAGTCTCCTCACGCATGGAGATGCCGTTGAGAGCCGAGCTGCATTGGCTTGTTCTTGGTGGCGGGCTGAGGGGGCGCTTCATCCTGGCCAGAGACATTCTTATGCCTGCTGCTCCACCAACCTGAACCCCAGGAATTCTGATGCCCCTTCCCAATAAGGCCAGGAACGGGCTTCGGCTTTTTAGCGTAGAGTGGTGGCATTCCCAGCCCAGCTTTCCCTGTCCAGGGCTGGGTCATTGGTGGAGATGTCCTGCCACCCGAAGGAGGACCAAGGGGTGGGCGGTGGGACAGGCAGAGAGACACAAGAACCCCCAAAAGTCCAGGCACAGCTGGTGTTCATGCACACATGCATGTCAGAAACCAGAAAACCAGGTGGCCAGCTTACATGCCAGAAACCATAAGATCATCTGCTCTTCATCTGATTTAATGTCTTCCTGTATGAGTGACGTGGACTAAACTATATAGGCTTGTAAGAACATTGAACTTCCCGCTTATTTATCAAGAGCTTGATTGGTCAAAAGGTAATGTAAATGTAAATATAGTATGTCCAATTAAGGTTGCACCTAGAGTGCTGCCAGAAGCGGTTTCCTTCCTTCAGGAGCATACAACAAAAACCCATTGCTTAGTGTCAAAATATGACAGGTCTAATTCTACAGAAGAGTTGCTTGTGGCAATTAAGCTGCCACTGAGATCAGTGACACAACCCCAATAAACATTTCAATCAGATTTGCATTTAGTTTTTATGATTAAAGCCCTATTACAGTCATATTACAATTCTCAATACTGTGAGCACACAGTGATATATAAACCTGTTTCAAACACATTTTCACTCAGGAAAAGTAGACCAGTTAGAAATAAAAGATAGCATATCAACAGAAACATTTCATGTACGTACAAAGAATTACTTCTGGGGAGCATCCCCACAAATTGTCAAAAATGTGTGCCAAAAAAAGTGTTTCCAAGTAGGAAGTGAGATAAATCAGGGGTCTGCAAGAACCACCTAGAAAGCATATTCTTTTAATTAAATGCAAGTGACTGTAATAAATTCAGCTCCAACGGGATATTAAATATATATATTCATACACACTATATTTGAAAATGTGTTTAAATATTGTCTCTAAGGTTTAGAACTTATAACCCTAAAGGCCAACATCTACAAACATAAATCTGGTATCAGTCCTTCAGTTCCACAGAAACTTTGTCATAGCGTATTTTATATTTCAACAAAGTTATTTTCAATAAGACGTTGACATTTTCCTAACTTACTGCTAGGAGAATTGTCTAATTTTATTTACATTTGAAAGTTGTAAATCTCAACCCAATCATTTCAATAATAGCGTATTGTTATTATTGTGAAACAGGACAATATAATTATACACAAATCCTCTTCAATCAAGGACTTTAAGCAGTAGTGGGTTGCTACTGGCTTTACCACGGGTTTGCTGAGCGTGCGCTTCACTGCGTGTGCATGCACAATTCAGAGGAAATAGAACTTCCGCGTTGCAAACTAGGCAAGGGGCACTGAAAACAGCTGAGGAGCAGCAATTCAATCTGCTACCCCGATCAGCTGGGCTTTGAAAGTAGAAATAAAGGTTAGTATAGCCGAGGGGCAGGTGGGTGGGCCCACTTTCACAGATGCAAAGAATCGGTTCGCTCTTGGCTTGGAGTCAGAGCTAATAGTTCGGTCCAAACCAGTAGCAACCCACCACTGACTTTAAGACATCAAAGAGACTCTTGTAACATCACTGACCAGCATTACTGTTTTTTAAGGGTATCAGGGCAGTTTCTAAGCAAGACAATAGGAAAGTTCCATTATTTCATTGTTTTGAGAGTAGCTCTCACCCCATGACATTGCTGAACAACAACACCACAATTAATCTGGAAGAGAAGAGCCTCTTCCCCATACCATTTTTTCCATATCAAAACTAATTTCTGCAATACTATTGCATGTGTTATCTACAAAATATAACAGTGGCAAGAATGCCACAAGAAGTGATTTTGATTTCAATTAGATAGAAATCTTAATAGACACGCTTTCTTTTAAGGTAGAGTTCTGTATAATGCATTCCGGAGCCCTGAGTATCTGGGCCAACATATTCCACTCGACTGTCTTCTGGATTTGGGATGAGGTATGAAGAGCTCCGTTTTTCATTTTTTACTGGTGCCATCTAAGGATCATAAAAAGTCAATTATAGTAATGTGCAGCACTTAAAGAATGCTGGATTTGACATTTGATAAACTCAAACCATGATTCACACAAGAAAGTGATCTTAACAGATATAAATACTTGGTTCCAGAGCGTTAGCCCCTGAATTATGTATTCTTGGATGGAATTGTATAAAGTATTCCTGCTGATTAAAAAGGAATCTATATGCACTTTCGAGTTCTGATCTTCAAGAACACTGGTCCGTCAAGGATCTGCTAATTTTTTCAGAGTACGGCTACACAAGTAAAAATCCAATGTAGGATTTTGCTGACTGCATGTTGGTTCCAATTTCAAGGTTAGTCTGAAAAGTTCCATTACTAAAATAACTAAAACAAATAGCATTCACAGTAACTCTTAAAAATTAGCACTATCTCAGAACTCTTAATGGTAGCACAAGATCTCAACTGAGAATACACATCTGTTCAAAATGTAATAATGAAAAAAACAAATGACAAATATTTGCTACTTATCCTTCAATGCATCTTAACACGATATAGGACTTTGGAAGCTCTGGATTGTAGCTACCGATACTTAAATGTTGGCTAGAAATATTTTTACCTTCAGAGGATTTTGAGGTGTAAACGGCAAGACATTTGGATGGAAGAATCCTTGAGTTGCAGCATAATATGAAGGCATAACCTGTAAATAGGTACCATAATCACCATAAACTCCTCCATTGGATTCCTACAGAACAGAAAAATAAAAATGTGCGTTAGGCAGCTGATAACCAATTAAGAAATTAAATTAATGCAAGAAATTAATAACATAAATTTTCAAAAAGAGGAGTACCATATTTTTCGGCGTATAAGATGTTCTGCCTGACGGGCCGGAAATGCAACAAGCCAATACACAAACACACACAGACTAAGGATTATGAAACACAAAATAATACTGCTGTACAAATTGGCCTAGAGCTACAATGACTGCAGAGGAATGTTGGTTTATGATCCAAAGGTCAGGGTTTACGGCCCAAGCTGACAACAAATGTCTCATAAACCCCCAAGGTTCTTCAAAAATGACTTCAAAACGGGCTTCAGCAGAAGTACTCACTTGGTTGTTTTCAGAGCTACAGTTTTCTCAAAATCAAGTGTCCAAAAATTAGGTTTAGTTGTCTCAAGACGCAAGAGGTCAGTTTAGGAACTCTGTATCCTTGTTCCTGTTAACTGCAGATGATAACTCCTACAAGAGTTCTCTCCCAAAGACCTCCCCTCTTTAAGCCTGCTGCAAGCTTTCCTAATTGGTTCCAGCTGTGCTGTAGTATCTTGTCTGTGCAGCTGCTCCTGGTGTCCCATCATTCTATGCACCCTGACATTGAGGATGGGGTCATCCATCACCCTCCTCATCTCACCCAGACAAGGGTCTAGCTGGGGATTCTGCAGGCACTGCAAGGGCCTTTGACTCTCCAGCACCTTCCACTTCCCCTTCTCCTTCCCCCTCACTGTCTGACCCCTCCTGTCTTTGTTGGGGCTGCCTTCTTTCCATATATACCATAAGGACGTGCCATTTCCTCTCCTTTCATGACAGGAAGGGAGAATACTGGTGAAGCCTACTCCTCTTTCTCAGCTGATCTATTCCTATGGAACTGCCTGCCACTTTGCTGGGGAGTGGGGGGGGGAGGCAACTGTGGATCACGAGGAAAACTTCTCCATTTCACCTCACTCTGTCCCTAAAGGCATCTTCATTCCAGGGAAGAATATGACTCATCTGTCAAACATCAACATCCCTTAGCCAACTCTATCTTTCCAGCAAGTATCCAAATCACTCTCATTTTTGCTCAGAGCTTTCAAGCTTCAGCTCCAAAGCAGCCAATGGCTGGTCGCCTATTCAGCCTTGCTGACAATTGATTGGGTGCAAAGGGCAGAGGAAGGCAGGAAAGTGGGCAGGTATACATTTATCACATTTTCCCTTGCACCACGGAACCTATGGGTTTCTGGGAAGTGTAATCAAAAGGCCGCTGCAACTTTGCCAAATTTCAGTCCCAGGGGAGATCTAGCATCCTGGATTTTGGATGCATGAAAGTTAGCCCGTTCAAGGTGTTCTGCCGGGTTCTCTGGTAGGAGCCTCCCGAAAATTCAAGGGTACAAATTTCAGACACACACACGTTTGAAAATTCAAAACAATGTTCTTCATCACAAAATTCAAAATAAACAAAGCACCCTTTTTGTATTGCAAAGAGCACTCTTCCCCAAAACAACCGGGTAGTCTGTACAATTTCCCTTAAGCAATCATTAAGTACTTAGCTAGCAGCTGTGAAGAAACTTCACACCCCTTCTTCTTCCAACTAAGTGAGACACACACACACACACACGTTGCTCTGCTTTGGTTTCAAAGGCGTGAAAAAGCAACAAATTCCAGCAACACAAGATTCCTGACAACTCCAATCAGATATTCTTCCACAACGGCAAAACCCACATGCTGCTATTTATAGCAGCAGCCCTAATTACTGGAGCCCCACCCAACCACAGGTGGCCTCATTTTTTCTTGTAATAATCCTTTAGTTGTTGTCTCCTATGCATCACTTTTTAAACTTTTTAAAATATTTTAAATTTATTTGGATTTGTTACGATTTGTTATATTTTGCTGTGAGCCGCCCCGAGTCCGCGGAGAGGGGCGGCATACAAATCTAAATAATAAATAAATAAATAAATAAATAAATAAATAAATAAATCACTCTATGCATGCGTGGGTGTGTCATTAATTCTTGTTCAGAATCCAAAGATGATACAGATGATTGATCTCCTCCTGGGCTGTCTGCCAAACTCCTCTTCCCTGTCATTCATGCTGCCTTGGTCAGAGGAGGCATCATCGGCAGATTCCATCAGGAGAAAAACAGGCCTGCGGCATGTGGATCTCTCCCCCACATCCACCTACACATTCCTTGGGGCAGGAGCTGGGCCAGAGCTAACCACAACACAAGGTACACTGATTTTTTTAAAAAAGGTTGTTTCTCTTTCAGACAAATGAAGGGGTGTAAAGCATGAGAGTTTTAATGGTGTATAGCTCAGAAAAGCACAATACAAAATAAAGTCTAGGTGACAGAAATATACTGTACGTGATCACCAAAAGCAAAGCTTTTCCAGGAATCTGCCATAATACGTTTCACTAGAAATCTATTCAGTCTTAATTACACCCCGACTTTGGAATTTCAATTCACTCTGCAAGGGATTAGCCCCGAGTTTCTGGAAACTGCAAGTCATGCAAAATTGGCACATAAGCTACTAACTGGTACCTGGTATCTGATCCCTGATCAACACTGTGAAAGTAGAATAAGCTCAAACTCTAGACAAGGGCATTTCCGTATACCTCCCAGAGACCTATAAGAGCACACAGAGTTGGCCTCCTCCAAGTCCCATCAGCCAAGCAATGCAAGCTGGTGGGACCGTGGGGAAGGGCCTTCTCTGTTGCCGCCCCGGAATCAAGTCTCCCCTGATGTACCTAACTGCTCCCACCCTATTGGCCTTCTGTAAGGCCACTAAGACCTGGCTTTGCAGATAGGCCTGGGGGCCATGAACCAACAACAACAATGGCCAATTGTATGAATGTTTAGTATGCATGTTGGGTTAGTTATTATGTTTATTGGGGTTTTAATTAATGGTTTTATAACTTAGTTTTATATTTGACTTCTTTTTATTGTCTTGTATTTTATATTGCTTTAAGCTGCCCTGAGTCCTTTGGGATTAGGCAGCATAGAGGTCGAATGAATGAATGAATGAATGAATGAATGAATGAATGAATAAATAAATAAATAAATAAATATTTCATCCCATCCCTACTGCAAAAAACATTCCCAGGAGACTCTACTCTGCTACTCTTTGCACAATCTCTTACAAGAAGACCGGAAATGTTACCCAGGGCAGAGTTGTGGCAGAGTTGGGCTATTTTTGTGAGCATATATGAAAACTTAGAAAATGAAAGCAACAAAACTATATCTAATTTTTAAAAGAAAGATACTATAGTTGACAAATTGTTATTTAGATACACTTTCATTAATAAATTATCTGCACATAAAATCCTGCTAAATTCCATGATTTACACATCTGAAATTGTCTCTTTTTTCCTTTCTAAAAATTCAAATCAGCAAAAAGTCACCAAATTTTCAAACTGGCATTTCTTGCAACACCTATATCTTTGAGGTGCCAAAAGATTTTTTCAATGATGCATTCCAGAAATATCATTTATTTTCATGTGCTAGAAATAAATTATGATCCAAGCACACTGAAGAAATGAATACCTTAATAAGGTAACTGTAAAAGATAAAAAACATCATCTTTAGCTCCTAAAAGGCAAAACAAGATATTAACCCAGCAAATAAACAAATGAAACAAACTTACATCTGAGCCACTGTTTTCTAAGTCTCCCAATTTAGTTTGAATGCTATGGTATGCCTGAGTATACTGTTGATACCACTGTTGGGCTGAATCCTACAAAAGTCAAAACCATTTTTTAAAAAATATTTTCATAATTATTATTTTGTCAATTTGTTTGACACTAAGTTTTGCAAACCAGCTACCCCAATTTTTAGAACTTTTGTCTTGTTTTATTTAAAAGTAAAAAACAATATTTATATTACATTTCATGTAAAACAATACATAATCAAACTATAGTCACAAATTATTATTTTGCCAAATGATATCTAACTTCCAATATAACTTTCAAGTCTGCCAGGTTATTTGCAGGCCATTCTCTTTGGGCTTTGCTAACTAAAGAGTAATAGCTTCAATTTACTGTATAGTAGAGTGGTTAAGATTAGAAATTGGGTGACCATGCTTTCCAGTTCTGCCTTGGTGTCTGTGGGCCAGTCTCTATCTCTCAGCCCAGAAAGGAGGCAAAATCTGAAAAATCTTGCCAAGAAAACTTCAGGGATTTATCCAAGAGGTCTCTGAGAACCAGATCCTATTGAATGAGAAAAAAACAAACAACTTTTCCACTAAGAAACTATTTGCTTGATCTGTTTTTATGGTTAATGTTATACCTTTTTTAAAAATCCTGTATTAAAATTGGTCCTTAATACAATGTTCCATTTGATTCATTGTAGAGGTTTTCCCTAAGCGGCATGCTATAGAATCAACAATTTGTGCTTTTTTTATATAATACCACATAATACAAATACCTGTTGTGTGTTTTGAGAAGTGGTTTGGGAATTTTGGCTAGCTCACAGGTCAAAGGAGAAGGCTCTCCAACAAAAATTCAAATATTCAGAATCTGAAATCAGTGGCCCAGGATTAAATAACAATTTGCCTTTCCTGAATTTCTCTTGGGATTAGAAGATAATTTCAAATATCATCCCGCCAAATCAGCTCCTTTGACCAATGTTCTTATGCATGCCACAGCTATATTACACACTAGTGACACAAAATTCTTGTAGAAGCAATGGTGGTTGTAACTCTGGAGCTGATTCCAGGGTTGCTAACAGTAGTAAATAACAGCCTCTTTGTGCTTCTAAATCGTACAATACAGTTTCTTATAGCTCTTGGCAATGGGAGTCCAAATCTGAATAAATTACCTGCACACATTGTTTCTTCTTCTATACAACCTACTATGCTGTTAAATTAGCTCTTGACAACTAAAAGAAATAGGCACGAGGTTCGACTACTGTAATGCTCTCTACATGGGGCTACCTTTGAAGAGTGTTCGGAAACTCCAGATCGTGCAGAATGCAGCTGCGAGAGCAATCAAGGGCTTCCCTAGGTATGCCCATGTTACTCCAACACTCCACAGTCTACATTGGTTGCCAATCAGTTTCCGGTCACAATTCAAAGTGTTGGTTATGACCTATAAAGCCCTTCATGGCACCAGACCAGGATATCTGTGAGACCGCCTTCTGCCGCACAAATCCCAGCGGCCGGTTAGGTCCCACAGAGTTGGCCTTCTCCGGGTCCCGTCGATTAAACAATGTCGTCTGGCGGGGCCCAGGGGAAGAGCCTTCTCTGTGGCAGCCCTGAACCTCTGGAACCAGCTCCTCCGAGAGATCAGGACTGCCCCCACCCTCCTTGCCTTTTGTAAACTTCTTAAAACCCACCTCTGTCGTCAGGCACGGGGAAACTGAGACATCCCCCCCCTTGCCTATATAGCTGTATGTATGATATGTTTGTGTGTATGCTCTTTTATACATTGGTTTTTTTTAGGCTTTTTAATGTAAAATTGTTATTTTAAACTTTAATATTAGATTTGTTACTGTATATTGTTTTTGTCATTGCTGTTAGCCGCCCCGAGTCTGCGGAGAGGGGCAGCATACAAATCTAATAAATAAATAAATGTATGACCTATAATTTGCAGGTCATTTCATTTCTTATTCACATGAATTCACTATCAGAACTCTTTTGAATCTTAGTAGCATATGGTTACAGAAGTATGTTTTTCCCCCAGGACAACAATATCACTATTTACTTGTCTTCCAGTCTGACTTGTTCTGCAAATCTTGCTGATTGATGGTTCTTAATTATCATCAGTATGGAGAACTAATGCTAGCCTTCGTAAGAAGAGTGCATTGTCACCAGCTGCAGTGACATTATATATCTCTCACATACCTGTGGGTAATCACTGTATTGTCGTGAGTAGTTAAAAGAGTTTTCCACTGCATGTTGTGGTGTGTTTCCCTGAGTATTTACACTGTTGATTGAGTTACTTGCAGCTACAGATTGTGTATTATTAGCTTTGTTGGGGACTGCTCCTAAAAGAAGAAATTATAATTTATTAATAATTATAGCAAGATATAAGTAGTTTTAAACCTTTCCCCAAAGTCTGTTAGAGTGGTGCACAATTTCTACATGTACACAGTACAATATTAAACAAATTCATAAGAGCTATTCTTTTAAAAACAAAACAAAATAAGGTATTATTTAGCGTACAGTGATACCTTGGTACTTGGATGCTTCAAAACTCATCAAATTTGGTATTCGATGCATTTTGAAACAAAAATGTTATCCCAATATTCATTGTTTTGTTTGGTATGATTAGAAAAGGGGGACAGCTGCAGGGAATTGACAAGAAGGTTGAAAGATTGCTGAAATAGGAAAAGGAACAGACAGGAAGTGAACAAAGGGTCATGTGGTCAATGCACATAATTTTTAGTACTCTTTGAGCTTCCTGGAACCAATTAACAATGAATATCGAGGTACCACAGTCATTTAAAGGACTTACTCTTAACTACGCTCTCCAAGTCCTATTCTAGGAGTTGTAAAACAGACATCTGCCAACCCACAATGGACATACATGGTAGATTATGATCCATGCTGTTCAATAAAAAACCATCCTTAATGAGCCATGGTGGCGTTACTGGCGTAGTGATTAAGAATGCAGTACTACAGACTACTTCTGCTGACTGCAGGCTGTTGTTCAGCAGTTCAAATCTCACCAGGCTCGAGGTTGACTCAGCCTTCCACCCATCCGAACTGGGTAAAATAAGGACTCAGATTGTTGGGGGTGATAAGTTGACACTATAAACTGCTTAGAGAGGGCTTTAAAGCACTGTAAAATGGTATATAACTCTAAGTGCTGTTGCTATCCTGCAGTGGATTATAACAGAAACAACAGCAGATCTTTTTATTGTAAACTTTTCTTAAAGGCAAGTTCCAGATTTAAATTACACCAAACGACTATATTATCTGCACGTATTATAATCTCTTTGGCCCCTCCTGGCTTACCTGAAAGACACACAGAAGGCAGAACACTCGCCAAATTCAAGTAGGGATTTGTGCTGAGGTGTATTTCCTTAGGAGGTTCTCCAAGTAGAGAGGTTTGATGTTTAGAACAACTCTATAAAATAGATATATTTCATCACATAACTGCGGTTGAAGTACAAAGTGATTTTCCATTAGAAAACTCATGTTACTGACTATTATTATTATTATTATTATTATTATTATTATTATTATTAATTGGATTTGTATGCCACCCCTCTCCACAGACTCGGGGCGACTAGAAGTGTCATTACAATTTTTAACCCTTATTCATTTATCTATAAATGTATGCGCTCTTTTTAAAGGACAACACAATAATTACCACTTGAGACATACACAAAATCCTTATCTGTGCTATAAACTTATTGTTCAAGTTCTTGCTTATGTATCTGAGAAAGAAATAAAAGACAAACCAAAGTAAAGCATACATAGAAAAACCATGACACTGTTTTGGCTACTCTCACATAATAGGTGAAGGAAACTAGACTAGGAGCCAATATGGAATATAATCCTTCCTTTTAAAAAGCAGAACGAATGACTATATAATAATCTTTACTTTAAACAACCTTAAACCAGACTGGTAAAACCAGATTAGCCAGTTAACCTATAGGCTAGGGCATATAGGCTAGCTTTGGTGGCTGAGGAACTCTGAAAGTTGAAGTCCACAAGTCTTTAAGTTTGCCAAGGCGGGAGACCCCTGGGCTAGGAGTCAGATCTTTGTCTACCGAATTATTAAAGGAAAAGCAGGGAAGCATATTAATTATTTTATTTTATTTATTTATTACTTAGATTTGTATGCCGCCCCTCTCCGAAGACTCGGGGCGGCATACAAATTATACTCTCTTCTGAGTTATATCAAAGCAATATCTCTATGTACAGGAAGAAGGAAATAAAACAAGTTTGATATGATACTAAGGTTAAGTCATGTCACATTAAAAAAAAGCAGAATAGGAAAGAGGAAATGGAAGCTGCCTGAAACTGCTTACATTACAAAAACTGTGAAGTTATGATAATGGAAAGTTTTAAAAAGTTTGCTAAGTAAAATAAGATAGGAAACATTGATATAATAGAATAACAGCTGCTGTTGCAAAAAACATGATGCAATGCTGTAAAATCGAGGTGTGTACAAAACAAACACATTATGGCATTGGAGTCTGAACTGAAGTTCACCTGAATCAAAATGGACATTTTAAAAGATACATATGCTGGCAGCCACATGTCTGTGTAAATAATGAGTATTTATTGAAACAAAAAATGTTGGAATAGTTCTCCCGCTTTATTACAACAGGTATGTATGTATATATGGGCGTATGCATGCCATCTTTTATCTTTGCTTTTTATGTTTTCTTGATTTGATTGTAATGTGTTTGTTTGATTGTCACCCAGAGCATTGAGATCTAGGCATATTCACAACATGGAGTCACAGCTGCTAGTCCTTTAATTGGGCTGGCTCTTCATACGCATCAAGTTCTTCCCAATAATAATCTAATAATAAATTATGTGTGGGCAATCTACAGTTAGATTTACAGTCTAAGACTGGTTAAAACTTGACAATTCAAGTCCTAACCATGGGCCTAATAATTATTAAGGTAGCATCTAAGAACATAGCCAGTTCCATGCACGGTGGGTTTTTATGAGGGTTTTTTGGTGTAAAATTAGGGCTGATCAGGTTTGATAAATTCAATATTTCCTGATATTGAGGAAGCCTATGGTTCATTGCACAGTCAGATGTTTAGATTTGAATCGGCATTTTAAAGTTGCCTTTTGTGATTGACTGATGGTAGTTCTGCCAATGTTGATGCTGTTCAACTGGTGCTCCAGATGTTTTGGGGATTGTACCCAAGACATATGGTTTGCAAACCATAATCACATTTTGGCTTAGCCTGATAGGCAACTTTCATCTTCCTGATATTTAACTATACTTAATGCAAACAGAGCAATTAACTGCAAATGACAGGAAACATTTTTCATTACACTTCCATATTTTAATAAGAGCCATTAGTCTTTCATTGCAATTTAGAAGTAATAATGTGTTTGAAAATGCTTTTTGCAATTAAGATTTGAATGCTGATAAAACAATTGTAAACTGTCTCACTGTTTCAACACATGATTGTTAAGTACAAGACAGAGAGAAAGAGAGAGAGGGGGGGAAAAGATCTGAATCCAGTTTCCTTACACCAATGCTTGAGTCAGTATTCTTTGGTTGGCTCTGTTGCTGGAGTTGTCCTCCCTGAAGGCCTCCGGCAGCAACATTTGTTAAGCTCTGCAGATATGCTTGAGATGCAGAGCCAGTGCCTTCTGACAGTCCCAGTGAAGATGGCAACTTCTCTTGGGTGTTAGTTTGCCTTGGCACTGCTTGCCCAGTTACATGCTGGTTTGGGAAGAAAGGCAGTAATCCCATCCCTGCTGCCACCGCCGCTGGAGGAGGAGTCTGATGAGATACTGTAGAACCAGCCATAAATAAAAAACAACTGTTAGAGAACAGAACACTGGTTTATTACATGAGAAGCACTAAGGTTTACCTTGATATTTGCAGCAAATGTCTGACATATACTTACTTACTTACTACATACTTTACAAGCCTATTGAATACACTGAATGAGGAATGTTAGTGTGAGTATGTGTGTTTTAATTGGGGTTATTAATGAATGTTTTTATTTATTTAGAATATGTTTTTACTGTTTTAGAAATTATTTTTGTTTGCTGGAAGCCACCAGAGTCCTTGGGAAATTGGGCAGCATATAAATATGTTTAATTAATTAATTAACTAACTTACTAATACAAGTGCGCTTTATACACCAATTTTTACAGAAAATTCTGCTTTTGATTCACCCTAAGAATGGAATTCTAGATGATAGCCACCATCTTATTTTTCTATGTCCAAAACAGCCAACGAGATGTACAATAATATTTAGTTGGATCACTAATTAATAAATGACATTCATATACCATTTTTTGGAAATACTGTTAATGGTAACTATATTTTAAAGAATACTATAATAGTTTTAAACTTCTGTTATCTCTGAAGAGAAAAAATATAAAATAAAAAGATTTTATTTTAAGTCTAAAATTTCTGCAGTAGGTTGCAACACTAAGGGATACTTATCTTACAGAAAGTCTACTAAACACATTGCAATTTTTAAAATGAATATAAATAAGAGGGCACAATGTAGTGTGTAAATGTAGTGCACACAATATAATTTTAATTTTACTTTTTGTATTATCTTTTAATGATTTAAAACATATTTATGTTTGCCCACCACCCAGAATCACTGGTTTGAGATGGGTTGCTATCAAATTGAATAAATGTCTAAAGAATAAAGTTAAAGGCACTGGGCAAAAATAATTAACTCACATATCTGGCTATTAAAGTATTTAATATTGAATTATGCCCTTAAAATTGGATCAGTAAAATTATCACATGACTATCGTGTGCTGTGACAGTTGTAAATATGAGCATTTTTAAAATAATGTTGTAACTTTAAATGGTTGCTAAATGAGGCTGTTGGTAAGCAAAGATACCAAAGATACCTATATTTTCAAAGTGAATTTCTGCTGCTATAATAGAAAACAAAATGTCACTTGCCTATTTCTCCTTGAGTCCCCATGTCTGTGACCACTTGTGGTAAAGGCCCCATTCCTAACATTGTTTGAAGCAACATAGCTGGAGGCTCTCCGAGCAAACTTGGCTTCTACAATGAAAAAAGATTGTAGATTACTTTTTAAAATGTATTTGATTAAAATTGTTCCAAAGATTTCCAATGTACACAGTTTGCTTTACCATATTAGCCAGCAGTGAAATTCAACAAGTTCTGACAGGTTCTGGAGCAGTGATTTTCAACCTTTTTTGAGCTGCAGCACATTTTTACATTTACAAAATCCTGGGGCATACCACCAGCCAAAATGACACAAAATGACACTCTAACACAGTACATATGATGTATATAGTTAATAATATAGTGGTGGCAACATTTACCTCCAGTCCTGACCAGGATTAGAAATCGGGACCATGGGGAGGAGGAGCAGCTTCAACTACTCGCCGCGGCCACACAATGACAAGTGTGCGGCAGCCCAAGCGGGGACCTTCCTGGGTGTGGATGAGAGGCGGCCTGCTATTGGTTCATCGCTAGTGGTCAGGATGAATCCTAGGAGGTGATTGGTCAGTGAGCGTTCCCTATGCCTCCACTCTTCCTGTCGCTGATTTGTGGAGGGATTGTGAGGGGAATGTTTATGTTCGGATGGAGGCGGCTGGCGGCGGGCTGGATAAATGGCCTCTGAGGGCCATATCCGGCACGCGGCCCATAGTTTGGGGACCTATGTTTAATTTCCCCATAGTACACCTGACCATGTCTCACGGCACACTAGTTGAAAAACACTGTTCTAGAGAACCGGTAGTAGAAATTTTCATTAGTTCAAAGAACCTGCAAATACCACCTCTGGCTGCCCCTCGAGTGGGGTGGGAATGGAAATTTTGCAGTATCCTTCCCCTGCCACGCCCACCAAGTTCATAGGGAAAATTTTTGAATTTCACCCCTGATATTAGCTGATAATAGAAGACAAAGAAAAGGGAAATAATACTGCTACTATTACAAACAAAAATATGAATTAGGAGATATTTCTATTCTTCCATTTTATCGAGGAGTTTGGATTCAATTGTAAGGAGAAGCCTATTTAACTTACACTATTAGTTTGTATGTTCTCAATCTTTGATAGCGGTGCCATGTGTAGATGTGATAAATTTTGTAGCAACAAATTTGATGCATTTCCAAAAACAGGACCCTGTAAGATTGAAAGGAATAGTATTATGCATGAGTTGCATACATATGAAACAAATATTATTCCAAGTAATAGACAGAGAAAGATAAACATTCATTTCATATATATTTCACCAGCTAGAATAGAATAGAAACCAGCACAACTTCTTATATGTCACAGACTGCAACTTCCAACTAGTAGCCTCCTAGTAGTTTTCTGGTGCTTTGACATTACATTCGTTTACCAGAGTCCTTTCAATCCCATTCTTTCTTCTCCTCTCTCCAAAAGATGATTCTAGAAGAAAACTACTTTGCTGCCAAAATTCAGAAAGACAAACTTTGAGGTAGTACTATATGCAATCTATGGTAGCCTTCTTTGAGTTTAAGAAAAGATATCTTCTACATCATACACCAGAGGAAACATGGGAAAAAACCCATAGGAATTTCCAAATTGTAGCATGATATGACTGTATGTATGTATTTTATATATTGGGTTTTTTTTCTTTTTAGACTTTTTAATGTAAAACTGTTATTTTAGATTTTAATTATTAGATTTGTTACCATGTATTGTGTTTATCACTGTTGTAAGCCGCCCCGAGTCTACGGAGAGGGGCGGCATACAAATCTAATAAATAATAATAATAATAATAATAATCAGGGCTGTCAAACTCCCGGCCCACAGGTTAGATGCATCACAAGCTGGCCACTCCCATGCCCAGTTTAGCAAAGGGGGGGAAGTCCTGATTATTTATTTATTTATTTATTTATTTGACTTCTATGCCGCCCAATCCCAAAGTACTCATTATTAACTACATTATGTACTATGTCACTTTATAATCTTGAAAATGTTTGTTTTTGTTTGTTTATTTGTAGGTAGGGGTGGCAGCAGGCAGGACGGGGTGGAACGCAGTTCCACCAGTGGAAATTTATTTATTTATTTATTTATTGGATTTGTATGCCGCCCCTCTCTGAGGACTTGGGGCGGCTCACTACATAAATGAAGCTGTGTGCCCAGCTCCAGCTGACCATCCCATCCTCCCATGCTCTCCTTGGAAAGAGGCAGGGAGACCAGCACTGGCAGGAGTTGCAGGGGGGCCCTTTCCTCCCCCCTCTTTTCTCAACAGCTGATCAGCATCTATTCGCCTAGCTACCCAGCCTGAGGCAGAGTGACCCAGGAAGAAGAGCGTGAGAAACACAAAGCAAATTGTCACCCCAGAAAGCGACACTGATGAGGTTGTAAGTCCAGGATTTAACAGTTCACTTGAATGATGATGATTGTTCAAGCCACTCCCACCTGGTCACATGGCTGGCAAGCCACTCCTACCCAATCATGTGACCATCAAGCCACACCCACAAAATTAGCTACACCCAGTGTGGCAGTAAAAAGTTTGGCTGCCCATTACTGTTTGTAGGTAGGTATGTATGTATCTGAATCCCATCTTTATTATTTTTACAAATAACTCAAGGCAGCAAACATATCCAACACACTTTTTTCCTCCTATTTTCTCCACAATAATAACCTTATGACTTAGGCTGAAAGAGAGTAACTGGCCCTAAGTCGCCCAGCTGCTCTCATGGCTAAGGCAGGACTCAAACTCACACTTTCTCAGTGCCTACCCAGTGTTTACCTTAGTTACTAGACCAAACTGGTTCTAATTATTTATTATTCTACATCTTAGTTAATACGAAAATAGATATTATCCAGAAAATAGATGTTTCTTATATTTATTACTTTAATAAGAAAACCAAGATCATGTTTTATCTCTTTGCTCTCTAGCAAGCAAATTCTAGAAATTAAATTTCAAAATACATAAAACAGATGTTTCAATTAATAATAATAATAATTTATCATTCCATATTTGAGCATCCTAATTACCTACTGCTATTACGATGATAATATACTTGTTGTGGATCAGCCTGAGGCTGCTCAGGGACCGGCTGCGTCTCTGCTGGCTCCATGCCCGGAGGAGGATGGCAGCGCAGAGGAGGGGGCTGAACAGTCGGACGGGGGAGAGGAGAGTCAGGAATGGGATGAAGGAGAACAGCATGAGAGCCCGGGGGGGGGGGCTCTCCCCAGCCAGTAGCTTGGAGTCATTAGGTGATGACGCACAAGCTGTCATTGACATGAGACAGAGACGTTCAGAGCAACGAAAGGAGCAGTTAAAGAAATATTATCACCATTGAATTAGAAACAGCTGGGTTTGGGTGTGGTCCTCATCAGCAGGGTTTAAAAGGCAGGCAAGGCCTTGAAGCCATGTGGAGTGTTATCAATTGGAGTTGCGGTGACCTGTTTTGATTCTCAGCGTCTCTGATCTTGGCTTGTGGCCTCGCAGTCTGGAAGACTCGTGGGAGGCGTCTGTTTGCTATCTACAGCTTCGTCTTGGCAGCAAGAATCTGGTATTGCTTCATGGACTATTCCTTCGTGTATATATTTGAAGTTCCAGCGTTTTTCCTGTTTGTAAGGACATTTTCTGTTACCTGTGTTTTCCTTGAATTATATAAACTGCCTTTGCCTTTTACCAGTGTGTCTGGCTTCTCTTTTTGGGTTGGTATTGACTTCTGGAGTGACCCAGACAGAACATATACTTATTATGATAATAATACAATTCTAACTCTTATCACACATCTGCTTCACCAATATATGTTATCTATAAACATACCTGATGGATTTTATTCAAATGCAAAAAAGCTGGACCGACCGGTTGATTTACAATGTGAGGCACATTCATGGGAGCTCCTAGGACTATTTTAGGGGGGGAAATATAATCACATTTATGGTTAATTTACTTATAATACCTATGTTAAGATAACATATGAATAGCTAAACATTATTTTAAATGGATTATCTTTTGCAATAATTCTCTATAATCAGACATGCAAATAACTGAGCTTCAGCAGAGTTGCTTCGGTTTTCATCTAAGATGGCACTATAATTTATCTTAGGTGACATAGAAACCATGGAGGGGGGAGCGCGAGAGGGAGGAAGGCTACCCCCTCCCCTTCTTTCTCCTAAAAAGGCTGCTTCCAAACATACACACGCAGGCAGAGTGGAGGGGAATAGAAAGGAAGTAATGAAGAATGGGTGAGATTCTTATTCCTCTGATTGGCTGGTGGCAAAGTGTCCCCTGGGTCCGAAAGGCCAGGGTGGAAAGGACTTTTGAGCCTGTTCAACCAATGGGCCAAGGAGAAAATGCAACCCCTGAATGGTTGGGGGCAGAAGCCTGGGGACCAAACAGGCACAGACAAGTGGAGGAGGCAAACAGCCCCATTCCGCATGTCATACCCCTATTTTTAATTTTACTCTTCTAAAAAATGAAGAAATGGATGGGTAATGGTGGTACAGTGGTTGGAATGTAGTATTGTGGGCTAATTCTGCCAACTGCCTGCAGTTCCTATATCCCTAGACCTTCAAGGATATACCTATTAAAAGCTAGAGAGATGGATATAATTATGTACAACCTTGTTTCCCCAAAAAGAAGACCCTGTCTTATATATTTTTGAAACCTAAAATAAGTGCTTGGCCTTATTGTCATGCACTCAAAAGCCCGATTGGGCCTATTATCAGGGGATGTCTTATTTTGGGGAAAACAGGGTATTTATTCATTTAAAAAGTGAAATAAAAAAGTGAATTCTGCAAGCCTTGCTCATATTTATAGCTTCAGCAAAATATGTGATGATTTATCTTCTGTCCATATACAGCTAATTTCTAAGGGCCGACTGTCAGCTTCATTTTTAATTTTCAAAATTTTTACAAACTATATATTATTTTATATATAGTTTTTTATTCCAATACAGGAACAACTCGGAGCTTCACACAGCTTTTGCAGGACGCTTTAGTAGGGTGCCTATAAGACAAAGTATGTTCACACCTTCTTTAGAGCAAAAAAACAGGGCTCAGGTCTGCCTATTATTTCATCTGAAGTCCCCTGTAAATGCTTCAATATCATCTGAGATGACTTTAGGCTTTCCACACTCAGTCAGTGGGAATGTACTCTGAAACTTCAAATTATTTGGGATCAATGCTAAATATGTACATTTTTTAAAAAGTGGATAAAGAGAAAACGTGTGTAAATGGTCTGGTTCCTTCCCACCCAACACTGTTGCTTTATGAAATTAATGTACAACAGAAATTCTAAAATATTTCAGAGTACATATTATTAAACCTTACCAAGTTTATTAGCACATCCATGCATCTGATGCCGTAGCAACATTTGCAACATGGCTGGAGTATTTAAGCTTTTCATGATTTGCACAGCATTTGGTTCTGGAAGTAACCCTTTTCGATTGTTTTTCATCTTGAATAAAGGAGAAATTAAAAAGAAGCAGGGTTTCACAATAAAAGAAGGCTATTAATATCTATTCATTTCAAGTGGTTTCATTGTGCCTAAACAGCACAAAATAGCAATGAGGAAATCCCAAATCAGCAGTGGCAAAAATATAATAATCTTACGATAGATGACACTTCATAGAATCTTTAAAGCTTTCTAGTTTCAACATTTTGTTACACAAACAGGTTTTGGGTGAAAAGAAGACGTAAGACTGACATAGCTAATTGCAGAACCACTGTTGTTAATATTTGCAAAATCCTGGAGAAAGGCAAGATCCTAGAAGACTAGAGAAGGGCTAACCTTCCTTATTTTTAGAAAAGAGAAGAGAACATGGACCTGGAAGCATAACAGTGGCATTTATTAATATTGGTTGATCAGGGCAATGTTCTGGATATAATATATCTTGACTTTTACAAGGCTTTTCACAAAGTTTTTCATAGGACCCTTACCAACAAAATGGACAAATATCAGTTTGTGATTAGATGGATCTACAATTGGCTCAATGGTTGTAGTCAAAGGATAGTTATAAATATCACATTTACTTGGAGAATATCTTGATTTGGGGTTCCAAAGGACTCTGACCTGTGCCCAGTATTGTTTGATGTTTTTTTAAAATAAATAATATGGATGAGAGAGTTGAAGGAATGCTTATCAAATTTGCAGATGATGCAAAGCTAGGATTAGCTAATATACTTGTCAGGAAAGAATTCAAAAATACAGGGTAGAAGAGTAGACAAAAACAAATAACAATGGCATTTCATAGGGAGAAATTTAAATTCATGCCATTAGCAAGAAAAAGGAGTGTGTGTGTGTGTGTGTGTGTGTGTGTATGAACAATGCATTTGAGAATGACTTGGTATATACAGAGGTTCATGAGATCAACATGTCCCAACTATGTAGCGCAGCTGCAAAGAAGGCCAATACATCTTGAAGAGCATTAAGAAGAGCAAAGAGCCCAGATTGCAGGAAGTGATTTTTCTGCTCTACTCCACCTTAATCACTATACCAAATTGGATCTCATGTTTTTATTAAATTTATATATCCCCCATCTATCTAAAGTGATTCTGGGTAGCATAAAATTTTAATTATTAAATAAAATCATATGGACAAAGCATAATAACAAGAGCTGGGGTGGCGCTGTGGTTAGAGTGCAGTACTGCAGGCTACTGTGGTTAACTGCTTAGATGCAGTTCAGCAGTTCAAATCTCACCACCAGCTCAAGGTTGACTCAGCCTTCCATCCTTCCGAGGTGGGTAAAATGAGGACCCAGATTGTTGGGGGCAATGTGCTGATTCTGTAAATGGTTTAGAGAGGGCTGTAAAAGCACTATGAAGTAGTATATAAGTCTAAATGCTATTGCTATTGCTATAATGATAATTGCAGCTAAAATATAATGATAACTGCAGCTAAACCCAGACCAGATCCTTACATTGTCAGGATATTTTGCTTTTCACTCAATCTGCAGGAGCAGTTCATAGATCTGACTCAGAAGAAACTGATAAAAGAAAAATAATGTTATGCATACACAGAGCCCATCTTACATTCAGAGAGACCATCAAACAGAGAAAAGTCACAAGTCTACATGGAAACCAAACCTGAATCACAGATCCATTAACTTTGGGATATAAAAGTATACAATTAATGTAATGTAAATGTAATGTTTGCTTTTACAGTACAAACATTTACAGTACAAACTTTTTTTTTACCATTCGTTGTGCTGCTATCAGTGTAGCAAGAGTACTGCGGCCAGGAGCTCCAGGAGCACAATAAGACACATGGACTCTTTTTCCGTTGATAGTCAAACCATCTGTGCTTTCCTGCACTTCCTCTGTTTGTTCTGCTGTCTCATACTCAATTACTGCAAAGCCACTAACAGAGCTGTCTTCATCCTGAGCAAGCTGGAAGGACATTTCACAACACCATGAAAAGAGATCTGTTTTGTTTCAGCTGTTCCAAAAATCATTACATTATTCCAACTGTATAACCTGCATATCTTGGATAAGATAAATTAACATGCAGGTCATTCCTCGATTCAGAGTTAATCTAACACAGAGATATCTGCTGATATTCACCCCTAATAAATACTAAATATAATAAAATATTTTTAAAAAACAATAGAATAACCTGAGCTGTAATTTTTGGGGTGGCAATTATGAAGCACGAAGAAACAGAATTAGGAAAAACTTTGTAATCGTGAGCATTTATTTCCTTGAGATTTTGTTTATTTTATTTATTTGTCAATCAAGTATAGGATAGTAATTTATATAAACATAACATAGAAAGTAATGATAAAAAAGACAATAGGACAGTAGGACAGGGACGGTAGGCACAATGGTGCGCTTATGCAAGCCCCTTAGAAAAGGGGAGATGTCAATTGTAGACAATCTAAGGTTGAAAATTCTGGGGTTAGGAGAAACAATAGAGTCAGGTACTGAATTCCAGGCGTTGATCACTCTATTGCTGAAATCGTATTTTCTGCAGTCTAATTTGGAGCTGTTTAACTTTAGTTTGAATCTATAATGATGAAATACATACTGATTTTTAAACATAGTTGTATTAATACACTTTCTTGTTTAAAAGCATGAAATGTAATTAACTTTTACTTAAGTTTTAATTTTAGTTTTAATATCTACATACATTTTAAGATTAGTTTTAATATCTACAAACGTTTTTGTGCAAGGTTTGTATCTTTTGTAGCATTACAGTAAAAGTATCTCCCCAACAGTTATCAGAATTGAAATACTGAAATAATAAAATGTTTGAATTCAGCAGGGAAGATAATTTATCTTGCCAGAGCACAATAAATCTATATAGAGCAAATCTATATAGAGCCTGGATGCACCACTGAGTGATCATCTCAAACTGCGATCTTAAAAGAGCAGCTTCAGTTGCATTGGTTTTATGAACTCAGAAATGAACACAGATGACCAAATATTTTAATATTTGTGTTCTCATTTTTTTAAGTGCTTATCGACTATTCCAATTACAAATTACTTTGAGTTATATATATTCCAATTTATCTTAGGCGATCAATCAGGACTTCCCTACATGCTCACCATATATTTCTTCTCTTTCCCTTCCCCACACTGGTTTGGTGATAGGGGAAGAGGGAGTTTATCATTTACAATTTAGGGATTTTTAGGAATCTGCACCCTGAAGTAATGAGACAGATACTTTTATTCTTTTAAGAGAAGTGCAGAAGGACACCCGACTAAAAAAGACAAAAGCCTAAAACAGTGAGGGTGAACCTATGGCACGAGTGCTGGCACACCAGCCATTGCCCTAGCTCAGCTCAAATGTGCATGTGTGTGCCAGCCGATTTTTGGCTCGCACACAGGCTCTGGGAGGGTGTTTTTGGCTTCCAGAGAGCCCCCAGAGGGATGGGGGAGGGCATTTTTACCCTCTCCCAGCTATAGGGAAGCCTTTGGAGTCTGGGGCGGCCACCAGAAGTTGGGAAACAGGTTGTTTCTGGCCTCCAGGGAGTCTCTGAAGAGTAGGGGAAGCTCTTTTCATCCTCCCCAGGAATTGAATTATGGGTGTGGGCTCTCGTGCATGCGCGATAGCGTGTGTGCATGCTCTTTCGTCACCCGCCTAAAACACTTCACCTAAAACAATACCATTAAAACAAAGCCGGCTAATAGGTCCATATTGAGAACATTAAACAAGTTAATCAGTTCAGTCAGCCAAAAAGGAAACCTTCTGCAGCCAGAAAGATCACAATTTTCAAACCTCCAAGGACTAATGGAATAACCACATTTTAATGGCCTCTAGGAAAACCAACAGGAAAAAGGCCATTCTGATATCTGGAAAGAATCCTCTTCCAAAGAAGGTGAGAAGGCCATTGAGAATGCTTGTTTCTCTGAGTTCTTTTTGCTTTAAACCAGTTCAAGCGAACCAACAGTTGCGACCTGTGACTGGGCCCGCAAGGTGCAATCCTGTTCTATATCACTGCATTGATTGATGCTGCACACATGGTCTGCATAAGCAAATTCCCTTGTTTTGTGATGCTGCATGCATGCACGGATGTGCATAAGCATGTGAATTCCCATGTTTTGTGATGGCATGTGCTCACATATCCAGTGCTCGGTGAACCAGTTGTTACGGTATGTGATTATTATTATTACAAATCTAATAAATAATAATGATAATAATGATAATGATAATAATAATAATAATAATTATTATTATTATTATTATCTATTAGATTTGTATGCCGCTCCTCTCCGTAGACTTGGGGCGGCTCACAACAGTAATAACACAATATATAACAAATCTAATAATTAAAAGTCACTAAAAAACCCTTATTAAAAAGAAAACATATACACAAACATACTTCTGGGTAGCATTCCTTCAATAAAGAAAATTGGAGGGACCCCACTCTACCTGATCTTATCAGTGGCAGATAGTATTGGAATAAGCAGTCCCATATAGAGCAGTGATGGTGAACCTTTTTTTGCTTGGGTGCCAAAATGGTGTGTGAATGCGCAATAGCATGCGCACATGTCCCCACACCCATGATGCACTGCCCTCCCCACACATATGCATGCACAACCGCCCTGGGCTGCCCCCCAGTGCATGAGCACAGGACTCATTGAAGCCTCCAGACTTCTGGTAGGCCCATTGGGCCATTTGTTGCCCTCCCCAGGCTTCAGGAAAGCCTCCAGAGCCTGTGACCAAAAACGGCCCAACCAGAATTTTGGAAACAGACTTTCAGTTGGCCATTGAGCTGCTTTTCACTATCCACAGTCTCCGGATACTTTCCTGAAACCTGGGGAGGGTAAAAACAGCCTCTCCCTGCCCTCCAGAAGGCCAAAAATCAGCTGACCAGCATACATATGCGCCCTGGAACTGACATAGGGCAAAGCCTCATGTGCCATCAGATATGGCTCCGCATGCCACCGGTGGCACCCGTGCCATAGGTTCGCCATCACTGTTATAGAGTGTATGGTTTGTTAAGCAGCCAAATCATATGATTGCCGGAATAATAATAATAATAATTATTATTATTTATTGGATTTGTATGCCGCTCCTCTCCGTAGACTCGGGACGGCTAACAACAATGATAAAAACAGCATGTGACAATCCAATAATAAAACAACTTATTATAAAACCAAGCATACCCACAAACATACCATGCATAACTTGTAATGGCCTAGGGGGAAGGAATATCTCAACTCCCCCATGCCTGGCGGTATAAATGTTTACGAAAGACAGGGAGGGTGGGGGCAATTCTAATCTCCGGGGTGAGTTGTTCCAGAGGGCCGGGGCTGCCACAAAGAAGGCTCTTCCCCTGGGGTCTGCCAAACGACATTGTTTAGTCGACGGGACCCGGATAAGGCCAACTCTGTGGGACC
Organism: Erythrolamprus reginae; assembly: GCF_031021105.1. NCBI lineage: Eukaryota > Metazoa > Chordata > Lepidosauria > Squamata > Dipsadidae > Erythrolamprus > Erythrolamprus reginae. The sequence continues at coordinate 84,903,858 of NC_091952.1, read as the reverse complement.
TTATCAGTCACTGGGATTCGTGCGGTAGCAGGCGGTTCCGGAGGCAAGTATCCTGCCTATTGGTTACAGCAGATGGGTAAAGCAGACCAATAGCAAATAAATAGCAGGTGTAACTTTTTGGAGAAAAAAAGACTGTAAAAACAAGTGAACTTCTGTGAGGCTATGGGGTCAACTTCTGGGTAATCTATAACTGCAGTCCTTCCCTTTTCTGCCGCTCTCCCTTAAGTAAGGTTAGGTTAGGTTTAGGTTAGGTTTATTGGATTTATATGCCGCCCCTCTCCGCAAACTCGGGGCGGCTCACAACAATAATAAAAAAAACAAAAACAAAAAACAGTACAGTACATAATACCAAATCCAATGCCCACCCATCTAGTTACAATTTAAAATTAATAATCTCATAAAAACAGTATATATAAAAAAACAGGCACACAGTCAATCAATCAACAAAACAACATGGGCAAGGGGGAGGTGTTTTAGTTCCCCCATGCCTGACGGCAAAGGTGGGTCTTAAGGAGTTTACGAAAGGCAGGGAGAGTGGGGGCAATCCTAATCTCAGGGGGGAGCTGGTTCCAGAGGGTCGGGGCCCCCACAGAGAAGGCTCTTCCCCTGGGTCCCGCCAGACGACATTGTTTAGTCGACGGGACCCGGAGAAGGCCAACTCTGTGGGACCTAACCGGTCGCTGGGATTCGTGCGGGAGGAGGTGGTCCCGAAGATATTCTGGTCCGGTGCCATGAAGGGCTTTATAGGTCATAACCAACACTTTGAATTGTGACCGGAAACTGATCGGCAGCCAATGCAGACTGCGGAGTGTTGGAGTGATATGGGCATACTTGGAGAAGCCCATAATTGCTCTCGCAGCTGCATTCTGCACGATCTGAAGTTTCCGAACACTTTTCAAATGTAGCCCCATGTAGAGAGCGTTACAGTAGTCGAGCCTCGAGGTGATGAGGGCATGAGTGACTGTGAGCAATGACTCCCGATCCAAATAGGGCCGCAACTGGCGCACCAGGCGAACCTGGGCAAATGCCCCCCTCGCCACAGCTGAAAGGTGTTTTTCTAATGTGAGCTGTGGATCGAGGAGGACGCCCAAGTTGCGGACCTTCTCTGAGGGGGTCAATAATTCCCCCCCCCAGGGTAATGGACGGACAGATAGAATTGTCCTTGGGAGGCAAAACCCACAGCCACTCCGTCTTGTCTGGGTTGAGTTTGAGTTTGTTGACACCCATCCAGGCCCCAACAGCCTCCAGGCACTGGCATATCACTTCCACTGTTTCGTTGACTGGACATGGGGTGGAGATGTACAACTGGGTATCATCGGCATATTGATGATACCTCACCCCATGCCCTTGGATGATCTAACCCAGCGGTTTCACGTAGATATTAATTAGCAGGGTGGAGAGGACCGACCCCTGAGGCACCCCACAAGGGAGAAACCTCGGGGTCGACCTCTGACCCCCCACTAACACCGACTGTGACCGACCGGAGAGGTAGGAGGAGAACCACTGAAGAACAGTGCCTCCCACTCCCAACTCCTCCAGCCGGCGCAGAAGGATACCATGGTCGATGGTATCGAAAGCCGCTGAGAGGTCAAGGAGCACCAGGACAGAGGACAAGCCCCTGTCCCGGACCCGCCAGAGATCATCCATCAACGCGACCAAAGCAGTTTCCGTGCTGTAGCCGGGCCTGAATCCAGACTGCTGAGGACCTAGAGGACCTGGAGTTGAAGTGCCACCACCTTCTCGACAACCTTCCCCATGAAGGGAAGGTTGGAGACTGGACGGTAGTTATTAAGCACGGCTGGGTCCAGGGAAGGCTTCTTGAGGAGGGGGCGCACTACCGCCTCCTTATAAAGGGGCGGAAAGGACCCCCTCCCCAAGGAGGCGTTGACAATCTCCTGGACCCAGCTCCGTGTCACCCCTCGACTGGCCGAAACCAGCCAAGAGGGACACGGATCCAGTAAACAGGTGGCGGAACTCACAGCTCCAATGGCCTTGTCCACTTCATCAAGTGTCACCAAGTCAAACTCCTGCCAGACAGATGGACAAAGACGTTTAGCCCCAGTCACCTCGACTGACTCATTGTCAGTCGACTCTGTTTCACAATTGGAGTCGAGGTCCGCTCGGATCCGGACGATTTTATCAGCGAAAAACGTGTTAAAATCCTCGGCACTACTCTGCAAGGGCTCCCCAACTCCCCTCTGATTAAGAAGGGAGCGGGTTACCCTAAACAGAGTGGCCGGGCGGGATTCCGCTGATGCAATCAAGGTGGCATGATACGCGCACCTTGCCGCCTTGAGCGCCACTTTGTAAGTCTTAATATGAGCTCTTACAAGTGTTCGATCGGATTCGGACTTACTCTTCCTCCATCGCTTCTCCAGACGTCTCTTCTGGTGCTTCAACACCCGGAGCTCCTCGTTGAACCATGGAGCTCTACGGGGTCTAGTGCTGCGGAGAGGTCGCAACGGCGCAATCCGGTCAAGAGCCTCCCCTGCAGCCTTGCTCCAGGCCTCAGCAAGAGACTCTGCCGAACTGTGGACAAGTGTATCTGGAATAACCCCAAGCGCCATCTGGAAGCCTTCTGGATCCATCAGGCGTCTGGGGCGGAACCTCCTAATTGGTTCCGCCTCCCTGCGGGGAAGGATTGGAGCCAGGAAGTTAAGCCGCAGTAGGAAATGATCTGACCACGACAAAGGCAACACTTCTAAGCCCCTTAATCTCAGATCATTACTCAGTTGCTCAGAGAGGAATATCATATCGGGTGCGTGCCCACCCTCGTGAGTCGGACCCTGAACTACTTGAGTCAGGTCCATGGCTGTCATGGTGGCCATGAACTCCTGTGCCAGTCCAGAGGAACCGCTGAGCGACGGCAGATTGAAGTCCCCCAGGACAATAAGTCCGGGGAACTCCACCGCCAGCCCGGCCACCTCCTCGAGTAGCACAGGCAGGGCTGTTGACACGCAGCTGGGAGGCAGGTACGTGAGTAACAAGCCCACCTGAACCCCTAAGTCCAACTTCACCAGGAGGGACTCGCAACCCGCAACCTCTGGAGCAATGAGCCTACGCAGGCCAAGACTCTCCCTGGCTATAATAGCCACTCCTCCCCCCCTTCCCTGGGGTCGAGGTTGGTGCCATACCCGAAACCCAGCTGGGCAAATTTCAGAGAGAGGAACTCCTCCCTCTGGGCCCAGCCAGGTTTCGGACACACAAGCCAGGTTGGCCTCCTCATCCAGGATCAGATCCCGGATGAGGAGAGCTTTATTTACCACCGACCTGGCATTGAGTAGCAACAACTTGAGCCCAGGGCCAGAATTACACTCATCACCAGTGCCTTGAGTTAAGCTCATGGAGCCTGAAGAAGGGATCGCTACTAAGCAGCGATCCCTCCTTCCCCTGGAACGGCTAGCTCCATGGCTTCCGCCATACCTGCCTCTCCCCAGCAAGACCGGGATATTTTGACCCCCTGCCACCCCAGAGATAAGTGTCCCCTCCCCTCCTGCCCTTCCAGCGTCAGGTGTGCCAAAAATTCCATTCATGTCATATTCATTCATTCCATACATATTATAATCCCCCCACCCACTCCATTCCATCTATCACCCCCCTCCCATTCATTTTCATTCACAGTATTCCATTCATTCCAATAATTACTAAAATAGTCCCATTCATTCATGCCATCACTACCATCCTCCCATCCACTTAAAAATCCCCACAATAATTTAATTAAAAAGAGTTAATATAAAACTAACAGTTCATATTATTAAAAATATTAATTATTAAAAATATAGATAAATATAAGTAATAAAAATAAAAATATAGGTAGAAGATATTTCAACTGGTCAGTTAATTAATCAATTAAGCCAAGTTCATATAGATATCATCCAGTCTAAAAAGGTGAGTCCAAGGAATGTATGATGTTATTAGTAGGACAAACAGTCCTGAGTATAAACTCTGTCCTCTGTCCTCCCAGGTTTTCTCTTTGCCACTGTCGTTGTTATCAGCTTTCTCACCTCCACAACACCCCCGGTCTCTCATGGGTCGCCCCAAATGTCTACCAGTACCTCTGCTGTTATTTGAGAGGTATCTCTGTATCTCCTGGTCTTCAGTTATAGCATCCAGCAGCCACAAGGTTTTCATACTGTCAATTTCAATCTGGCAGTCTCTTTCTCACAATCTCCTTGTTCACTATAATGGCCGGCCCTCCTTCTTCCAGGCACTCCAGCACCGAGTATGTCCACCGCAAAGCCCTCCGACGTCGAGCGTGCCCACCATGTAACCACTCGGCATCCAGCGTCTATCCGGTAGATCCCGTTGTTTTTGGGAACGTCCTGCTGTTGTGGGGGACGTTTTCCTCCATCTACTTTCCTCCTCGGCCCGTGCACAGTCCGCCCAGCATGCTCGCCCTGAACATTCGCACGCTCGCTCGCTCCTTCTCAGTCCCTCTCCACCTCTCCTTTTCCGCCAGCTCGGTCACGGTCACCATTTTCCGAGCCCCAGCTGATCGGGGCTCCCAGCTTTCTCACAGCAGGAAATAAAGAGAAAAGCACTGCCGAGACACAAGGTAACACGATCCTCCGAAACGGGGGAGTCTAATCCTTCTGAACTATCTGTTGTTTTTCAAAATTAACTGAAAAATTTCCCTATATTTGATCTTAATGCCGTAGTCCAGCGGAGCAGCAGTCAACATGTGCTGATAAGATGTGTAATATTAAGAAAACTAGTTATCTTTTTGAAACAGAGGGAAGACTCAGAATGCGAGAGATACTCATACTTCTTATTCCCTCTTAGATAAAGGAATAAGGATATTTTTTCTCCTGGTCAAAGACTGATTTACAATACGGCTGCAACTGAGCTTTCTGTTCTCTGGAGGTAAATCTCTCTCATCTTTTCTCTATGTCTAAGGCAGGAGTTCCCAAACTTGGCAACTTTAAGACTTGTGGACTTCAACTCCCAGAATTCTCCAGCCAGCTATGCTGGCTGGAGAATTCTGGGAGTTGAAGTCCACAAGTCTTAAAGTTGCCAAGTTTGAAGACCTCTGGTCTAAGGCATTCATACACAATTAATGACAATATATTTTATATCTTTCTCAAAGTGAAAAAAAGGAATAACACATAGGAATGTGGTTGGGAGTAATACCTATATCTTCTCTTCCCCTTTCTGTAGCTGTCCCCATTTCATATTCACCTCACTACACCTTGTTGATACTTTCGTTTTTTCATTGGGCATCATCACACTTGAAAAGAGAAATTTAGTCTCCCATCCCTATATATAGGAAAGAGTGGGAAATACCAAAGAAGCAAGGCATGCATGTTTATTCCCTCCCAATTTCCTCTCCCTCCCTAGTCTTTGATGTTTGTTTGTTTATTTATTTATTTATTTATTGGATTTGTATGCCGCCCCTCTCCGTAGACTCGGGGCGGCTAACAACAGTGGTAAAAACAACATGCAACAATCCAATACTAAAGCAGCTAAAAACCCTTATTTTAAAACCAATCATACATACAAACATACCATACATAAATTGTAGAAGCCTAGGGGGAAAGAATATCTCAGTCCCCCCATGCCTGACGACAGAGGTGGGTTTTAAGAAGCTTACGAAAGGCAAGAAGGGTGGGGGCTATTCTAATCTCTGGGGGGAGTTGGTTCCAGAGGGCCGGGGCCGCCACAGAGAAGGCTCATCCCCTGGGTCCCCCCAAACGACATTGTTTAGTTGACGGGACCTGGAGAAGGCCCCCTCTGTTAATTATGCTCACTTTGGAGGTTCGATTCTTGAACAGCCCCATAATCCTCCATTGGAGAAAGTCTGATCGATCTAAGAAAGAACAACAAGAGACTAACAGAAAACTCTTTCAGGTTCATTTATAATATGAACCTGAGTCCCAAGAGATTGGGCAGCATATAAATCAATTAAATCAAATTAAATTAAATTCAATAATTTTAAAAAGCGCAACAAAAAAGATCGTGGTCTTTGAGAAATTGCTCATTATTCTCTGACAGCATGTAGATAGCAGCCTGTGATTTATGCTCCTATCATGGTTGTTTTGTAAAGTAAAGGTTTTCCCTATCCAGTCAGTTCTGACTCTAGGGAGAGGTGTTCATCTCCGTTTCTTAGCTGAGGGAGCCAGGGCTGCCCGAGGACATTTCCGTGGTCATGTGGCCAGCATGATTATACCCCGAGGTACTGTTAGTTACCTTCCCTTCAAAATTGTACCTTTTTTCATATTTGCATGCTTTCAAACCGCTAGGTGGGAAGGAGCTGGAGCAAGCAACAGGAGCTCAACTCATTGCACAGCGCTTGGGTATCAAACACAGATTGTCAGCTTTCCAGCTGAAAAGCTCAGCATCTTTAACCATAGAGCCGTCATTTGTGTGGAAATGTATAAATATGTTTGCAACATGCATCATATGCATTGGCATCCTTCAGTCTCGAAAGACCATTCCCCAGAGCATGAAGCCTGGGCATATAGACTTAATTAATTATACTTAATTTTTTCTCATGGAAGTTGCAAATAGAGCCGAGGTGGCACAGCAGGTAGAGTACGGTACTGCAGGCCACTAAAGCTGACTGTGGATCTGCAGGTCAGCGGTTCAAATCTCACCACCGGCTCAAGGTTGACTCAGCCTTCCATCCTTCAAAAGTGGGTTAAATGAGGACCCAGAGTTTGGGGGCAATATGCTGGCTGTGTTAATATTGCTAATATGTTGTAAGCCGCCCTGAGTCTAAGGAGAAGGGCGGCATTTTTAAAAAATTGTATAAATGAATGAATGAATGAATGAATGAATGAATGAATGAATGAATCAATCAATCAATCAATCAATCAATCAATCAATCAATCAATCAATCTTCTTTTGGATTTTTTTACTGTTCCATTCCATTTCCAAACAAAGAATGAATGTCATTGTTTTTATGTAATTAACTAATAAAGGCAGACATTGTTCAAAAGTGTGCTCCCCCCTCCTGTTTCAGTATTTAGAAAGAGAATTAAAATATCCTTAATAAAAACAGCTGGGGGGAGGGAGGGGAAATGAAAAGTGTCAATATTTGTACTAATATTGCCAGTCCATGATTGATAATGTCACAGCAATTTAATTACCCATCCCTTTCAACAGGTCTTAAAGAATCTTCATCCGCTCAACCCCCACAGGAAATACAGAGCTCGGCAGGACTCATTTCATGCCAACCGACAACTTTTCCCCTTTGATAAACAAGTAGCAGCTGTTCATTCTGTCCTATAAACTCTCCCTAGAACAATATAAAAACATAAATAGGTATAATCCATCTGTGCAAACCTTGTCAAAGTGGACGAAAGTTCCTAGAAAACAATGCCAGCCAACTAGGATTGCTCCAAAATAGATTCACAAATAAAAACATTACTGGTGGAAAAAATGCAAAATATATCCTCAGAAAAACACTATCTGTAAACAAAATCAGAATAATGTTTAGAAAAATAACAGCGGTGAAATAACACAGGCTGAAGTTGAAAGGACAGTTACGATAAATAGCTTTGCAACATGCCAGAAGAAGAGCAAAGACAGCTGGATCACATGTAAGTCTATCTACCCTAATATTTTGTTCCCACGGTTGCCAAGTAGATGTCTCTGGACAGAACACAAGCAGAACATAAGTGCAGGCACATCTTTCTACACTTTTCCCCAACCTTTGGCACCGAGAGGTACATTGCCCTCCATTTCTGGAAGGCAAGATATAGATATTAAAACTTGCAACTATCAGTACCTTATCTCCCACGAATATTTCTATCGTATGCTTGGTAATTGTAAATAGATACGATGACTTTTATTGTTATTTTTTCTGTGGGACTCTAGGACACATTAAAAACAAAATCCTGTTGCTCTCAAAAGTGTACACATACATAACATACATATGTGCTATATACATAGATAGGTGGACTGCTGCCAGAACGCCTGATTGTGCACAGCTCTGCGGCTTTGGAATGTAAGTGCGGAATCGATCACAATTACGCTTCCTGTGCCTTTGTAGGTAGCAAAACTGTGCGCAGGGACGTACGTTTTGGTGAGGTTTTTTGCTTCCCCGCATGCAATTAGGCGTTCCAGCAGTAGCCTACCTCTGCCTACACTCTAACGCATAAATACATATATAAGTATTAAGCACTGTCCATCTTGAATACATAGCAGAAAGAGGAAGTTTGAGAGTTCACAAGGTTGATTCTGTATGGAACAAAATTATGGCTGAAACTGTATGTTCTGCTTCAGATACCACGAAGTTTTCTCCAGAAGGTAGCAAGGAATGTCACTATTTTCTAACTTATCCTGATCAAGATGCCCTTCTCCATATTTATCCCGAATTTCCTAGGTTTCAATGAAGCATTTGGTTTCTTTGGACATCACTCATATATTCTATGGTATGATTAAGCTCCTTATTCTTTTTTCTCCAAAGGGCCTTTCATTTCACGTTTCGGTCGTACTCCAGTCTTGATTCCTTATGCTTAACATTTAGCCCCCTTCTACATTATATTGTTTTTGAAGAACAGTTTCTGAGTCATGGTAATGGAACACTATGTGGTATTGCAAGTGGTTATACAATAAATAGCATTGCTTTTTCTGGTACATCAAAGCCAGGTCACATCCAACCTGTTTATAAATGGGAGTTTGATTTGTTACTTTACTTCTTAACCCTTAATTCTTGATGAATGTATCTTTTCTTTTTTGTGTACTCCGAATGCATATGCAGCAAAGACAAATTCCTTGTCACACTTGGCCAATAAAGAATTCTAATCTAATCCAATCTAATCTAATCTAATTGTAATATTGAACTGCAATTAATAAAATAAAATTTATATCCCTTGAATTCCAATTGTTTATCCCTAACTATATGATTTATTAACAAAATAAATAGCACTAGCTGCAACAAAAATTTATTCTGTTGGAAGAACCAAGAAAAGATCACATGGTCTAATTTGGAAAAATAACCCTGGCTATATGTAGGAACTGCCTTAAATGTACATAAACTATTGGTTTTTCTAATCTAGCTTTTCCCATCACTTGTTTTGGATGGAAAAACTTCAAGCTATGATTCCTAGTATATTTTTGATGGAAATTCATACGGTATCTTTAAAAAGGGATCAAAAACCTTTTAGGAAGAATAATAATTTAATAATAATATTAATAATAATAATAATAATAATTTATTAGATTTGTATGCCGCCCGTCTCTAAAGAAGGCATCATGTACAATTTTGTGCAATGTTGTAAGTGCCAAAAATAAAAAAATTAAAATAAATATTAAAAATTATTAAAAATCAAACTAAAATGCAAGATTTGCAAATGTAATATTTTGATATAATGAATATAATGATATAATGAATTTTTCCTACTCCATTCCTCAGAACCTTAGATTTTCCTAGATTTAATTTTTAAACATTCCTAAAGTTTTTCTTGAATAGCAATTTTATATAGATTTAAATAAGTTATGATGTCAATGACATATTAATTGAAATATTAATTTATGTAGTTTCTAAGTGACTTATAGATGGCTATAATTGTCAAATCTAATTAATACTGCATAGAGCTAAAATATATACTGTACTGGTAACTACTCATTAATGTGACCATACTAATCTGCAACTCAAGAAAAAGTCCATGCTATGTCATGAAATCATAACATCTATGGAGACAGCTTTCACCTTGAAGAAAGAAGCATTTTACTTACTTGGCAGAACACAGGTTTATAATTAGCTGAGAAATTTTGCAAGAGGTCATCACCAGTAAAGTCTATGGGAAGGTTTTCCACACAAAGGCACTTTGAATGTATAAGTTCTGAAGTTATTTGATTAGCATCCATCCACTGTGCAAAAAGGACATTTTCACCTAATGGTTTCCCAAGAAGGTCCAACCTAGCTTTTGCTGCAGAATCCTTTTTCATATATTCCACAAAACCATAGCCTTTGGAATAGCCTGTGACTTCACTGTACACCAAGAATTGTCTCTCAACATTCCCATAAGGTCGCACTAGCTCTTCAAACTCTTGCAATGTATAGAAAGGGGGCAAATTGGTAATGCAGAGCAGGGCATCGGTGGGCTGAAGCTGCAGTGATATTTCTTTTCCTCGGAGGGAATGTTGGTGAAATAGTCGTATTGCATCCTGAGCTTGCTCCCCATTCAACAGAGTAACAAAAGCTGAAAGACACAAACCAGACAAAACTTTTATGTAAACTCCAAGACTGAGTTGGGCAGGTTTTAAGCTCTTGGGAACTGTCAAGCCTTTTAATTTTTAAGCCCAAGATGTCTTGAAACTGATATTATTTACAACCCTTTCACATACAAAAGCCTTAGGTGGTGTTATTTTCTTCTGTTTTTTTACCCTTAACTGTGCTGTCATAACTCTTTTGTTTGCTCCTAGACTAAGAAATGCCCAATTATTTCTTAAGGATTAGTTGAATAACTTTTGTGAAACTCCAATATATGCAGAAGACATAACATGTAATTCTGTGATAATATTTTTTCTTAATTCAAAATAAATATTACAAATTCATGGTATTAGCCATTTTCTTTCACTAAAAAGTAGAAATGTGGTGTGGATCCTCTCCATTGGATTTTTTCAGGATTTAATAATAATAATAATTATTTATTGGATTTGTATGCCGCCCCTCTCCGTAGACTTGGGGCGGCTACTCTTCCCATTATTTCCTGGGGATCCACCAGAAGATCAAGAGGTGAAACCACCTGGTGATCAAATTCATGGGATGTATAGATGGGATAGGGGGGTGGACACAGTAGGGAAGAAGGAAATGTTTTTATATGACTGTTGCATTGGCCAAAAACGTACAATTTGCAATTTTATGGCATGACATTTTATCATCAAAGTGTAAAACAATGCTGATTTTTAAAATAAAATTATATTCATATGTTTTTATACTGTCGGGCAAATTCCAGGAATAAACCAAATTCTAAACTTACATTAAAGTCTGTTCATTCATCTCAGGTATAGATTCCTCCTTATTAAAAACTGGCATGATGTCATTGGAAGGTAAAAATGTTGCCTGGCATATATAACCTTTTAACGTTATTGCCACCATATCATATTTCGATCAGATTTTTCCTGAAATTACATTCCAGGAAGCTCCGGTTGCAGGATTATTGTTTAAAACCAAAAACATCTTTTATTCCTGCATGCCTATTAATCATCTGTTTCTACTGAACACTAAAACTCAAGTGGAAGCAAAATAGAATGGTAAGATGACACTACTGAGAATCAGGAATGTTAACATCTTCTTTCAAGCCTGAATAATCAAAGGTTATACTATCCTCTAGCCTAGTCTACTCAAGAGGTTTGCTAAATAAAATATAAATGGAAGTCTCATAAAGAAACTGGTTACAATGAAAGGCAAGTTTCTTCTATCCAAGTGGTGCAACTGACTCCTCTAAGTCCTTTTAAGGTTATAACTAAAATGAATTCTGAATAAAGGATAAGAACATTTAAAAAACATAGGAAGAAATTATTTTAATAAAGGATCGTAACAATTACTGTATTTTTCGTAGTATAAGATGCACCTAGATTTTAGAGGTGGAAAATAAGGAAAGGGGTATTCTGAACCAAGTGGTGTAGTAATATATTATTTAATAATATAAAATGAGGACCCAGGTTGTGGGGGCAATAGGCTGGCTCTGTTAAAAAGTGCTATTGCTAACGTGTTGTAAGCCGCCCTGAGTCTAAGGAGAAGGGCGGCATAAAAATCGAATAAAATAAAATAAAATAAAATTAATAAATAAAAAACCACCAGTGTAGCAGAATACTTTTTACAAACATGTATACTTTTTACAACCAGGTGCACTTTTTACAATCTTCCAACTTGACAGCTTTAAGACTTGTGGACTTCAACTCCCAGAATTCCTCCTCCAGTCATGCTAGCTCAGGAATGGGAGTTGAAGTCCGCTAGTCTTAAACTTGCCAAGTTTGAAGATCCTTGCACCGCTAATCCCTAACCCAGGGGTCTTCAAACTTGACAGCTTTAAGACTAATGGACTCTCAGAATTCCTCCTCCGGTCATGCTAAATGGGGTAATTAGGAGGCAAAACCAACCCAATTTTTGCAAAAAATGGGTCATTTTTTGCTGGGGGTTTTTGCAAAAATTGGGTGGGCAAAGGGTCTGGGGAGCATGCAGACACTCTTGGGTGCTGGGAGGAATAGCAAAAATGCCCCCACGAAAACAGGGACATTTTTGCCATTCCACAGCACCCAAGAACTCTCTGCAGGCGAGGGCGAGGTTTTGGGACAGTAAAAATGGCTGCATTCAGTGTATAAGACCCACCAACCCTCTTTTTTTGTGTGTGGGGGGGAGTTACAGCTTATACTCCAAAAAAAGGTATGTGGGTACATCCATCATACACAATTTATTCAACTTCCTAGTCTAGATTACTATCTTTGAATTCTGGAGATCTTCTAAATTCTAATAAAGTCTTAATGTTTTAAGACTAGTCCACAAGCAATCATATTACTACTGTATTACTTAATTAATTTATTTTTATCCTATTCACATTCTTGTTGGAATTTATCCCCAATATGGCAAAGAACAAACAGTCCTCATCCTGGAAAACATTTGCTTTCCTTCCATTTAATCTTGTCTAATTTTCTCTACAGATTTCTCAGCAAGGTTTTTCTGAAGTGGCTTGCCGTTGCCTTCTTTGTGGGGTTGAGAGAAAGTGACTGTCCCAAGGTCAGTCTTTGTGCCTAAAGCAGAACTCAAAATGAGTGTCCCTTGGCTTCGAGTAAGAAGCTTTAACTACTATACCATTTATATACAATCCTGATTTATTTGATATAAAGACAGAAACTCTAGCTTACGGAAGTACAATGGGGAAAAAAGAATCACTCCAAATCAGGAAACATATTTTGAATTGTAGGCAAAGTTTTCAGCGTCAAACAATTCTTCATTTCCATTACATCCCTATAAAATACTATCCCTGATATCTATTATGTCCCCTGGAAGTTTTTGAAAAGGTCTGGTGGGGGAGGAGGGAAGAGGAGGCAGAGGACGAGGAAGAAGAGGAGGAAGAGGACCATATTACCTCCAGAACCGCCTTCTACCGCACGAATCCCAGTGACCGATAAGGTCCCACAGAGTTGGCCTTCTCCGGGTCCCGTCGACTAAACAATGTTGTTTGGCGGGCCCCAGGGGAAGAGCCTTCTCTGTGGCGGCCCCGGCCCTCTGGAACCAACTCCCCCCGGAGATTAGAACTGCCCCCACCCTCCCTGTCTTTCGTAAACTACTCAAGACTCACTTATGCTGCCGGGCATGGGGGAGTTGAGATATTCCTTCCCCCTAGGCCATTACAAGTTATGCATGATATGTTTGTGTGTATGTTTTGTTTTATAATAAGGGGTTTTAGTTGTTTTATTATTGGATTGTTACATGCTGTTTTTTATCTTTGTTGTTAGCTGCCCCAAGTCTACGGAGAGGGGTGGCATACAAATCCAAGAAAGAAAGAAAGAGAGAGAGAGAGAAAGAAAGAAAGAAAGAAAGAAAGAAAGAAAGAAAGAAAGAAAGAAAGAAATGGAGGATTCTCGTAGAATTTGGCATTGACACTGATTATCATCCTAAATAAATAGATCCAAATTATTTTTTACCCATTGTATTATACAAAAAGTCAACAAGGGCAGTTTACAAAAATAGTATCAGTTTATTTTGATAGTTGATAGTTTGATAGTTAAGTTACCTACCATAACTGTCCAACTGTAACAGTGGCTACAGTTGCATTTCAGACATTCTGGACTACCACTCCCCTGTTTGAACTAGTTGTTGCCTCCAAACTGTAAAAGACCTAAGTTTTAACCATCACTGAATTCTATTCTCACGTATAAATAATGCAAAAGCACTTTGAAATGGATTATCACTCCATTTTTAAACAAATATTCTTTTAAAAAACAAAGATTAAAATCAATGGATGGTACACAAGTCTTAAAGTTGCCAAGTTTGAAGATTTAGATTCCTTTGATTTAGAGGAAAGATTTGACATTGGTGAAATAGACAGTTACATAAATTTGATCAATAATAATTTGCTAATAGAATTTCCTCTTCAGTGGTCACTTTGCACACTCAAATTATTGATACTTAGCAATTGACTTATCAATTTGCATTTCTAAACTGATCCCTTGTAGAATAAATATTATATGATGAAAATTTGTTCCTAATTTAAAAAATATGAAGTTTCCAATGTTTCCTAACTGCTTTAGAATCCAAAATAGAAAGTAGTAATTATAAATTTCTTTATTGTAATATTTATGTAAGAGTATAACTTCAGATTTAATCATGTTAGACTGACTCAAATGTTTTTTTTCTGGTTTGCCACTGTTTGTTATTCAAACAAACTAGTACAATATGATTTGTGCATATTAAGAAAATAATTAGTCTGCAAAAAAGAAATATGACATAGGCATAAGCACACTAAAGCAGCAATGAAATTGAATTGTTATTACATAAAATTGTTATTAAATTGTGAAATCTAAAATGAATCAAAATAGCCAAATCTATTAATATAAATATTATATTGCAAGTTTTTACCTGTTCTTTTATGTTTGTCCACATAGCAATACTTCAGCTCAAAATCTTTTAATAAGTCATGGATTTCCTAAGAGAAAAACATGCATTATTAAATACAAACTCAACAGAATGAGTATTTTTATTTCAGCTTAGAGATTTGAAAACATTCTAGGAAAAAATTATTCTGGATATATGCTGCCAGAAAATATTAGTTAAGTCAATATGAGCATGATGCAATTCAGCAGTAAGCAGGGCCCTCTAAACAGCAGGATTCACAACATCTTATTTTAAAAACGCCAACAGTTGCCAAAGATTAGCTTTCAAACAAAATTTTGAAGTTGAAGGCATTTCCTCACGGTGATGTTTTCTGTCAGCTACATTACATGTTCTTTGTAGAAAGAGAATACCAGAAATACCAATCCTCAAAATCTAAACTTAACCACTCATGTTTCATGAAATGTATGAAATTAAATCTCAAGCCAATTAACTGCCACAACATCTGCTACCAGAATTTAACATTGTTTGACGTATCAGTATTGAATTTTGAAAACCTGTTTTTTATTATTGCTGCATAGGAGTAGAAAAATTCTCCCCATTTCTATTAACTTTCTCTTCTGCTGTAAAGCATTTTTCCTCCTCTATAATTAGTTGTATTGTGCAAATCCTCATGGAATACATTGACTAGCATCTGCATCCTGTTCCTCTAGTGTATTGATAAGAAAAGAATCAGCAGAGAAAAACATTTGAATGCTGCAGTTTCCAGGGCTAGGCTTCCAGCTAAATATTGATTTTATACTAAGTCCATAATTCACATAAGTCACAGTTATACCATTATGAATTACCACTGTTATTGTTATATAGACTGGTGTACTTGTTGCAATTCATGCGATTAGCTTAGTCATGTTGATAATATTCAGATAATTCCAGAATAAATATTATTTTTTTTAAATAGCTTTTTTATTGGAGTTACATTCTACCTTTTCTCCATTAGAAACTTTGGAAGACTGGGCTGAAAAAAATGACTAATACAAATCCACCAGATGCATTTCCATGGTTTAATCATGTGTTTGGGTTCCCTCTAGTCTTCGTCATCATCTTAACCATTAAAACATCTGTCTTTTTTATGTGGGTTAGGCCAGAGCTTTAAAGTCTTTGACTAATTATGTGCCATCAAGTCAGTGTCAACTTCTAGCAACCATGTAGATTTTCTCCATGGTGAGGCTAGTTCTTCAGGTTTTCCAATGGTGTACCCATCAGCCCTCTAATTGAACCTATCCAGTTAATCTCAAAAGATAAACAACAGGTTCCAGTCAGATCTGACTTTGCTAGCCACCTTCCACCGAAGTGGAACAAAGATTTGTATATTTGTATATTTGTTAGTTATGAATTGGATGAGATTCAACATATATCTGAAGTCCAGGAAGGAAAAGGTAGTAAGTTGTAGAGCAGCCTTGCTTGATAGTTTGATTATACCATCTTGTAAATAATCTGGACCCCACCCTTTAGTTAAAATAAGCAATAAATATGTGCTTGGATTTTATCACATCTCATCAGTGTTGTAGAGGATTGGAGGTTTTCTCTTATTGTCTTTCTGCTATTAAATTACAGTGCTGAAAATTTCTGCTTTTACCCCAGTGAAATCTGTGACTGCTCTGGGTGTCGCAAAATGGAGGAATTGTCTATTGGCTACCACCTCTTTGTATACCTTATAAGTATGTCTTTACTGAATTAAAATTTTATGTTAGATATTCTATTTTATAGAGGTCAATACACAAATGGCCTGGTTAATAAATGGTGACTTTTTTTTGTAAAGTGATATGGCTCATCAAAGAACATTAAACAGCAAATTAAGCTATTTAATGTTCTTTGATGAAATTCCATCAGAATAAATTATCATTATTGTTCACCAGATACTTTTTGTGTCAACAGACAATGTAAGTTATTTGATTCTCTGTGTTTCTTGATTTGTTTTAGCAACTAGAAATCAGTTGCTATGCAGTTGTGGTTTCTTGATATTATATGTTGCTTTGGTCATGTTTGCTTATGTAGATAGATTGCACAGATTGCAACTTGACTGAAATGACACGGAAGCACCTATAATAAATGAATTAGCAATCTTGAGATGACTGTACATCTTACACTTAAGATAGGCCATTTGGAAAAGTTGGGGAACAATTTCCACAAGAGAAAATTACAGGAACTATCTATTTAAAAGTCTGTAGAGATTCTCAGTCATCCAGGTCATGGTTGCCCCAAAGGTGCTTTTTCAGGAGGCAACTGGTTTTTTTCTTTGAAGACATTTTGCTTTTCATCCAAGAAGCTTCTTCAGCTTTGACAGGATAATGGGGGATGTATATAAATCCTTCCATTCCCCACTATCCTATTTAGAGCTGAAGAAGCTTCTTGGATATGAAGTTAAATGTCTTCAAAGAAAAAACAAGGAAGTGTAGCTGCCTGAAAAAGCACTTTTGGGACTATTAAAAAGTTTAGGAGATACCTGGTCAAGAGTCAAGAGTAGTTGCAGTTCACAGAATACAAATAAACTAATTTGTTTTCTTATTCAACGGTGTTAGCAAAATAAACTGTACTTTGGTTAGATTCTGATTTGGATTTGGATTGGATGAGGTTAGGATACCTGATTTTTCACAAGCAAAAATATGGCTGTGTGGGGGAATTGTGATAGAATACTAAAGTAAAAGAATGGGCAGCAAATGTAAGAGTTATGCTACATTTCTATTGTTAGGAATTTTTAAATTTGAGATGTTTCAAAAATGTGCCCCCTTGTGGTCTGTATTTAAGTACAGATTTGTTTATTTGTTTGTTATTATTCATTTTACACCAAGTCTTTTTTCTTATACATGCACTCAGAGCTGTTTTATAATATTTCAACCACTTAAGAAGAAGAATCAGTATAAGCAACATTAAAACCAATAGCATTAATAACAAAAGTTTGATAAAAGAAATAGATTTCTGCCATTTGATCATTTCCTAGATACTGGGAGAACAGGAACTAAACGCATCTCTCTGGAAAGAAAATTTTATAGCTTGGAAGTCACAGACAAAATGGCCTCTCCTATACTGAGATTCTGGATGTAAGGGTATCTTCAGGAGGGCCTCTTCTGCTAATCTAAGTACTATAACCGGGCAGTTTCCTAATAAGAAATAGTTAGACCCTAAGTCATTTGAAAAATAAATAATCAACTAATTAAGCAAGCAAACAAGTTTGTATGCAGTATTTTGAGGTTCTTTGTTTATAAAAATAAGCCAAATGTTGTAGAGCTTCTAATTTGGATAACAATTCAAAGAATGGGCAGAATTATACAAATACAGTATCCACATGGGCAAGCTGAAGAAACTTGGGTCATATTGCAAGGAGGGAAGATGCTCAGTCTCTGATGTTAATTAAAACTCATCCATATTTTGAATAACTCCCATTATAAGAGCATAGCAAGAAAATGATACCTAGTCCAAGTACTGATATGACCAAGTTTCATTATCAACAAATTACACTGGTCAACACACACAAAAATCATCAGCAAAAGTAATATGTCTGTTTTATGGAGTTTGATGTGCTGATTCCAAAAATATGCTTGGTTTTGCTCTATCACATAAAGTGTCTGATATAGAAGCATTTTTGTTATTAGGTTATTTCTGATACGTAAATTACTGTTTTCTTAATGTTGCCAGTATATTTCCTATACCTTATAACAGTGATTTTCAACCTTTTTTGAGCTGCGGCACATTTTTTACATTTACGAAACCCTGGGGCACATTGAGCGGGGGGAGGGTGGGGGCTAAAAAAAGTTTGGACAAAAAAATTCTCTCTCTCTCTTCCTCCCTTTCGCTCTATTTCTCTCTCCCTTCTTTCTCTCTCCATCCCTCTTTCTTTCTCTTCCTTCCTTCCTCTTTTTTGCTCTCTTTCTCTCTCCCTCTCTACCTCCCTCTATGTCTTTCTCTCTCTCTCCTTCCCTCCCTCTCTTTCTCTTTCTCTATTGCTTTCTTTCTCTCTCTTTCTCTCTCTTGCTTTCTTTCTCTTGTTCTCTTTCTCTCTCTCTTGCTTTCACTCTCTCTCTTGTTCTCTTTCTCTCTCTTGCTCTTTCTCTCTCTTGCTTTCCTTCTCTCTCTTGTTCTCTTTCTCTCTCTTGCTTTCTTTCTCTCTTGCTTTCTTTCTCTCTCTGAGCTTCGCGGCACACCTGACCATGTCTCACGGCACACTAGTGTGCCACGGCACACTGGTTGAAAAACACTGCCTTATAATAATGATGCTGCTGCATGAAAACTATACCTGCTAGAGAAAAACTATATACATTTTTGAAATCAGAACAAAAAATGATTCAGAAAGTACAAAGTCAGCTGCAATGATTACCAAAAAAAATTGTTTTAGACCAGTTTTATGATTGGGTAAATGTAGCTGTATTAACCGAGATCTACTGAATAAGTGACAACTGATTGGGTTTACACGGCATGCAAAATTAAGTCCTGATTTAATTAGTTTATGCAACATTTTTAAAACCCCCAATACCAAATAAAAGGTGTTGTCTGAGTGTGCTTTGTGACTTGGCTTATACTGTTATAGATTAAGTGCAGAGTGAACAGCTGAACCTTTAAGCAAAAGCATTGTTTATCTAATAAATATATATACATGAATATATACATAATTATGTGTGTGTGTGTGTGTGTATGTATGTGTGTGTGTGTGTGTGTGTGTGTGTGTGTGTGTGTGTGTATATATATATATATATATATATATATATATATATATATATATATATATATATTTGTTTTCGTAGATTTTCATAAGTACAGGTATGAAGGTCTTGACATACTCTGGTTACTTCCCGTGTAAGTTTCAGAGATTCCTGTCAACATAATTATATATAATTATGATATATACACACACACACGTTCATTCCAACAAGAATACACATTTTACTGCATATCACAAACGCAATACAGAAATCATACCAGGAAAGAATGGAAAGAAGGAGATGAGCTGCATATTGCCTGTCAGAGAGCAGTCCCAAAGTTAATATTCATATCTCAATTTTTTTTTTTTGAGAAAAATATAAGTAATTGTATTTACAGTCATTCATTTGGTGACCATTCAGTTACAAAGGCACTGAAAAAAGTGACCAATGACTTTTTTTTATGCTTACACCATTTTAGCAGCCATACGCCATGGGTGGGTTCCTCCCGGTTTGGACCGGTTCGTGCACACTGTTAGTGACCCACTGGTGATGTCACAATGATTTCATCAAACTGGATCAGTCGGTGCCAGTTCATGCTGCCATCTTTTTGTTTTACCAGTAATTACCGGTAATTTTAAAAAAAATCTCCCTCCCCGAGTTTTTCTTTCTGGCACTGCGCAAGCACTGCCAGCTTGTTTTCGGGTTTCTTTTGCACCCCACTTCTCCCTCCCTTAAACAACCACGGAAGTTTTCAAGCTGGTCTGGAGAGGTGTTTTTTAAAAAAAAAAGAAAAGAAAAGAAAACGTTGCCGCAAGATCACAGCTGACGGTCTCCGATAAGATGTACACCTCATGGGATGCCCTGCCCCTTTCCCTGCCCCAGCTGCCACTCTCACTGCAGTCTCTTCCATCCTCGGCTGTTGGAATAAGTGGCGGCTTTGGCGGCCACCGTGCCTGCTTTGGTCTCCGGTCCCCTCAGCTACTGCTGAGGTGCTGCCAGGGCAAGCCTGGTGTGTGTGAGTGTGTAGGGGGGGTATGGACGACTCAGTGTTGATGTGGAAGCAGCCAGGGAAAGCAAGGCTTTTTTGCTAGCATCCCAGCTGGCAAAACATTAATTTTCTCCATGGCTAGGGGAGGGGCATAGGCCTGAGGTGGGGAATGGCTTGCTAGGCGGCGGTTGCATCACCCACAGGAGGATAAATCCTTCTCACCTCTGACAGGCCTTCCCCGCTGTTGTAATGCATCAGAGGCGAGAAGGGTTTCTCCTCCCATGGTTGTCGCGCCAGCCACCTGGGCGAGCCGCTCCCCATCTCAGGCCCACGCCCCTCCCACTTAGCCATGGGGAAAATTTAGAACACATCCATTTCTGCTGGCGCTGAGGTAGAAGCAATGAGGTTTCTTTGCTAGCCTCCCAGCTAGCAAAATATTAATTTTTGCAGGTTTTGTGAGCGTGGCTAGGTAGAGGACATGTGAGTGAGGACATGGGCATGAATGACATCAAGTTGGCCACGCCTACTCAGTTACATGACCATCGAACCACACCCACAAAATAAGTCACGCCCACAGTGGTAGTGAAAAAAATTGTTGCACGGTCATATGATCACAATTTGGACACTTGGCAATTGGCATGTATTCATGAGGGTTGCAGTGTCTCAAGGTCATGTGATCACCCTTTGTGACATTTTCTGACAAGCAAACTCAACAAATATGTACTAACTTAACAACTGAAATGATTCACTTAACAACCGTGGCAAGACAGGTCATAAAATGGGGCAAAACTCACTTAAAACTCCCATTAAATGAAAATTTTGGACTCAATTGTGATTATAAGTCGAGGACTAACAACTTAATGACATTATTTTTGAAAGGAAAACTGTGTAACCAAAAGGGTAACGTATCTTTTTTTTTTTTCATGTATCACATCCTAGTAGAGATAGGACTCTTAGAGCCTAAATGACCAGCTTTATGTATACTAATTAAAAGTCCCTTTAATGCCAACTATGGTATATGGCTGTGATGGCAAACCTATACCATGCAAAGCCATATCTGCGGGCATATGAGCCATTGCCCTAGCTCAGCTCCAGTGTGCATGTGTGCGCCAGCTAATTTTTTATTGGCCCCGCCCACTTCTCCCTTTCCCAGTCTCCATGCGGCCATTTTGGATACCTTTTGGATACCAGGTAAGTACAAGACTTACATAAAGGCTCTGTAAGAGCATTTTTGGCTCCCGGAGAGCCTCTGGGGGAGGGGAGGTCATTTCTGCCCCCCCCCAGGGACCAAGAAAACCTATGGAACTTGGGGAGGGCAAAAAATGGGCCCACCAGAAGTCAGGAAACAGGTCGTTTCCAGCCTCTAGAGGCTTTAGGCAGGCCTGCTAGGCCCAAAATGGGGCATGTGGGGAGGTTGTGCACACATGCACAGGAGTGGGGAAGCGCAAGGGGGGTCATACGCACATGCGGGAATTGAATAATGAGTGTATGCGCACATGTATGTGCTACTGTGCACGCGTGCATTCTTTTGACTCCTGAGGAAAGAAAGGTTTACCATCATTGGTATAGGGCCTACACATATGCGCATCTTCAAGGTCATATGCGTATGTCTCAAGATACAGCGCTAATAAATGAATGACCTGAGTCCAAGATCATAATACACTCTTGTTTTGCCAATCTGCTAATTCAATATATGTAGTTTAATGGCAGGATTAAGTATCTTTTTAGTCAAATTGAACACTGGTCTCTTATTTCAGCGGTTAACAGCTGTCAAATGCCACATTAATAAAACATGATGCTTTTTTTTTTGGGAGGACCTACGCAGCGATACTATGTTACTGCTATTATTGAGTAATTGACCAGTTTCCTAGGAGGGGGCGGAATTTTAAAAGAGAAAGAGAAATCTTATTTATAAGGATAGGAGTTAACAGTGCTTTCCATGAAAGGCAATTATAGAACAGCTTCTGGATGCTATGATGAACTATTTACTATTTAAAGACATGCTTGAAACTTGCATAATGGACAACTGCTTTTATCACCATACATAATTCTTCTGAGAATAGTCCATCAAATAAAATAATATCCAGTTGACATCTATAAAATCAAATTTTAAAAAGGGATTAACAAAGTACATTATACTTATCTGCTAAGTTTATTTTTAGATCATGGAAAATACGCTAGGCTATTCAGCAACTTTCAATGTAGTTACCGTAAATCATGTTGTACAGCTTGGTAGTCATTGTGTTTTTACAAATGTAGCTGTCAGAATTTCCAACTCTTGAACTGCAGATTGCCTGTGCAACATCAGATAATTTCAACAGTTCCAAATAAGGGACTATAAGAAATTACGGATTACAGTGGAACCCCGACATAAGAGCTGCTCTACTTAAGAGCAACTCGAGATAAGAGCTGGGAGGGGAGAGATATTTTTGTTCTACTTACAAGCCCAAATTCGAGATACAAGCGCCAAGGAGCTGTCTCCTGAAGCCAAACGCTAACTTCCGCGTTCGGCTTCAGGAGACAGCTGCGAAGCGGCGCGCGTGTTTTAAAAGGTTGCAGCCGGCCTGGGGGGTTCGGGGGGGTGCTTGCAGCTTTCTTTCTTGCTCTTTTTCTTTCTCTCTTTTACCTTCCCTTCTATTTCTTCTTTTCTTTCTCCTTCCCACCTTCTTCCCTCCCTCCCTCCCTTCACTCATTCCTTTCTTACTCTCCCCTTTCATAAGTTTCCTTGCTTCCTTCCTCTGTTCCTGTCCCTTCCCTCTTTCCTTCCTTCCTTCCCACCCTCCGTCCATTCATTCACCCATTCCTCTCTTGATCGCTTAAAGCCGGTCCCTGGTGCAAAAAGGGTTGGGGACCTCTGTCCTACAGGATTGGGTGGCAGAGAAGTTGAACATATGTAAATTTAAAAGTTTAAGAAAGTTTACAAGTTAAGTGAAAGAAACTTCATTATTCATTTATATGTACATGTACATTTCTTCATTAAAAACATGTCTCTGCATAATTTAGACTAACTTTGTGAGTTTTTTGAGGGCTGGAACCAATTAAAATTATTTACATTAATTCCTATGGGGAAAAGTCGTTCGAGATAAGAGCTGCTCGACTTAAGAGCCCAGGTCCGGAACGAATTAAACTCGTATCTCGAGGTACCACTGTATATCTCAGTGTGATATGCTTGTAGAAAAATACCATATAATGCTCTTATATTCTTTGAAATAAACTGGGATATTAACTAATGGATGATAGAGAAACACAACAAATGTCAAATTATTTATCAATACTTTTAAAGTTTATACTGCACAGCGCTACTTACTTTTTATACTTACTTTTTAAAATGCAACTTTTTATACCTACTTTTTTATTTTAATGAGCTATTATGACTAAGAGGAAGAAAATTTCCACTTGGGGATGAGGATGTTAACTCTACTCCCTTCAGTACAAGTCCAGCTCTACCCATTTTAGAGTCTCAATTCTGATTTATTTATGTATTTATTCATTTAAATTATTAACATATTGCTTTTCATTTATACATAGATCAAGGTTATTGTAGTGGTATAAAAGAAAAGCAACCCACAAAATGTGGCCTCTGAGTATATGGCAAAATTAAAGAGCAATTAATAAGCTACTCAACTAGGCATTTGGAATAAAAAAGATTATATTAAGTTAAATACTGTATGTTAAATACTAATAGACACAGGAAAACCTTACAGAAAAAAGACTGGAACACTTTTTTCATTTGAAATCTAAACCACTTAAATATTACAAAGGGAGAAATGGCACGTATACAATAATTATTATTATCCTACACAAAAAGCCTTGGAGTTCTACTTATTGCTATACTATGTACAGTTCTTCAGTGCCCTAGGGAAATAAGAGGATAAGCAGTATCAAAATTATAACGTTCTGCCTTTTATGAACCAAAACCAGAAATCATTTAAAGAAATGCAGCTGGGCAATAGTGACCATCAATTACATTTTTGAGGCAAACATCCAATATTGAAAATGAGCAAAGATATAAAATAATATAAATACTGTATTTCAGCAACTCATAAGGCATTACAAGTTACCGGTATGTATATCATAATGTACTACAATATTCTTTTTGAATTTTTTGGTTTACATTTGTTTCTATCATAATTAAGATTTTCACAACCAAAATAAAACCCGATATTAAAAAAGCACATTTTCCAAATATTTCTTAAATGCATATTTAGCAATATATAGATATTTATAGTATCTCAAATTCTATTATTCTAAAAATACAGTTACCTATCTCTAAAGCAAATACTATGTATAAAGTACCTGCCATTGATGTTTCAATAGTAAGACAAGGCAAGGTGGAGACACTGGCTATATCAATATTGTATTTTCTGTCTTGCAGAAAAGAGAGACAATAACTCCCTGGAGTCCATTAGCAACCTTTTCAGATTACAGGTGACCTTTCATAACCTTGTAAGGTAGCAAGAATAACTATCTTTCTATGAGAGATTCAGATAACATATTTGGAATCTTCTTAAATTTATCCATATAATAGAATGGCCAGAGATAAAATAAATCATTCAAAGTCATGTAGCAAGCTTCAAGTTCAAAGAGTATTTAGACTTGGATTGAGAAATCCAGGTTCATCACTTTTAGCTATGATAATACACTAACTGTACACTGTGTTATATTTTTGTAATCAGCTACCCTGTTCCCCGATAGTAAGACACCCCCGATTGTAAGACGTATCGGGGGTTTCAGGGGGGTCGGCTAATATAAGCCGTACCCCGAAAGTAAGACATATGTCTTACTTTCGGGGAAACACGGGGGTATTGCCGCCTCCCTCTCATCTCGCTGCGCGCCGCCTCCTGCCCACGTCTGCACCGTCCCCCTCTCCATACGTCGCCGCGTCTGCCACCTCCCTCTGATCTTAATGAGCGCCGCCTCCTGCCCACTTCCGCGCCGCCCCCCTCCATACGTCACCGCGTCTGCCGCCTCCGTCTGATCCAAATGAGCGCCGCCTCCTGCCCACGCCATACTGTTCAGGTTGTTAATAAATCTTAATTTTATGGTTAAAACAAAAAAATCGACAATTTTGTTCCAATATAAGACATACCCCGAAAGTAAGACATAGTGGGGCTTTTGGGGATAAAAAGAAAGTAAGACACTGTCTTACTTTCGGGGAAACACGGTATGAGAATTTATAAAAGAATCTGGTAAAACATTTAGCATTGTTTTTTGCATTCTGAGAATCCAAGTGCCTGCCTGCACCCACCCACCCACCCATCCATCCATCCCCCCATCCATCCACCTATTCCTGTCTGTCTGTCTGTCTGTCTGTCTATCTTTTATCTATCTATCATCTATCTATTTTTCTATCTATCTACCTACCTACCTATCTACCTATCTATCTACCATCTACTTTATTTACCACCCATCTCATGGTTCAGTAGATTTTTTTTAATGTGTTCATCAGTTTGTATTCTTCCTCAATCACCAAGTAACCATGAATTTTTAATATAGATGATATTAGAACTGGAACTTCCTGATCTTTGCTATATTCTCAGACAGAGTCCTTTCCTTGAGTAAACAATGTAAGAATATGTTTAATTTCTGACTCTTCAGAACTAGGAAAAGAAAATACTTTATTGAAGATGTAACATCATATTATTGCAATCATTATTATTTAAGTTAAGATAATGGAGTTGATGGGGGTTTGTTTCTTTTTGTCCATTTATATTGCTTCAGACTGTCCCCTGCCCTTATGTGTTCATTAGACTTATGTAATATTTTCCATCTAGGAGTTTAACCTGGCATAAATATCATTTCTTCCATTTATGCATATAACAAACTTATAAGACTGGTTGTACTGGGCCAAAGTCATCTGGAGGGTTTGAGAGAGGAAAACGGATTTGAGCTTTCTCTATTCCAATCCAACATCTTAACCATTAAACAGACTGATTCTCCCACATAAATGTCAAATTCTTGTCTCTTTCTGGGCCACTGTGTTCTTAAGGAGACTCTGGACAGTTCTATCCATAGGGATTCTTTTCTATATAACATACGTATATGTATGTCTGCTAGTGCTTTTCCCCACCCTCATGCACTGCATTAAAGCAGAGGAACTCTTGAATGAAAAACATATACAAGCCAGACACAATGTGTACCTTTGGGACACTAATAACATGATTGCATCAGAATTCAATCTAATCCCATGCATACCTATTTGAATTGTCAAGGTTTCAATAGGAATAGGCTTGTCTTGTTTATGTACAACAGTGGTTCTCAACCTTTCTAATGCCACAACCTCTTAATACAGTTCCTCATGTTATGGTGACCCCCAACCATAAGTCTAGCGCCAATTCTCCCAACAAAGCTCTAAGCCGATTGGCAGGAAGATCAGAGGGACACCCACACTGAAAAAGCCTGATTGGTTGGATTGTGAAAATATATTACAAGCGTTAGAGTATATTTGATGTAACCATGTATTCAATGAAATTTCATTGTAATGTACAGTGTTCCCTCGATTTCCGTGGGGGATGCGTTCCAAGACCGCCCGCGAAAGTCGAATTTCCGTGAAATAGAGATGCGGAAGTAAATACACAATTTTTGGCTATGGACAGTATCCCAAGCCATTCCTTAACATTTTAAACCCCTAAATTACCATTTCCCATTCCCTTAACAATCATTTACTCACCATTATTACTGGTACTCACCATTGAATAAGGCACTTAGTGATCCTGATATTTATAAACATAATTATTTATTAACAATATTTTTTTTTTGTTATTTATTTGCAAAAATTATTAGTTTGGCGATGACGTATGACATCATCTGATGGGAAAAACCGTGGCATAGGAAAAAAACCACGAAGTATTTTTTTAATTAGTATTTTTTTGAAAAACTGTGGTATAGGCTATTCGCGAAGTTCGAACCCGCGAAAATCGAGGGAACACTGTATACCGGTTAGTATACATTTAAAGTGACAATAAAGTTATTCTAATTATTATGCAAAACAATGTACTGTAGTAATAATGCAAGATTTCATTTGCTATGGATTATTTGTTCTTATTTCTAGCCAATGTTTCAATCCATATTCAGGAAAACAATTCTGATAAAAGTATTCACTAGAGTGCCATATGAATGTTTTCAAACCTCACGGGTAATAAAAATGCAAACATCTGGCAAATAACTCTTCTCTTTTTGCAATTTGCAATCTAAATCCCATTTCACAGGGAAATTGTTGTGTCAAATTATATTTTAAAACAGCTACTAAGTAACTCGAGTTAACCATGAAATTCTGCTTCAACTGGTGGCTGCAACAGGTGTTTGCCATGGGCCACAGGGAGTCAGTTACATTCTTTCCCTTTCCATCAGATGTGCTCCAGATTTCTGCCTTCTCCCTACCACTAGCAGCAGGAAGACAAGGGTTTTAAAAAGAGGATTATTGAAAGAAATGCGGGTTCACTTCCTCTCCTTCTCAAGCTGGAAAGCTGCGGTCCTAAAGAAATTCTTTGGATGTGGAATCTATGTCCTCCTCTTTATTTTATTTATTTATTATTTGGATTTGTATGCCGCCCCTCTCCGAAGACTCTTTCCAAGAGATCATTCTAAAATGTGCTTATTCTTCACTGCTATTCTCATCAAGTGTCTGATCATTTGGGCTTTGAGAGAAAGCACCTAGAATACTCTGGGTCATATCAATAGTGGCTAGAGTTTTTTTATACAGACATCGCATCATAGGTTGTTGCTGCTGCTGTTAATTTTAAGTCTACTTTTTTTTTTAAAAACGGTCGGTTCAAGGAAGGGAACATACTTAATACCCATGCCTCCATTTCCCCATGACAATCATTATATCACAGGGGTCCCCAAACTTGGTAACTTTAAGACTTGTGGACTTCAACTCCCAGACTTCTCCAGTCAGCTATGCTGGCTGGGGAATTCTGGGAGTTGAAGTGCACAAGTCTTAACGTTGCCAAGTTTGAAGATTTCTGTCCTATGAGATGGGTTAACCGAGACAATGACAGGCCCAAAGTTTCCCAATCAGAGGCTTAAGATTCAGGGTTTTACGTTTTTTAAAAATTATTATTATTATTATTTCTATGCAGTCTGTTTAACATCCTGCCAGGCTAACTCTTTTACTGTTCCCATTTCTGAGATAGTATTTTGAAGTTCTTTTCCTGTAAGGGTCATCAGTTATAAAGCAGAAAGCATAAAACTTTAAAGTGATATTTAGGTTGTGTTAATGTTCCAGGTTTTTTTTCCATGAGCCTAAGCACCTGAGATCAGCCCGGAACTGTGTGCTTCCTCTTCAGAATGTGCAATCTTGTCATTCTATGTAGGGCTAAAAATGAAGTTTTTTCAAAGACTTCTAAGCAGGGGTAAAATGCTCCCGGTTCGCTTGTGCCTGTCAGTCATTGTAGAGCTGGTCATGAAGGCAGTGCAAGGCTCCACCCATCTACCCCTACGCAACAATTTGCATTGTTTTACCTTCTACGCATGCACGAAACACTTTGTGCATTCGCAGAGGGTAATCAACTTCTCCCAATGTCCGTACTGCTCAGACTCTGCTGGCTTTTCATAAGGCCACAAAGACATGACTATGCTGGCAGGCCTGGAGGCCCTAAATTAATAATTAGCTTCACTATCTGTATGAATATATTTGTGGATGAATAGTATGTACGCATGTTGTTGAGTTATCCCAAAATGAGTTTTACCCTGTTTCCCCGAAAATAAGATGTACCCCGAAAGTAAGGCATGTCAGAGGTTTTGCAGAATTTGCTAATATAAGGCACCCCCCGAAAATAAGGCGTAGTCAAGTTTACATACAGTACGGTGGAAAAACATAGGGTACCATTCAAAGCTGTTCATAGCGGTACCATAATAATGTGGCGTCCCCTGCTGGTTCCTCCCATCGCTTTGTACCATCCAGTACAGCAGACACAATCTGCTGCTGTCTCACCGCCATTACTGTCTCCACTACAGTGCGTAGACTGTAGTTCCTCTGGTGGCCAGAAGCTGCAATAGCGGGAGTATACTGTTGTACCATATAAGTGCTGTTGTTTGTGTGTGTGGGTGCCATACTGACAGGTACCGTACCGTAATCAGTGTACCGTACAGTACACTTTCTTTGGGGGTGTCAGCTTTTCTGCCTGTGAATTTGTCTTATTTGAGAAATATAAGGCACCCCCCAAAAATAAGACATAGCACAACTTTTGGAGCAAAAATTAATATAAGACAGTGTCTTATTTTCGGGGAAACACGGTAGCTACGATTTTAGTAATTAAGATTGTTTTTTCTTGACTTCCTTTTATTGTTGTTTGTAATTTTATATTGTAATTTTATATTGTTGTAAGCTGCCCTGGGCAGCTTAGAAGTCAAATTAAAATAAAAAATAAAATAAAAGACCCCAAATTGCGGTGACCGGGCAGGTAGGCAGAGTGAACTGGGAACATTTCACTCCTGCTTCTAATCTAAACCTAATCGACCAATTTTGGTAGCACTGGCATCTACCCTGTTTCCCCGATAGTAAGACACCCCCGATTGTAAGACGTATCGGAGGTTTCAGGGGGGTTGGCTAATATAAGCCGTACCCCAAAAGTAAGACATATGTCTTACTTTCGGGGAAACACGGGGGGATTGCCGGGGGGAGCCCGATGACGTCGCTTCCAAGCTCCCCGTGCGCCCCTCGCCTTCGCCTCGCCGCGGCGCCACCGCCTCTTCCCCAGCTTGGCAAAGCGAAGGACGGCGCTGGTCCGAAGCGAGCCAAGCGGGCGGCGGCTTGTAGCGAAGGCGCTCATCCCAGCAACCAAGTCCTGCCGAGGCTCGGCTGCAAGCGGCCAGCGAGGCCGACCAGCTCCGAGGCGAGCGGCCGGAGCTGCGCTCTCCTTCGTCCGCCTCCTTTCCGGCAGGCAGGTGGGGCTGCCCAACTGTGCAGAGCGGCTCCTCCCCTCCAGACACACGCTTCCCCGACACGCATCTGTGGCTCCACACGTGCACGCCGCTTGGAGCCCTGAGGTTGAACTTGGAAAAGGGCTCACGAGGCTCCTGTCCCGCGGCTGCCCTTCTGGACTCTGGGGAGATGCCTTCGGGAACGCGACCCTTTCAATTTTTTTCCAATGTAAGACATACCCCGAAAGTAAGACGTAGTGGGGCTTTTGGGGGTAAAAAGAAAGTAAGACACTGTCTTACTTTCGGGGAAACACGGTATATAATATTTAAACTATACTGACTGACACATGAGGGAATACAGAACAGTTTACTGTGATATAAAATTTTAATGGAAATTTTAAAATTCAAAGTAAGACATTGTTATAATTATTTTACCAATATTAAAAAGTCGGGCAAAAAAAGTTAATTGAACTAATGTTCACAACAAAGGAAAGCCATTGGAAATATTTCTTATGTTGAACATACAGTGTGTGTGGGGGGAAAGTATTTAGTCAGACACCATTTGTGCAAGTTCTCCCACTTAAAAAGATGAGAGAGGCCTGTAATTGACATCATAAATAGACCTCAACTATGAGAGACAACAGAAGAAAACACATCCAGAAAAATCACATTGTCTAATTTTTAATGAATTTATTTGCAAACTATTGTGAAAAATAAGTATTTGGTCACCTACAAACAAACAAGATCTCACAGACCTGCAACTTCTTCTTTAAGAGGCTTCTCTGTCCTCCATTCATTACCTGTAATAATGGCACCTGTTTGAACTTGTTATTGGTATAAAAGACACCTGTCCACAATCTCAAACAGTCACACTCCAAACTCTACTATGGTGAAGACCAAAGAGCTGTCGAAGGACACCAAAAACAAAATCGTAGCCCTGCACCAGACTGGGAAGACTGAATCTGCTATAGGCAAGCAGTTTGGTGTGAAGAAATCAACTGTGGGAGCAATAATTAGAAAATGGAAAACATACAGGACCACTCATAATCTCCCTCGATCTGGGGCTCCATGCAAGATCTCACCCCATGAAGTCGAAATGATGACAAGAACGGTGAGCAAAAATCCCAGAACCACATGGGGTAACTTAGTGAATGACCTGCAGAGAGCTGAGACCAAGGTAACAAAGGCTACCATCAGTAACACAGGGGCTCCGATCCTCCATTGCCAGACGTGTCCCCCTGCTTAGGCAGTACATGTCTGGGGCCGTCTGAAGTTTGCTAAGGAACATTTGGATGATCCAGAAGAGTATTGAGAGAGTGTCATATGATCAGATGAAACCAAGGTAGAACTGTTTGGTAGAAACACAATTTGCCATGTTTGGAAGAGAAAGAATGCTGAGTTGCATCCAAAGAACACCATATCTGTGAAGCATGGGGTGGCAACATCATGCTTTGGGGCTGTTTCTCTGCAAAGGGTCCAGGACGACTGATCCGTGTGCATGAAAGAATGAATGGGGCTGTGTATCGTGAGATTTTGAGTGTAAACCTCCTTCCATCAGCAAGGGCACTGAAGATGAAACATGGCTGGGTTTTTCAGCATGACAATGATCCCAAGCACACCGCTAGGGCAACAAGAAACATTTCAAGGTCCTGGAGTGGCCTAGCCAGTCTCTAGATCTCAACCTTATAGAAAACCCTTGGAGGGAGTTGAAAGTCCGTGTTGCCCAGCGACAGCCCCAAAACATCACTGCTCTTGAGAAGATCTGCATGGAGGAATGGGCCAACATACCAGCAACAGTGTTTCCTAACCTTGTGAGGACTTTCAGAAAACATTTGACCTCTGTCATTGCCAACAAAGGATATACAGTGATCCCCCGGTTATTGCGTCCCGACCATTGCGAACAGGGTAATTTGCGATTTTTGAACCCGGAAGTCAAAACACCATCTGCGCATGCGTGCCCTTTTTTCTATGGGCACGCATGCGTAGATGGCGCCGGGCAGATCAGCTGCTGGGCGGCTTCCCTGGGTCTTCCCCCTCTTGCTGGCGGGAGGGCGAAGCCCCCCCCCAGCACCCGCTCGCCCGCCCTTCGCCCTTCGCCCGGGAAGTTCGCCAGGAGTCAGCGGAGAACGATCGGAGCCGGCCGGCTCCGGGCGCGCCGTTCTCCGCTGACTCCTGGCGAACTTCCCCGCTTTAGGAGTCAGCGGAGAACGGCGCGCCCGGAGCCGGCCGGCTCCGATCGTTTTAAAGCAGGCACGCCGTTCTCCGCTGACTCCTAAAGCGGGGAAGTTCGCCAGGAGTCAGCGGAGAATGGCGCGCCTGTTTGAAAACGATCGGAGCTTTCCAATGAGTCCCGAAGACAAACGTCAAACTTCCGCGTTTGTCTTCGGGACTCATTGGAAAGCCGCGCGGGTGTTTTAAAACGTCGCCGCCGACATGGGGGGCTTGCTAGCACACCCCCAAACCCGGGTTGGGGGTTTGGGGGGGTGCTAGCGAGCCCCCCATGTCGGCGGCGACGTTTTAAAACAGCCGCGCCGCCCCCAATCTTCGTCTCCTCGCTAGCGCTGCGGAAGTTAAAAACACCATCTGCACATGCGCAGATGGTGTTTTTACTTCCGAAGCGCTACTTCGCGAAAACCCGCTCGTTGCGGGGGGTCCTGGAACGGAACCCTCGCAACGAGCGGGGGATCACTGTATAACAAAGTATTGAGATGAACTTTTGTTATTGACCAAATACTTATTTTCCACCATAATTTGCAAATAAATTTGTTAAAAATCAGACTGTGATTTTCTGGATGTGTTTTCTCACATTGTCTCTCACAGTTGAGGTCTACCTATGATGTCAATTACAGGCCTCTCTCATCTTTTTAAGTGGGAGAACTTACACAATTAGTGTCTGATTAAATAAATACCCCCCCACTGCATCTCTACAGAGATACTCCATTGCAACTTAATGGAAAAAGTTATCATAAGACTTTATACCTGTGATGGCAAATCTATGGCATGCGTGCCACAGGTGGGATGTGGAGCCATATGTGAAGGCATGCAAGGCGTTGCCCTATGTCAGCTCCAGCACATATGCGCCTGCTGTCCAGCTGATTTTTGGGCTTCTTTTTGGCCATCTTAGCTCTGCTCAGGCTTCAGGAAAGCCTCCTGAACCCTGGGGATGGCGAAAAACGGCTCAGTTTGTTGAGCCGTTGGGCCATTTTTCACAAGAGAGAATGAAAAATAGCCTAATGGACCTACCAGGAGTCCTGAAGTTTCAGTGAGGCCTCTGTGTATGCGTTGGGGGAGCTGTGCACATGCATGGGAAAATGGCATTGTATTATGGGTGTGTGCATGCTCACACATGCTATTGTGCATGGCCACCCTTTTGAGCACCTGAGCCAAAAAATGTTTGCTATCACTGCTTTGTACCATTCTCTCCATACTATCGTAGGTGTCACAACAAAATATAGTAAAATACTTGGCAAAATGCTTTATTGTCCTTCATAATACAATACAGTACTATGCCAAAAAAAAAAAAGAAAGAACCATAAGGGTCTTGAAAAAGTGAACAATTAACTGCAATTTTTGTCTGAATTAATCTTCAGGTTAAATCTTATTTATTAAAACCATAATTTTTTCTTCATCTTTATCCTGGATATCCTGTACAACTATTTCCACACTTCAGGCTTAAGTTTTTTTAAACCTTTCACAATCTCTTCCAAAACAAGAGATTTTTAAAAACCTTTTGCTATATAGGATAAAAGTTTGCAAAAATTAAATACCATTCTTGAGGTTTTTAGCTATGCAAGCACTTCATATTGTGAAGTGGAAAATGTGGTGCATTAACATCCTTAGTACCACCTGCACAGGCTATTTTTAAAAACAAAAACAAAAGCAGATTTGCTCCAATTGCTCATGGTGATTATGAATCTTCCCTAAACATAAGACAATTTTTTTTGACATCTGAAAAGATGAACCACCAATTACAAACATATGTTTCGATACACAGAAATAGCAAACTGTTTGTTCATTGGTAATTTAATTATCTTTATAGAGACAAATAATGCATTAGATTTTTCTGCACACTTAATTTTTAGCTATAACAGAAGAAAGTTACTATTTCAAATTGTTATATGATGAACACCTGTCAACTCTGAAATTCTTTTATACAGATAGGCTCCATAGATTTGAATATTTTCCTATTACCAATATATTTTACAATCACATAGAAGCAAAATGACATTTAAGAGCTAAAAACTTGATCAATGTTAGCAATGGGAAGTTATAAGAAGTCTATAAAATCACTCATAAAAAAATAAAATGAGAATTTGTATTTCTAATGTGAACTAGATGGCCTCAGACAGCATAAATAATGCTTTATTTGGAGAGAAGGATAACATGCAAGATGCATTTCCAAAGACTCAATAAGATAAAGTTCCGATATTGGTTACATCTGCTATCCAGACAAGAGAACAGAAGTATTTCCTTTTCCTATTTTTTTTTAAAGTACTCTAGCAGTCATGATTCCTAACTGCGCTTCCATTTATGGGATGTCTGTCTCAGTCTAAAGGCGATGAGACTCCTGTATATAATATTTAACAAAATATACCGTATTATCCCCCAAACATAGATAACTTATTATTATTTTTAAAAAGGAAAATGGCAGCTATATCTTATATCCTGCAAGGTTAGTTTAATGCTATCAAACAACAACATCTGTCTATCCTTGGGAAAGACTTGAGAAAATGCCAAATCCAGTCTGAACACAGGGCTGACTGTGCCATCAGACACAATAATAATGCTTCACACTTGCTCTTCTACTGCCAGAGAACTTTATAGTTTACAGAGAGAGCCGCAAAGAGCTTTGTATATTTTGCTGCCACTCACGCAGAGATAGTTCCTTTGGCATACACTGGATTCTGTTACCAAAAAAACCCAAAAAACCAACCCCTATGAAGTGCAGCCTGCTTACAGGATTATTTTCCCCCTATCTGTGACTCTTTTCCTAACTGTTCTCATGAGTAGATTCCTACTCAGGCTGCTATCTAAATTTCACCTGATCTTTTCTTCCAGAGATCCAAAGACTTCTTCAATGTCTTATGGAGATTCCCAGTCATCCACAGTTGTCCTGGAAAAGGTACTTTTTATCAAGAGGCAACTGGAGTTTTTTGGGTTTTTTTTTTGAAAAGTTTTGTTTCTCATCCAAGAAGCTTTCTTCTTCCTCCTCTTCTTCTCCTCCTCCCTCTTCTTCATTATCTTTCTTCTTCTTTATCCTTCTTCTTCTTCTTCCTCATTATCATCTTCTTCTTTCTTCTTCCTCTTCTTCTCCTCCCTCTTCATCATCTTTCTTCTCCTCCTTTCTTCTCCTTCTCCTTCCTCCTCCTCCCCCACTATCTAATCCTACCCGAAGAAGCTTCCTGCACCAGAATCTTCCAAGAAAAACAAGAAAGTCCAGCTGCCTCTTGAAAAAAAGAGAACCTTCAAGGACAAAGGTTTCCTCCTCTCTTTCCAGGAACTTAGGCACCTACGACTCTTCTTCTATGGGGGGCACTTACCCCACTGACTAGCCAGGTTTAAACAGGGACCAAAGAACAGATTTCGCTAACCTGGGAGAAAGTCTGGAAGTTATTTCTCCCCATAGAAAACTTTCCCCTTCCCTACGCTCAAACGCTTCTCTTGCAACACTGGGAGAGTCCGGATTCTTTGGACTACGGGTCATCCTTCCCAAACAGCATCATAGTGGAAACTTGAAGGGATTGTAGTGCAGTTGTAGTTTCGGGGGGGGGGGGCATCTCCGAGATCTTCGTCGGGGTTCCCTACCACCCCTCCGCCTCTCCCCACCGCCGGGACTCCGCGCCTCGCTCTATCTGCCCCGCCGCGGCTTCTGCTTCTTCTTCTCCGCCACCCACCTGGCTGCTGCTTTCAGCTGGCAGGTTCCTCAGCAGGATTTTGCGCCTGTTGCTCAGCTCCCGCCTCGTGCTCTGCAGCCGGCCGGCGATCTCCTGCGGGGACAGAGCGCGGGGCTCCTCACCGGCCCCCAGGTCGGGCTCCCCGGGGCCGGACCCCGCCGAGGCCGCCATCTTGCCGGCCCAGAGGCGAAACACGTTCTCCCTCCGCCAGAGCTTAAGGGAAGCCGGTGGGCGGGAAAGGGGAGCCGGGGCGGGCGAGTTCAGAGCGGGAGGGGCAAGGAAAAGCTCAGCAGCTGGCGGTGGTCAGCCCGCAGCCCGCCTGGGACAACAAAGGAAGCGCGAGGAGGGGCTCGCGCGCCCTCTCCGCCGGGGTTGTGAAGTTCCCGGGCGCGCTTGGCGCTCGCTCTTTCCCGGGAAGGGATGCTTTTTGAGGTGGCGGAGGATCCCGCCCGAAAGGGATGAAGCGCCTCCGCCTCTCATAAAAAATAAACAATCCTGCTAGCCAGTTCTTGAATTATCCGGGTTCTTTGGCTTCTTAGGTTAGGTGGGGGAAAGGCTACATCCTGTCAGCAGAGCAACAAGCTTGGCGCCTTTCGCTCTTGAATGGCTGCGTGTCGAGGCAACTGAGGGAAGCGGCCATCCAGGTGGCCACGATAAGGGGGGAAAAAACTACGTCGCCTTCCGAACGGCGTGAGGCGTCACGCGGGAGCCTCGCGCCTTCAGGCGAAAGTGGGTTAATGTTTCACCACAACTGGGCTACGTTACACGGAGTTATTCCTAAGTCTTTTTTTTTAATGCACTGCGAGACCTGAGAAAGCACCCAGGTTTGACACACTTGAGGAGGGAAAAGTGTTAAAAATAGAGACCGAACTTCTTCACAAACTTACAAACTTTATTTATATTTATTTATTTATTTATTTATTTATTCGACTTCTATGCCGCCCAATCCCGAAGCACTCAGGACGGCTTACAACACTGGTAAAAATACAATAAAATAGATACAAAGATAAAAGAAGTCGAACATTTCTAAACTAAACATTGTAAAACGAAAAAACTTTGACCTTCTCTCCCTTTTTTGTTCTTTCATTTGTGGGGGGTGGAAACAAAATTAGAGTTTCCGAGGAATCGAAAACGGATTTTAGCAAACTCTGTAAAAACTCAGGGATAAATGCGTTCCTCCAACCTCTTGGCAAAGTAATGTACTGTATATTACATTAATAGTTGTTGTATATTAACTCTGCAGAGATCCCCCTGCCTGCATTGTTAGGTTTTAATGCACATGTTAGAACATCTGGGTAATATCAGGTGACAGGTTGAATTAAAACTGACCCTCAACCTCTCCCCCTTATTCATCATGACTAATGTCATCCTCTCATATTTCAAGAGCTGACCTAGGAGAGGATGGAACTAAAGAGATGCTGGCAAACAGGCATTTTCACTTGGGGCCCAAAAGAGGTCACCACTTACACTTACTTCACTTAGTGACTATTCAAAGTTACAATGAAAATAGTGACTGTTAGTACTATGTACAAGACAGTTGGGCTGGCAATATATAAGCAAGCTGACAATGAATGTTTGTTTGTAATGAAGTACTATAACTTTAAGAGGTAGTGTTGCAGGTTGCCATAAGAGGGAGCCAGAAAGCATGATTCTCTTGCTGCTCTGTTCTTTCTACTGATTCACTGTGACTGATGTAGTAAATTATGTGTGTATTTGTAAGCTGCAATGTATGTCTGATATGTAAGACAAAGATAGGCTTGTAATATTGTATTGCAAGATAATGACTATTTAACTTGACTGTGCTATTTATAAATGTAAATACTAATTGAACTTTAATGTATCTGTCTTGTATGACTGAATAATTACTCATATCTCCTGGACATCTGTTGGAATCCACGTTTTCCTCTGCATGTCCTTGATAACTTAAGGGTTCTGCACACTCCTTAACAGTGACTAAGGACCATTTTTCACACTTACAACCTCATGGTCATCTGATCAAAATTCAGATGCTTGGCAACTGACTCATAACTAGGACAATTGCATTGTGCCAGGATCATATAATCATCTTTTGCAGTCTTTTGACAAGCAAAGTCAATAGGGGAGCCAGATTCACTTAACAAATATAAAGTAGTGTCTTTAAAAACTGCAATAACTCACTTAACAACTAGAGCTGGAAAGGTCGTAAAATGGGGCAAAATTTATTTAACAAATGTTTCACTTAGCAACATAAATGTTGGATGCAATTCTGGTTGTAAGTTGAAGAGTACCTATACAGGTAGTCCTTGATATGAAATCACAAATGGAACTACAATTTTACAATTTGTTAAGCAAGTTGGTTGTTAAGTGAATTCTTGTTGTTCAGTCACTAAGTCACCTCCGACTGCAATTCCATGGACTATACCATGCCAAGCCCCCACTGTTCTCCACTGTCTTCTGGATTTTGCCCAAATTCACATTCACTACATTGATGACACTATCCATTTCATCTTCTGCCATCCTTCTCCTTTTGTCTTCAGTCTTTCCCATCATCAAGGCCTTTTCCAATAAGTCCTTTCTTCTCATTTGGTGGCCAAAGTATTTGATTCTCAGCTTTAGTGTCTGTCCTTCCAAAGGACGGTCAGTGTTGATTTCCTTAAGGATTGACTGATTTGGCCTCCTTGCAGTCCAAGGGACTCCCAAGGGGCTTCCTCAGCACTACAATTTGAAACCATAAATTCTTCGATACTCAGCCTTCCTTATGGTCCACTTCCCACAGTCATAATATTATTACTGGGAAAACCATTCCAATTTTACAACTTTTTTTTGTTGCCACAGTTAAGCGAATTGCTGCAGTTGTAAAGTGAATCAATGGGTCATTAAGGTCATTAAGGGATTCCAAATTTCTCCATTGCCAGAAGATGGCTGTGAAGATCACAAGTGACAATCAACTGATCTCAAGACACTGCAATAGTTGTAAATACATATAAGTTGCCAAGTGCCCAAATGCTGATCATGTGATTCTGAAACAGTTGTAAGTGCGAGGATAAGTTGTTACATTTTTCAGTACCATAATTTTGGTTATTAAATGAATGATTGTAAGTCGAGGATAGCTATATATCTGTGATGGAGAACCTATGGCATACGTGCCACCTGTGTTACGCAGAGCCATATCGGAAGGCACGTGATAAGTCCTATGTCAGCTCCAATGTGTATGCGATTTTTGGCCTTGGGAAAGGCTGTTTCACCCTTTGGATGTTTCATGGAACTACAAAAAATAACACAACAGTCAAACCAGAAATGTGTTTTCCAAACTTCTGGTTTGGCAATTGGGCTGGGCTTTTTTGCACTCCAGGGCTTCCCTGAAACCTCCAGAATGTAAAAAACAATGGTCAAAACGGAAGTCCATTTTTCTGAACTTCCGTTTTGACTGTTTTTTTACATCCAAGGCTGTGCATGTGCAGGGCAGAGAGGAATGCTGTGCATCCATGGGGGCAGTGCAGAGGGGGCACATAAATGGGGAGGAAGAGATATGGGCACATGCACGCATGCTAGCACACCCACACACACATCTTCACTGCTATATGTCTTGGCATCTTTTTTTCTTTTATATCCCTCTGTCGCTGTTTCATCTCATTCCCAGGCCATGAGTGAAAAAAATAAATTATCCTTAGCCTAACAGGTGGCAAAAGAATATTTTCTCCCTTGTTTTAACAACAGCCATGGCAACCTCAAACTGTTTAAAATCTGTTATGTTTTGTCATCACCTATTTGGAGGAGGTTAGGCGAGATAGAAAAGCAGCAGTGTAGAGTTTCTGCCTACTCTGAGTTGGGCGTGCTGTATAGTGTTTCAACTTAGCAATGGAGAACAGACTAAAACACAATTAGCTGATCTGGCTTTAGATTTAGTATGTTGTGAGAACCTAGATACTTATTGAACAAATTATGGTGGAAACAAACCATGACTTAGCCATGTGCATTGCACTTCAGTACAAAAGCACACAACTTTGTAGTTCAAATAGTGTTAAATAAAATTTGATCCCTTTTATGTACCAAGGTGCTTTTTCAGCGGTGGGCTACGAGCCGGAACGCTAAATCGCGCTCGCTGCCATGGCTCCTAAGTTCTTGCGGGATCAGCGTGATTTTGCTGCTGCATCTGTGGAGGTAGCAAAATCGCACACGGAGCCGCAGGTAAAACCTCGCCGAAACACAGGCGCAATTTTGCTACCTCCACAGGTGCAGCAGCAAAATCGCCCTGATCCTGCAAGAACTTATGAGCCACGGCGGCAAATGCAATTTAGCGTTCCAGCTCGTAGCCCACCGCTGAACATGCACCTTGGTACATAAAAGGGATCAAATTTCATTTAACACTATTTGAATTACAAAGTTGTGTGCAAAATCACGCTGGCCCCGCAAGAACTTACAAGCCACGGCGGCGAATGCAATTTAGCGTTCTGGCTCGTAGCCCACCGCTGTGCTTGTTGGTAACTTCTTCTATATTAATATTAGGGATTGTTCATATGAACAGCCGTTGGCACTGGTATTTTTGGAGAGTCATTAGTCAGACATTGAGCGTGGCTGTAATAGCTAACGATTGCTGAATCCTTTCTACAGGAATTGCTATAATAAGCTTCATTACATTGATCCATTCTGAAATGAAATAAAGGAGAATCAGTAACATTCCTAAATAGGCTCCTTCCCTAATTAGTTACCATAGCTGCAAATTGAACGTGGCCGTATTGTTATAGATTTGTAATTACCATATTTTTCAGAGTATAAGATGCACCTTTCCCCCCTAAAAGAGGCTGAAATTTGGGTTCGTCTTATACTCCGAATGTAGCTTTTACAAAGCGTTATTAAAGCTTTAACTGGGGGCTAACACGATCTTCCATGCTTTGCTAGCTAAGCAATTTTCCCTTTGCCTGCTTCTTTCATTGCTGTTCCCTCCAACAATCAATTTCTATAGCTATCCTGCTCAACCAACTGATTTTGGTGGAAAAACAATATTAGGAGATGGTAGTAGTAGAAAAAAAGGAATGTTTGAAGAGTTTTTTTGGGATGACACCAGTTTTATCTTATTGTCTCTGCAAAATCTTATGCATTTTGTTTTTACTTCAAATCTTAAATATTCAAAATGCTCCGGATTTTGTTTCTGCCAAACTCTGATCCAAAATGGTTCAGCATAGCTTTTATTATTTTCTGCTTTGTAACCATATACAGTATTCCCATTTAATGTTCTTTATTTTATTTTTATAAAAAATAATATAAAATATTTTGGACTCAAAATACTTTCCGCTTGAACAGCAGATGGAGGCTGAGGCCAGGAATACCTCCATAAAATTACATCTTTTGTGTGCCAGTTCATATAACAGGTAGTTCATTATAATTTATTCTATATTATACTGCAGTTGAAGTTCAGTCAGGAATTTTTAGCATTTAGCAGTCCAAATATAAGACACACTGGAGTATAAGACACACTTTAGTTTTGGGGGAGGAAAATAGGGGAAATCATCTGCTTACCAGGTATTCATCTGGCTAGCATAAATACTTATTTGTTTGTTTGATTTTTTTTTAATGCCACCCTTCTCCTTAGACTCAGGGTGGCTTACAACATGTTAGCAATAGCACTTTTTAACAGAGCCAGCATATTGCCCCCACAATCCGGGTCATTTAACCACCTCGGAAGGATGGAAGGCTGAGTCAACCTTGACCCAGTGGTGAGATTTGAACCGCTGACCTGCAGATCTAGCAGTCAGCTTTAGTGGCCTGCAGTACTGCACTCTATCCACTGTGCCGAGCGATCAGCTTCAGCATATTATTTTATCCCCCGATTACGGCTTTAAAAATTATCTGGAGAGAGTAACAATGAAAGAGCTTGCAAGCCAGTGAGAGCTGGGAACATCATTAGCACCTGGGAAGAAACCTTCGGAGCAAGTAGAGCAATGGAAAAAACCCTTGCAAGGAATTAGGGCTTGGAAAACATTCTTCGCGGACAGTAACAATGAAAAAGCTTGTAAGCCGGTAAGAGCTGGGAAGATTGTTAGCACCTGGTTAGGGCTGGAAAGAAAATTATTTGGAGCAGGTTAGAGCAGTGTTTTTCACCCAGGGTTCCATGACTTAATAAGAAGGCAAGGCAAGGCAGTTCCCCCCTTCAATCCCGCCCACTTCTGCAGCGGCAGCAGCCGCCAAGCAGGAAGAGGAGTGGCAGCGGTGGGAAGATCATTAGCAGTTAGTTAGGACTGGGGTGGGGGTGGGAGAAAGCTACATTCAGAGTATAAGACACAACCAAATTATCAGCCACTTTTAGGGAGGAAAAAGGTGCATCTTATACTCTGAATAATACGGTAATTGTTAACATCTTTGTAACTGTTTATATTTTACTTTTACAGTATTATTATTTGTAAGCTGCTTGAAGCCTTTGGAAATGGAATAGCATATAAACTATACTAATATACTCATATACTGTATACACACTTTTTCTTTAGCTGTGTAAAATCACCGTTGTTCATTGCTGGCTTAGGTCCCTTGTTACATGAAGCCATGTTGTGATATTCTGACTAAATCAGAAAGGGCTGATAGGAATCAAAAAGTGGCATTTGGACAGATCTGGCAATAGATACTTTAAACGAAGTATGTACTTTAATGAAGTACGAAATGAAGTACTTTAACTAGCATGTTTTG
Source organism: Erythrolamprus reginae (assembly GCF_031021105.1). Taxonomy (NCBI): domain Eukaryota; kingdom Metazoa; phylum Chordata; class Lepidosauria; order Squamata; family Dipsadidae; genus Erythrolamprus; species Erythrolamprus reginae. The sequence goes on along the minus strand of NC_091952.1, from coordinate 84,861,258 downwards.
GAAATTAGCAAAATTTATGAGATTTGAAATTTTAGCTGGGTCAACAAACATATGAAGTCTTGTACTACAACTATTTTTACATTTTTATACCTCGTCATTCTACTCAAGTAGACACTCTACTCAAGTAAACACTCAAGAATTTACGTTGTAGCTTAGCTTGTTGCATGGATGGTACTACTATTTTACTTTAAGAGCATTTGCCTTTGAGTTAAAACTGATTGATGCTATATATCTGCATCAAATAAATTATCTCTTATCTCACAAGAATTGTGAAATAACTTATCCTGGCCACCAAACACTGGAGTGTCAAATTGGTGACACAAAGACCATGCCCACCTCAGCATTTCAAAGGCAAAAACGTTTAATACATCATGTGATATGATCAAGTTTGACACCTGTGACCTAGCACATCAAAAACTGCACTCAAATGATGTCTTCTCCTTCCAACTGTGGAAGAGCATCAATTAAAGGCTTTTTGTCAATATCAATTGAAAAGATCTGGCTCTTCATAATAATAGAGAAATAGGAAATACAGTCCATTCCTGATCTTGGCAGGTTCAGCATCAGCATTCAATATTGTAGCTTATTATATAACTTATAATATCTTATAACTATAGTTATAATAGCTTAATATAATAGTTAATAGTTATATTAACATTTCAACACAAAATCTTAGAATTATAATCTCTTGTAGGATTTGGAAATAGCATAAAATGAAAATGGTAGCTGGAACAATATACAATGACTTTGGAAAATTCAGAAGTTTATTTTTTATATCACTTTAAAAACCAGAAACCCAACAATATATGAGAGTCTGTGAGGTAAATAGCCAGAAAATATCTGATTTCCACGGGGAGATTTGAAGTATAATACAACCTCAAAATATATTTATGAGTTAAGACTCTGTTCCTTTATATATTTAAATATGACATGCTGGAGCTTCTAGTATAAAACCCATTAAATATAAAAAGAGGAATGTAAAAAATAGTATAGCACTGTATATCGTTGTATAGATACACACAGGATTCATTATTACTAGCAAATGGAGGACCATCTAAGCATAGAAAAAAACGATGAATTAAATACTTGTTGTTTTAAATAGCACTATTTCTCTTAAGTAACCTTGAAAAATATACTTATTTATGCACATTCTTACTTTTGGAGGGAGCTGATCTGAAACAACTTTGAATGTAAAGACAATTGCATTCCTAAGATCGGGAATGAAAGTTCTCCCCTCCCAAAATCTCCTCCTATTTCTTTAGATAATAGACTCAGATATGTGAGTGAATAGAAGGGGATTAACTTATATCTTTTTTCCTCAGGACTGCTTCTTGCTAGGCATGCAAATGGAAATGATAGTTCACAAAAGATCAACTTTGGGTTGCCTCCATATCTTGATTCTGGCCAATGCCTGCTTCAGAAAAAAACCCTTGGTTTGCCCTTTTTTTTAAAAAAAAAGGGGGGGGCTGGGAGACAGTCACCTGATATCCAGTCCAGGCCTTTAAGCACTGCACAAAGCTAGCTGTCAAGAAAGACCAGGGAGATAGACTAAATATTAGAGGTTCATTATTCTGGGCAGATGCCTTTAAAATCCAAGTGAAAACAGTAACACAATATGGTTAGAATGCAAAAACTTTATGACTATTTCATTTAACAGAAAATGTTCCAGGTTATGCTTCCAGGCAGCGTACAGTATTTTTTTTTTTTTAAAAAACATACTCAAGTTCAGTAAATGTTATTATTAATGCAGCAGTTTTGATTTATCCATTTTCAAAATGACAATTACAAATTAAAATCTTTGAAATCTGTATTATCCAATTTCCATGTACTAAATGGATGTACAGTAGTTCATTTTCTATTGTAGTTACTTCTGGCCATTATTAAATCCTGGGAATTTTAACAATTTTCCAGTATTTGATTAGTTTCTGCAGAAATTGAATTTGAACATTATCAAATTTTTAAAGTATCATAACACAACAACTGCGGTTATTTTTAAAGTGTGTTCATGCTGTGTTTGAACTCTTAAAGAGTGTTCTGTTGAATTCTAAGGACTAACAATCAAATGACAACATCACCACCACATGGGAAGAGAAGTTTTGTAATCAATTCTATTAAGGCCATATCCTGTTCACACATAGATTCCTACAGTGAGTACAGATTTTATCACCAGTTATATCAGAAGGCCATGGAATTCATACACAGCTCCGCACTGCTATTCTCAAAGTATCTGTGAGCTTGAATATTTAGAAATGAAGATAGCATCTGGGAGAGAACATCTAATGCTGAAGAAATTTGTATAACTGAGTTCCAAGTTAATATAAAACATTTTTATGCCAAATTACATTTGGACCTGTCAAAAGCAATTCATAAATCCGTACTTTACATAATTTTATTCCACTAGAAATTGTGATTTTATACATAGTATAAAGGGCATCATGATAGAACACACATACTTTACCATACTGTTAAAAACAATTTACATAACTATTAAGTACCCTATTATTAAAGCAATATTCAGATACTTTTTAAAGTATCTGAGTTTAAAAAACTACATATAGATGAATGTTTATCATATGCACGGTGAAAAGAGGTGCCCATAATATTTAGTCACTTTAAAACAAAACATGGCAACTTAAAAGTAGCTTAAAATTATATGGCCCATGTGTCATCAAGTCAGATGTTAAGAATCTCCAATGAAGAACTTTCAAAGCAGTGTGAAACGCAAGATAAATGGAAGAGATCTTTTATCACTGCATTCTAAAAATTTTCCATTGTATGAAATGGAAACAATTAGCATTTTTAATTTATCAATCATGAATGGCACTGAACACTTTGTTACTATGCTAAATGGAATCTTGCCCCCAAGTTGGAATATAAGTAAGATGGGAGAATGAGAGAAGAATAGGATTCTTCAATGCTTATGGGAGGCTTAGACTTGGTATCACATTTCTACACAATTTTAGTCATATATATAAATTGTGCAGAAGAGTGATATTACATATATAAAAACAACAAGCCATGTTTATAGTGTACAAAATGACCATGGAAACGAACCTTTAATTATGTAAACAAATCAGCACACAATTTCTTCATTTTCCCTTTATAGCATGATGCAGGAGGGGGTTGAATATCAAGTCTCTCTTAAGAACCACAGCGTCACCAACACAAATAAAACTTTAGACTGTATTCACGGAAAGTCCATGATGCCTTTATTCCCTCCCTTTTCCTTTCTCTTTTCATGAGTGTTTTGAGTTCAATAAATAGTACAAAAATAATCCTTTATTTAAAAATCTTCAGATGCACTGTCCTAGAACCTATACAATAATTTGTAAGAGCAATGAACTTTTTGTTTATTTTTAAAAAAGGGAGCCCACACAAATGAAAACCTTGCGGCAATGGCTATTTTTAAATCCAGCACCCACTTTGTCTCTGGCTGCAATTTCTGTTCTTCCTGTTAAGGAAAGCAAAATCTTCTTCGCCTTCATCTGAGATCTTTTTTTGGCTCAGATTAACAAGAGTTCAAAATGTTCCGCTTATTGTGTAAATCTTTCTCCTTGTGCTTGAAGGTCGAACATTCCAACTATTCCATTTTGCTGAGTGTTATGGCAGGTTCATTTATCACCTTAACTTCCCCACTCCTGGGCCAGCTTTATGTTTTAGAAGGGGAACATCTACGTCTGAAATGTCTTGTGGTGGTCACCAAAAACCAATGCCTGGCACCAAGGACGAACATGTGTTGGGCTCCTGCTTCCTGTATTATGAGATGCAATTCTTCCCCCGAATTCAGAGTCATTAGCATTCTGCATCTACCGTGTGTACCGTCACTGCAGCCTGTAAGTGGTGACTATGATGGGGGGCGGGATGGTGCAACCTGTAGTGGTGGAACTTGTGGCTCAAAAGGGCAGCAGTCTGAGGGGGGGTCTCCAGGTCTAAATCTTCATCATGATTTCCCACGTCTACGCCCGCTGATAATGGGTCGTTATTGCAGGGAGGGTTTTCGCTGTCTTCCTGGGGACTCATAGTACTGTAGCCTGGAAAACAAAGCCACATGGACCAAGAAGGATGAGTTTTGAACAGAATAGATTTACTGTGATAAACATCATTCTTTGACATAATGTAAAAAATGCTAATTTAGAAATCCACAAATTTAATTGGATATGTGCAATTAGCTGAATTACATAAGTGCCGCAAATTTGTAAGTATGGAAACACAGAATCTTATGTTAAATATATGCAACTGACAACATATTGGCTGGAGAATTCTGGGGATTGAAGTCCACATATTTCAAGTTGCCCAGTTTGAGAAAAAAAACAACATAGTCCTGTGCATTGATATTGACAGCTATATTTACTTTTATGCAATATAACTCTTTGCAGTTGTTGCCTCTAGATTTAACAGATTCTATTTTTCCCAAATGCTGACAATTTTTTAAAAAGCGTGATAGGAAAACAAGTTGCATTACACAAAAGTTAATTCAACAAAAGTTTTGAAAGAATTTGACATCTATTATGTTATTAAATGCAAAGTAATTATGGCAAAGCAGGAAGAAAGACTGTAATTCTAGTAACAGCAGTTAATGAACATTTTAACCTTTCTATAATGACTCAACCACAGCGCCCAATCCTCTGCAAATAAAAGGAAGTAAGCGAAAGAAAAATAATCATAATGCCAACAGCCCTAGCAGGCATTCACACAGACATTCCAATGTAAGCACAGTCCAAATCTCTGGATATTGTTTAAACTCTCTGCTTCTCTATGTTACTTGGAGGGAAATACTGAAGAAAGGAAATTATGCAATGCATTCGGCTATTTCAGATAATAATCTTATAATCACATATAATGTACAGGAAAATTTGTCAAGGAAATATTATTGTCTAAGCTTCCGGTGAAAACTGTTTGTTGGAAACCAACCAACCAACCAAAATTTGACCTCTTGGTTATTAGGAACCACCTGCCAATATTTATGTGATTTAGTTTTTTTATATATATACAGATACAGTGATACCTCATCTTACAAACGCCTCGTCATACAAACTTTTCGAGATACAAACCCAGGGTTTAAGATTTTTTTGCCTTTTCTTACAAACTATTTCACCTTACACACCCACCGCCGTCGTTGGGATACCCCACTTCCAGACTTCCGTTGCCAGCGAATCACCCGTTTTTGCGCTGCTGGGATTCCCCCGAGGCTCCCCTCCATGGGAAACCCCATCTCCGGACTTCTGTGTTTTTGTGATGCTGCAGGGGAATCCCAGCAGAGAAATCCCAGCAGCGCAAAAATAGGTGCTTTGCTGGCAACAGAAGTCCAGAGGTGGAGTTTCCCAGCGAGGGGAGCCTCAGTGAAATCACAGCATCGCAAAAACACAGAGGTCCAGAGGTGGGGTTTCGAGGACTTCGGTGTTTTTGCGATGCTGAGATTTCACTGATGCTCCCTTCGCTGGGAAACCCCACCTCCGGACTTCCGTTGGCAGCAAAGCATTTGTTTTTGTGATGCTGGGATTCCCCTGCTGTGATTTCCCTGCAGCATCGCAAAAACACAGAAGTCCGGAGGTGGGGCTTCCCATGGAGGGGAGCCTCAGGGAAATCCCAGCAGCACAAAAACGAGCGCTTCGGCTGGCAAACGGGGTGAATTTTGGGCTTGCATGCATTAATTGCTTTTCCATTGATTCCTATGGGAAACATTGTTTTGTCTTACAAACTTTTCACCTTAAGAACCTCATCCCGGAACCAATTAAGTTTGTAAGACAAGGTATCACTGTAGTTCTCACTTTAGAACAGTTCATTTAATGGTTGAGGTTATAATGGCACTGAATATTGTGATTTATGACCATTTTTCACACAACCTTGCAGCATCCTCATGGTCATCTGATCAAAATTCAGATCTTTGGCAACTGACTCATATTTATGACAGTGTCCTGGGGTCATGCGATCATGTTGCAACCTTCTGCCAAGCAAAGTCAATGGGAAAGCCAGATTCACTTAACATTTGTGACACTAAATTAACAACTGTAGGGATTCACTTAACAGCAGTGGCAAAAAAGGTCACAATGAGGAAAAACTCACTTAGGAAATACCTTGGGCTCAATTGTGGTCATAAGTCAAGGACTACCTGTACTCTTATGACCTAAAGCATGACACTTTTTATTCAATGTTGCCACAGCATTTCCATGTTTGTTCGTTTTTATTTTTAATGCTTCTATTGAACAATATTCTGTATCCGGATAACAGATGAAGGGATTCAAGTCTGGCTAGGCTAGAGCTGCCATTTTTCTCTTTAAAATTATAAAGCTTGTCACTGAGTACTTTAAATGAAGATTTTATACATTCTGCCTCTCTAATGTCATGTTGATATTAACTAGAAATATCACAGGGTTGCGGTCCTATGAAAACTACAAGGGCCTGCAGGTTTCAATCAGGGATCACTGCCACATACTGAGTGAATATCTATAAACATTCAAGGACTCCAGGAAATCAAATACAAAGTTCTCATTCTGTCCTGGCAGTGCATTTAGTGTATTCATACTGTATTTATAGTGAAAGTGATACGAGGATACAGCTGACAGTCCTGGCAAAAAAAAAATATGCCAACCTCACGTTAATCCTCTTAGTGGACTCATCAACTTAATACAGGATGGAAGATTTAGCAACAACTGTCCAGTCTGATTAGTGATTGTTCAATTATGTGGTAAAACAGTCATCCCCAGCGTGCATTGTAAGTTTAAAAAAAAAATTAGGAAGAAATGTCACAAATCCTACTTTTTAAATCATTTTATTTCTATGTGAATCAAAGGAGAACTGTGTTTGCAGTAACTCTGTCTGTCACAAATCTTCTTATGAATCATAATGCATACCAGTAAGCCAAGAAGGCATTCAACCTTTTAAAATTTAACCCAGGCTTGATTTAACCTAGCAACAAGAAATAAACTTTTGGTATTTATGGGCTTAGAAGTAAACATGGTTTGATTAAAAAAAAAAAAAGTGTTATTCTTTATCAAATAGAACAAAGTTAATGGACAAGCAATAAAATACATTTTCAAATTACTCTACTGGGAAAAGAGGGGGAATCTAATGTTTGTAAAAACTTTGCTTTTTGTAAGGGTGCATATTCATATATCAGTGTTGATATATCAGTGATTAAGATGCTAAGTGGAGGAATGAAACAAAAATAGCTTCAAAGTTGGCAAGGACCTTGTCCTGGAATGGAAAATAATCAAATTTGTTTTAAATGAAGAACAGCCCTGGGATTACTTTCTTAGAAAATATGTTATATTGTAAGCACAAGCAATATGAACGGCCTCTGTGATCTTACCATGATCGCTTTCTGTCCCTGATCGCCCCCAATAACGGCGTCTGCGCTCAGGACTGTGGGCGTGTCGCTCAATAACTGCTGCTATAAACCGAGTGTTACTGACTATGGAGAGCAAAACAAAGAAAAAAGAGAGGGAGGAAACAAAGGATAATTTCACATACTGATCAAGCAGATCACTCTGGAGACATTATAAAACAGCTTTTTATTACATTGCCAAATTCTAAAACTGATCGAGCTTCTAAAGCAGAATGAAAGAATAGCACCTATTTTGATTGCCAGAGAGCATTGTAAATTACAAAATGCACCTAACAGCAAAATGCACATAAGGCAGTGATGGCGTGCCACAGGTAGCACGTAAAGCCATATTGGCGGGCATGCACGGCTTTGCCCTATGTCAACTCCAGCATGCTGGCCAGCTGATTTTCCGCCTTGGGGAAGGCCGTTTCTCCCTCCCGAGGCTTCCCTCCCTGAAGCCCCAGAGTGTGAAAAATGGGCAAAGCGGAAGTTTGGAAAAACGTCGTTTGTGCTGTTTTTTGCACTTCCGAGGCTTCAGGAAAGCTTCATAAAGCCCTGGAGTGCAAAACATGCCCTGAAAGGCAAACTGGAAGTTCAGAAAAACGTATTTCCGGTGTGTTCGTTGTGCTGTTTTTTGCAAACAGCTTGGCCGGTTTGGCCATTTTTTCACCTTCCCAGGCTTCAGTGAGGACTGAGTGCATGCGCGGGGGGGTGGGGGTGCAAACACACCCCTTTTGGCATGCAAACCAATCCACATCACTGATGTAAGGTATTTAAGGTATACCTTTAATATACCTTAAATACCTATTGAAGGTATCTTAAAATGCAATATTTTTTTTTGCAAAACTGTAGGAAATATTAGCAATAGTGAAAACCTGATAAGGAAAATGCAGGAACATCTAAAGAATAACTACTGTGGGTTTTTGAACGGCTACATTTCTCTACAGTTTTCAAACCAGTTATTTATTTTATGAAGAGGTGGGTGGGTGGATCTTATTTAACAATGGACATTATGCAGTTCTCGAAAGTGAAGTGAAGAAATCTACAATTCAAAGGGCAACTAGATTTTATGAACTGTTGTCTAAGAACTTCAGAAGAAAATATACTGCTTAAAAAAATAAAGGGAACACTCAAATAACACATTCTAGATCTGAATGAACGAAATATTCTCATTGAATACTTTGTTCTGTACAAAGTTGAATGTGCACGACAGCATGAGAAATTGATTGTCAATCAGTGTTGTTCCTAAGTGGACAGTTTGATTTCACAGAAGTTTGATTTACTTGGAGTTATATTGTGTTGTTTAAGTGTTCCCTTTATGTTTTTGAGCAGTGTAGTAAGATAGCAAGTGTTGGAGACAAATAATGGACCTAAAGGACAAAGCTCTGCTCATAAATCACCGAAGAAAAAACTCAGTGAATTGGGTATGAGCAAGTCAGTATTTTATTTACGGTTACATTCAGTCTATGGAAAGGCGGCAATATACCACCTTTCTTCAGAACTGAAAGGGCCAAAACTGTAAAGCACTTTGCCCTCTTGAAATGATTACAGAGATGAATAATGTTACACATCTATAAGAAAGAAACTGCAGGGGGAAAACCCGCATGCAGCCTCTCCCTGTGTTTTGCTGCCCAACAGAATGGGATTGCTAAATACTCACTGATTCCTCTGTCTTCATGACTGTCCTCATCCCTTTCATCTCTCTCATTCTCCAGGTTGGACATGCGGACTGACATTTCTGCACACCGTTACAAACAGAAAAATGCAACTATTAAGAGAGAGAAGTTGCATTAGCCTGTAAGAGTGCAAATGTTTTGAAAGTGGCCTTGGGTTACCCCTTTTTGAAGGACAGAGTAGCAGAGGCCTGGACACCATGTAGCAATTATGGCCAGTGAAGGGCTACCAAAAATTTTACTACCACACTGTGGGCATGGTTTATGCAGGACACCCTGCATTTTCTTTCAACATCTTTCAGTGCAATTTGGGTGCTCTAGGGTGGAGCTCCATTTTCGCTACCCCACTGCGTTCCCCCACATCCGGGCAGCAGCCCACCCCTGATTATGGCTGAAGTTATGGTATAAAATTTTAATTTCCATACCTCTCTCTTCTCTTTTAAGCCCACTATATGTATGTACCACTTAAGTGAAGCATGTGTGTGTGTGTATGTGTGTGTGTGTATTTCTGAGTCATGTACTGTGTGTGTATATGTGTGTGTGTGTGTGTGTATACACACACACACACACACACACAGAGTACATGACTCAGAAATATTCATAAAATTCTGTGAAATAATAGCTACCCAGAGTCACTGTAACAGTGAGATAAGCAGCATATCAATTTAATAAAGAAGTAAGTAAGTAAGTAAATAAATAAATATAGCTCCAGATATTCTCTGAGTTTGGCTGTTTGCTTTCAGACCTTTAATTACCCAACTAGATAACATTATTAGTGCACAATCAAGTGGAACAACCAGTGCACAATCAGTTCAATAATCAAGGTCAGAGAGTATTAAAGACTCCTCAATCTAACCCTGAATAACATTTTATTGGAAATAATAGCTCTTTTAGAAATATTGGAAAGTTATGATTACGATTAAACATTTTCTTTGCACTAATGGCAACATAACTCCAATTTTCCCAATTATTTGTACAATGTCAGTTGATATTTTCATGGAATTATATAGATCAAGGTTAGAAAATGGTTAGAATTATAATCGGTAGGTAACATGGTCTCTTTTGAGTTTATTATTAAGAAGGCAAAATGCTAAACAGTGGGATTATATAATGTGTTTATATAAAAGGATGTAACTAAATGCCATTTTGTCTTCTGTACAACTGGAGCAAAAATAATGGATATAGAACTTCTTAAAAACTACAAAATGTGTCAATAAAGGATCCATAAGGCATGCACATCCATTATGGAAAGCTAACTGAATATCTAACATGCTCTAGAACAGGGGTGTCAAACTCAAGGCCTGTGGGTCGAGTCCAGCCCGCAGGGCCCGTGGCGCTATCCTGGAAACAGTGAGGTACTGGCTCGCAGTGCCTCTGCCAGCGAAAACGTGCTCCAGAGGTCCGTTTTCTGGTGCAACAGCCTCCTGCAACCCTCTGCCAGTGAAAATGGAACTTGGGAGCCCGTTTTCATTGAAAGAAAGCTCAAGGCACCATAGGTGCCGATGTGAGTGACATTGAGCAAGCCACACCCATCCCACCCCTCCGAGGTCAAACATAACCCTAATGCAGCCCTCAATGAAATCGAGTTTGACACCCCTGCTCTAGAATCAGCAGAAGGAATAAATATTTACAAGATTCCAGGAGAGACTTAATAAAATCAACTAAATTTAACTTCTCTATCCAGCAGAGGTCAGTAGTGCCTATTCTATATTACCACAGCAATATTGGTGCACAAAATATATTCTACAGGGCATATGTTTATAATTCAATTTGAGATTATCTGCACAAAATCAAAGAGTCAGGGGCAGAAAACATAGAAATTCCATTCCATAAGCAATACATTTATTCAGCTTACCTTGGGCTGCAAGTGGAGACATATGCTGATGACTTCGGCGGTGGATCTGATGGCGGTAGGCATAAACTGCGAGAACCAATACCATTATGCAGCCCATAATACCTCCTGCTACGGGACCAACTGGAGCGCTTTTTATCATACTCAAAGTTATCACTTCATCTCCTTTCATTTCAGAAGGAGGGAAAAAAAGGAAACGAATGTGAAAATCTCCTTATGAAGGTCTAATCCTGTAAAATAAGCTAGATAATTGCTAGATTATGAATGCTGCCTGAAGTCTAATTTGAGTGACAAAGATACTTCAGAGAGGAAATCGTGCCAGTTTTCAAAACAAGCCATGTGACCATTCCATTGTTCCATGTACTAAAAACTATAATGAATACATCAAATTCCTATCCTAATCGATACACCACAATGGCATTTCATTTTACAGACTGCATGGACTACAAAACATCTGTTATACAGGATTAGTCCAGTATATTCTGCTACCCCAGCCAAAATTCTGTTATGATAAAAAGAATCACGCAGTTTCACCCTATGTGATTCTCATAAAAAGTATATTAGATGGGTTTTTTTAATGTAGATCATCCAGACTAGATCTCAAGACATTAAAAAATGCAAATGGATCTTACCAATGGATCCCATGTCATCTGTATAGGGGCTTTTGGCACCCACAATACCCCCAAAGCATTCCTTCTGAAGAGCACAATACGATTTATCAAGGTGAGTCTTTCCATCACTGTCCACCATGCACCACTCACAGTCTAAGACACCAAAACAATCTCTGCAAGATAAAGAAATGGCTTTGAAAATATACTTGTTACAAGATTAAGTAACACGAGAAAAACGTATTTGTGAAGTCAGTCTTTTGTAGCTTAACCAACAGATAGGTTAGGCCAGGGGTAGGCAAAGTTGGCTCTTCTATGACCTGTGGACTTCAACTCCAAGAATTCCTAAGCCTATCATGCTAGCTCAGGAATTCTGGGAGTTAAGTCCACATGTCATAGAAGAGCCAACTTTGCCTACTCTTGGGTGAGGCTATCTCACCTCGCTATCTCTTTGAGGAAGTACAAATTTGCACTTCCAATGAAAAAAACAAATCTGTCTTTTTACCAGCCAGGCTGTTCTATAAACAAAATAATGATTCCTCGGTGCTAGATGTGAACCTGATATTTTACTTGTCCATTAGTCAGAAATGACACTAATTTTCCTCCATCCTCCTTACGGTCCTTTTCTTCAAAGTGGAACAAGACAATTTCTGTTACTGTTATTATATCAGTGCTATCCTGATTAAAATATGAGACCTCAAGCAGCCATTTCTTTAACCCCCACCTAAGAATCCCCAAAGTAATGAATATTCAGCATTTTTTCAGATTCTAGGTTCAGGCTTTAATTTAATTCCTTCATTGTTATGCAGGACATTTTAAAGGTTTTGTAACTTTCAAAGGGTAGAATCTGAATCTGCAAAGAAGAGGAACTATATGTCATTAGGTTAAATAAATATAAATATAAATTCAACTGATGTTATGATAGTTTTTATTTTAATTCTTCAAGCAGTTACAAAAAAAATCTTTATTGATTTCTTTAAGGGAAAAAATGGTGCAACTTACCCACTCTCCATTCTTTGATTACACTGTGTATTGATACACTGAGGAAGAGCATCCTGGAGGCTGGAATCCACAGCAATAAAAGTCAGAGGTTCCTGGTGGACTTCACAACTAGGGTTTCTAAAATTTGGAAAGCAGTACGCAAAAACCAGGTTTCAAAAACTCAATGGTTATGTCATTACTATGGTTTATTATCTGAATAATTATCTTTAAAATAATGGAACTGCCAGAGGTGGGCTGCTAAGGTGGAATGGTGATGTGTACTCACCATTGTGGCTCTGAGTGCTAGCGGAGTCCAGTGCAATTATGCTACTGCACCTGTGCAGGTAGCAAAATAACACGTGGAGACACAGCTGCGCCCATGTTTCCCACCTCTGGAACTGCCCATCCAACACCTTGAACAATATATATTATAATAACATTTTTAATAAGTTGTGAGCTATGCATACCTGTTTTCTGCATTGGTAAGGTTGCCTGTACATTCATTGACTTCTAAAGGGCACTCGCAAGGACATTCACATTCATTCTGCTCCATTCTTCAGGAAGAAAATAAACAATAAATATATTGATTATCTCTTACTCCCTGTATATCTTGAATCTTGGGCTGCAAAACCATTTTAGTGTCAAATAGGGCCAATGGTATTTTTTATAAGTTATATTATTAATCTTATTACTGGCACAATTGTTGGCAATAAAGAGTTCTTTCCACATTTTACTAAGTTTTCAAAGTCCACAATGATTTCAGCACAAAAAAGCCATAAGGACTATAACTCCTCTTCAGCTATGGTGATTTCATACGAAGTAGCAGGTAACTGCTACAATTAGTATGCACATTATGTAGAGGCCCTGCAATCCCTTCATTTTAAAGAAGCCACAATCCAAAGTATAATCCAATCATGCCTCGTTTCAAATGTCCTCTTACCTGTGGCAGTTCAGGCAGAGCCTGTCTACCATACTGCAGGCACAGAAAGCAAGGGAGTCACAGGTTTCATTTACTATTCCAACAAAGGCATTGGTTCCAGGTATTCTTGTCAGCTTGTATTTAGAACAGTGGCTGCCGTGCACAAGATTTGTCAGATCACCCTAGGGGGAAGGAAAACAGATCAGACATGTGGCGGGAAACATGTTTCCCGGTGAAGTGAATTGTTCTTGTTATGACAAATGTTGTCTGCTACCCTGTAAGCCTAGAGAGTCCCATTAAATGAACTCTCATCAGCGATCAATGCTTCAACGTACAAAATAGCCCAACCAGATAAAAATGTAAATAAACTGCAGGCAATACATTTTTCTGACTAAAGCAATGTAATCTAACTGGATGTCAGTTTTCTATGGGCGAGCAAGCATGGAATATACATATCTCATTTGTTGCCTTACCTTTTTAAAACAATTTTTGCAAATCATAGAAACATAGAAACATAGAAGTCTGACGGCAGAAAAAGACCTCATGGTCCATCTAGTCTGCCCTTATACTATTTTCTGTATTTTATCTTAGGATGGATATATGTTTATCCCAGGCATGTTTAAATTCAGTTATTGTGGATTTACCAGCCACGTCTGCTGGAAGTTTGTTCCAAGGATCTACTACTCTTTCAGTAAAATAATATTTTCTCATGTTGCTTTTGATCTTTCCCCCAACTAACTTTAGATTGTGTCCCCTTGTTCTTGTGTTCACTTTCCTATTAAAAACACTTCCCTCCTGGACCTTATTTAACCCTTTAATATATTTAAATGTTTCGATCATGTCCCCCCTTTTCCTTCTGTCCTCCAGACTATACAGATTGAGTTCATGAAGTCTTTCCTGATACATTTTATGCTTAAGACCTTCCACCATTCTTGTAGCCTGTCTTTGGACCCGTTCAATTTTGTCAATATCTTTTTGTAGGTGAGGTCTCCAGAACTGAACACAGTATTCCAAATGTGGTCTCACCAGCATTCTATATAGCAGGATCATAATCTCCCTCTTCCTGCTTGTTATACCTCTAGCTATGCAGCCAAGCATAGGGTTGGGTGGAAATTATGAGGCCCTATCACCATCTGGCTAGCAAGGTTCTGATTCAAAGAATAACGTTGAAACAGCAATTGTCTTTTACATTGTTCCTCTCACCTTTCCCAGTCAGTAGAGAGAAGGAAGAGTACACTGTTCATTAATGCACTCAAATAATAACGCTGTGATGACAGAGCGCCCCAGATTCCGTTTCAGCTAGGCATCCAAGCACTCTGTTGGATCCCAGCAAAGCCTCATCCGATCCAGCAACCTTTTCTCCACAGTGGCCAACCTCCTGAGATGTTTACATAAGGTCTACAGCGCCCTCCTGCTGCTGTTTTCTCGCAACAGGTTATTAGCACACGGTTCCTCTGATCTTGAAGACTGCATATAATCATCGTAAGGAACTAGCACTTTTTTTTTTTCATTTCGAGTTATAAAATCCTTAGTGCCTTTTCTTGTAGGGAAAATGTACCAGTCCTCTGATAATTTCAATTCACACATTTTTTTTTTTAAAAAAAACACCTTTTCTCTAGTTTTGGAATAACCTTTGAAGTGCAATGAAAAAAACTGTGCACGCTCTTTTAAATGTCCTTCCATTATAGATTTGAGTAGCTAAAGAATATTACATTTGACCTCAAGTATCCAATCTATGGTTTTCTCTGCATCGCTAACTTAATGCCACTTTCCTAACTACATCATGCCCGCTACATGACTTTCATATTACCAATCAAGCAGCCTACTGTATGGAATGATGTGATCCAATATAATTTCTATGTTCCCAAAAGTGCATGGAAAGCATGCAGATAGATAACATTCTCAGGAACTTCTACTGAAAACCTCTGTTTTTGCCCCATCCCTGAAGGAAAAAACTCCACCTGCATTTCATTCTACCCATTCTACTGAAGCTGCAAAACCAATGCAAAACCCAATTTATTATAACTTGCTGACTTTGTTTTTAAAATGTTGGTCACTGACTGGGATAAAGCAGACTGCCTAAAGTTCACCCATAATACTCAAGAATTTAAGATGTATAAATAAACTGCCCCATGATCTACCATTCAGACTATCAGACCAATGCTGCAGTATAAGTTGTTATACTGTCTCCAGTACAATCTAAATAATATCCTATTTGGATATAAACAGTTTAATGAATGGGTTACATTAAACAACGTACCGTAAGGCTAGTATTAAATTTATAAAATCTCTGGACGGTTCTGTCGCTGAAACTGTTACACAAATTTTTCTTCACAAAGTTTGGATGATTTAGGATATCATTTGCCACGAGGGGTTCCTACAAATAAAAGGAAGATTGTTAACAGTTTCATAATTTTACAAATATCAGCAGTGTATTTCTTTTGTTAAATTGGCAGCTATAGCTATAAACAAATATGGTACCTGAATTACAATGGAAATTGGAACTGGAATTTCTATCGCTAAGCAATGTGATTGTAAAGCACAATATCTATATGGTTGCATCACTAAACAGCAATACTGGCAATTTTGGTTGCCATCATAACCCCGGAATTAAAAACCAACATGGAGTTTTTGCAGGCAAGAAGGTCAGAGGATGTATGGAGGGACAGCTACTTTGGAGTGTCACTTGATGCTGTGGGGAAACGGGATATGCAGTGGGCAGCCAACATATATGGCTTTTCTACAGTTTTTTTCTTAAATTTTTGTTTTGTCTTTCATTTTCTCTAAATATTAGTTTTTGTTTGTCTGTATTAAATTCTTAGTAAAACTGTCTTTTTTTTTAAAAGTGATCAAGATCACATAATTATGACTTGCTGTAATGTCATAACTGCAAGCTGGGCAGCAAGTGCACAGATAACAACTATAACTGTGAAGATGCTACAATAGTGGCAACTTTGCAGAGTTGGTTGCAAGTCCACCTCCTTTAGTGCTGTTGTAACTCTAAACAGCTGCTGAACATGTGGTTGTAACTCAAGGATCACTTATATATTAAAACACCATGATGCAGGCAAACCTTGTGTGTAATATGTTGCTGTTCTACTGGAGCGTGACCTTTGGGATCAATAAGAGTTGGATGTGCCACAAGATATCCTTTGTCTTCCATAATAAAGCACCTAAAGCACCAAACAGTAAAAGAAACCATGGATCAGAATGCATGCATTCTTAGGTAGCGAGGTGTATACTTTGCCAAAGAAGCATGTGCATGCATTTATCTAAACATTCCATCTAGATGCCACCCAACTCCAATCAATTATTTTGAGACACACAACAACAGAGACAACAAATACAGAAACAACATCCCCTCCTCCCCAAGTAATTAGGAATTCTTCTTCTTCTTATTATTATTATTATTTATTAGCTTTGTATGCCGCCCCTCTCCGAAGACTCGGGGCGGCTCACAACAATAATAAAAACAATATTCCAGTGAAAACAAATCTAATATTAAAAAGCACATAAAACCCTATCATATTTTAAAAAGCAAACCCAAACATAAATATTAAAAAAAAAGCCTGGGGGAAAGGTGCCTCAACTCCCTCATGCCTGGCGGTATAGATGGGTCTTGAGTAATTTATGAAAGACAAGGAGTGTGGGGGCATTTCTAATCTCCGGGGGCAGTTGATTCCAGAGGGCCGGGGCTGCCAGAGAAGGCTGTTCCCCTGGGGCCCGCCAAACGACATTGTTTGGTCGACGGGACCCGGAGAAGGCCAACTCTGTGGGACCTTATCAGTATCGAATGGTAGGAATAGATGAAAGATTGCAAATTCTAAACTTCTGAAGCTTGGATCTAATTAATAATAATAATAATAATAATAATAATAATAATAACCTCTATTCCAAGAGTTCTCAATTTAGAACAACGTTGTTCTTAACTGAAATAAAATAGGGAATATTTCAGCGGTAGAACTTCGTGTGCTACAAGGGCCTTAAGATTAACTTCTAATGTTTTTTTAAAGACAGTTTCTAAAATGCAGTGCACTGCCAAGCTGTAGTTGGCTGTTTTTGACAGCTGTTGCAGCCAAGGCCAGTTTCAATATGGAAAAAGTAGACCTACACTCACATGTATTTGGAATAAAGTTCTTCCAAGTCTACAGCCATATAGAAACATTATTTGAGTGAAGGGGATTGTTATTGTTCTTTGGCTGTATTAAAACCCAACTCTTGCTGGATTCAGTATTTCACATTCCAATAGTTCCCTGTAGTATAATACTCAAAATACGTCAGCATCTTGTTCCACTGGAGTATACAACATTTAAAGTATTTCAAATTTTATTCCAACAGAAGGTTCATAATGGGGTTGCTTTTCACTAAGATTGAAGCAAAATAACCTCTAAAGCAAATGCATGTAAATTAGAGAATTTGGTGCCAAGCAGTGAAAGAATTTTCCAACATGTGTTTCTATGATTAATCTTCCAAATAGAACTAAAGATACCATAAAGTCCTATCAACCAAGTTTCATTTATCCCAAGTAGCCTAGGAAAAGGGGGGACATGATCGAAACATTTAAATATGTTAAAGGGTTAAATAAGGTTCAGGAGGGAAGTGTTTTTAATAGGAAAGTGAACAAAAGAACAAGGGGACACAATCTGAAGTTAGTTGGGGGAAAGATCAAAAGCAACATGAGAAAATATTATTTCACTGAAAGAGTACTAGATCCTTGGAACAAACTTCCAGCAGACGTGGTTGGTAAATCCACAGTAACTGAATTTAAACATGCCTGGGATCCATTGTAAGATAAAATACAGGAAATAGTATGAGGGCAGACTAGATGGACCATGAGGTCTTTTTCTGCCATGAGTCTTCTATGTTTCTATATTAGATTCAGTGGTGGCAAAAGTAGTTGAGAGATCCAATAATCACATCAACCCATTTTTTTTGTCCTGGCATTATTGCTTATTGTATCACCAATGTGGCCCAAACAGTTTTAGTCCCATAGCTACATCTACAACCATATTGAAATATTCTATTTTATCCAAAAATACCAGCCATCAGATGAGTTTATTCTAAATTGTGTAATTTTTTCATTATCTTTCACTAAAGATGGAGGACAAGGATAGTTTTCTTTCTTCTTTTTTTTAACCAATCACCTGGCAACCATAAACTCACACAATCATAGGAAAAGATACAGAAAAAGATCTTTCTATCTCTTTTATGTTCCATAATTTCATCAATAAACATGCAATTTTACACCCTTACCACCGAAAGAAATGGTTAATATTTTTGAGTAGAGCTGCACTTTGCGAGCTTAAGTTTATCAGGGAAATATAGAGTTCTTTTGCAGGATTTAGTGGGGGTTAAAGCAGAAAGAGGAAGAGTTTGCCTCCCAATCTGTTCCAATCTCTAATCTTATTTTGCAAGAAAATAAATAAAAAACCATGGCATGATTAAGAGAGCACAATCTTGAAGGGATGTGCTTGGGAAGATGGCAAATCACTTGTAGGCTACCCCTTTCTAAGTATAGGCTTCTTCTGGAGCTTATTGTGCTACACCAGTAATGGCTAACCTATAGCATGGGTGCCACAAGTCACACGCAGAGCCGCATCTGCTGGCACGCGAACTATTGCCCTAGCTCAGCCTCCAACGTGCACGTGTGTGCCGGCCAGCTGATTTTTGACTCACACAGAGGCTCTGGGTGGGTGTTTTTGGTTTCCAGAGAACCTCCGGCAGGGATAGAAGAGGGCATTTTTACCCTCTCCAAGCTCCAGGGAAGCCTTGGGAGCCTGGGGAAGGTGAAACACAAGCCTACTGGGCCCACCATAAGTTGGGAAACAGGCTGTTTCTGGCCTCCAGAGGGCCTCAAGGGGGGGGAAGCTGTTTTCATCCTCCCCAGGCATTGAATTATGGGTGTGGGGACTTGCGCATACACGATAGCATGCGCGCACGCTCTTTCGGCACTAGAGGAAAAAAAGGTTCGCCATCACTGTGCTACGCGGTCTTTCATTCTAGCTTTCCTTGCTAGATATTTGTATTCTGTATTCCTTTTTTGTGATTTTTCTTGTCTTCAGCAGTGGTGGGTTTGGGAACTGTAATGCATGGGAACGAAGGCCAAAACAGAAGGAACCCACCACTGGTCTCGAGTCACTATTTCTTCTCATTGCTCAATGTACTTTAGCTCATCCTGAAGCTTAGGAATCAGATAATGGCGGGCAGAAGGAGGAAGATAATATACCTATTGGACAATAGGCTGAGACAGAGGTACCACAGGCAGTGGTTAATGCTGATCTTCACTAATGAAGACCCCATCTGGTCAAACTGGAAACTAAGCACTTCTTCAGGTCATGTCAATTTCTGTTTTTTTTCATTTACAGGTAGAGGCACAGGTAGCCCTCAACTTAGGATCACAATTGAGCCCAACATTTATGTTGCTGAGTGAAAAATTTGATAAGTGAGTTTGTTCCATTTTTGCCACGCTTGTTAAGTGAATCACTGCAGTTGTTAATTAGTAACACACTTGGTTAAATGGATCTGGCTTCCCCACGGACTTTGCTTATTGGAAGGTCACAGAAGCTGATCACATGACTCCGAGACACTGAAACTGTCATAAATATGAATCAGTTGTCAGTCATCCAAATGTGATTGTGGGGATGCTGCAATGGCCATAAGTGTGAAAAATGTTCATAAGACACTTATGAACAAAAGTCATGAATTGAACTATTGTAAGTTGAAGCCTACCTGCATTTAAGGCATTTCCCCATGATTTCATCCTCATGAAGTATTCATTTTTATCTTCCAATCTTATATACTTATCAAATATACCCTACAATATCCCATAAATCAAATAATCTCTTGATTGAAAAAGCAAGTATCACTGTGGATTAGTTGATTACTAAATTGAATTGCAAGCTATTCTCTTCTTGACCCAGATTAAAAGACTTTCTTTTAGAATTAGGATTTTGACTATTTTAATTTTTCTTCTAACATCTAAAATGTTACCTTATTTTATTGCCTCCGTCTTGGTTACAAACTGGTAACAGGTCCATTAGTACTTTGTAGAAGTACCGCAGAGTAAAATCAATGCCCATCACCGCAACGGAATGGCCAGAAGACATCTGTGAGCTGCAATCAGAAGGACAAGACAACCTCTTGAGAGACACAGAATTAAGAAAATAGCCAAAATGTTGCTTAGAATCATGATTTTAAAAGAGTAAGGATTCTCTCCCTGAGCAAATTATAGTCTTTTAATCTTGGACTTTCACAAACAATCAGAGCAAGCATTTGTAACTTAATTCATCTCAGCAGATTCTCCTTCAGAGAGTAAAAGAAAACAAAACAGAAACAGTTTTGTCTGGGTCCATATTATCTACGCACAGGTCTGTTTGCATCCATGCTACTGTATACCATTCAAGGTGGCAACAAGACAAAGCCAAAACAATGGAATAAAACCAGAGAAAAATCAAGAACAAGAGGGGGGAAAAGCAACTGCAAAAAGCAATATAATAATAATTTAAAAAAAACCAAAGGCAGATACAACAGATGAGAGTGCCCTACAACGTTCTGGATTTCCTGTAGAAGAGGTTGTTCAGAATATATTGCACAGGAACAATCACATTCTGGATTGTTCCTTAAAGTTTCTTGCAGGTTTTTTCTCATACCAGAATGATGCAGTGGCTGCCGGAAGGCATTCTTTGCAATTGCGTTAGACCAGGAAAAAAGATGCAGATGTTTTAAAGAGTAATACAGTTATACCTCTACCTAAGAACGCCTCTACTTATGAACTTTTCTAGATAAGAACCGGGTGTTCAAGATTTTTTTTGCTTCTTCTCAAGAACCATTTTCCATTTACAAACCCGAGCCTCTGAAACTGTAACCGGAAAAGGCAGCGAGAAGCCTCTGTGGGGCCTCTCTAGGAATGTCCTGGGAGGAAACAGGGCCGGAAAAGGTGGGGAGAAGCCTCCATGGGGCCTCTGTAGGAATCTCCTGGGAGGAAATAGGGCTTCCACCTTCCATGTGGTTTCCCCAATTGCACACATTATTTGCTTTTACATTGATTCCTATGGGAAAAATTGCTTCTTCTTACACACTTTTCTACTTAAGAACCTGGTCACGGAACGAATTAGGTTCGTAAGTAGAGGTACCACTATATTCTAGTACTATAGTTGCTCTCCTATGTATTGTATTTTGAAACATCTCTTTCAAATTAAATCTGAAACCATACACAGTCCTACAATCGATAGCATGCTTATATCAGCAGTAAGCAAATGGAAAGCTTTTAAGTAATCTATAAAAGACCTCCAGGGATGGCGCCAATGTTTGAAGCAGAAAATTCATCAATTTGGCTGCAGTCGCAACGTGTTGGTATGCAGTGGCTAATTTCACATGACAATCTAAGCTACCAATCTATTTAAATGTATTTTCAATTAACCAACCTGCTAGACTGTAAGCTTAACGTATTGCAGTAGTTTACCAACCATATTATGCTAAGCCAAAATCAAACAACTAGCTTAGTGGGATGTATGAATGCATTTTATTTTCAACTAAAATTCAACTGACAGGTCAAGGTGGAAAATAATAAATTAATCAATTGAGATGAAATGGTATTTGGCAGGGTTCCTTCACCTTTATTTCTTTTCTTCCATATCATAAAATATTATCTACATGAGAAGCCATGAGATATGTCACTAATTTTCTTTAAAACTAAATTAAAGTTTCAGCTGGCCAAATCTTTCTCAACTGAATCAAGGAAATCATTTTATGATTAGTGACGCTTGTCCTAATTCAAATTAGAATTTTATACGTCTCATCTCTTCAGTTTTATACATTGAACAATACATCAGTATGTTGAACAGAATACTACAGTATTTTAACTTTTTAAATGGGTATCACGCAGTTGTGCGCTATGATTTGATTTAATTTAAATCAAACTCCTGGCCTAATTATTAGCAGGAAATGCTCAATTCACACATTACCTAATGGGAATTTTTTAAAAGAAGAAAAACAGGATAAGACAAAAAACAAGTGGAGATACAGTATAATTTTAAGAATTCTCAGGAAACTGTATGAGTATGCATTTTCCAGAACAGTTGCTATAGCTAAGTGAATAGTACATTTAATTTAACGAAAAGCCCTACCAAAAGAGGATAAAGACAAACCCAACATTTGGATTTATTAAAATCCGACAGAAAAGGCATTTCTACCACTTTTTTAAAAAAAATCTGTACAACAATTTATCTAATATTCTCTGGCAACACACAAACCTGTCATCTCAGAAAAAACTGTTTTCCACATCCATTTTTCTCTTGTATAAATAATTATATACATGAGAAGCAAAACAGAGTTCTGTTCATAGCATTTTTAATTTGAAACCTGATCTTTTTCCAAACCATATAAAAATTCGACACAACTGCTTTGTCGAAGTTGTTAAGGTGACTGACTTTCGCTTTTCGTGAAATTAGTACCTGTCTTCATTAAAATAGAGCGATGGCAGATAAACTTAAACAGAAAAGCTGACATGTAAACAGAAAAGAAGAAACCCAGAAACAAAGCAATAGATACAATCCCTGGGCTCAGGACAGCCTCCAGGTCCCTCACAGCGTTCCAGCAGCTACAAAAATATAGGCGCCTCACGTGGGTAGATGCTGTTTAAAGAATCATATTCTTTTCAGCTTGTGGGGAAGTGCATGGCCTTCAGACCTCCTGCCTATTAAAATTCTTCACAGCTTTTCACTTCCTCCCCTCACGAGAAAGGGAATATGAATTCCCAGCAAAGATACTAAAATTCCAAGTAGCTGAAAGGTCAAAAGCTCTGGTTTAGAAATGAATATGGACACCTAATTGCCCATCAAATTGGTTAGAGATCTGGGGTTTAAACCTGAAATCAGCTTATATTCAAATGTTCCTTTTAGGGGATAAAATTTGGCTGGTGGAGAAA
Source organism: Erythrolamprus reginae (assembly GCF_031021105.1). Lineage (NCBI taxonomy): Eukaryota > Metazoa > Chordata > Lepidosauria > Squamata > Dipsadidae > Erythrolamprus > Erythrolamprus reginae. The sequence goes on along the minus strand of NC_091952.1, from coordinate 84,837,976 downwards.
AGTCTCTTTTCTGAAAAGATAATTGTATCAGGGCTGTCTTGTCAAACTATTTTTTTTCCTTTGCAGTAGAGATTACACATCCGTGTGAAAATGCAAAAGAAAGGTCCTTTTCTGGCAAAAAAGGTCTAGTTTTAAAAAAATATGTTGCGCTCAAATGCTGTTAAAACAAATCTGATGCAATATTATGCATCCAGGCTTCCCTCCTAAGCTACCTAGGGTGGGGGCGAAACAAATTGCAATTGAAACTTTAAGGGAATAAAACTGCAATATGGACAGAAGCGTCTCTAAATCAGTGAGTAGTAGCTATCCAAGCAAAAACATTTACAGTCTTTATACACCTGTAAGACAGAAGTGAAATATGAAATAAATACACAAGATACACACGCACACACATACATGCTGTAGCCAAAAAGTCAGGAGGTGCCCCTTTTCAAACTACAGTGGTACCTCAAGATACGAACCCCTCGTCTTACGAACAACTCGTGATACGAACCCGGGGTTCAGAAAAATTTTGCCTCTTCTTACGAACTTTTTTCGAGTTACGAACCAGCGTTCGGAGACTGCTGGGAAGCCGCGCGGCTGTTTTAAAAGGTGACAGCCGGGCGGCGGGGTTTCCCAGAAGCCTCCCGAACGCCGGTTCGTAACTCGAACAAAGTTCGTAAGAAGAGGCAAAATTTTTCTGAACCCCGGGTTCGGTTCGGGAGGTTGCTGGGAAGCCCCCCAGCCCGGCTGTCACCTTTTAAAACAGCCGCGCCGCTTCCCAGCTGTCTCCCGAAGCCGAACGCGGAAGTTCGGCTTTGGCGTTCGGCTTCAGGAGACAGCTGGGAAGCGGCGCGGCTGTTTTAAAAGGTCGCAGCCGGCCTGGGGGGCTTCCCAGCACCCCCCCGAACCCCGGGTTCGGGGGGGTGCTGGGAAGACCCCCAGGCCGGCTGTCACCTTTTAAAACAGCCGTGCGTCTTCCCAGCAGTCGCCGAAAGCCGTTTTTTTGCGGGGGTTTTTTGGTTGCACGGATTAATTGACTTTACATTGTTTCCTATGGGAAACAATGTTTCGTCTTACGAACCTTTCGTCATACGAACCTCCTCCTTGCACCAATTAAGTTCGTATCATGAGGTATTACTGTACTACATTTTATCAAAGGCATAAATAATATTTTGTGATGCATCTATAAATGAAGTCAGCTGTTGCTCGTGACAGTTTAGGGCATTTGGTAAAATGTTAATCTGAAAAAGGGCTATCTGATTTTTGGTTACCATAGACCAGTGTTTCCCAAACATTTGACATATGTGTACCCCTTCTATAATTTTTGTAACGCTTAGTACACCACGTCAACAAAAAAAAGGAGGTATTTTAATAACAATCAAAATATACTTAATTTTTCTTTTTTTGGTACATACACAAAATAATAAGCGAAAAATAAAATTATTCATAATAAAATATAAATAAAAGTTATATTATAAATAACATTTATTTGGATCAACAAGTAGGATGAAATTGCGCTGAGATGACAGATCGTCATAATTTGGCTCCCTGGTTGTTAATTTTAATCTGAGATGCGGTTCACCGTCCAATAGTCTCTTCCTTTTTTTCGATTTAATGTCTACAAATTCTGAAAAAAGCAACTTCACATAAATATGAAGTTGGAAAAGGCAAGATGTATTTCAGAACTTTTTCTGAATGCATACCCCCACCAAACTCTTCCTGTACCTCTGGGGGTACACGTACCACACTTTGGTAAACACTGCCATAGACTCACAGGGCTCTGCTCCTATAGTAAGTGTGTGTGTGTGTACATGTGTGTCTGTGTGTATTAGAGAGAGAGGGAGAGAGAGAGAGAGAGAGAGAGAGAGAGAGAGAGTATGTATGTGTCTGTCTGTCTATGTTCCTCATCAACCATTGATAGCAACCACTGATTTCCATTCAGTCTTTTTCTCAATTTTGATGGCATTAATATGGGTTTTAATCCCCTTTACTATTGGTTTGCGCACAGAAGCTTATGTGCATGCACAGAAACATCCCGGGTGGGTAAGCGGAGTCTCCCGCCACCGGTGCTACTGGTTCCTAGAACTGGGCTGAACTGAGAACAACCTGCCACTGATGTATACTAAACAATTTTACTTGGTTGTGCATTCTCAGCCTCTCTTCCTTCCCTCTCCCCTTTCGCCCCCTTAAGTCTAGGCCTAGGGCATATTACATCAAACTGGAGCCCAGGCAGAAAATGGTAGCACAATAACCAAAGACTTTAAGAAGTAAAGTATACATGCTTTTACTTTAAGTCCCCTGTTGTGTTCTCTGTAACGTTCCCTTTTTTGTTGCATTCTCTGTATTTTATTTTGTTTTTAATTAGGTAGGTTTTACATTGTATTTTTTCCTATGTAAGCCACCAAATTGCTTAATTACAGAGGCGTAGAAATATGCTGGATAAGTGAATAAATTCCCTGCAGTGGGAGAAACACTTTCCTAAGGCCATTTTTACATGGCATCATTTTTATTCCCCAATCCCTCCTCAGCATTTTGAAGCCAGCCATATGATTATCTTCATTCCCACCAATTTCAGGATGGCATGGGATACTTTGAGCCAAACCATATTCCCCCCAGCAACTAAAAGGATAATGCAAAAACCATCATCTATCAATTTCCCATCCCCTGAGCTATGGTGGTCCCTAAGTAACAAACATTCCCTAACAGAAAGGATAAAAATTGCTAGTCTCCATTTTCAACACATTTAGTATGCATTTGTCTGACTGCTTGGCAAGAAATCTGAGTGGCTGTTACACAGAACAAGCTGCTTGTTCACTAAATGGAATTCTTCCTGCATATAAATTTCAAGTAAAATATGTAACAGTGCTAGGAATTCAAACCCTGCTTTTTTTATACCATGAAATTGAATAGAAATTAATCAGAAGACTAAGATGTGGTCTCATATAAAATTGTCCAGACAAGCTATGGAATTCACATGGTAGCAGGAGTGGTGAGACCTTATCTATCAGACCTACTTCCAAATCAGATCAATCTCCAGCACTGCTAGTACAGTGTTCCCTCGATTTTCGCGGGGGATGCGTTCCGAGACCGCCCGCGAAAGTTGAATTTCCGCAAAGTAGAGATGCGGAAGTAAATACACTATTTTTGGCTATGAACAGTATCCCAAGCCTTCCCTTAACACTTCAAACCCCTAAATTACAATTTCCCATTCCCTTAGCAACCATTTAGATTATTACTCACCATGTTTATTTATTAAAGTTTATTTAAAAAAAATGTTTTTTAAAGGCAGACGAAAGTTTGGCAATGACATATGACGTCATTGGGCGGGAAAAACCGTGGTATAGGGGGGGAAACTGCAAAGTATTTTTTAATTAATATTTTTTAAAAACCGTGGTATAGACGTTTCACGAAGTTTGAACCCGCAAAAATCGAGGGAAGACTGTATTATCAGAAGGAGATGCCCCAGAATGGTATCATGGGAATGCAATGGTACAATATCCGTGACGATTACAAATAATGCCTTGTGTGGAAAGTTTCGTAGGATTCATCCAGTTTCAACTCCATCTAACAAACCAGGCCTTTTCAACTTATGTTGGCTTTTTCAAGCTAATCCAGACAAGAAGTTTGCCCAGATGAACTAACTTTATTCAGGGTGTCCAGGGGGAAAGCATTTTGAAATTCCCTGATATTTCCCTGACATTTCACTGTAACTTGCGATCTAGTTAAGGCGTAGTCGTAAATGACGTCATACCAAACGGCTAAGCCGTGGAGAAATATTGGTAGCTGAGGAAGCAAGTTGTTGACACAGTTATGCTAATTTTTGCTTGACTCTGCCAGGCAGCGCAATCTGTGTTTTCTTTTTTACATGATTTTCCCCTGACTTTTAAACATTTTAATACAGTTTGGTTTCCCCCCTGATTTATTCTGGTTTTTTTCAAAAATTCCCAGATAATTCCCTGATATTTCCTGAACTGCCAATTTCCCTGATAATTCCCTGATTTCCCTGTTTTCCAGGTTTGCTGGACACCCTGTTTATGGTAACATTACATTGGCAGAATCTTTGAAATCTGAAAATATATTTCTGCCCTATAGCTGTTGCAGCGCAAGAAACAAGGGATACCTTGAAATGTTTGTCATTACTGCCATGGACTAAGCTGTTGATTATCCAATAGTTCCCCTGGCTTCAGCTGTTTCTCGACTCCCAAGGTCATTCCCACATACCCTTACATCTTGCGAGCCCTGGATTATTCCCACTTAACATTCTTGTGTTATCATGAGTTAAGACTCCCTACCACCCAGCTACTAAACTCGGCACATCATGACAATCTAAACAAGCCTTAGCTATACACAAACCCGGCAACTGAAACCTGGAGGCCCAGGTCCTTATAAAAGATATTGGGTATGTGTTCTGTATATAGAAGCTTAAAAGATGCCGAAGTAGGAACAGCAGCTGTGAATAAATGATAATATCTTGCCCAGACGTGGAGGTCTGCTGATACCCATATTTTACTCCATAGCTCAAGATTGCATATTGTTGCCTTAGCAACTGACACATGAAACGGCCATAAAAGACTGTCTTCGAAAGCCTGTACTTGCATGTATTTACAACAATGTGCAGAAAGGGGGGGGAAAACCTTCCTTCAGTCATATGCTACTATTATAGTACATAAACAATTCTGGTGAAGGGATATACAGTACACGTACAATGCTGAAGTTTTCTCTCCAATATATTTGCAGATGGATCAGTTTCACAAGAAACCATTAAGAGCAACAGCAACCCTCTCTTTGAAGCTCTCTGGTTCCTTATTTTGGCCTGGGATTGCAGGAGACTGCGTCCCTTTTGCACGCAAAGCCCAGATGCAGACAAAAGCTTCTTCCCTCTAACTGCATTCCAAACTCTACGTCACCAGCAATCACATTAGATATATACAAAGTTCCATTCCTTCCACAAGAGCCAACTGTAGTTAAACATGCTAGTAAACTTACTTATCCAAAAGAAGTTCAAGGTGCTACACAGAAACAGATCCAACCAGCCAATCTAGCATTCAGAAATTTAGGACTGCAAACCCAATGGCTCTCAGCTATCACACTCAAAGATCAGACTGATGATGTCTGAAAGATTTGGAGGGCTACAGTTGCATGCTGTATTTCCTGAAGATATCATATGCCATCCTGCTAGTACTTACTCCACTCCAGAAGTTTTAGCACTACAGTTCCCAGAAATCAAGAGACATTCTTACAAAACAAAAAAAGCCAGGAGAAAAATGTTGGAGATCAGCTGAGATGATAAAGAACATTATTTAATATCAGCAAGGGAAAGGAGCAATTGGACTAATATCACTACTTTGCCTTCTGGTCAATGGGTAATGTCAAAGAGACTGTTTTGTAGTTCATAAATTCAACACTCCCAATTTTTCTGCTGGGATGAAATTCTGATCTATTTTATCCTTCCATACATTAGTGCAGTGTTTCCCAACCTTGGCAACTTGAAGATATCTGGACTTCAACTCCCAGTATTTGCTGGCTGGGGAATTCTGGCAGTTGAAGTCCAAATATCGTCAAGTTGCCAAGGTTGGGAAACACTGCATTAGTGGGCTAATTTATTTGGAGATCAAGATATGATCATCACAGCTAAATACAAACATACCTTGAGGAATGGACAGTATGGCTGATGGTAACCACATAGCCCGCTCCACCAACATCTAAATATGGCCCAGTTAAAGTAATTAATCCTGGATTGGCCACTGCATGGAGGTACCTATTGGAAAATGAAATCATCACTTTTGATGTAACAGAATAATTTCACATGACAAAGAGAATCTTGTAATATGTGAATTCGACCTCTGAAATATGGAAAAATGCATAAAGCCATAGAAACACAGGCAATGTTTAAAATCAGTCGAAGTCATCTATCAAATCTGTATCCCATATTCCATGTTTTTTTTAAAAAGGCAAAATATTTTTAGGATTAGAATGTGTCAATATTAGGGTGAATCCATAATTATTAAAAGATGACAGATATAAATTGGTGAGACTCATTTCAGAGAACTGAATATCCTAATTGAAAAGTTGCACTGAAAATATGAATTTCATTTTTCCTGTTTCAAGAATCATCTCTGGAATTATCAAAGATCTCAATTTCTTGCTAGTGTTGAAGCCACCCTCCTATTCCCACCATTCTGAATTTCTCTAATTTAAACAGTGTCTGTCCTATAATTATGTATATATAAATATCTGAACTCTAAAGAAAAGAGTGATAAAGAAATGTTTTTTTCCTCCCAAATCTTCTATACTTTGCTATTCCAGAGGATTAAAAACAAGGAAGAGATAGATTGACAGGATTGGCAGAAAGGACTGACAGCATGAGAAGCTAGGGAGAGGCAGTCCGCATTCGGTTAAATTCATTGGCTTCTGCTTTGATTAGCAAAATGGCTTAGTTCTCAGGCAGCATGTGGAGTGGGGTACATTTAGGAATTTCCTCATGGTTATTATCTCATTTACAGTGTATACAAAACATTTTCTTAAGCCAAGCTTGTGCATAATTAACAGGCAACTTAAAATGGGATTGCAACATAAGAAATTTACAGTACAGCAGAACAACTCCTCAAAAATAGTGTGAGAAGCAACAATGCCATGAGGATCTGAAATTCATAAAGAGAACCCCAAAAGATAAGTGCTAATGAATTTTGCAAACAGCAGATTTTGGTATTCGTGTTTATTTGCTGTCCCACCAAAGGGCAATGAAAAAGAATTTGCCTGCTAAACCACAAAAAGCTGACCAAAATTTAATACATTAACAGAAACTATATTGTTGCACTTGAAGATATTTCACCCGCCAGGGATTTTCCCCCACTATAAATCCATCATGGAATATTCAGTATTATTAGCCTGAATGGTTTTCTTAAACCTTTCATAGTGGGATCCTAAAACTCACCATTGTCTCCTAGTGGGATCAAATGCTTTGTCCATGAGGGAACCAGGATAAATTCTGAGCACCCCATTGGGCGTTGCTATGTAACGGCGGACAATGTAACTGTTCAAGCTACTCATTTCCATTTGTGTCATCCATTCATCTGTGACGTGACTGGTAGCCATTACTTCATTTCTGACAGAGAACTGCAAAACAAAGAGAGAGCTAGCAGGGTTTCCTTTAAAACTTGACTGAAAAGATAATAAGCTGCTTGCAGAGTTTTTTACAGATTCATCGGAGATAATCTAAACCCAATTACTACCTTAAAATCTTCTTTCACCAGATGGATCTAGCAATTTTTAAAAAGTAAATCCTAACACTAATGAAATACTGTTGGCAGCATTCACAGTACTTAATGTTTTACTTTGAATCTAAATCCTTGTACTTTTAATTTTATACATTTTCAAAATGAAGAGCATTTGGTTTTTTCTGTGCTTGTAACATTGACCTGATTTTCATATTGTTCACACTGCTATCTAACAAAATTTTGTTTTTCTGCTATCAAAAACTGTTGTTTTAGTTAAGTAAACTATTTGGGGGGCATGATCTTAAATCATTCATTTTGAAATCCATAGCTGGCTTAGATTCTTTTTAAAAATGGCCTTAGAGAATATTTTTCTTTCTACATCAAGGAAGAAATATTCCAACTTTCAATGTGCTACATTTTTCATGTTGACAAGAACAAAGTTTACCTGAAGTCAAAAATTAATAAAAACAACAACAATAGCAAAGAATTAAAAAAAACGGTGCAACCCAAAGAACCATAAAAACTCAGCTATCCGATCAAAGAAAAATCCAAAAACCTAGCCAAATATTCTTCAGAGATCTTCAAAACGCAGCTGCTCCTTTCAAATCTCACATCAAAGAGTTTCAACAAATCAAAACAACATCCCCAAGGACAGAAGCATCATAAAAAAGTTTGGAAGATAAAATGGGCACAAAAATCATACTTTCAGCCCAGGGTTGGCAATGAGGCGGGTGTTGTCACTCAGATATGCTGTATAGTGTTCCACCATCCTCTTGGTCTCAGGCTGGCTTAGATGTTCATATGGAGACGAGAAACCACCTGCAGACAGCATCACTGTAGGGCTTTCTGGAAAGACAGCATAGATAAATGGTTTAAGTCACAAAATGTCCCTTAGCATTTAGCTGTAGAAAATCCATTATCTAGCTGAACCCACCCCTACCTGTAATGTATAAGCATGTTTAATTTAAACTGGGGAGGAGAATACCTCAAATGAATACCATATTTTTTCGGAATATAAGACGCACCTTAGTTTTGGGGGAGGAAAACAAGGAAAAGAAGCCTCTGCCTCCCAGCAATTTGCCAAACAGCAAAGATTATATACAGTAGTCCCTCACCTATCGCTGGTGTTACGTTCCAGACCCGGCCGCGATAGGTGAAATCCGCGATGGGGAATTTATCGACTGATAGTACTTATTTAAGTATTTATATTGTAATTGTTTGGTAAGTTTTCATTGTTTTAAGTGTTTATAAACCCTTCCCACACAGTATTTATTTTAGATACAGTATTTAAATACAGTATTTACAATTTTAGATTTTTATTTTTTTTAAAAAAACCTGCTGATCGAGTTCCGTGGGCTGTTTAAATCTGCCGATCGACTTCCTTAGAAACCCGCGAACCAGCAAAGATCCGCGAATGATTTTTCTCATTAATATTTCTTGAAAACCCGCGATGAAGTGAAGCTGCAGTAGGTGAAGCGAGATATAGCGAGGGACTACTGTACACTGTTTGCTATGTATTTCTGTGCATGTGTGCCTGGTTTATAGAAATAGCAAATAATTGGAGAAATGTACATTATGGCAGAATATTAATCCCATAAAATTTTCTTAAATGTAGTAACACTAACTCCTCCCAATTATTTAAATAGATCTACTCCAAACATGACTAAGTCAGGGTTTAACTCAGCTGCCTTATCTTAATATTAAAAGAGGACACTGTTACATTTCAGATTATACTTCTACATATCTTTAAAACTGATGTGGCTTTCTGGAAGTAATCTCTGCTATTTAAAAGAAGATACAATAGCACTGGGCCTCTTCAGATCAAGCATTTATTTTAAAAAGCTTCTCCATTTTGTTAAGTTAATAATAAAGCAGTCTTTAAAAAATAAGTCTAATAATTTGAACATTCTATAGGCATTTATAGATATTGATTTATCTCCTTGCAGCAAAAAAACCAAACAGCTAGTTTCAGCACAGTCTGATCCCTCCAGCAATTTGCCAAAGTAAAGCTTTAGTTTCACTTTCATTTTAGCACCTGGTCTTTCGGGCAATTTCAATCAATCAAGTGTCCGGAGGCAGATGATCAGTGGCTTGTGCTAAGCAGGATCTGCTGCTGTTTGCTGTGATAATTGCTGGCAGGCAGAGACCAAAGAGTGGGGGTAGATAGGTGGGGCTACATTCAGTGTATAAGATGCACCAGGTTTTCACCCTCTTGAGGTGGGGTAAAAAGGTGTGTCTTATACTCCCAAAAATATGTCAACTGTCTGGTTTGGTTCTGCAACCCAACAAAACAGACACAGACTTCAAAGAATAATCAGAACTGCAGAAAAAAACCAATTACTGCCAATCTGCCTTCCATTGAGGACCTGTATACTGCACGAGTGGATAGAGGACTGTGAAAATATTTATGGACCCCTTGCATGCTGGACATAAATCGTTTCAACTCCTACCCTCAAAACATCGCTATAGAGCACTGCACACCAAGACAACTAGATACAAGAACAGTTTTTTCCCCGAACGCCATCACTCTGCTAAACAAATAATTCTATCAACATTGTCAAACTATTTACTAAAGCTGCATTACTATTACTACTTATTTTCTCATCATACCTCTCACCCATCTCCTCCCACTTATGACTGTATGAATGTAACTTGTTGCTGTACCCTTATGATTTATAATAATATTGTTTCCTGATTGCTTATTTGAACCCTATGACAATCATTAAGTGTTGTACCTCATGATTCTTGACAAATGTATGTTTTCTTTTATATACACTGAGAACAACGCACCAGAGACAAATTCTTTGTGTGTCCAATTACACTTGGCCAATAAAGAATTTTATTCTATTCTATTCTGAAGTGCTATTGTGCTTCTCACCACCAGGGTGCATTGTTGTAATGAAACTGTACTACATAACATTATTATCTTAATTCCCTACTATTTCTATTCAGCAACAAGATTGAAACAGAAGAAACAACTATTATACTTCCGGATATTATAGGAAAATGGAGCAGTTTGGGTGGATGAGTGGAAATGGTAGAGACAGCTACCTAGACTGTAATAATGTGAAGTCCCTTCAATTCAGTCAACTCCTGCTGACCTAATGAGCATGTCCATTCCATTTTCTTGGTGGAAAGTGATTTGCCTTTGACTTCTTCTGGAATATGAGTTTCAATCTCCAAGAGGTATCCCATTCAAATAATGATTTACCATGCTTAGCACACAATGAAAATGTGTTCAAAGAAACATTCTATTAAATTAGTGGTAGGTTCCTACTGGTGCAGTCCAGAGCGCCGCACTGGTAGGAACCCACTGATGACACAATTTTTGGTGATTTTTTCCCCCAGGTCTTCTGAAAAGGAGCTTCTCAGCTGTGCTTCGGATGAAGATTAAAGGTCAGTGTTAAGATGAGGGCAGACGGGAGGACTTCTTCTGACATGGAAACACCGGGGAAAAATCATCGAAAATTGTATCATTTGTTTTCGTAGATTTTCACAGGTATAAGAATGCAGATTGTTCTGAGTTCAGGTTTTTCCCTGTGTAATATTTCGAGCTTTAACGTCACAAAGACGTCCTTCCTGGAGTCTACGTTTCGGCCGGCCAGGAAGGACATCTTCGTGATGTCAAACTCCGCCCATGGAATTCCCTATTGGGATTCCCCACCTCTGTTTGAGCCTCCCGACCGGCCCGACAGTTCTGTGGCTCTTTTGAAAAGCTGACAGCTGGGCGACGGGGCTTCTCAGCGTCCTCCTGAACCCGAATGCCGACCCCGAACTTTTGGCGAACTTCCGGGTTCGGCATTCAGGAGAATGCCGAGAAGCCCCCTGGCTGTTTCAAAAGGCGACAGCCGGGCGGCGGGGCTTCTCAGCGACCTCCTGAATGCCAAACCTGGAAGTTCGGCAAAAGTTTGGGTTTGGCGTTCGGGTTCGGGAGGACGCCGAGAACCCCCCCAGCTGTTTCAAAAGGTGGCCAGGTGGTGGGGCTTCTCGGCGGCCACTTGAACCTGAACCTTTGCCGAACTTCCGGGTTCGGCATTGGGAGAACGCTGGGAGGCACCCGGCTATTTTTAAAGGTGACAGCCAGGCGGTGGCGGTTTTTTGCGTTTTTTTTCTTGCACGCATTAATTCATTTTACATTGTTTCCTATGGGAAACAACGTTTCGTCTTACGAACTTTTCGCCTTACGAACCTCCTCCGGGAACCAATTAAGTTTGTAAGAAGAGGTATTACTGTATATGTCAGGCATATATAAAGATCAGGATCTTTATATAGATCAATCTATCAGGCATCTATAGATTAGGTGCCTTCTACAATCAGCCCGCCTAATAGTAAATAATGACAAAGTATCCAGTCATGGAAAAACAGCTGTCAAAAGCAAACTGGATGGTCTTGAATAAGCCTGGATCTACAATGTAGAATGTTACTTCTGGTAGATTGAAAATGCCTGCAAGTCTTTTAATTGCCCACTAATGCAGAAAAAGTCAGTGATGATCAGCTAAGAATAATAGAAACAATAGTCAGGAGGCACTAGGATTTTTCAGTGTATGGATCAACTTTCACCCTCTAGTAGTGATATCCAGATTCTGTTCTCATAATTCCAAAGTCTGGAAGCCGCCAAGTAGGAAAGTATTGGTGTACACACTGTACAGTAGTCCTTGATTTACAATAGTTTGTTTAGTGACTGCTCAAAGTTAATACAGCAGTGACCATTTTTCATAGTTACCGCCTTTGTAGCATCCCCATGATCAAAATTCATGGGGCATTAAGATGAGAGTGGGCGGGAGGGTTCATATTTATCTCCTTTGCTTTTCGTAACCTTCTGACAAGCAATGTCAATGGGGAAGCCAGATTCACTTAACAACTGGGTTATTAACTTATTAACTGCAGTGATTAAAAACAGGATCCAGAAAGAACTCTTAAAATTGTCTTGCTTAGCAACCAAAATTGTTGTAGTAAGTCAAGGACTATCGGTATTTAATATAACATGTTGTATGGGAAAAATAAGCTGGAAAATATTTTTTTTTCATCCTTCATTGTTTTTTTATTAATTTTCCTCAGCTCCTTAAACGGTAACAATAATTACTATATAATAACCCATTTTTTTTGTAAATACTTTTCAAACAATGCACATTTAAGGGGATAATAGAAAAGAGATTGATAACATTTTTATTGAGGAGCAAAACTGTGGAACTACATGATGAAAAATCTTTTATTTCAAAAAACAACTTATTATTTTTCTAACTACAAATTTCCTGATACAGCATGACCTGGAGCAAACTTCTAAAGTGAATGTGCCTGGTTTCAATGTATAAATTTATTCTGATTTCTTATTAAAAAAAAGACAATGCTTCACTGAATTCAAAAGTTTTAAGCAGTTTTTAATATCTCTGAACTTGCCAATTAAAAATATTTCAAAGTCTATTCTCTCCAGAGTTCCAGCTTCTTTTTACAAAGATTGACAGTATTAAATATTTATAGCTAGGAATAAAATCTGCATAATTCCAAAATTACTAGGATACACCATGACTGGCATGAACATCAATGTTTTCATGTTATTGCTAATGATTTATTTGACAGCCAGGAGAATCAAGCTCAGCTTTGAAATAGTGTAATAACACTACTTATATTTAACACATTCTGTTTTCTGGAAGGTAAGTTATGCAGCTGTCTATTTCCAAGATATATTTATTTTAATTTTTTTTAAAGCAAAGAAATACACAATCCCAAGACACTTCATTTCACTTGTACATTTAACTAATTTGCAGCCAGGTCTATTTGGCCAACAGTTGCTAGAATTCACTAAAATAGAGTGACTGAAAGGAAGACAAACTTTATATTGAATTAGACCCTTTGACCTTCTGGCTTAGTGTTGTTGATACCGGCTGCCAACAGTTCCCTAATGTTTCAAGCTTTTTCTAATCCTCTCTGAAGATGCCAAGGACTGAACCTAAGTTCTTCTACATTCAAAAGAAAGATATTATTCTTCCTGTTACTCAATTATCCATTAAGAACATTTAATTATATGCCAAAGTAAGGCAATCCTCCTGAAAACAAAGGCATGAAGTTTCTTAGTCAAGTAGTGGGATTAGAAGAAAAAGATGTATCAAGGTAACATGTGCATGACTAAAATCTTATCTGTTTATTTTCATTTCTTGCTGATGGAAAAAAAAATATCACTTTTCATATTGACATCTACCAGAACCTAATTCTCTGGCTCCTAAGCTATATAATCTTTGAGCTAGCTAGGAAGCTCAGCATTTGTCTGAATAAAATTATGGAACCTCTCCCAACCAAATTAAATTACATTTTTGATATTTTTTCTTTACATACTCTCCATAAATTTTCTTCTGGGTTCCCACAATTAGTAACAATTCTATCCTAATGCATAAACAAATCGTTTCAATGTTTGATCCCCAAAAGTTGTTGAACTATCCTACCAATCTAAACCAGTGAGTATCAGAAATGATGGGTGGTACAATCTACTGATATCTGGAGACAGAAATTCAAGGAGGTTAATGACTTAGTATTATCTGGAAATTTCTTCACAACTATGCAAGACAAGATCATAACATTCATAGTTTCCTATCCCCTCTATTAACTAAAATACAGTGGTACATCTACTTAAGAACGCCTCTACTTAAGAACTTTTCTAGATAAGAACAGGGTATTCAAGATTTTTTTGCCTCTTATTAATAACCATTTTCTACTTAAGAACCTAGCCCGGAAAAATTTTCAAGGAAATTTGAGAGTGGCACAAAGGCCCGGCTAGTTTCCTGCCATTCCCCCTTTAATCCCGGCCATCTCGGCTTTTCTGGGCTGCCAGGAGCCTTTCGGTGGCGCTTAAGGAGGCTTTGGCAGTCCAGAGCAAACAAAGCATTTTCCTTTCTCTGGGCGCTTGGAGATGGAATAAACCTCTGCCAGCGCCTAGAGAAAAGAAACGCTCCCTTCACTCTGGGCAGCGACTGTCCTCCTCCTCTTCTTCCTCCTCCTCCTCCTGGCCCAAATTCCGAGCTTTTATTTCTTTCCTAATGGGTTTGCACGCATTATTTGCTTTTACATTGATTCCTATGGGAAAAATTGCTTCTACTTACAAGGTTTTCTACTTAAGAACCTGGTCACGGAACGGATTAAGTTCTTTAGTAGAGGTACCACTGTACTTGGATGGATATCTTTAATATATTTTAATAATTAGTCTTTATAGGCCTAAAGGATTAGTGTCTAGGACTGGAGGGTGGAATCCCAGGATTAGAGTCCAAACTTTTATTAAAAGGCAAGAAGATGCTTATTATATTGCACAAGTACCAAAGAGACATAAAGAACAATTGGTCTTTATGGTTAGAAGAGAGGCCAAAATAACAGTTTTGGGGTTAAGATCAAGGGTAGAATTGAATATAGGTAACATGACCTCAATTTAGGAAAGTCTAGTATTATAAGGCTGCTATATTTCTTTCATCCTCTTCATGAACATTGTAATGTAGTTCATACTTTTAGAAACTATCTGGAAGTAATCTAAATAATCGTTATCCTGAAATGATTGAAATCCTACCTGAAAGAATTCCAAAAATTGATAAACAGGGATTCTGATAACTTATCAGAGCTGATTGAACTTTCATTAAGAAAGTATGGGACAGATTTTAGGAAAAGAAATACTTTACCTAAGGTTGCCAGTTGTTTGAAATGCAGACAAGCATTGGGCTGGCCCAAGAGATCCAGACGATGATAAAGGAGTTTACTACTGGGTACAGTGTTGAGGTTTTTAAGTTGTCTAACAGGTATTTCTGGTTGTATTACAACTATACACAAAATGAAAGATGTGTCTTGAACCTAAAATATAAGTAAGCATGATTTAATAAAGGAATGCATTTCTATTTCAAATGAAGAAGCAAAAGTGAAAGGTTTATAAATGTTTTAATGTACAGTAAGTAAACATTTCTGGTCTACAATTTCAAAAATCGGCACTTTCTTTAAACATTTCTTTCTCTTGGGCTCTTTGAGATTTGTAATTTTCCAATTTATTTACAACAGGGTAAGTTACCTAATATTTTGTATCAGTTCTCCAAATTAATTCATCCTAGTAGATTTATAAAGGATTTCCATATATGTTGACTATCAAATAATGACCAACATAGACTTAATAACATACTTTATCTAAGAATCAATTTAAATATTCAAAATTAACATGATCAATCCTTGTAGCAACCTTTCTTCACAGGAATGCATCCTATTAATGTCTGAAGATTGACTGACACAGCAGTCATAAACAGGTATGAAGTTTAATTTTTTTTTAGATTTATGTGGCATAGTTCTTAAGTATTTACCAAGATACAACTCTTAGCCACAGCAAACACTAGACTTAAATCTTGATTCTGCCTGGCCTGGAGGCATGTAATAAGACTCCTATTGCTTGGAAATCTAAGAAAAAGAATGCCTATTTTGCTGCAATTAAAAAATGCCTTCAGCTTCAATATATTATCATATCTTCAAGTGTCACTTACCATTTTCCAGGCATAACTCACATTGTAGGCATCTTTCCCAATTTCACGCAATTTGTTGACATGCCAAGACAGTGACGAATTCACGGGGACTGTAATAAGTTGACTGCCGAGGGGGAGGCTAAGTTGACAACAAATAACATCCATCAACTACTCAAAATGGGAAACCAACTCAGTACTGGTTGTTGTTTTTTTTACTTTAAAGTGAGATCACTCAGGGAAGGGCTGCATGGAATTTATTTTTAATTAAAATAGAAATAGACTGCTTTGCTACATTCTATTTACTCTTCGTACTCAAAGCCAACATGCTGGTTCTGATCACATGAATTGGTTGCAGATGAAACATTTCAGTGCCAATATACAGGGAATGAAACCACCAAAGGCACTGGTTGGAGAAGAAATGGCAAACAGTTGGGTGCCTAGTTATACACATAGGCAAATGATAA
The DNA here is from genome assembly GCF_031021105.1 of Erythrolamprus reginae. NCBI lineage: Eukaryota > Metazoa > Chordata > Lepidosauria > Squamata > Dipsadidae > Erythrolamprus > Erythrolamprus reginae. The sequence goes on along the minus strand of NC_091952.1, from coordinate 84,821,839 downwards.
AACTGCCCCATATCTGGTAGATAACTAACTCCTTCAAGGGAAAGGAAGACTCAAGAATCAAACAGAGCTTCCCTTCTTCACGTATTTCCACTAGCAAAGCTCTGTTCACATTAAAGGAATTGGAGGAGTCTGGAAAGTAGGTCCACAAAAGTTAGAGCCAGCAGTTAGGGCTGGCAAAAGAAACTATCAATTTTGCAATAGTCCACCATCTCTTTGCTGGATACAAGGTGGGTGGGGCAATAGAATCCTCCCCCTCTCTTCCACCAATTGCAATGCTCGCTTGCATGTGTTGCTTAACATGCAAGGCAAGAGCGTAGTGTCTTCACTACACTCAAAAGAATATTGTTCTCATCTTCTCCAGGCTTCAAATGCCAGAAAAGACACTTGCAGCCACAATCTGCAATACGCAACTGAGACAGATGGTGTCCTGATGTCTCTTTTTCAGCAGAGTTGGAAGGAAGAGCAGGAGCCTTATTAAGAAATAACAAAGGACTGACATTTGCAAGACTCCATGATATAGTCCAGGACTATGCAGCTGAAATATCTTGACACTCTTACTCATTGCTTTTTTAACCAAACTTTTCCATGTTAGCTCTATTCTGTGCGACTGAAGCAGAAGATAAAGCCAATCATGCAAGAATCTATACAGCAGCAACAACAGAAATGATGACTTGCTTATCACATGAGACAGTTGATGGCGAACTTTTTTTTCCTCGGGTGCCAAAAGAACGTGGACGAGTGCTATCTTGTATGCACGAGTGCCCACACCCATAATTCAATGTCAGGGGAAGGTGAAAACAGCTTCCTCCGCCCCCTGGAGGCTGGAAACGGCCTGTTTCCCAACTTCTGGTGGGCCCAGTAGGCTGGTGTTTCGCTCTCCCCAGGCTCCAAAGGGTTCCCTGGAGCTGGGGGTGGGGGATAAAAACACTCTTCCCCAGGCCCCTGGAGGCTCTCTGGAAGTCAAAACACCCTCCCAATGCCTCTGGCAGCCAAAAAAGTCAGCTGGCCAGCACACACATGCATATTGGAGCTGAGCAAGGGCAACCGCTTGGGTGTCAGCAGATATGGCTCCATGTGCCACCTGTGCCATGGGTTCGCCATCACTGACATAAGACATTAAGGATCCCAATCTGTATGGCATTAGAGCAGGAGTATAAAACTCAGAGCATAACACAATTTATTTGGACTTCCCCCCCCCTACACCAAAACGGGCGTGGTCATGGTCAGCACATGAAGCATCTGAACTGTGGGCCGGGAGTTTGACAGCTCTGATTTAGAGGAAGTGACTAGCCCAAGCTTGTTCTTGTGCCAAAAGCACAAGAACAAGACTCCTCCACTCGAAATAGAATACCCTATGAGACTAGACTTTCAATCCTGGGCCTAGAAAGTTTAGAACTAAGATGCCTTAAACAAGATCTAAGTATTGCCCACAAGATGATATGCTGTAACGTCCTGCCTGTCAGCGACTACTTCAGCTTCAATCACAACAACACAAGAACACACAACAGATTTAAACTTAATATTAACCGCTCCAAACTTGACTGTAAAAAATATGACTTCAGTAACCGAGTTGTCGAAGCGTGGAACTCATTACCAGACTCCATAGTGTCATCCCCAAACCCCCAATACCTTAGATTATCTATGGTTGACCTATCCAGATTCCTAAGAGGTCAGTAAGGAGCGAGTACAAGTGCACTAGAGTGCCTTCCGTCCCCTGTCCTATTGCTCTCCTATATCTCCTATTCCTTTCTTCTATTCCTACATCTCTTCTTCTATTCTTTCATTGATATGTCCTATTACTATATCTTCTTTTCTATTCTTTCTTAGATATATTTTACTTTGAGTATCTCCTCTATAACCTTCATCATGTATTTTACTATGTGTATATAGATATATACCCACTAAAACCCTCTTTGTGTATTGGACAAAATAAATAAATAAAATAAAAATAAAAATAGAACAGTCTTCTGCTTTCTAGTCTGATACCTTCACCACTATATCAAAATGGCTCTCAAGCATACACTTAAGTTTATATAAAGCATCAATTCAAAGTCTTACCTGAGGATATTCTGTCGAACTAGTTCAAATTTTGGAATATTCTCATAATGTATTATATCTGTGTGAAGCGGTGGTTCAGAAAGCAAGTAGGGTCTGGTAAGAGAGGGGTGCATAAGTGTATACCCTAAAAATAACAAAAAAATAAAGAAATAACATGTGGTTTTTGAATACACATTATATTGATACGATATTGGAAGGCTGGTAAATATCAAATTAACTTACTCCGACAATGAAATTTATTATCTTCCCATATAATAAGAACCAAATTATTACCTTTATCATCAATTAGAAATGTGTAGGAAGCCAAAGAATCTTGGTAATAGGTTACATCTTCCAAAATATAGGCTAGATTAACATCCACTCCAACAATTCCTAACAATAGATTTCCAAAGTAACATGGCTTGCTGACAGTCATTATCAGACCTGTTTAAAAATAGACAAACACCAATAATTAGCAATGGGAAATCTGGAGTATCTGAGAACAACCAGCTCGTGATTCAACAGGACTTTAAAAATAACTGTATATAGGCTTTTAACTTTAATTTGCTAAGGAAATCCACCAATGCTTTTCATTAACATTTATTAACAACCCACCAAGGTAGCATTATTTCTCATTCTTGTTTGGGACCTAAATGCCCAACTTTCAACAGCAAACGTTTTGGCTACTTCAGAGACTGACAGGACTGTGTTGTGGTTAGCTCTGGCCCAGCTCCTGCCCCAAGGACTGTGGATGTGGGGGAGACATCCACATGCTGCAGGCCTGTTTTGCCCCCGGGGGAATCTGCTGATGAAGGCTCCTCTGACCAAGAAGACATGAGTGACAGGGAGGAGGAGAGTGTGGCAGACAGCTCAGAAGGAGATCAATTATCTAGCTCCTCCTTGGATTCAGAACAAGAGTTAATGATACAGCCACGCATGCGGAGAGCGATGCATAGGCAACAACAACTGAGAGATTATTATCAAAGAAAATGAGGCCACCTGTGGTTAGGTGGGGCTGTGGTAATTAGTGAGGCTGCTATAAATAGCAGCCTGTGGGTTTGGCCATTGTGGAGGATTATCTGATCGTTGTGTTTTGTGACTGCTTTACTGACTTTGACCTTTTGTGTGCTGATTTTTCCCCGCTTTGAAACTAAACCAGAGCAAAGTGCGTTTCATTTTGTGAAAGAAGAAGGACTGTGAATTGCCTCACAGCTGCAAGCTAAGTATCACAGAACTGATAAGGGACTTGTACAAATTACCAGTTTGTTTGGAGATGAGTGCTCTTTGCTATACCAAAAGAGGGCTTAGTTTAAGTGAATTTTCATTATAAAGAACATTGTTTTGAATTTTCAAACGTGTGTGTGTCTGAAATTTGTACCTGTGAATTTTTGGGAGGATTCTACCAGAGAGCCCGACAGAACAGACTGAATATGTATTTATTGTATCACATCATATTTCAGTAAAATAACACTTAGTATAACTAAGTTGCAAATATAATTTTTACCTCATTTGTTACAGCCAAGAAATCAGCAAAATCTCCATTATAGGCTCTGTTTTGACATTCTGTCATTATGTGTTGGGCTGAATACAGTGATACCTCATGATACGAACTTAATTGGTGACGGGAGGAGGTTCGTAAGGTGAAAAGTTCGTAAGATGAAACAATGTTTCCCATAGGAATCAATGGGAAAGCGATTAATGCGTGCAAGCAGAAAACTCACCCCTTTTGCCTCATTGCTGCCGGCATTCAGATCGTTCGGGGGTGGGTAGAGGAGGGGGGAGACCGGGGGGGGGGGGAGAGAGACAGTGCAGACTGCCCAGAGGGAGCCTCATGGGTGGATTGGGTAGACAGTTACTGTCCGGCTGCAATGACTCAAAGGGAAGGGAGGCGGAATACGGGAGGAGGAGGGAGGCAGCCTCCACGCTCCAGGAGCTAATTGGCCAAAGACGTTCCCAGCCCAGCGCTTTTACATTGATCCCTTTCTCCGCCTCCCTCCCAGCCTCCGGACCGCATTCGCCTTCCTCCCGCCCGCAGCCGACTGACCGTGGGATCCTTCCCGAGCTCGGAGAGCTTCCTGGGAATGAAAGCTCGCGAATGCAACAAGGGCGAAAGCCAGTGCTGCGAAGACCAGGCGGCGCTCCAGAGCCTCTGCGGCATGTTAAAGACTGCCTCCTGCCTGCCCCTGCTCTTCTGCCAGAGCGGGGACAGGCAGGAGGAAGTTATGCCGGATATGGGCGATGGGTGGGACAGAGGGGTGGGGTTAAGCCTCCTTTGGCGGCTGGGGAGCTGCGCGGCTTTGCCTTTTGCTGGGAGGGCAAGTGAAGGGCCGGATCTCCTGCCTCCTGCCTCCCCCCCCACCCAAATGTCTCCGCTGTAGCAGCTGCTACAATAGACTTCCACGCCTTTCGTCCGTGCCTGGCGGGAGGTGAAGAGTGCTTTGCCCAGGGCAAAGTTGACAGCAAGCAGCTCCGCAGTCGCCAAAGGAGGCTTAACCCCACCCCTCTGTCCCACCCATCGCCCGTGGCCGGCATAACCTCCTCCTGCCTATCCCCGCTCTTCTGCTGGCCACGGGCGATGGGTGGGACAGAGGGGTGTGGTTAAGCCTCCTTCGGCGACTGCGGAACTGCGCGGCTTTGCCTTTTGCTGGGAGGGCAAGTGAAGTGCCGGATCTCCTGCCTTTTGCCCAGCCAAACCCCCAAATGTCTCCGCTGTAGCAGCTGCTACAATAGACTTCCACGCCTTTCGTCCGTGCCTGGCGGGAGGTGAAGAGTGCTTTGCCCAGTGCAAAGTTGACAGCAAGCAGCTCCGCAGTCGCCGAAGGAGGCTTAACCCCACCCCTCTGTCCCACCCATCGCCCGTGGCCAGCAGAAGAGCGGGGATAGGCAGGAGGAGGTTATGCCGGCCACGGGCGATGGGTGGGACAGAGGGGTGGGGTTAAGCCTCCTTCGGCGACTGCGGAGCTGCTTGCTGTCAACTTTGCACTGGGCAAAGCACTCTTCACCTCCCGCCAGGCACGGACGAAAGGCGTGGAAGTCTATTGTAGCAGCTGCTACAGCGGAGACATTTGGGGGTTTGGCTGGGCAAAAGGCAGGAGATCCGGTGCTTCACTTGCCCTCCCAGCAAAAGGCAAAGGCGCGCAGCTCCCCAGCCGCCAAAGGAGGCTTAACCCCACCCCTCTGTCCCACCCATCGCCCGTATCCGGCATAACTTCCTCCTGCCTATCCCCGCTCTTCTGCTGGCCACGGGCGATGGGTGGGACAGAGGGGTGCGTTTAAGCCTCCTTCGGCGACTGCGGAGCTGCTTGCTGTCAACTTTGCACTGGGCAAAGCACTCTTCACCTCCCGCCAGGCACGGACGAAAGGCGTGGAAGTCTATTGTAGCAGCTGCTACAGCGGAGAGATTTGGGGGTTTGGCTGGGCAAAAGGCAAGAGATCCGACGCTTCACTTGCCCTCCCAGCAAAAGGCAAAGCCGCGCAGTTCCGCAGTTGCCGAAGGAGGCTTAACCACACCCCTCTGTCCCACCCATCGCCCGTGGCCAGCAGAAGAGCGGGGATAGGCAGGAGGAGGTTATGCCGGCCACGGGCGATGGGTGGGACAGAGGGGTGGGGTTAAGCTTCCTTCGGCGACTGCGGAGCTGCTTGCTGTCAACTTTGCACTGGGCAAAGCACTCTTCACCTCCCGCCAGGCACGGACGAAAGGCGTGGAAGTCTATTGTAGCAGCTGCTACAGCGGAGACATTTGGGGGTTTGGCTGGGCAAAAGGCAGGAGATCCGACGCTTCACTTGCCCTCCCAGCAAAAGGCAAAGCCGCGCAGTTCCGCAGTCGCCGAAGGAGGCTTAACCACACCCCTCTGTCCCACCCATCACCCGTGGCCAGCAGAAGAGCGGGGATAGGCAAGAGGAGGTTATGCCGGCCACGGGCGATGGGTGGGACAGAGGGGTGGGGTTAAGCCTCCTTTGGCGACTGCGGAGCTGCTTGCTGTCAACTTTGCACTGGGCAAAGCACTCTTCACCTCCCGCCAGGCACGGACGAAAGGCGTGGAAGTCTATTGTAGCAGCTGCTACAGCGGAGACATTTGGGGGTTTGGCTGGGCAAAAGGCAGGAGATCCGGCGCTTCACTTGCCCTCCCAGCAAAAGGCAAAGCCGCGCAGCTCCCCAGCCGCCAAAGGAGGCTTAACCCCACCCCTCTGTCCCACCCATCGCCCGTATCCGGCATAACTTCCTCCTGCCTATCCCCGCTCTTCTGCTGGCCACGGGCGATTGGTGGGACAGAGGGGTGGGGTTAAGCCTCCTTTGGCGACTGCGGAGCTGCTTGCTGTCAACTTTGCACTGGGCAAAGCACTCTTCACCTCCCGCCAGGCACGGACGAAAGGCGTGGAAGTCTATTGTAGCAGCTGCTACAGCGGAGACATTTGGGGGTTTGGCTGGGCAAAAGGCAGGAGATCCGGCGCTTCACTTGCCCTCCCAGCAAAAGGCAAAGCCGCGTAGCTCCCCAGCCGCCAAAGGAGGCTTAACCCCACCCCTCTGTCCCACCCATCGCCCGTATCCGGCATAACTTCCTCCTGCCTATCCCCGCTCTTCTGCTGGCCACGGGCGATGGGTGGGACAGAGGGGTGCGGTTAAGCCTCCTTCGGCGACTGCGGAGCTGCTTGCTGTCAACTTTGCACTGGGCAAAGCACTCTTCACCTCCCGCCAGGCACGGGCGAAGGACGTGGAAGCCTATTGTAGCTCGCCCATGGCCGGCAGAAGATCGCTCTTGCCCGGCTTCACACGAGGCATCAGGTCAGCATTCTGGGCGGGCGGGCGGCGGACGAGGAGGGGGAAAGCCTCCTGCAGCAGCTGCCACAGCCGCCGGCTTCCCCGCCGCCCACCCGCACAGAATGCTGACCTGATGCCTCGCGGGGAAGCCAGGCAAGAGCGATCTTCTGCCGGCCATGGGTGAGCGGCGGGGAGTCGGGGCTGCTGGCAAGCGCCCCAGCCCCGCTGTGACCTTTTAAAACAGCCGGGCGGCTCCCCAGCAGCCTCCCGAAGCCAAACGCCAAACCCGAACTTCCGCGTTCGGCTTCGGGAGGCTGCTGGGAAGCCCCCCGGCTATTTTTAAAGGTGACAGCCGGGCTGGGGGGCTTCCCAGCACCCCCCCAACCCCGAACCTGGAAGTTCGGCAAGAGTTCGGGGTTCGGGAGGTTGTTGGGAAGCCCCCCAGCCCGGCTGTCACCTTTTAAAACAGCCGGGCGGCTTCCTAGGAGCCTCCCAACGCCGAACCCGGAAGTTCGGGTTTGGCGTTCGTAACTCGAAAAAAGTTCGTAAGAAAAGGCAATTTTTTTCTGAACCCCGGGTTCGTATCACGAGTTGTTCGTAAGACGAGGGGTTCGTATCTTGAGGTACCACTGTATGTGAAATTGGCCATTAGAAGTAGCCCTTAAAAATGTATGTGTAAGCTCACAGCCTAAATACCGTAACTTTTTTCTAAAATAATTTCTTTAATCATCTTACTTATCAATTTAATTGTAATGCTCATGCCAATTGGGATAGGGAGCCTGGAGAGATGGGTCATGTCATGGGCCAATCAGATTCAATCTGTTCCGTCATCGTATAATTACAAGTATTAACAGCATTAAAATAAAAGTTTACATCTCTAAGCAAAAAGGGATGAAAGGATTTAAACAGTATTTTCAAACAATTAAAATTGATGGACATAATTCATTTTACAGTAAGTTGAGAAAAATCATGGTCAAGGATTTCAGTGAAAGTTCAAAACAGCCAAGAATTATTATTATTTGGGTGGGTGGGTGGGGAATACTGCATAAGGATTTGCATTGCAAATGAATGTTCATGTTCTTTGGGCATTGCTATAACATAATATATATTCCCGTTCCACTCCAAAGCAACAGTGAAACTGATACTTCACTTCCCAAATGACAGCAACAATTCTGAAAAAAAGGAAATTATAATAAATAATTATATGTAACTATCTATGCTCCCCCCTCCCCCTACATCTCAGGTAGATCAAGACAGCATGCAGAGAAGTGTCAGACTAATCCAGGCACTTCCTGAACACATCTAAACCTGTTTAGCTTTAATAAAATCATTGCGTCACATTTCCAGTTTAAAAAAAAAAACAAGCTGGTTCATTACATTCTTTTTGACAAAGTAAAAATGCAATCTAGCAACAGATATGGAACTCTAAAATACAAGCGTATTAAAATTTTGGAAGTTCTTGACAGTTTAACCTGCCTTCTCAACTAATATTGCCATGGTCCAGAAGGTATAAAAGAGCTTTCCAGACTATTCTGACTTAATCTGTCCTGTTGCCACATCAGAAAAATATCTAGAAGCTAGCTGCCATTTTTGATGGTATTTTGCTCTTTGTAGCAGAGAAACCGGATTATGCTCAACAAATAGCAAACAGGTTTGAATGAAGTTGCATCCATCCAGAAGTGATTTCCAAAATTCTTGATTGCATTTACATGCCCTCTTTCTTGCAAGCGTGCATATCTTGTAATGTCAATACACTGCGGAAGTTAGTTTTTGTAATTGTACAAAATGTATCTTCCACAATTATACAATGATCCTGCCTCTATGGTTCATGCTGTCCACCATACAGAACTACAGTGGTACCTCTACTTAGAAACTTAATTCGTTCCGTGACCAGGTTGTAAGAAGTAGCAATTTTCCCCATAGGAATCAATGTAAAAGCAAATAATGCATGCGATTGGGGAAAACACAGGAGGATGGAGTCCCCAGGAAGGACGTCTCTGTGATGTCAAAGCTCCGCCCCTGGAATTCCCTATTGGGATTCCACACCTCCGGTTGAGCCAGCCGAAAGCTCCATGGCTCTTCTGGGAAGGTGACAGCCGGGCGGCAGCGCTTCTTGGCGTTCTCCAGAACCCAAACTTTTGCCGAACTTTTCGGGTATGGGTTTGGGAGAGTGCCGAGAAGCGCCTGGGCGGTGGCCCCTAGCAGAGCACCTGTTTTTGCGATTTTGGGGGGGGGGTTTGCACGCATTAATCGGTTTTCCATTGTTTCCTATGGGAAACATTGTTTCATCTTATGAACTTTTCACCTTATAAACCTTCTCCCAGAACCAATTAAGTTCGTAAAACAAGGTATCACTGTATATATATGAAAATTTAGAAAATCATGCTAAATGTAAAATATGTTGGCACAAATTTTTTTGTACCCAGATGACACATTGATTAATGATGTAATGTTTGTCAAAAAAAATAAAAAATAATTCAAAAGATATGTCTCTCTGCTATGAAAGATTTATTATTCAAAGATTTCAATCTAACGACATTATAGAGCACCAGCCAGTTTGTGTGAGGAAACACTTAATACAGATCTATTTTTCCATATGGCACATACATAAAATAACTCAAACTGATATTTTTAAAAAAAATAAAAATGTCAGAGTAAAATTATGGAATGTAACTGTAATTATCTTATTCACTGAAAACTGTACATCCTCATGTTCTTAAATTTGAAAGTACAGTGATACCTCATCTTATGAACTTAATTGGTTCCAGGACAAGGTTTGTAGAGTGAAAAGTTTTTAAGACGAAAGGAATCAATGGGAAAGAGATTAATGCGTTCAAGCCCAAAACTCACCCCTTTTGCCAGCCGAAGCCCCCGTTTTTGCTTGGGTTTGTAAGATGAAAATAGTTTGCAATAAGAGGCAAAAAATCTTAAACCCTGGGTTTGTATCTCGAAAAGTTTGTATGACAAGGCGTTTGTAAGACGAGGTATCACTGTATAGGGAAAGAACCGTTGTACCTACCTGAACGGTCTTCTCAGTGCACTGGAAGGAGAGTCCAACATGGGTATTACTCCAATCCTATTGGTAGAGACTGAGTTAGATTTACATATTAATCTAGCACCGCCCCCTCTGCTCTTCCCATGAGCCAGTTTTAAAAACGAAAGAAACCATAGTAAGAGGATAACCAAAATTTTATTATAACAACTCTTAACTGATAACTGACCACTCCGGCGTCCCTGTACCCAAAAACTAAACTGGGTGGGTTTGGACTCTCCTTCCAGTGCACTGAGAAGACCGTTCAGGTAGGTACAACGGTTCTTCTCCATTGCATCTGGAAGGAGAGTCCAACATGGGATATACCAGAGATTTACGGCCCATGGGAGGGAGAAGGTCTTGTCAGGGACGTTGGAGATAAGCAAACCCTTTGTAAAACACGCCTCCCAAAAGCTGCCTCTGCTGAGGCAAAGGAGTCCAACTTATAGTGTCTTATGAACGTTGATGGTGCCGACCACGTTGCAGCTCTACAGATGTCATCTATGGACGCCTGGGTAGTCCAAGCCGCCGAGGTCGCCGCACTCCTCGTTGAGTGAGCAGTCACTCCCGTTGGTACTGATTGATTACGGGCCTTGTATGCCTCCGCAATACATTCCCTGATCCAACGACTAATGGACACTGATGACACTCCAAGTCCCTCTTTATCTGAAGCAAAGGAAACAAACAACTTTTCCGATTTCCTAAAAGCTTCTGTGCGTCTGATGTAAATCTTGACCGCACGGCGTACATCAATCTTATGCCACCTTAATTCCGATGGGTGACTGCCGTGGGTGCAAAAGTCTGGAAGAATTAATTCTTGTTTCCTATGAAACTCTGAATTGACCTTCGGAATGAATGAAGGGTCTAACCTCAGCACTACTCGGTCTGGATAAAAGACACAAAGGTCAGGTCGCACCGATAAGGCTGCTAACTCTGACACTCTTCTTGCTGATGTAACTGCCACTAAGAAGGCTGTTTTAATTGACAATGTCCTCAATGGTATAGATCCCATAGGTTCAAACGGTGGCTTGGTCAAGGCTCTGAGAACCAATGTAAGATCCCACGAAGGGAACCTCCGGATCGGTGGAGAGTGTTGGTTTGTTGCTCCTCGTAGAAAATCCTTCACCCAAGGGTGATAAGCTAAGGAACGAACACCTTCCACTCGTATCATGGTCGCGAGAGCCGCCACATGTCGTTTCAAGGTATTGGGTGTTAGTCCCCGATCAAGTCCAGTCTGTAAGAACTCCAGAACTGTAATGACCGACGCTTGTTCAGTGTTGATGTTTTGTTTGTCGCAAAAACTGCAAAAGGCCGCCCATGTGGTCTGATAGATCTGAGAAGTAGATGGGCGCCTTGCAGCCTGCATAGTATCTATGACCTTCTCTGGTAACTTTAATCCTCGTAACCTGACCCGTTCAAGTGCCAAACGGTCAGTTGGAGCCACTGGGGATCGGGGTGTTGAAGTTCCCCTTGGCTGAGTGATATCAAGTGGTCCGGAATCCTCCAAGGGGGTGACACTGATAGTGCCACCAGGTCGGAGAACCACGGTCGTCGAGGCCAGTGTGGGGCTACCAACAACACCTCCGCCCTCTCTCGCAGTAGTTTCTCCACTACTCGCGGTATAAGATTCGTTGGCGGAAATGCGTAGAGTAGTCCTGGCGGCCAGGGTGTCCGGAGAGCGTTGGTTTCCTCCGCTCCTGGCTGCGGAAACCGAGTGAAGAACCTCGGAATCTGGGTGTTCTGGGAGCTGGCGAAAAGATCTACTGTCGGAAGACCGAACCTCGTCACGGCCTGTTGGAAAATGACTGGGTCCAGCTTCCACTCTGACTGATCCAACGTGGACCGGCTCAGCCAATCCGCTTGTGTATTGCTGGTTCCCGCAATGTGTTCCGCTGCTAAGGACCATAGGTGTTGTTCGGCCCAGCGGAATAGCGCCTCTGTTTCTGCCATGAGACGCTGCGACCTTGTACCCCCTTGGTGATTCAAGTGGGCCCTGGTTGCCACATTGTCCGTAAGCACCAACACATGTTGTTGATGTACTAAGGGCGCAAATGTCTGTAGAGCTAGGAACACTGCTCTCAGTTCTAGAAAGTTTATATTGACTGAAGTGAGTTCCTTCGCTGTCCACAGGCCCTGAGCCATGTGAGCTCCGATGTGGGCCCCCCATCCGGTAAGACTGGCATCGGTGGTCAATATGATCTGATCCTTTGTCTGAAAGGGGGATCCTCTGCTGATTGCTGCAGACATCCACCACTTTAATGAGTCTCTGACCTTCTGGGGTAAATGGACCTTCCTGTGACAATGGCTCACCTTGGTCCGTTGAGCAGGGAGTAGGAACCATTGCAGTGTCCTGATATGGAACCTGGCCCAAGGCACTATGCCAATGGCGGATACCAGGGTTCCTAGTATCTTTGATAGTAGCGAAAATGGAACTGGTCCCCGCTGAACACTGGAGATCAAACGTCTGATGTTGTCTTGCCTCTCCTGGGAGAGCGACACTGTGCCCTCCTGAGTGTCTATAATTGCTCCTAGGTGTAGGAGCCTGGTGGTAGGTACCAGCTGGCTTTTTTCCACATTGACTGTGAAGCCATGGAGTTCCAGTGTACGGATTGTCTCGTTGAGGTCTCTCACTGCTGCCACTTTGGACCTGGATAAAACGATGATATCGTCCAGGTAGGCCATGAGTCTTATAGATCTTGCTCTTAGACTGGCCGTCAGTACGTCCAAGAGCTTCGTAAACGTTCGTGGGGCCGATGACAGGCCGAACGGCATTCCTCTGTATTGGTAATGTCGTCCCTCGGTGCAAAATCGGAGAAACCTGCGATGTTCCGGATGGATAGGGACGTGCAGGTATGCCTCCTTGAGGTCGATGGATGTTAAGATGTCTTGTTTCCGGATGGAAGCGAGAATGGTCTGCAGCGAGTGCATCCTGAACCTTCGGTACTTTATAAAAAGGTTCAGTTGCTTTAGGTTGAGGATCAACCGGCAACCTCCTGAGGATTTGGGCACGATGAAAATCATGGAGTAGAATCCCCTGCCCTCCTCCTGCTGCGGAACTCGCTCTATAGCCCGGATGTCGAGCAGGTGCGTAATCTCCCTGCGCAGCTGCAGTTTCTTTATAGAGTCCTTTATCCGTGGGCAATGTACAAAGCGGCTGGGCGGTGGTTGGATGAACTCCAACTTGAGCCCGTGAGTGACCGTGGCTAGGGCCCATTGGTCGGAGGCAGTTGTTTGCCAGACGTTGCCAAAACCCTGTAGTCTGCCTCCTAAGGGTTGGGGCGCGGCCGAGTCACTTCGTGCGTTTGAACCCTCTCTGGTTGTTACCGCGAAATGGTCTCCTGGACTGATGATAGCCTCTCGGCCTGTCCTGAAAAGATCCGCGGTCGCTTCTATAGGTCTGATTGTACTGACCTTGGGAGAAGGAACGCTGACCTTGGTTGGTGCTGGTAGGATCCCAGCGAAAGGACTGACGCCTTGAGTAAGGGGTAAACCTTCTATCTGGTCGTCTATTGGCCCTGGGGAGAACCTTCCTCTTATCCTTGTCCTCCACTAGCACCTTCTCCAACAGGTCTCCAAAGAGAGTGGAGCCCTGGAAGGGCCCCGAGGCTAGGCGCCATTTAGACTTAAGATCTGCCTGCCAGTTTCTCAGCCACAGAAGTCGGCATGAAGATAGCGAGGTTGCCATGCTCCTTGTGGAAAACTTCGCCGCATGAAGAGTAGCGTCTGCCGAAAACTCTGTCGCCGCCAATAATTTACTTAAGTCCTGGCGGAGACACCCGTCTTCGGGCCCTAGTCGAGCTTGCATCTCCTTGATCCACATTAGCGACGCTCGATTGATAAACGATGCTGCTGCCGCTGCCCTGAATCCCCAGCCTGACATCAAGTGTGACTTACGCAGCAATGTCTCTGCCTTCCTCTCCTCCGGTCTGAGGCTTTCCCCAGTCTCTGAGGGAACCAAGGCACTGGAAACAAGCGTCACCACTGGCTGGTCGATTGGGGGAAATTCAAGCAGCTTTTCTACCTCCTCGTCAAAGGTATAAAATTTCCTCTCGAGGTTGGAAGGCCCCTGTGCTGCTGCTGGTTGCTGCCAAGGCCTTTTGATGCCTTTTACGAAAATGCCTGAAGCTGGGAAGTGGTCGGACTCGGGTTGGGGTTCCTCAAGCAGCGAGGCCGAGGTCTGGCCTGTCTCAGCGGCCTCTGCCATTTTAGCGGCGCCCGGGAGATTCATTACTTGCTTGGCCTTTGATAGCAAGGTCTTGAATAATGCTGGTTTAAACAGACCAACTGAGGGTGCCTGATCTGGCGCAGTCTCATCCTCTGAAAGGCCAAACTCCGGGTCACTGTCCTCAAATTGATCCTGCTCTTCCAACAAGGACCCCAAACCCGAGGGGGGCGGTGCCGACCAAGAACATGTGGCTTGCTGATGGGGTCTACTGTATTGCTGAGCCCCGGCCATGTTCTGTGAGTACGCAGAAACAATGAGATCCTGTAGATCTGGAGGTAAACTTTGCCACGCCCCAGGCTGTGCGCGAAGGCCCGCTGCTGTGGGGGTGAAGGTGGCTGCTGGCCCCTGGTAGCTCATTCCTGAAGGGCCCGCCGACCCTGGTCTAGCCCAAGATGTGCTGGGTGAAGGCATGTTCGGAGGCAGGGGCTGAAAATGCCGGTCTGGTGACCAATCCCCCTCTACTTCAACCCCTGTAGGCCCGAAGGTAGTTGGGGGTGAGATGGGGTCTGCAGGATGCCTCTGGGTCAGAGGAAGCCCCGCTGGTGAAGATTGCAAGGCAGTCACCAGCTTTTTTTCTAGCGCCTTAATGCGCTTCTCAGCCTCTTTGATGGAACTTGATGGGGCAGATGAATGGGCTTTGGCCTTCTCTTTAGGCTTGCCCTTAGCCTTTTCTTTGGGAGGGGCAGGAGAGCTTGGGAGATCCTTCCCCTGGTTCTCCTCCATGGTACTCACAAGTGCCAGTCGTTGGGTTTTAAGGCTTCTCTGGTGTCTGACCTCCGGTAGCTTATTTCTCGCCCACCTCGTCAAGATCACCCGAAAAAAATGGCGCCCTCGGTCTCCCGGGCTTTGCGCCTGCGCACTAGGGCGTTCCAGCCCGTTCGCGCCAATTCCGCCTGGCCGCCAGCCGATTTCGCGCCCAAAGACGCTCTCGCCGCACTAGCGCTCCCCCAAAATGGCGGCGCCCAGCCTCCGCGGCTCCTCGGGCTGCCGTCCGGGTCCTCCGACCCTGAGGCCTCTCCTGGCCTCACCGGGGGGCTGTATTGTCCCTGCCGCGCTCTCCGCTTGTTTCCATGTCCGCGGAGCTTTCGACGGCGGCGGCGGCGGCGGCTTTCACAGCGGCGCGGCGCTCCTCTAGCCTCATCAGCTGTGAGGCGCTCCTATCCCGTCTTGCGGGCGGCATCTAGCCTCCCAGTGGGGAGGGCGGACCTCCCCACCTTCGGCTGACAGCCTCGGTATGGCCTCGGAGGCCAGGGACCCCCAGGCTGGCTGCTCCCCTACGGGGTGTTCCCACTGGGGGAATACAGAACCCCTGGGGAGGATCGTTGGGGGTGATGCCCGCTGAGGGCAGCGACCCCAAAACCGTCTGGATCCTCCTGTGTCTTCATCCTGAAAAACAAAGAACAGAAGATTAAAACGGTAATAACATTTATTCACAATTTTTCCTAAGTAAACCTTTAAGCTACAACTCAGTGTGTCTCTACTCATTGACTGAGTTTTTAAAACTGGCTCATGGGAAGAGCAGAGGGGGCGGTGCTAGATTAATATGTAAATCTAACTCAGTCTCTACCAATAGGATTGGAGTAATACCCATGTTGGACTCCATGTTGGACTCTCCTTCCAGATGCAATGGAGAATGGTCTTTCTAGCGTTACTAGATAAATGGTCAAAGCAATGGAAACTGCAGTTTAATGTTTCCAAATGTAAAATAATGCACTTGGGGAAAAGGAATCCTAAATCTGAGTATTGCATTGGCAGTTCTGTGTTAGCAAAAACTTCAGAAGAGAAGGATTTAGGGGTAGTGATTTCTGACAGTCTCAAAATGGGTGAGCAGTGTGGTCGGGCAGTAGGAAAGGCAAGTAGGATGCTTGGCTGCATAGCTAGAGGTATAACAAGCAGGAAGAGGGAGATTGTGATCCCCTTATATAGAGCACTGGTGAGACCACATTTGGAGTACTGTGTTCAGTTCTGGAGACCTCACCTACAAAAAGATATTGACAAAATTGAACGGGTCCAAAGACGGGCTACAAGAATGGTGGAAGGTCTGAAGTATAAAACGTATCAGGAAAGACTTAATGAACTCAATCTGTATAGTCTGGAAGACAGAAGGAAAAGGGGGGACATGATCGAAACATTTAAATATGTTAAAGGGTTAAATAGGGTTCAGGAGGGAAGTGTTTTTAACAGGAAAGTGAACACAAGAACAAGGGGACACAATCTGAAGTTAGTTGGGGGAAAGATCAAAGGCAACATGAGAAAGTATTATTTTACTGAAAGAGTAGTAGATCCTTGGAACAAACTTCCAGCAGACGTGGTTGGTAAATCCACAGTAACCGAATTTAAACATGCCTGGGATAAACATATATCCATTGTAAGATAAAATACAGGAAATAGTAAAAGGGCAGACTAGATGGACCATGGGGTCTTTTTCTGCCGTCAGTCTTCTATGTTTCTATGTTTCTATTTACCAAAGCTTCAATGCCACTAAATTCCCATAGGCTTTAATGGCCTGCAAAATGCCACAACTATAAATGTAGCCTTAAACTACAAATTAAAAAAACAACAACAAATAAGTAACACTCCATAACCCATGATAGTGCCATCTTGTGGAGAGAGACTAAATCACCACATCCTGAAGCATCTTCAAAAAGACTTAAGGCTTTACAGCTGGTTTGAAAACCCAATAAAGCAGAAGAGACCTGGATATCTGGAAGTAAGCTGTTCCAAAGGACAAACAAGATGGCTCGCCCTCAGGGTATTCCTTGAAAGAAAGGACTGTCAGCAAGCCCCCTCTTCCTGATCTCACTGGGTGGTCAGTTTCCATCTGCAGAAGCCAATCTCATAAATATCCAAGCCCCAAGCCATGAAGAGCTTTATGCATGACGTCAGCACTTTGAATGGCATCCAGGTTTAATAGGGGAGATTCCTGTATTTTCTGAAGGCTTACTCAGGGATTCATGAGTACAAACAGTTTGAAAAATACAGACATACAACCTTTGAAAGTTAAGCCTTGCAATTTAGATGTCATGTAGTCTGCATTTCCAAAGTTTCAAGATGCTTTCAAACAGTACAAAAACTTCAGCCATGAAAAATCATTACAAAAACATCAATAATTCCAGAAACATTTAGCCAGTGGAGGGCTACCAAAATTTTTACTACCACACTGTGGGCATGGCTTATGCATTTTCTTTCAAGATCTTTCAGTGCAAATTGGATGCTCTGGGGTGGAGCTCCATTTTCGCAACCCCACTGTGTTCCCCCCTATCTGGGCAGTAGCCCACCCCTGCATTTAGCATTCCAGAAGATAGATGTTTTACACCTTTTCTTTAAATTATAAATGTACAGTGATCCCTCTATTATCGCGAGGGTTCCGTTCCAAGACCCCTCGCGATAATCGATTTTTCGCGATGTAGGGTTGCGGAAGTAAAAACACCATCTGCGCATGCGCGCCCTTTTTTCTATGGCCACGCATGCGTAGATGGTGGAGTTTGCGTTCCCCGCCGCCCACGCAAAGGGGAAACACGATTTGGCTCCTCGCTGCTGCTGCGCTACCGAGCAGATCAGCTGCTGGGCGGCCGAAGGAACCTTCCCTGGGTCTTCCCGGCCGCCCACGCAAAGGGGAAACCCCGGCTCCTCGCTGATGCCCGCCGCTCACCCGCCCGCCAGCAAGAGGGGGAAGACCCAGGGAAGGTTCCTTCGGCCGCCCAGCAGCTGATCTGCTCGGCGCAGCAGCGAGCAGACGAAGATCGGGGTTTCCCAGCCGCCCACGCAAAGGGGAAACCCCGGCTCCTCGCTGATGCCCCCGCTCGCCCGCCTGCCGCCCGCCAGCAAGAGGGGGAGAGATAGAGAAAGAGAGAGAAGGAAAGAGATGAGAGAGGGAGGAAAAGAGTGTGAGAGAGGAAGAAGCAAGATAGAGAAAGAGAGAGAAAGAAAGATGAGAAAGGAAGGAAGAGAGTGACATCATCGGGTGGAAAAATCGCGATATAGCGTTTCGCAAAGATCGAGATCGCGAAACTCGAGGGATCACTGTAATAGAATAACAGAGTTGGAAGGGACTTCGGAAGTTTTTTAGTACCACTCCCTGCTCAGGCAGGAAACCCTATATCATTTGAGATAAATAGCTGTCCAATCTCATCTTTAAAAATTCCAGTGTTGGAACATTCACAACTTCTAGAGGCATGTTTTTCCACTGATTAATTGTTCTCTTACTCCTAGATTGCTTCTCTCCTTGATTAGTTTTCGTCCATTGCTTCTTGCCCTGCCCTCAGGTGCTTTGGAGAATAGCTTGACTCCCTCTTCTTTGTGCCAGATATTGGAACACTGCTTTCAGGTCACCCCTAGTCCTTCTTTTCTCTAAACTAGACATACCCAATCCCTGCAACCGTTCTTTATATACAGTGATCCCCCGGGTATCGCGATCCCGATCATTGCGAACGGCTATATGGCGATTTTTCAACCCGGAAGTCAAAACACCATCTGCGCATGCGCGTCCTTTTTTTCTATGGCCACGCATGCGTAGATGGCGCCGGGCAGATCAGCTGCTGGGCGGCTTCCCTGGGTCTTCCCCCTCTTGCTGGCGGGAGGGCGAGCGGCGGGCATCAGCGAGGAGTTTCCCCACCGCCCACGCAAACTCCTCGCTGCTGCCGCGCCCGCCCTTCGCCCGCCCACGCCGTTCGCTCACGCCGCTTCCCAGCTGAGTCCTGAAGCGAATTGGCTTCAGGACTCAGCTGGGAAGCGGCGCGAGCGAACGGCTTGTCCGCCGCCTGCCTGCCCGCACGCCCGCCCGCCCTTCGCCCGCCCACGCCGTTCGCTCGTGCCGCTTCCCAGCTGAGTCCTGAAGCAAATTGGCTTC
This sequence comes from Erythrolamprus reginae, assembly GCF_031021105.1. Classification (NCBI taxonomy): domain Eukaryota; kingdom Metazoa; phylum Chordata; class Lepidosauria; order Squamata; family Dipsadidae; genus Erythrolamprus; species Erythrolamprus reginae. The sequence continues at coordinate 84,802,938 of NC_091952.1, read as the reverse complement.
AGGACTCAGCTGGGAAGCGGCGCGAGCGAGCGGCTTGTCCGCCGCCTGCCTGCCCGCGCGCCCGCCCGCCCTTCGCCCGCCCACGCCGTTCGCTCGCGCCGCTTCCCAGCTGAGTCCTGAAGCGAATTGGCTTCAGGACTCAGCTGGGAAGCGGCGCGAGTGAGCGGCGCGAGCGAGCGGCTTGTCTGCCGCCTGCCTGCCCGCTCGCCCGCCGCTCGCCCGCCCTTCGCCCGCCCACGCCGTTCGCTCGCGCCGCTTCCCAGCTGAGTCCTGAAGCGAATTGGCTTCAGGACTCAGCTGGGAAGCGGCGCGAGCGAACGGCGTGGGCGGGCGAAGGGCGGGCGAGCGGCAGCGAGGAGTTTGCGTGGGCGGCGGGGAAACCCCAATCTTCGGCTCCTCGCTGCTGCGGCGGAAGTAAAAACACCATCTGCGCATGCGCAGATGGTGTTTTTACTTCCGCAGCGCTACTTCGCGAAAAACCGATCATTGCGAGGGGTCCTGGAACGGAACCCTTGCAATGATCGGGGGATCACTGTATTTTAGCCTCCTGTGCCTTAATCATCTTTGTTGTTCTTCTCTGCACTCTTGCTAGAGTCTCAACATGTTTTTTATATTATAGCAGCCAAAACTGGATGCAGCATTCCAAGTGCAGTCTTACCAAAGCTGAAGCAATCTTGCTATCATTACACCGAGTGTGGTATAACTTTGATAAAACTAAGATATAGGCTTTCCTCTCTTGTCATTTTCACTTTAATGACAACACATAAAAAAGAGATCACATTTATCTAAGGTCCAAACTGTAAAGTACATTAAACCACATAATGTTGCTGATGAATAGACTGGGCATGTTCCTACATTCTATTAACTGTTATAAGTCAAGAGGCAATGATGGAAGAAGAAATGATTTAATTTTCTTATCTTGTGTGCTATATATTCTTGATCTGGATTGGAAGCACTCCTGACTTACTTTTGAATAATGCATGACTACATAGAGCTACATACTACAAATTTAACGCAGCATGTAGTTTGACTTTAAGCTATCCTCATGGTGTCATTTAATATAAAGTTATAGTATACTGTGCTAGAAGTGATAAAAGTGTGACTCAGAATAATGATAAGCTTACTTTTTTAAAAAAAAAATGGGGATAGTTTTATGTGTCAGTTAAAAGTTCATAAAAGATGTTCCCACCAATTTTCAATGAATCAGAAACTTGTAACAATCTGAGCCCCATAATATGTTTACCACAAGAAAAATATTTCTTATATAAATTTGGTAGCTGAACTTCTTTCCAAGCTGAACTCCATCTGATTTGAACTGCCCAATAGATTTAACACTGATTAAGAACCAAAGTGGTTATTTTTAGGTTGTAACCTCTAATATTAAAAGTTTAGATAAGCCTCTAAGCACCACAGTGAAGAATCCAGAGGTATACAAAGCACTAGACTTAATTTCATTGATACATTTTGAGTAAAATCATCCAACAGCAAAATCCAACTCCAATTTTAGATATTCAAGTACTGTTATTAGAACCTCATTATTTTTATACAGGGTGCGTTCCAAAAGTAATGCAATGTTTTTTTTAAATTTATTGAACAGATTTGCACAAACACTTAAAATTCTTCAAAGTACTGTCCTTGGGCCTCTACACATTTTTTCCAACGACTCTGCCATGACTGGTACGCGCCATGGAAGGAGTCTTTGGGGACCTATCGCAAGGTCTTTGTCACGGCTGATTGGATCTCTTCTATGGACGAAAAACGGGTTCCTTTCAGGGCTGCCTTAATCCGAGGGAACAAAAAGAAGTCTGCTGGGGCGACGTTGGAACTATAGGGGGGTGGGGCAGCGTTGGCACCTGATGTTTGGCCAGGAACTCATGGACTCGTTGCGCACTGTGGCAAGGCGCATTGTTGTGATGGAGTTGCCATGTAGCGGACATGTCTTTTCTCATCCTGATGACCCTTTTTCGGAGTCTTTCCAGCACATCCACGTAATAGGCAGCATTAACTGTCTGTCCCTGAGGAACAAACTACTTATGGACCACTCCTTTGCTGTTGAAAAAGACAATGAGCATAGTTTTCACTTTTGATTTGCTCATTCTTCCCTTTTGGGGCTTGGGGAACTGGTTGGTGTACCACTCAGAGCTTTGGTGTTTTGTTTCTGGGTCCTATTCAAAAACCCAGGTTTCATCACCAGTGATGACGTTGTCCAAAGAATCAGGTTCAATTTCTATATGTTGCAAAAGTTCACTTGAAATTTCCGATTCCATTTTTTTCGTAACATGGTTGGCGCACAGAGGTTTACAATAACTGACATCCTGCCACTTCCACAGCTTGTAGAGCACTAAGACTGGTTTCACGGCAAAGCTTAGCGTCCCCCCACCTATTCCAAGTGCTTCGGTCCCACTCTGACCAATAGGAGCAGCGCGGGAAATTCAATTGCATTACTTTTGGAACGCACCCTGTAAGACACCACAAGTAATTTAATTTTAATCCTATGCAAATATGGGTGCAGTCCACCTTCTCCTTGTGACGACTGCCATTTGTGACATAACCTATGTTCAACAGAAGTATCATTTAGAATATAATTATGTCCATGCACCAGCTAGTTAGATAGGTTAGGTTTTTTTTGGGGGGGGGGGAAATGGATCAGAGAATTTCATTTTTGACACAAATACATAATACAGATGTCTTTTACATGTCAAATCAGTCCAATAGGCCTCCTATATGACATTGTTTTATTGGTGTGCAATAAATGCTCATGTAACTCATGATACTATATGTGCTTTTTCTCTCTCTCTGTGTGTGTGTGTGTGTGTGTGTGTGTGTGTGTGTGTGTGTGTGTGTGTGCGTGCTTTTAAAGGAGGAAGCTCTTACCATCTCCCATTTCATCAGAGAAGGGCAAACTGAAGACTGCTTCATCAATCATATGGTTCGGGAGATTTGTATAAAACCGTCCAACAGTTGTTTCCAAATTGCTCAGCTGGTTCAGGACCATCATACTGCCCTTAGTTACAGGAAAAGCTGTTCGATCTGGGACCCCGTACTTTGCTGAGTTTTGTTCTGCTAGATCTCGAAGAAAGGCTAATTCTTTTAAGCCTGTCACACCCTCTGCAAAAATAGACATTGCATATAAACAGAGAAAAATTAAAGCACTTAGTTTATGAAACCGTACCGAGAACTCAAAGATTAGAAATTATAAACTAACATTAATACATATATGAATTTAATTGCATATATGAAAAAAAAAACCTATCATGCCTTCTGGAAATTCAAAATACCGAATTCACAATGAAAGATGCTTAGTATTCCAAACACAACTTACCATTCATAAGAGCATAAGTAAGGATCATTACAGAGTTGTTAAGCAAACTATTTTCTTCATTGATGACACGAAGAGTAGTCTTTTTACTATCTTCGGATGAATCCCTTGATGTTATTCCAGCTGATAAGTAAATTATGACTGTATCTGTGTCTAAGAAATATAAGAGACCTGATGTGCATATAATCTAATACACTAGGAAGTATTTACAATAGTAGATTCTCAATGTTAAAATTATGCTTGTAGTAAGTGGACTAGATTTCCTTTTGTCTTAAAAATACTCAAAACTTCTATTCCATTAATTTCTCTAGTTTTGGCATCCAATTAAACAAACCCAACTAAGCCAATGGTTTGTTATTTCACCACCAAATTATAAAGAAACATTTTTAGTAACAATTTCTTTCCATTTTTAAGACAGAGAGCATTAAAACATAGGATCTCAATAAGGCAGTTAAACCAGAGGAAAAGCAGATTATGTTCTCAATTTCTCTTTTTGATATAAAAAACCCACATTTCTATTTTACTTGTAAACACACATGCATTTACTTTGACTTTGAAGATTCTTAGGGTTGTTGTATAGATTAAGCTTTTAAAAAATGCAAGTAATGTTTGTAGAATTTAAGACAATCTCTTCTCCTCTACGATGTTAAAAAGAAAAAATCCAAATCCAAAAAGGAAGAAAAAGGTCAGGAGCAAAGATATTAATTTTGTGTAACAATATACTTACTTGCTTGAAGTTTAGTGCTATTGTTTGTATTTCGCATCAACTGAAATGCTTTCTGAAAGCCTGCTGCATGCTGGGTAGGGCTGTCAGATGGTTTGATATTGCTAACAAAGGTGGACATTTTCCTTTTTGTCTCACTGGTAGCAGGAGACAGAAATGTCTTGTAGCACTGATCCAAAGAACAAGTTCTTACTGTGTCTGCCACAGTTAACACAGAAATCTGAAGAAGGATAAAAGAAAATTACCTCCTTTTTAGATTTGTCTGCTTTTACATTGTGCTATAACAACAATAGGAAAGTCTATTTGATTTTAAAATTCAACTGCTGAATCAAAGTGTGTGTCTATAAAACTTAAGGATAGTTAATTTATGAAAAGTCGCATCTTTAATTTGTCAACAAACTAGTATTTAGAAAAAACAAATTTTAATGCAATGGGGTATTATTTAAATAATGAATTAAAGGGGAGGGATAAAATGGCAGGAGCGAGCACCCAGTGGACTGTATTAAAAAAGGCCATCTTAAAAGCCACTGGACTGTATGTAAGGCAAATAACTAAAGGTAAAAGGAAGAAGAACCCGCTATGGTTTAGTAATGATGTAAGGGATGTAGTCAATGAAAAAAAGGCTGCCTATAGGAGTTATAAAGAGTCTGGTAACTACAGGCCAGTTAGCTTGACATCAGTTGTAGTTAAAATGATGGAGATTCTACTCAAAAAGAGGATAAATCAGCACCTAAAAAACAATAACTTATTGGACCCAAATCAGCATGGCTTTACTGAAAGCAAATCATGTCAGACTAATCTCATTGAATTCTTTGACTAGGTCACAAAAATGCTGGATGAAGGTGGTGCCGTGGATATTGCCTATCTGGACTTCAGCAAAGCCTTTGATACGGTGCCACATTAAGAGCTGATAGATAAATTAGTGAAGATTGGACTTAATCCCTGGATAGTTCCGTGGATTTGCATCTGGCTGAAGTGTAGACATCAGAGAGTTGTTGTTAATGGCAAGTATTCTGAGCAGAGACAAGTTACAAGCGGTGTGCCACAAGGGTCTGTTCTGGGTCCTATTCTTTTTAATATGTTTGTGAGTGACATAGGGGAAGGTCTGGTAGGGAAGGTTTGCCTATTTGCCGATTACTCTAAAGTGTGCAATAGAGTTGATATTCCTGGAGGTGTTTGTAATATGGTAAATGATTTAGCTTTACTAGATAAATGGTCAAAGCAATGGAAACTGGCAGTTTAACGTTTCCAAATGTAAAATGATGCACTTGGGGAAAAGGAATAGTTTAAAAAACAACATGTGTGTACAAATATACATGCATACAAATCAAGCATACACCAAACTCCACATAAAATCAACATATAAACATAATCTAGCAAAAACAAACGCTATTAATATTTTTGCAGCATTGCGTACCCCTGTATCTTCTGTTACTGTACTACTGATTCCTTAACTTATCTATCTTCAAATATTTCTTAATTTTATTATATTACTCTTTTCATCTTCTTTAATTGTTCTTCAAAATCTATCTACTTGTCTTCTTATATTCTGTGTTTCTTACTGATCTTCTCTGTGGCGGCCCCGACCCTTTGGAACCAACTCCCCCCAGATATCAGAGTTGCCCCCACCCTCCTTGCCTTTCATAAGCTCCTTAAAATCCACCTCTGTCGTCAGGCATGGGGGAACTGAGACTTTCCCTTCCCCCTAGGTTTATAAAATTTATGCATGGTATGTCAGTATGTATGATTGGTTTCTTAAATTGGGATCTTTTAAATAAACTTAAATATTAGATTTGTTTACATTGTATTATTATTGTTGTTAGCCGACCCGAGTCTACGGAGAGGGGCGGCATACAAATCTGATTAATAAATTGGGAGAAATTAGGCAAACATCCGAAGGATCAAAACCAAATTCTGACATCATTCTGAGTTCACTCACCTTATCATGTTCATCTATTGAGTTCAGAATAACCTGGGCGGCATCTTTAGCAATCTGCAATTGTGTTTCTGTAACTGAACCTCCATGATCTATAATGACAGCTACATGCTTAGACTGAGGTCTAACTGTAGAGACGTAGACAGGCCTAAAAATAAAAATTATATGTTAGATAATGTGCTTTACACTCATTAACAGAATTACAACAGAAGAACTAAAGAACCTTCTTGCATTGTCCAAAGGCATTATTTGAATTAACAGTGTGTTAAATTTAGGTTTACAGATTTATTTTGGTTTCAGCATATTGCAGATCAGCCAACGATTTGCTTATCCCTCAGAACATCTCATTTTCAAAAACTACAATAATAGTGACATATCCAGATTTTTGAGATGATAAAAATGATGACATATTCAAATATTAGAAGGCAACGTTCTGACTGCAATTAGCTAAACAGCAAATTAACTGACATACCAACAGTGCAAACCTTTTTTTTAAACCCTGCTACTGTGCTTGGGTCTATATGACACGAAATGAAATTTGAGACCCTGTAGATTATTTGTCATGCGGATCTGAAAATTGTGATTAATTGACTTTTCTTCATTCTTTCCTTCAATGAGGACCCGGATTGTGGGGGCAATAGGCTGGCTCTGTTAAAAAGTGCTATTGCTTACATGTTGTAAGCCGCCCTGAGTCTAAGGAGAAGGGCGGCATAAAAATAAAATAAAAACATAAAATAAATAAAACAAAACAAAACAAATAAAAAAATAAAATAAAATAAATAAATAAATGTGAGGGGTTCTTATTATGAGTGTGTGGGGGGGTTTGTTTTGTTTACTTTTTGCTACATGCTGATTGTTACATTTTGTTACACCCAAAACAGTACAAGTGTATAGTAAATGAGAACACAACAGCATGGTTAAATCAGAAGTAAAGCTATAAAATGTTTGTAGCTAAGGACTGAAATGAGGAGTCCTTGGTGCCCTCTGAGATGAGTTGTTTTCTTGCAGATGTTTCATTACTAAACTACCATAGTATAGGAGACACTTTTTTGCTTCCTAAAAGAGGGAGAAACTGGGTGCATCTTATACTCCCAATGTAGCCCAGCCCACCCCGCTGGCCCCTATCCTTTGGCCTCCACGCATCCTCTTCCAGGCTCCAGAGATTGCCACCAACAATGGCTTGTGTTTTGGGGCTCCACATTGCGTTTTCAGCCTCCAAACTTGACACGCAGTGCCCAAAATGGCTACCTGAAAAAGCTGCTGCCTTCTATTACTCCTTCCACACTTTGCCTGCTTTAGTTACTGGAGCGCCTTCCATCAGCTGTGCTTTTGAAGCTGTTTTTCAGCCTCAACACAAATTTCCTGTGTAGTGATGGGCGAACTGAACCCACACAATTCGAGTCCGTATCGAATTTTGCGGTGTTCGGTATGCCAAACACAAACCCGAAATTTTTTGAAACTTCGGGCAAAGTTCGGGGTCGCATTCGGCCTTCGGAGTGATCACCTTGGCATCCTTAGCAATCTGCTGGTGATGTCAAGGCTCCGCCCCCAGAATCTCTTTGTGGGAGGGATGTCCTCTGCGGTGTCCTTTCACGTAAAAATGAACAATATTATTTTTAGGAAAAAGGACGCCGCAGCACCGCTGAAAGCAAAGGGCGGTCCTTTCACGTAAAAATAAACATGTTTATTTTTACGTGAAAGGACCGCCCTTTGCTTGCAGTGCCGCTGCGGTGTCCTTTCACGTAAAAATAACAATGTTTATTTTTACGTGAAGACCTCCCTTTGAAGGAGCTGGGGAATCCCTCCGAAGAAGAGATTCCGGGGGTGGAGCCTTGACGTCACCGGCAGATTGCTAAGGACGCCAAGGTGATCACTTCCTGGATTCCATGGAATCCAGGAAGTGATCACCTTGGCGTCCTTAGCAACCTGCCGGTATATGTGACGTCAAAGCTCCGCCCCCAGAATCTCTTGGTGGGATTCCCCGTTCGGGTTCGCCCGAATTTTGCGTAAAGTTCGCCCGAACTTGCCGAACCCGAACACCGTTGGCTTTGCCCATCACTACTCCTGTGCTTTGCCTATTTTTCTAATTGCTGGAAGCACAACCCCAACCATCCCCAACCTCAAAACAAGCAAGCGAATGAATATGCTGAAATTGACCAGGCCAACGACTAACCAGATGAATACCTGGTAGGCAGAATTTCCCCTCCCTATTTTCCTCCTCAAAAACTAAGGTGTGTCTTATACTCTGGTGTGTCTTATATTCTGAAAAATATGGTAGGTAATATCAGTGCTAGTGATGATAATATTACCTAGTTTGGGTAATGAAACTCCTGCAAGAAAACAATCGAGCTCAGATGGCATCAAGCATCTCTCATAAAATCTCTGGACATTTTAAATAACTTTCCTGTTCTCTGCTCTCAAAACTGGAAGTGTTGGGAGTAAAATATGGCCATTATTTTTAAAGCATTATTTGTAAATAGTCACTTTGTTATTTCATAGCATGTATGATATTTGATAATTAAACCATTATTAATTTTCAGTTTTTATTTGAGGCAGTTACATTTTGCTGAACCTCAAGAAATATAGTGCGGCTATGCTTTGCATGCTCAAGGGATAAGGGCAAAAAAATTAACCTGAAAACAAAAGAAACAATTGGCATTGAAGAAATAGCAAAAAAATGATTTTCTTCGGATACAGAATGCATTAATTCTTGGAAAAAAGCCAAGGAGGAAAAGGGAGAGTTTTCACCATGAAATCCCAACCAGTCTAATCCTAAGCACTAGGTCCCATTTTTACTTCTTAATTTTTATGATTTTATAATTTTCAAAGGAGTTATGAAGTTTCACCTGCATTTAAACAAGCATCTCTATCTTTTTATATTTTAGTTTATTTCTAATTAGTGCATTTACACATACAGAACAATCATATGTGTCCTATTTTATCATTTTAAAAAGAAAATTTATTTTTCTCCCAAATATTGGCTTTTGTATTTCTACTCAGAATCCTTTTATATTCTATCCTTTTACTTCCATGTAAGTAGGTATCATATAGATACTATCTATAATCCATCATCTTAATCTTTAATCCAACTGTATACTGGAACAAGTTATACTGATTATCTTAATACAGGCTTTAGTATTCACTTTTAATACTAATACAACTAATACTTAAGTACTAGTACAACTAATTATAGTGTTTTCCCCATTAGGAATATTTTTTTCAAATAATCACTTTCATAAAATAGAATTGTAAGATAGCTCTGATATATATCTGTCACCTGATACACTGATTCCAAGTTAGGCAGATAGATTAATGCAATCTAAAATAGCTCCTGGCATATTGAAAGACTATACAAGAAATGTAAAATTGTATTGCTGCATTAGGCTTAAGAGTTTTTTCACCATGAAAAAAGTCTAATGTCAAGGCCAACTTTTTTATTAATAGCATGGAATGCATTTCATATAGGATGTGTTTGGGGTCATTCTTTGTCAAGTGAACCAAGTGTTCACTTGACTGATTTTTGCAGCCTTATTTGAAAAGAAACAATCACAAAAACAACATATATAATAGAAAAAAACATGCTCTTTCTAATGAAATAAAAATGAAGATGACTGAAGGTGAGAAAACAGAGAGTTCGGTTTCATCACCTTCAATCATCTTCATTAGAAAGAGCAAGTTTTTTTCTATCACTCTCTCTTTTCTCACCTTCAGTTATCTTCATTTTTATTTCAGTAGAAGTAGTATGTTTTTTCCTATCATATATGTTGTTTCTGTGACGGTTTCTTTTCAAATAAGGTTTCAATTTCACCTGGTCCACTTGACAAAGAATGACCCTTATGCAAGTTTTTTTTATCTGTGTAAAATACTTTTTTGAAAAATTGTTAATTTTTAAAGAGCAAAAGAAATGTTTAAAATAGAATAAGGGGAATTTATTTTCTCTTGAATTGAGAAAGCTAAGAGAGACTACTGGTGATCTTTGTTTAATGGCCACTAATTCAGTGACCATTCAAAACTTGCCAATATCACTGACCACGTGGTACTTGAAGTTGCAGCCCCTGTACAACTTCTATGATCATGTCATTGTGATCTGGTTGCTTAGCAACTAGTCTGGATTTCTGACAATGGCAGCATCCCATAGACACATTATTATTATTATTATTATTATTATTATTATTATTATTATTATTATTATTATTATTATTAATTAGATATGTATGCCGCCCCTCTCCGAAGACTCGGGGCTGAGAATTATGGGATCATGATTTGTGATCTTTGCTGGCATCGTCTCACGAGCAAAATCAATGGGGACACTGGCAGAAACTCCGGAGTTATGATCACATGAGGTCCTCAACAACTCATGCCATTCTCACTTAATGACTTTAAACCTGGGATTAGCAGAATTACAGTTTCCAAGTGGAATGGTCAATTTATGTCATACTTTATGATTGCTTCATTTAAAGACAAGAAATAACAGTCCCAATAACTGTTGTTAAGTGAAGGCTGCCTGTAATGTTAATGGATATAATTTTTTAAAAATCTATGTTTTGTAACTTGTAAGATGGTGAAAGGCTACGCTTTGAATGAGTTCATCATGCTAATCTTGTCATTTGACATCCCTGGAATCTAAATTCTCTATGGGAATGACATTACTAATAAAATTATTTTTATCTCCAAAATAAATGCTTATACTAAATTCATCCAAAATGTACCTGCTGCGATGTTCATAATTGCCTTTACACCGGAATTTGTGAGCTGGAAACACAGTAAAAATACCTTCTTCTGAACTAAAGTACTGCCATTTGATTCCAGGATTTGATTTCAAATTATCAGCAAGAACTATTAAAAATATAATAAAACAGAAAAGGAAATTAACAGTACTGTATTATAAGGACAGGAAAAAATATCTTAAATGTTAATTTGACTAAAAGTTTTCTTAGTGTAGCGTCAGGCTGTCCGAAATGATACCTCTAGATAACTTTCATAAAGAACGTACAGTATGTGAAAAGCACAATTGCCATTAACCACAAGCCTACTTTATTTTCACGTGTTTAATAATATTTTCATGTGTTTAATAGTGTTGCCCTCATTAAAATAGGTTATAGCTCCCGCTGTTATTCTTTTCAGCAAATATTATGATCCAGAGGCTACATTCAAATCTGCAAGACGCAATACTGAGATAAACCAACAAATCTGCATATTATGCTATGGGATAAAGAATATCAGGGACTTTCTTGGAGGAAAATTTTTGATACACCGTATCACAGATTTTATACCGCTACAACAGAACATGTATTTTAAAATGATAGAGAGGAAATACTATGCTAATATGTGAAGCATAGGAACTTTACAAACCTTTCTGAGAAAAAACAAAGCACACACACACCGTCACACAGACCAAGGAAATAAAATTTTAGGATTTGAGAATAACCGGCTTGCATTCCTGCAACTTACTAGAATTAAAACGTTCGTCCAAAGAGAGGTTATACAGTGTTCCCTCAATTTTCGCGGGTTCAAACTTCGCGAAACGGCTATACCACGGTTTTTCAAAAAATATTAATTAAAAAAATACTCCGCATGTTTTTTTCTATACCACGGTTTTTCCCACCCGATGACGTCATACGTCATCACCAAGAGTCACTTCTCTCTCTCTTTCTTGTCATTCTCTGCTTCAATCATTTTCTCATTTCTATTTTTTTCTCCCCTTTTTTCTATCATTTCTCTCTCTCTCTCTACCTTCCACTCTCCCCCCTCTTGCTCTCTCTCTCTCTTTCTCACTCTCTTTCTCCTTTCTATCTCGCTCTGTCTGTTGCTCTCTCCGTGTGAGAATGCCTGCCCCGCCTCTCCTGCAGCCCCCTCGCTGACAGCTGGGATGAAAGCGCTCTTAGCTAAGGGACTGTGAGAGGGGCGGGGCGGACATTCTCAAAGCGCTCATAGCGGCCAAATGAGGAGGACGAGAAGCCGTAGCCGCCAACACTGCTGCAGGAGGACCCGTGCCCCAAGAAAGCCAGTGAGAGGGGCGGATCGGGTAGGCGGGCAGTAGCGGCGAGGGGGCCAGAGGCACTGAGGGGGCAGGGGCGGCCAACATTCAAAACAATCTTTGCCGGCCTCCGCACTTTCGTCGCTCCCCGCCCCCAACTTCAAGCCCGGTTCCTTGCGCGGCCTTGGGAAAGGGTGCGCGGGGGTAGTTTTGGGCTGTCCATAGCCAAAAATTGTGTTTTTACTTCCGCATCTCTACTTCACGGAAATTCGACTTTCGCGGGCAGTCTGAGAACGCAACCCCCGTGAAAATCGAGGGATCACTGTATCATCCTGCTCATATTTCAGTGCTGCTATTATAGAATTCAATTTGCTAGAATACTAACAAGCAAACAGTTGTAAGGGAAATGGATTTGGTTGAGTTAAAAAGGAACATGGAAGCTCTCCAGTCAAAACTATTTTAGAAATGGTTGAGGAACAGTAAGATGCTGGTGACCTCTGCAGCTCACACAGTCCTTGATCCATGAATGCTGACAGTTACACATTTTTCTCCCTGTGGCTATGTAGATACTGATCATTTCATAGTCAGCCTTTCCAATAGACAACTTGGTGTCTTGCTACTGAAAGAAGAGGCAAAGTAAGGAACCTAATAAGCAAGTGGCTAATTATCAGCAACCTTAAGGGGAGTACTTCACAGATAGCAGAAAGGAAGGCCTTCTAATACCAACATTTCATTCTAAAGTATACAGCCTTTCCTCCTAAATGAATGTTCAAGTGTTGATGTTGGCTGGAAAATAAGTTGTCGGAAGAAGAATGAGGGAATCAGTTTTGCTTGAAACCCTAATGGTTCACTTCTGACTTCTGCAGATACTTTGAATAGGAATACAATGTTCCCTCGACTTTCGCAGGGGATGCGTTCCGAGACCACCCGCGAAAGTCGAATTTCCACGAAGTAGAGATGCGGAAGTAAATACACTATTTTTGGCTATGAACAGTATCACAAGCCATCCCTTAACACTTTAAACCCCTAAAGTGCAATTTCCCATTCCCTTAGCAACCATTTAGATTATTACTCACCATGTTTATTTATTAAAGTTTATTTAAAAAATATTTATTAAAGGCGGACGAAAGTTTAGCGATAACATATGACGTCATTGGGCAGGAAAAACCATGGTATAGGGGGAAAACAGCGAAGTATTTTTTTAATTAATATTTTTGAAAAACCGTGGTATAGACTTTTCGCGAAGTTCAAACCCGCGAAAATCGAGGGAACACTGTACTCTAGTTGAGATGGCAGGAATACATCCTCATATTTCCTCTTGCTCTAACTCATACATCTCACAGATCATACCTATGCTAGTTTACCAAATGATAAAATGGAACCTTTGTAAACAACTTTAAATGTGCATTGAAGAATAGGTAATAAATTCAAATCTATGTTCAAACCATGGCTATATATTTATATTATATCACGTTTCTTATTCATTTCTCACTTTTGTCACATTCCCATTTTTAAATGGTTATGTTTCTTCTTTTCCCTGAGTATAACTCTTTCTCCAGGTGTCAAAAATCCATTAGAAACAGACGACTTCTTTATACTTTCTACTAGAATAATTCCCACAAGGAAAAGCTTTAGTTTCCTTTGCTGAAATGAAAGAGGAATGTAGTTCGAGAAATTGGTTTTCTGACATGCTTCAAGATTTGCATTCTACCTTCAAATTAACTGCACCTATTAAGTGTCTTAAACAGAAAGATAAAAAATGATGTTAGATATGATTAAGTTTTCTTCCCCTTTCAAGTAAATGCACATATTGCACACTTGGGACAATGTTATTCTCATCTTACAATTACAGAGTGAGGTACAGAAAAAATGTAGAGTAATTTATCCAAGGAAGCAAAGCAGCAGAGCAAGTAATATAAGCTTTAGGGAATTTCATCCTAAATTCAAGCTCAGGTTACTTACTCGTTCTCACTTATTTTTGTAAATTGTGTTTTCTTAATTATTCAAACAGAACATTTTCAAGGTTTAGTTTTTAATTTATTGAGCAAAGCATCATTTTAGTTGATATTTGAGCCTGTACAAGACACAGCTGTTGGATACATTTCACCACTTAAACAGCAGCTTTATTGGTGTTTATTTATTTAGTCTTTCTTAGACTGAATGATAATAAAAGAAAAAAAAGTTAGGTTTACAGTACTAACAAAACTCCTGTATGCTCAGTAAGTGGAGTTTTAAAACAAATTATTGATCCCAATAGTAAGAGTGGTTTTTTTAAAAAAAGAAGAACAAGTCTGCCAAAAGGGCCTTTAAATGCTGACTTCTAAAAAAAAAGAAAGAAATCTCAGATATTTAAAATACAGTGACTAGAAGAGAAAATCACAAAGACTTTGATCTAGATACACACATATGTTTAAAGCAGTAAAGCAGTAATTACACCAAAGATTCTCACACAATTCATTATCATGTCTTTTTAGAGACCTCCCATCTCAGTATCCATTAAATCCATATGCCTTTTTTTGCACCAGCATTAAAGTATTCATTGGGCCTTCACCTCCCCACCTTCTCAGTGGTCTGCCACCAGTCTTCCCACGACATAAACTCTGATCTTCCTGTACACCCACCAATTTTCTCTGCGCCTTCCCATCAGTCCAAGATCTTCCTTGCACACCCACCAATCTTCACAGCACCTTCCCGCCCACCCACCCTTCAGCCAGCTCAACCTCAGCAATCTTTCAGGACCATGAGATCATCATTCTAAAATTGCCAGTTCTTTTGTGCTAATGTTTTTTCTAAAACTTTCGTCTCATCCCGCTCTACTCTGGAACTGCCCAGAAGACAAACGTTCTCTCAAAGATGGCGATTATGATCTGATAGTGAATGTCTGCAGTTGTCCAAAATGAAGAATACATAACCTACATAAAGGGGCTACCTTTGAAAAGTGTTCGGAAACTTCAGATTGTGCAGAACGCGGCCGCGAGAGCCATTGTGGGGCTTCCCAGATTCGCCCACGTGTCTACAACACTCCATGGCCTGCATTGGCTGCCGATCAATTTCCGGTCACAATTGAAAGTGTTGGTTATTACCTTTAAAGCCCTACATGGCATTGGACCAGAGTACCTCCGGAACCGCCTACTACCGCACGAATCCCAGCGACTGATAAGGTCCCACAGAGTTGGCCTTCTCCGGATCCCGTCAACTAAACAATGTCGTCTGGCGAGCCCCAGGGGAAGAGTCTTCTCTGTGGTGGCCCCAGCCCTCTGGAATCAACTCCCCCCGGAGATTAGAATTACTCCCACCCTCCTTGTCTTTCGTAAACTACTCAAGACCCACGTATACCGCCAGGCATGGGGGATTTGAGACATCTTTCCCCCAGGCTCCTTATAATTTATGTTTGGTATGCATGTGTTGTCTGGTTTTAATATGATAGGGTTTTAGTTATTTCTTTTAATATTAGATTTGTGCCACTATAATATTGTTTTTATCATTGTTGTGAGCCGCCCCGAGTCTTCGGAGAGGGGCGGCATACAAATCTAATAAATAATAATAATAATAATAATAATAATAATAATAATAATAATAACCACTTCACCATTATATCACTGCAGCAGAAAGCATTACCCACAAAGCTAAACTAACTTTGTACTTGATTAAACTTAAGATTGTTTCATTAGTGCACGTCTGTTTACCAACTTCTGTCCTTTCCCTATCCTAAGCCTGCTAATAAAGGAAATATAGTTCACTTTATGTTTCTACAGCAGGTTAACTACAACTGTTGTAACAATACTGCTGCTGCAACCTAGTGGAACTACTTAGTTCAAAGGTGGGGAACTATGCCCCCTTTATCACATGTGTACTTCAACTCCCAGAATTCCTGAGCTAGCCAGGCATCCACAAGTCATAAAAGGGCCATAGTTCCCCACCCTTGGCTTAGTGGAATTGCATCTAGCTAGCTCATTTTCAATGCTTAGCAGCTTACTCTTTACACTAGAGGTGTCCAACACCGGCAACTTTAAGATCTGTGGATTTCAACTCCCCAAAATTGCCAAGTCAGCATGCCTCCCTGGGGAATCTTGGAAAATGAAGTCCACAGGTCTTCAAGTTACCAACGTTGCTTCCCCCCCCCCCACCCCGTGCTTTATGTCATCAGAGGACACACAGGTTGAGATAATTAATGACCTGCTCCTTACTGCTTTGCAATATCACTATCACAGGAAAGCATACAACAAACCCACAGCCCAACTTAATCAGATGAGAAGCCATTCTGGGCCTTCCTGGGTTATAAAGTTTAGCTGCCTAGAATCCCTAGGGAGTTGGGCGGCAGAATGAATGAATGAATGAATGAATGAATGAATGAATGAATGAATGAATGAATGAATTAGATTTGGTTCTGCAACCCAACAAGACCGACACAGACTTCAGAGGGTAATCAGAACTGCAGAAAAAACAATTGCTGCCAACCTGCCTTCCATTGAGGACCTGTATACTGCACAAGTCAAAAAGAGGGCGGTGAAAATATTTACGGACCCCTCGCATCCTGGACATAAACTGCCCACCAAGACAACTAGACACAAGAACAGTTTTTCCCCCAAACACCATCACCCTACTAAACAAATAATTCCCTCAATACTGTCAAACTTTTTACTAAGTCTGCACTACTATTACTACTAGTTTTTTCTCATCATTCCTATCACCCATTTCCTCCCACTTAGGACTGTATGACTGTAACTTGTTGCTTGTATCCTAAGATTTTTATTCATATTGATTGTTTCTTCGTTGCTTATTTGACCTGTATGACAATCATTAAGTGTTGTACCTCATGATTCTTAACAAATGTAGCTTTTTCTTTTATGTACACTGAGAGCATATGCACCAAGACAAATTCCTTGTGTGTGGAGTCATACTTAGCCAATAAAGAATTCTATTCTATTCTATTAATAAATAAATACCAGTGTTCTTCAAGAAATATGCTTGCCAGAGGAATTGCTTTAAAGCTGAACCCTGACTAAAGCTTTATCTTGTGACAGAGCTGCCTGAATTATTTCATTGCTAAGCTCAGTAGCCTCCTGGCTAAAAATCTAAGTCATTCACTAGATCAACGCAAAATTTGCAGGGCAGCAGATTGTTTTTAAGAATAAGCTGGAGAAAGGGAGAGGTTTGTAAAAACATATACACACCCAAAACTTCCTCCTTTCAATTACTTCTAAGAGATCAAAGCTTCCTATTTATAACAAAGGCAGGAAGTCTTGTCCTCAGTTTGAATTGGATTTGGTGCAGTGTTGTGCAAGCTAATATATGTGCCTACAAAGCCAAACTATGATGTTGCCCAAGTGTTACATGAACTGATTCTTGGTAACTTACTATCTCGAGATGAAAGAACCCATGTAATATATTATACCAAAACATCAGAAGTTTAATTGTGAAATAAATACAACAAAGTTAAGCAATGTGATATTTTTTTAATCATAATTTAACTGACTTTGGTTTTGCAAGACCAGTGATCCTTCTTGGTGTAAGTAGAAATATTCAGGGGATGAAAGAATGTAAATTTAAATATGCATGAAGGTAAAGCCTAAATTACAACAATCCTATAAATTAGGCACTCTCAGCTAGAATTTGCACACCATTTGGGGGAGCGGGGGGGCAGACTTGTTCTTGTTATAAGATTAAAGCTTCAGCAATGGAAGATCAAAATGAGAAACGTGAGTCTCAATCTTGTAACACAAGGGCAATGTTGAGTCTGGAAAGAATTTATGGCAATGTTAGATATAAAAACTAACGGTATAGGCCCATGATGGAGAACCTATGGCACGCGTGCCGGAAGTGGCACACGTAACACAAGCCGTCATCTGTTTTGGCATGCTAGCCAGCTGGTCACAGGAATGCTGGAAACTGGAAGAGCAGCTGCCCAGTGCACATGCGTCCACGGGGAAGATAATCTTCTGGTTTCCGGTCACATACAGCTGGTCTTCTCGCATACATACATGCCAGAAACCGGAAGACCAGGTGGTCAGCATGCATGCACATGCTGGAAAAGGGAAGATAATCTCTCCGCCACATACACGCACTCCCATTTCAGCACTGGGCGCCAAAAAGGTTCACTAATACTGGTATAAGCCACTAATGATCCAGACTTCCTCTTTTCCAATACGTTTGGACAGAGAACCCTAGGCAACAGATCAGCCAAGGGATAAATCTTCTACCTCCATGATTTTTATAGTTTTGATAGATTCATATTTATTAGAATATTAAATCCACTTGTATGGCACAGCTGTTAATTACAAGACAACAGCATTGTTAAATGTGCTCTTTGGTAGCAAATTTAAATCTGGTTATTAAGTCACTGTTTGACCCTAGCTGCATATTATTTCATTTCAGACAAAAATACATATGTAAATGGATTTGTAAAAACTATTTGCTTTTGGATTAAGCTTTTCCTGTTTCTGCTACCAGTATGGAATCTTTCTCCTAAAGGAACCATCTCTGCTTTTGATTGTTTCTAGAAAATTGATCTAGAAATATGGTACAGGGACTGATTTTTTCCAGCCTACACTGGATTTTCACCCAACACTGATATTCAAGAGCAATTTACCAAAGTAATCTTGTGCAATAAGTAAACTATGCTCTGCTTTTAGTACAGGTTAGCCCTGAAGATGAATTTGTAACTATTTCAATATGTTTTGAGTTTTGGGAGTATTATCCTTCAGTTCTGGATGTTATTATTTTCATAAAACTGCCAATATGCATTGTTCACTTTTGGTTCTCTCTTCACACCATGACTGAAATTTATAGCAAGCAAGAACTGCTATAATTGTATGCACAGTTTTGTCAATCTTTATTACGAGTTCAGAGGGAGTCCTGGTGATATAGATTTGCTCCTTCATGGGAAGTGTCATCAAAGATTTAAACCCGAAACGTGCTAGATAAACAGCAATTTCATCTCGCTTGGCTTAACTTCAGCCAGTTTTAAACCATCTAAATCCCAACAGCCCCAAGGTCTTCCTCAGAGTTTCCAGACTGAATAAGAGTTGTTTTTGTCCTTTGTTTTTCTTAATTCATATTATTTTCAATCTTTTAGTTTAGTTTAGTTTAGGTTTAGTTTATGGTCAGTTTTCTTTTGGATTTTAAAGAGTTGTATGGTCTAGTTTGATTTGAACCTGAAGACACTAGAACTGTGATGGCGAACCTATGGCACGTGTGCCAGAGTCATTTCTACAGGCATGTGAGCACTCCACATTGCTCTTCCGGGTTCTGGTATGCCGGCCAGCTAGTCTTCACATGTGCAAGAGCACCAGAAGCCGGAGGAGAAGCCGCCCGGTGCTCATGCTTGCGCTGGGAAGATGATTTTCTGGTTTCCAGCACGCACATGCATGAATGAAGACCAACCAGAAGATCAACCAACCACACACATGTACATGAAGTAGTTGCTGTTCCGATTTACTGCATGCACATATATGTGCTCCTGTTTCCGCATTCGGTGTTGAAAAGCTTTGTCAGCACTGCTCTAGATTTGTCCAGACTTTTGGCTTCCCTAGACTGCACTGAATGAAAATTAATTGCCTTGGGCAGCATACAAAACATAGAATATAATTATAGGCATAAATAACAAACCTTGCAAAAAATATTTTTATTATCTTGTGGAGCCACATTAGTAGCTGTCCAGGGTTAGCCATGGGTTGGACACACCTGCTCTAGATGCTGTTGGATTCTGTTCCTGACCATTTCCTATAGATGGAGATATACTGAATATAATACAGTGGTACCTCGACATACGAGTTTAATTCGTTCCAGACCGAGCTCGTAAGTCGATCAACTCGCATCTCGAACGAATGCCTTTAGACTTTGTTTTTCGCGCCGAGATAACTGGAAGCAAGGAGATTGTTGCGCCACCTAGTGGAAGCTCGGCTCATATCCTGAATTTGAGCTCGGGTGTCGAACAGAAATTATGCTTGCATCGCGGCTCGTAACTTGGAATACTCGCATGTGGAGCAGCTCGTATCTAGAGGTACTACTGTATAGAAATCCAAATTGGTAAGCACTGATTGAGAAGGAAAATCCCTGTTTTTGACAGAAAAAGGGTTAGCTTGCAACAACTTTGTCTGTCTCTGGAGAGTATGGTACCCTAACCCTAACTTCAAACTGGTTTTGTTGTAGATATTGGAAAATATTAAAGTGCAAGATCCCGTTGAATTAAAAAGGTGGAATGAAGAAAAATAGAGTCCTAAATCACATATCTTAGGGCAGGGTTCCCCAAACTGGCAACTTTAAGACTTGTGGATTTCAACTCTTAGAATTCTAGCTGGCTGGAATTCTAGAATTTTAGCATAGCTGGCTGGAGAATTCTGGGAATTGAAGTCCACAAGTCTTAAAGTTGCAAAGTTTAAAAATATCTGTTTTAAGGTGTTCATCAAAAAAGTGAGACATCTTTCATCTTTTTAAGGTTTTTCATCCTGAAAGGGGAATTTTTGCAGTTTGAGGAGATGGAAGCTAAAAGGTGCAACTAAAGGGAGGAAGAAAGAATATATTTTTTTCAGCTGAAAGAGTCCCGTGCTTATCTCACAAAAGATTGTACACTGTTGTCATAGAAAAATAAGCCCAGGTTTATAGCAAATTTGGTAGTTTTCCCCAAGGGGAGGCAAATGAGCTAAACTAGCTGAAGGAAAGAGGGGGGAAAGGCTCAGAATTTTCCAAAGATAAGGAAGAAAGAAAGCAATTAACTTTCTAACACTGTTTAACTTTCAGAGACAATCTATCCTTTGAAAAGTGACCACATTATTCAAGAAGTAGACAATAGTTTCCCCTGCTGATTTCATGTATTAATCTTTTATCTTAATTGGGGGGGGGGGGAGAGAATTACTTTCTTGTCTTCTCAAAGGCAAAACATACAAGAATAAATTCCAAACCTGAACAACAAAAAGATGAGTTCTTAACTCATTTCTCCCTGATCACTAAAAATAGGTTCGTGGGAGCATAATGCTTCCTTTGAAGCTTCATTGAAAGAAAACTAAGGTACAAATTTCCAAAACCAGGAATGTAAAAAAAGTCGATGCCGTGATAAACGTTTTACGTCATGGAACTTCTACAATTAGATATTATAGGCTTTGAAAGCAGGTATTGGTGATTGGGGACTTAGAGCAAAATGGAAGTACTTAACCCAGACTCCTTTGGGATTTTATTTGCATGCAGATGTTGCAAACCTATTTGAACTTTTCTTATGCAAGTGTTATTTGAGGGATATCCCTGGTGGGTAGGGCTTAATCAGCGGTTAAGCACATCAATTTTGGAAATGTTTCAAAAAGACTCACGTTAACCCAATAAGAACAAAATGCAAAGATGGAAGCAAGAATCTCAGTTTGTCTCTGACTCTCCCTCCCTTTCTCCCCTCTTATCCATTTACATGCAGATGGTCAGCAGTGATTTGTAAAGTTTGGTGATGCTAGACAGATTGACAATCTATACCAGGCCACCACAGATGAAAGCAGAAATGGAAATATTAATACCGAATCATGAAAAACAAAACAAAACATTGGAACTGACAGAGAGGTATACACCAGCAAATCATTTTCAAATAATCAACTCTACCCACTCTCATGTTCAGTCAATCATTACTGTTGATATAGCTAGTAAAAGGTAACAAAGCACTTTAAAGGCAGGCCACGACTTTACTGCAGTTTGATGTTTCCATATCAAAGAGTCTGCTGTAGGGTACCTTAATTTCCCTTCATTGAAGAAAGAAGTAAGGATAGTCCAGGAAGCAGAAAAAGGAAAGAGAGCAAGATTGAAACACCATTTGATTTGCTAATGGGCCCAACTTCACAAGAATGTCTTTTGTAAAAAAAAAAAAAAAAACCTAAATAAGGAATAAGCATCCCTAACCGTCGCAGTAAATGGAGGAATGCAAAAAATTGGATATCCTCCAACCTAACACATCTTAGCTTCAGCTTTGATCTGAGCAGCTCTTATTCCTGTCTCCTGCTTCATTTTCATTTATGAAAAAGAAAATGTTTAAATGAAAAGAAGTTGCAACATGGTACAATTATCATCTAGAGCAGTGTTTCCCAACCTTGGCAACTTGAAGATATCTGGACTTCAACTCCCAGAATTCCCCAGCCAGCATTCGCTGGCTGGGGAATTCTGGGAGTTAAAGTCCAAATATCTTCAAGTTGCCAAGGTTGGGAAACACTGATCTAGAGTATTAGATGAAAAAGAGTGACCCCTCTTCACAATACATTAAAACCATTATTTACATTTGAAAGCAATGCCAAAAAGTAAAAACTACATTAACCAAAGGTTGAATCCCTTGTGAAAGTCTTACAGCCTTAGACAGGATGACCACCCTTCCTCTTTTAAAAAGCAGCAAACAAATGGATCTGTTCTCATGACAGAAACCCCATGGTGCATCAAAGAATTTTTTAAAAAGAAGATTCAAGGCATCTTCGAACATCAAAATTAAAGGTGGTGACTGCAGAAGAACTGCCCATTAGATTTTCTGAGATCATAAGCATTTTGGACTTTTGCTATTGGGAATTGACATAACTGATGGGAGAGTAGTCAGAGAAGATGGAACAGGAGGGGGGAAAAGAATTTGCTATAATCTCCAACAGTTCTTACATATAACATTGAAATAAATCTATAACTAAAACCATTATTGTAGGAAATCTTCTTTCTATCATTATATCTTAAGTGAAAAATAATGTGGCAGGTTCAGAGGGGGTTAAAACTGGGTTGCCATGGCACTTGGCCTGAAGATTTGGCAGTAAAATACAGCAACTTCTGCAAAACAGATGCTTTACATACCGGAATTTAAATCACGCCCAGGATTGAATGCTCTGCTATTCACGGTGGTGGACAATCTATCACAGCTAATGGTTCTAGACACGTTAGTGTTAAAATTGCCATCAAACCTGAAATGAGCCCAAGGGAAAAATAAATTAGACAAATAAGCATGTATACTTGTTTCAAATTTTTATAGGGACAGACAGGTTTTCTCCCCCATCACTGCCAGCAGCCTTAAATATCGAGAAAACTGGTAAACTTGATTTACAACACAGAGGCATCTTGGAAACAGACATCAAATAAATGGCAGATAGCTCCAAATCAGCCACATTTAAAGGAAGAAAAGCTTTTAAATTGTAGCAAGATCTACAGTTCGTCACTTTCATTTAAGTGGTATAATTGTTCTTTAGAAAGATGGGGAGATATGTGTGTGTGTGTGTGTATTATTGTATATTGGTTTTTTTAAATATGTCCACATAGAGGGGCGGCATACAATATATATATTGTATGAGTTGGTCCGAGAGGCAAATAAGGAGCTGTAATGTTCCTTCAATACACCAGGGTGATTCGACACAAAAATATGTAACCCTTCCCTGGTGCAGAGCTGAAGGGATTGGATACTGTAGCCTAGAGGATAATTCTCTGCCTTCCAAGGCAAAGGTTGCAGGTTCAAGTCCCAGTGGGTATGGCTAGCTGATGAGGCCAAAATAAGGCCGAAATAGATCTATCCTAGTCTCCCTTAATTTTAAAATTCAGCAAAAAAACCACCATGTGAGAGACACACACACACAAACACACATTTGACACACACACACACATATATATATAAACTTGTATGCCGCCCCTCTCCATGGACATATTAAAAAAACCCAATATACAATAACACATCTGAAATCCAATTAATACAAATAACTAATCTAAAACCATTCTAAAAAGACTAAAACATTAAAAAATCATTCATTCATATTCAAACCACAAATATATCACACATTTGTTGGCCAGAGGCTATGGTCTAGTGACCGCAAAGCTGGCGACATAAATAGGTTTTCAGATTCTTATGGAAGGCGAGGAGAGTGGGAGCAGTATGAATCTCCATGGGGAGCTGATTCCAGAGGGCCGGGGCCCCCACAGAGAAGGCTTTTTCCCTAGGCCGTGCCAAGCGTCATTGTCTAGTTGATGGGACCTGGAGAAGGGTGACTCTGTGGGACCTAACCGGACACTGGGATTCATGCAGCAGAAGGCAGTTCCGTAAGTAATCTGGTCCGATGCCATGTAGGGCTTTATAGGTCATAACCAACACTTTGAATCGTGTCCAGAAACCAATTGGCAGCCAATGCAGTCCATGGAGTGCTGGAGAAACATGGGCATACCTTGGAAAGCCCAAGACTGCTCACGCGGCTGCATTCTGCACAATCTATAGTTTCTGAATGCTCTTCAGAGGTAGCCCCATGTAGAGAGTATTGCAGTAGTTGAACCTGGAGGTGATAAGGGCATGAGTGGCTGCGAGTAGAGACTCGCTCTCCAGATAGGGCTGCAACAGGTGCACCAGGAGAACCTGGCAAACGTCCCCCTCGCCACAGCTGAAAGATGATGATCCAGTGTCAGCGGTGGATCGAGGAGGACGCCCAAGTTACAGACCCTCTCTGAGGGTGTCAAAAGTCCCCCCCCCAGGGTAATGGAGGGACAGATGGAGGCCTCCTTGGGAGCCATAACCCACAGCCACTCCATCTTGTCGGGATTAAGTTTGTGCCTGTTAGCACCCATCTAGACCCTAACAGCCTCCAGACGCTGGCACATCACTTCCACTGCTTCACTGAGTGGACATGGGGTGGAGATGTATAGTTGAGTATCATCAGCATACTGATGACAACTCACCCTGTGCCCTCGGATGATCTCGCTCAACGGTTTCATGTAGATATTAAACAGCAGGGGGGAGAGGACTGACCCCTGAGGAACTCCACAAGGGAGGGACCTAGGAGTTGACCTCTGACCCCCCACCAAAACTGACTGCGATGGACCAGAGAGGTAGGAGGAGAACCACCATAAGACGGTGCCTCCCACTCCCAACCCCTCCAGTCGGCACAGAAAGATACCATGGTGATGGTATCCAAAGCCGCTGAGAGGTCCAGGAGCACCAGGATAGAGGATAAACCCCTATCCCAGGCCCGCTAGAGATCATCCATCAGCGCAATCAAAGCCGTTTCCATGCTGTAGCTGGGCCTGAATCCTGACTGCTGAGGGCCCAGATAATCGGTTTCATCCAAGGACTGTTGGAACTGGAGCAACACCACCTTCTCAACAACCTTCCCCATGAACATAATAATCCTTTAATATTCTATCTGCACATTCCAATGTGTATTTTGCTTATATTAATGTCAGAACTGACTGAATAAAATAAGCCATGATACATTCCTCAGCCTACTCAAATTTACTTAGAGCAGGGGTCTCCAACCTTGGCAACTTTAAGACAAGCTGGCAAAGGAATTCTGGGAGCTGAAGTCTACAAGTCTTAAAGTTGCCAAGATTGGAGACCTCTGACTTAAGAGTTAAATCAAATTTATCTTGTCGGGATTAAATTAACAGATAGCATGAAGTACTTCAGATTCCTATAGGAACTTTTTTGCATTCCCAAAACTGTCCCCATTAAAAGGAAATCAAGAGTATAATTCTTCAAGCTGCTACATCATATTGTTATTTCCAACACCTTTACTAAACTTTAAACCTATTATCATAGACTAAAACCTGAATGAATAATTAAGTATATCTTTAGTCCAAAAAAGTGTTCATATAATAAGTGTATGTTTATTGCACCAACATACAATCTACAGCATTTAAATGTGGAATTTAGACAGATAGATGAATTATTCTGTGTTAATTCTTAAAATATAGATTTATCACAAAAAATTATTAATAAAAAGTCAAAATGTTTTGAATTTTTACAACAATGGGAGAGGAGGCTTTGGTGGTAAATAGTTTGTACAATTTGAAATGATGCTCTATGTTGGAGGAAATCACATCCAGCTCCGCCCCAAATTGTCTTCTTTCCTACTTTTCTTTTTCTATACTACAGTATATGAAAACTGTTCCTTCTGGATTCACTTTAATGAACAACTGGTCGAAACTGCATCCCGAGGGGGGAAAACAGAACTGTGACTCCCCCTTTGATCTCTTCCCCATGGAGAAATTCACTCCCTGCCTAGCTTGCAAGATGTTCATTTGATTGACGTTTGCTCTGATGTGCAAAGCGCTTTGAACTTCAGACATTTAATTCCCATCAGGCAGCAGTCAATTTTTATTCTCCTTCAACAAGATTTACAAGCAGAAGATCAGCAAATGGAGAAGATAAAATAAATTTGCAGAAGCTTTGAATCTTACATCAAAATAGTGTTCGTGTAAGCGCCAACTGGATTTTATTCACTATTCACAAATAAATCAACTAGTATGCAGTTTAAGTATTATAAAATGAAGGAAGAGAAATGGGCATATAAAACGCTAGTCATCAGCTGGATGTGGTTACTATATTAAGATCCCCTGTTATTTTGTCATATTTTCTGTCAATTTCTCATGAATACGCTTCATTCTCGTGTTCTCCAATACCAGCTGCAGAACAAGGTCATTCAGAAACCACAGCTTTCTTTAGAGTGCTGAAACGAATATGTTTTATTAATGGTCAGCCCTGTTCTTGTAATCAATATTTTATTTGCATACTGCAGAACTAAAATATATAAAGCAAACAGCATTTTTGAAAAGTTCCAACTGAGTCTTAATCTAAGCTAATAATGGAGGCCGGCTTTGAAAGCACGTAAGTACAGTTAACCAAGATTCCTTTGAGTAAACACTGGATAAAAGACATGCAGTTTTGTGCATTATCCTGATACTGAATTCAGCATGGGAACATCTGATACTAAGAATTCTGGATGTATTATCAAATTCATTTAGTAATTAGGAAGAGCAGAAAGTGAGTAATGCTAACACTGCAGTAGCAAAATTGTCTTCTTTGCTAAATATTGCCAATCCCTAAATTTTGCATATTTCCAATAGTGGGTTCTAAATCCAATTGCTACCAGTTCACTTGTGAGCACATGTGCAGAAGCATCCCGGGTGGGTGGGCGGAGCCTCCCACTGCTACCACAACTGGTTCAGAGAACCGGGCCGAACAGGGACAACTGCATACGTCCACTGCATACGTCCATAAACACCACCAAATATGTTCAGTAGGTACAAATTACTATAATTTAATTTGTTTGTATCTATCTATCTATCTATCTATCTATCTATCTATCTATCTATCTATCCATCCGCTCCAAGTTTTCAGAGAGGGGCGGTATACAAATCTAATTAATAATAATAATAATAATAATAATAATTATTATTATTATTATTATTATTTCAATACAACACAGCAAACGAGATCACTATGCTGGATTTCGTATTTCATCACCAGTCGGACTGAGTGATGTAGCGGCGAATTATGTTTGCCGATCCCAGTAAAGCGGCCTTTTGCAATTGACAGATGGAGATTTTGTCCATTCCGATGGTTTTCAAATGTCCACTGAGATCCTTTGGCACTGCGCCCAGCGTGCCAAGTACCACTGGGACCACTTTCACTGGCTTATGCCAGAGTTGTTGCAGCTCGATTTTTAGATCTTCGTATTTCACTAATTTCTCTAGCCTCTTCTCCTCAATTCTGCTGTCCCCTGGGATTGCGATGTCAATGATCCATTCTTTCTTTTTCTCTACAATCAGGATGTCTGGTGTGTTATGCTTCAGAATTCGGTCAGTCGGAAGTCCCACAGTATCTCAGTTTCTGATTTTCCGTACAACTTCAGGTCATTCATATACAGCAGGTTTGAAATTTTTGGTGAATTCCTAGCAGTTTGATAGCCTAGGTTTGTTTTCTGTAGGATGAGTGACAGCGGGATTATAGCGATGATGAATAGCAATGGGGACAAAGAGTCCCCCTGGAAGATTATTATTATTATTATTATTATTATTATTATTATTATTATTATTATTATTACTACTACTACTACTATTATTATCCACCTTTACAAGATCATCAGACTTTTCTAATCTTTGTAAGTATCTTTGCATACTGTTAGGATTATCCTGTACTAAAACCAAACCATTTTAGCATTCCTGACAATGTAACTGCACAAACAACTTGAAAGATCAGTATAGGAATTTCCTTATCTCTCCATTTCACAGCCCAGGAGAAGACAGGTAAACAAAAGAAAGAGCTGCGATAAAGCTAAAGCTGCAATAGCAAATATTTAAGCAGCTATTTTATAGGGGTGAGCCAGGTCACTTTCTAAAGGAATTATCATAAATGATCTTCAAAAATAATCTATAGGTTTACCTATGTAAATATTACATGTAAATATATTTAAGGCAGAGTGGCCAAGTAGTAAGTTATAGAGGTAAATATTTCTCCAGTGCAAATTTTTTTCAACAAGTGAGATAAATAATAACAATACTTAAGGTGAATCTTTTTTTTAAAAAAAAATCACTA
The DNA here is from genome assembly GCF_031021105.1 of Erythrolamprus reginae. Lineage (NCBI taxonomy): Eukaryota > Metazoa > Chordata > Lepidosauria > Squamata > Dipsadidae > Erythrolamprus > Erythrolamprus reginae. Next base: position 84,774,697 of record NC_091952.1, on the reverse strand, counting down.
ACATTAATTAAAATTCAGAAAACAAAATTTAGGCACATGGAAGTTGAGTGTATGAGTTACTAAGGACCGATTTTTAAAGTTCTCAATAGTTATCTTAAGATATTTAAGAGTTTTATGTAAATTTATACTAAACATGATGGCCCTTCTAAAGTAGTGGCTAAACATGCTGTGAAAAAATCTTATCATTTCTAGTGCTGCCTGAGGCCTGGAATTCTGGGAGTTGAAGTCCAAAGGCCATAAAGGTCCATAGTTACCTACCCCTGATGTAAGGGTAGCAAGTGTAAAATCTTTCTTAAAATGTTGTCAAGAAACGTGCATGAACATTTGCAGGAGTCAATACTGGGTTTGATAATTACAAAAAAATCAAGCAAACAAAATAAAATATCTACAAAACATTCAGCAGAGTTTTATCAATTATCCGAAGGTGGTGGTGATAGGGAAATAGCCTCCACAGGATTGTCCCCATTAGCTGGGGCTAAAAAGAACAAACCTTGTTACCTCAGCTATCTCTTCCAACTCTAAGGAGCAAAAGAGAACTTGGAATGAGGTTCTTTCTAAACGATGAATGTTCTGTCGGGCTCTCTGGTAGACTCCTCCCAAAAAGTCACAGATATAAATTTCAGACCCACACACGTTTGAAAATTCAAAACAATGTTCTTTATAATGAAAATTCCCTTAACCTAAGCCCTCTTTTGGTATAGCAAACAGCACTGTCTCCAAACAAACTGGTAATTTGTACAAGTCCCTTATCAGTTCTGTGATACTTAGCTTGCAGCTGTGAGGCAATTCACAGTCCTTCTTCTTTCACAAAGTGAAACACACTTTGCTCTGGTTTAGTTTCAAAGTGGGGGGAAATCGGCACACAAAAGGTCAAAGTCAGCAAAGCAGTCACGAAAAACAACGATCAGATAATCCTCCACAATGGCTAAACTCACAGGCTGCTATTTATAGCAGCCTCACTAATTACCACAGCCCCACCCAACCACAGGTGGCCTCACTTTCTTTGATAATAATCCCTCAGTTGTTGTTGCCTATGCATCGCTCTCCGCATGCATGGCTGTATCATTAACTCTTGTTCTGAATCCAAGGAGGAGCTAGATAATTGATCTCCTTCTGAGCTGTCTGACACACTCTCCTCCTCCCTGTCACTCATGTCTTCTTGGTCAGAGGAGCCTTCATCAGCAGATTCCACTGGGGGGGGGGGCAACACAGGCCTGCAGCATGTGGATGTCTCCCCCACATCCACAGTCCTTGGGGCAGGAGCTGGGCCAGAGCTAACCACAACAATGAAGAACACAATTGATCTCATAGATTGGTACCTCACGTCTTTTCATTTTGCAATATTTTTTTCAGATCTGTAAGTTGTTACAGGTTGTTTCTCACAACTACATGAAATGGTACAAATACCTCCACTCTATCCTTTAGAACGAAGTTGTGTATTCCCTGCTCACAGCTCAAATGTATTTTACTGATGTGCACAATTCAAATGTATTTACTGATTTCTGTACGGCTACGTCAAAGTCTTCAGTGAGTGCATCTAGACACACCCCTAAATAATAGTTCCTTTAAGATTAGGCTCTGCTATTTTTGGCACAGCTTAAAATAAATTGAGACAGGTGAAGTTCTGATCTTCTCAAAAGTACCATTAGAAGCCAATTGAAGTTTATTAAAATATACAAATAATATCACTATGTGTAGTAATTTTGCAGTTTATCATTATAATTCTGGAAGCCTTAATCCAGTAAAACAGAGGCATGTTTTATAAGGCTGCATGAAAGCTGTTTGTTTATAGGAAATTAACTTGCGGACTTTGGCAGATGTCCACTCAGACACTGGCAATTAATGCAATATATAACTGCAATAAGAGGTATATAATTTCTCCTAATGCCTATTAATAATATTTAAACATATGCAAGCCACTTTTGGCACTAAATAATGTGCTTAAGCAAGGTAGGGCAAAACCTTTAATGTAAACTATGAATCTAGCGAGTTTTTTCATATAACTTAAGGTAGTGGTGCTTATGTCTGGCACTCAAAGTTACAGCTGTTGCAATACCCCTATAGTTGCATGGTCTCAATTTGGGCATTTGGCAACCTGCTTGCCCTTACAACAGTTGCATATTGCACAGTGCCATGATTGCTATGTGTGAGCTTCCCTGCCACCTACTCATAAACGAAGTCGTTCCCATATGTTGCTCGTGCCACCTTTTCTCCCAGAAAAAACATTTTGGAAAAAGGATCTCATACTTCTTGGCACATCCCCACCTGCCTGCATTCTGTATCATCTGCCCATGGCCTCTGGCTACGTGCTCACAACTCCATAGTGCCCGCCCACGTGCGTTGCCTAAGATTCTGGCTTCTTCTCGTTAAAGAATCACACAATCCTGAGCCATCCTGATTGCCAGGATTACTGTTGCTAAACAATGGAATCATGTGACACCACCATTTATGACTGCATTCCTTGGAGACAGAAATTTTGTCCCAATTGTCACTGTGACCTGAGGACCACCTGCATTACCTGTTTATAGATATTTTCTTCTGGACTGATCAGTCAACTTATTAACTTTTATAACAGTTTTTTCCACTTTCAAGTTAGCATTATTTTAAAAGAACCAGCAATAACCATTATTCCTCCTCAAACAACTGTTTGTTATATTTTCTAGGGCTTATGACTGACTAATTGATTGACTGGCAGATAGAAAGATAGGTATTTCTATTCCCTGAGCGCTAATGTGGTATAGTAATTAAGGTGCTGGACTGTGATTGGGGAAACCCAGATTATAATTCTAATTTAGACATAGAAGTTATACAGAGGTAGGTTTCTGCTGATTCAGGCCAGTTCTATAGATCCGGTAGCGGGAATTTTCCACCGCTCACCAAACTGGCAGTGATAGCCATCTGGTCACGCCCTGAACCGGTTTGCCCATCCACCAGAGCCAAATTTATGTGAAAATAACGCTCTGCGCATGCACAAAGCCTCCTGTGCATGCACAGATGAGTTTAACCCAGGAGTGATGAGGGTGCGCATACAAGCATAGCAAGCATGCACAAAACACACACTTCCGGCATGACCCTGAACCGGTAGGGAAGGTAAGTAGAACCTATCCCTGAAGCCATATTGGTGATTTTAGGCAAGTCATTTTTTTCCCAGGCCTAATCTGGGAATTAAAAAAAAAAACTACCATCCTGCATTGGATCAGCATACATTATGGTCCATATCATTCAATGAACAGGCTTTTATCCTGCAGTGGGTCGAGTTCAGCTGATGATAATAGTAACATATTCCTTTTACTTATATCCCATGGTCACATATTTTCTTGCTATCACAATATATTTGCACAAGACCTTGACACAATATGAAGTGAGCCGGGGTGGCGCAGCAGGTAGAGTGCTGTACTGCAGGCCACTGAAGCTGACTATAGATCTGAAGGTTCAAATCTCATCACCGGCTCAAGGTTGACTCAGCCTTCCATCCTTCCGAGGTGGGTAAAATGAGGACCCGGATTGTGGGGGCAATAGGCTGGCTCTGTTTAAAAGTGCTATTGCTAACATGTTGTAAGCCGCCCTGAGTCTAAGGAGAAGGGCGGCATAAAAATCAAATAGATAGACAGACAGACAGACAGACAGACAGACAGACAGACAAATAAATAAACAAACAAATAAATAAATAAATAAATATTTTTATTGTGCTATTTATACAATAATTCATCTATTTGCAAGTAAAACCCAAATTCCATCACTGGAATTTCTCCTTTTTTCCTATGACTAATGAAGCCTATTAGATAGGTACGAGAAAAGAAGGAAGTGCATATGAAAAATATCTGATTTTGTCCCAGATGCTACATATAAAATATATAATTTATTCTATACCATATAAATTGTATAATTTCTTTCAGCAACTCATTTCCAGAGAGATTTCATGGAAAACCATAATCATAACCCAACACCATTTTTCTCTGTTCATGGTTCCCCTGCTATCAACACTCAATGTGGAACCATTTCTGAAGTTTCTCCCCAAAGCCTTATTACTTTAAACATGGTCTTCTTGATCTAATATCAGATCCAATGACCAGAAAACAAACAAACCAAAGGAATTTTTTCATCTCCAATAGAAAATATTTGAATACTTACTCCATCATAGATGGTGGAATGGTGCAACAGTCCTGAATTGCTGTGAGCGGAGATGTCAAATGAGCAGTGTATGAAGCTTCCACTACATGCTTGTTTCGATTGACCACATCCAAGTAACGGTTAAACTTTTCCCGAATTTTTTTGGCTAGCTGGAAAATTTAAAGAGAAGCACAAAATGAAAACTGTGTTTCAATATTCTATATTCATAATAAAGAAATATGCTCAAATTGCAAGAGAATCAATTGATTCTGAAATATATTTACATTCATATTTATATTTAATAAATAAAATTAAACAGCTTATAGATAAATCAACAAGTATGGGAACAACTGCCAGGAGATTTATTGAAATCATTTCACTTTCTGTTTGTTAGCGGTTTTAAGATCTCCAGATTTTTCAGTTCAGCCGTATTCTCTGACATAGAACTTAAACCAATCTCACTAAAACCAAGTATTTATCACTCATAAATTAATTCTACTGAAATCTAAGAAATGAATTTATAACCTGGAAAAATCTTAGTTTTGAATATGCCTACAAATACTGTGCATTCCACATTTGTCGATATTGCTATATTTGATAGGAAAAAAAGTAATGGTAATAACTCTACGACATTCAAGTAGCATTAACAATTGAAGCAGGTCTCTTTTTAAAATGGTTAGTAGATCAGATCTATCAAATAGAAATCTGTCATTAAAAGATGGAATTTTCCATCCCAATTCAGAATGTACTCATCCAGATTGTCCAGAAAGCAGACCTTTATTGGTTCTTTTCAAAGTTAGGAAATTCTAGCCTCAAAAAGATCTTCAAAGGTCTAGGACAGGGGTCCCCAAACTTAGCAACTTTAAGACTTGTGGACTTCAACTCCCAGAATTCTTCAGTCAGTTATGCTGGCTGCAGAATTCTGGGAGTTGAAGTCCACAAGTCTTAAAGTTGCCAAGTTTGAAGATCTCTGATCTAGGAAGATGAGAATCTAATGGAAAATGAGAATCTATTGCATGGCTGGGGCAATTAATTTTTCCAAGGGGAAATTTATGAGAAACTGGGAATGTTGTAGAAGGTCTTATGTCCCACACCCTATCCCGCCGCCCTGCTCCTTCTGCTGTCCCACACCCTCTCACTGTTGCTGCACCTCTACCCTATCTTACGGTGCTCCAATGTTGATCCCATGCTGGTGTCCCAGCCTCTGATAATATCCCATCCCCCACTACCAATGCCATGGTCTGTACTAGGACTACCTATGGGCCAGATGTAGTTTATAGGTCATAAAATGCCCAGGTGTGATTTACTGAATCCTCATCCCCATTGGCCTAACACCCAGTAAATTTAGAATTTCTTAATTTTTAGACCATCTACATTTATTTGCTTCTAATTTCTACTCTGCTTGCCTGCCCAGCATGGAAATATTAATTCACTGCAGAGCACATTCAAGCAGAAACATAGCTTTACTTTGTAATATAGTTTACAGATGGCATTGTGGAGATAGACAATTATTGTCATTTATTCCAAATGCTACTATGGGTTGAGTTGGATAAGCACAGTCAGCATGGGTACTACTACCACTGTACCACAATGAAAACAGTAGCTCTGAAGTAGATACTGTATGTCTTTCCTTTCAATAGTCTTCTTTTTTATATCTTGTTCTGCACAAAAAAACAACTGTAAGCAACTTGTTAAAACAAGAATATATTCTGTATGTGTGTCCACACACACATACACACGTGTGTATATGTATAATTTTCTCCCCAGTTACTAACTAATCCAGTTTCCCAACTCAGTGTTAAAAATTATATGGTTTTCTTCAGTTCATTTGAAGTTTTCTTCATAATTCTTATTCTGAATCCTTAAGCTCCCTTTAGTTTATGGCCTGAATGAAGAATAATCTTACAATAATTTACAGCTCAAAGCAAAATGTTCAGCAACTTATTTTAAGTGCATTCTGCTGTCAGAAAAAAAAGGCTAGATTTATTTAATTAGCACTGGGTAATTAGTTGATACTTTTTAATCCCCCTCATTCTATTTCTCCATATACCTAAAATGTACAAAAGACAATGATTTAAAATACAGCTCAATTTGTACATATACATATGTAATTTGTTTGTGTATTATGTCTGCATTTGATAAATGGCTTCCCTAACTATTAATAACAGGCCATTTCATCATAATTTACCTTCTTATGTGAATAATTAGGCCTACAGTGATAAGTGCAGAGGCCCTGCCTCAATTGTTTCTATCAAATTCTATGACTCAATTAAGGCTCTCCAAGGACACCCTTTTAAACAAAACGTGGTTCAAATAAGATGACTTGTAGCATTATATTTAATTGCCATTACAGAATGATTTATTACTAATACTCCAGAGGTTTGTTGCCCAATCTAAGTTATGGATCTAATACTATTAAATTTATTTCAAACAGAATGCTACGCATAGTTGAATGTTTATGCGGGTTTGTCAACTTCAGACTTGTCTCTATCATAAGTGGCTCACACATAAGGATTAAAAGATCAACTAGCTGCTCAAAACAAGCAAGACAATCACAAAAAAGAATGCATGGAAGAGATTGGGGAGGGCAGCAATATAAATCAGTGGTCCCCAAGCTTTTGGGTACCAGGGACCGGTTCCCTGGAGACAGGTTTTTCTGTGGACCATAGGAGCGTGGTTTTACATGCTGTCTGCATCCCATGGATGGGGCTTTGCTTGTTTGCATGGCCCAGTTTCTGGGCCACGGACCTGTACCCACCCACAAACCAGGAACTGGGGACCCCTGACAAACATCTCACACAACATAAACTATTTCCCCATTATAATACTATTAGGGAGGAAGCCACTTTCCCAAATAACAGGACCTGATCCACAAGAACGAATGAACTAGCAAACTAACTAGCTAACTAGCTAACTAGCTAACTAACTAGATAACTAACTAATTAACTAACTAACTAATTATCTAACTTATTAATTGAATTTATTCTCAGTGATTCTGAGCATCTTACAATCAACCAAAAATTCAACATAAAAAGAATAAAAACAATTAATTATCCACTTCCATGGCGACAACAAACAATCAATTTTTACAGATTAACAGAGTTTGGAAGTGACCTTGCAGGTCATCTAGTCCAGGGGTCGACAAAGTTGTTCAGAATCTAGGAGCCAGCCAAAAAATTTAGGAGCCAGAATTTTTTTTAAGCAAACTTGGTTTTTTGCCGAGTCTCCACCTGACATCGCTTTCACCCCCTCCCCCCCGGCGCAGGCCTGGCTCCGCCGAGCCGGCTCTGCTGTACTCCCGTCGGGATCCGAGGGGAGACCGTTAGTCAGAAACCGAAACAGAGAAGAAGGAAAGGGAGACCGGGCCGGGGACGCGGGTGAGGGGGGGAGGGGGGAGGAGGGGTTACTGGTCGGAAGTCACCGCGCACGCGGCCGGAGGAGGAATGAACAAAACCTCACGCCGGGAGGGGAGGGGCTTCCGCTTCTCTCCGAAGGCGGGTGAGCGGCCAAGATCGGAGCGTCTGTGTGCGGTGGGGGGGAGTGAAGGGGTTCGAGTAGGAGGCGGAATGGAGGCAAGGGGGGGAGGGAGAGACGCACGCAAGCGCAGGGGACGCTGGGAAAGCAGCTCGCTCCGAGGTTGATGGGCGGAGCTACGGAAGCCAAGATGTACCATTTCTGGGCGTAAACACAAGGCGGGAAAAATATACTGTATACACATACAGCAGTGTTTCCCAACCTTTTTGGAGCCGCGGCACATTTTTCATATTTTCAAAATCCTGGGGAACATGGGGGGGGGCGCTAAAAAAAGTTTGGACAAAAAAAATCTCTCTTCCTCCCTTTCGCTCTATTTCTCTCTCCCTCCCTCTTTCTCTCTCTTCCTTCCTTTCTCTCTCCATCCCTCTTTCTTTCTCTCTTCCTTCCTTCCTTCCTCTCTTTCTGTCTCCTCCTTCCTCTCTCATCTCTTTCCTTCCTCTCCCTCCCTTTCTCTCTTTCCTTTCTCTCCCTTTCTGTCTATCCTTTCTATCTCTCACCCCTTCTCCCTCTTTCATTCCCTTTCTCTCCCTCCCTTTCTCTCTCATTCCTTTCTCTCCCTCTTTCCTTCCTATCTCTCTTTCTTTTTCTCCCTCCTTCATATCTTCTTTCTCTCCCCCTTCCTCCCTCTTTCCTTTCTCCCCCTCCCTTTCTCTTCCTTTTTCTCTATCCTTTCTACTTCTTACTCTTTCTTTCTCTCCCTCCTTCATTCAATTTTCTCTCCCGCCTCCCTCCCTCTTTCCTTTCTCCCCCTCTTTCTCTTCCTTTATCTCTATCCTTTCTACTTCTTACTCTTTCTTTCTCTCCCTCCTGCATTCAATTTTCTCTCCCCCCCTTCCTCCCTCTTTCCTTTCTCCCCCTCCCTTTCTCTTCCTTTTTCTCTATCCTTTCTGCTTCTTACTCTTTCTTTCTCTCCCTCCTTCATTCAATTTTCTCTCCCTCCCTTACTCTCTCTTTCCTTTCTCTCCCTCCCTTGTTCTCCCCTGGGGCTGCCTGTGCCTGCCCTGCACCACCCAACACGGACGGACAGCCCCCGGTCGTCGGTTCGTCGCCCCCCACCCCCCCACGGAGGGAGATCAGGCTGGCGAGGGCGGTAGAACTACGTCACCAGCCACTGGAGGGAGATCGGGCTGGCGGGGGCGGCGAATCCACCTCCCCAGCCGCGCGGAGGGAAATCCGGTAGGCGGGCGGGTGGCCGCGGCTCCCTGCGCGCCCCTGGAAAAGCGTACAGGGAACGGTGCCCGGGGCCGCTTTATCCGCCCCCCGCTCCCCCCGCCATCTCCCCGCGACTGCCTGTGCCGCTGCAGCCGCGGCCCCCCCCCCGCTCCCACCGCCAGTGCCCTCCCGCCGGGCCCCAAAGGACACTTGCCGATGACGACAGGGAACCTTCAGCTGGGCGGGCGCTGCCGTGCCGGTGCCTCCGACCTCCCGGTTCCTGCTCGATGCCGCGGTTTCTGGCGCTCTCCTGCTGGGCCCCAAAGAAGGAAGGCGGGAAAAAGGCGCGAAGAATGGAGCTCTCCTTCCTGCCTGCCTTCTTTGGGACCCAGCAGGAGAGCGCCAGAAACCGCGGCATCGGGCAGGAGCGGAGAGGTCAGAGGCACCGCAGCGCCCTGCCCAGGCGGCACACCGGTTGGGAAACGCTGACATACAGTACAGCAGGCAACATTTTCTAGGCGCCAGACAACATTTTCTAGGCGCCACTGGCGACCAGGCGCCTGGGTTTGTCGAACCTTGATCTAGTCCAAAACCCTGTCCAAGCAGGAGACCCTAAAACTGCCTCTACTCAGGATCAAACTCACAGCCTCCTGATTGAGACAAGAGCTCCACCTCTAGGCCACAGCAGCTGGGTCATTTGATGGGATCTATCTCGCTCTGGGCTCTCCCAGCCCATTTGGCAAAATGGGCCTGTCTTTGCTTAAGCAACATTCCCTACCTACCCACTTTGATGGGTCCCTCCCTGGACCCAGCTGTCCTTAACAACTATCGTCCAGTCTCCAACCTTCCCTTTATGGGGAAGGTTGTCGAGAAGGTGGTGGCACTCCAGCTCCAGCGGTCCTTGGAAGAAGCCGATTATCTAGGTCCCCAGCAGTCGGGTTTCAGGCCCGGTTACAGCACGGAAACCGCTTTGGTCGCGTTGATGGATGATCTCTGGCGGGCCCGGGACAGGGGTTTATCCTCTGTCCTGGTGCTCCTTGACCTCTCAGTGGCTTTCGATACCATCGACCATGGTATCCTTCTGCACCAGCTGGAGGGGTTGGGGGTGGGAGGCACTGTTCTTCAGTGGTTCTCCTCCTACCTCTCTGGCCGGTCGCAGTCGGTGTTAGTGGGGGGTCAGAGGTCGACTCCTAGGTTTCTCCCTTGTGGGGTGCCTCAGGGGTCGGTCCTCTCCCCCCTGCTATTCAACATCTACATGAAACCGCTGGGCGAGATCATCCAAGGACATGGGGTGAGGTATCATCAATATGCAGATGATACCCAGCTTTACATCTCCACCCCATGCCCAGTCAACGAAGCGGTGGAAGTGATGTGCCGGTGCCTGGAGGCTGTTGGGGCCTGGATGGGTGTCAACAGACTCAAGCTGAACCCGGATAAGACGGAGTGGCTGTGGGTTTTGCCTCCCAAGGACAATCCCATCTGTCCGTCCATTACCCTGGGGGGGGGAATTATTGACCCCCTCAGAGAGGGTCCGCAACTTGGGCGTCCTCCTCGATCCACAGCTCACATTAGAAAAACATCTCTCAGCTGTGGCGAGGGGGGCGTTTGCCCAGGTTCGCCTGGTGCACCAGTTGCGGCCCTATCTGGACCGGGACTCATTGCTCACAGTCACTCATGCCCTCATCACCTCGAGGTTCGACTACTGTAATGCTCTCTACATGGGGCTACCTTTGAAAAGTGTTCGGAAACTTCAGATCGTGCAGAATGCAGCTGCGAGAGCAGTCATGGGCTTACCTAGGTATGCCCATGTTTCACCATCACTCCGCAGTCTGCATTGGCTGCCGATCAGTTTCCGGTCACAATTCAAAGTGTTGGTTATGACCTTTAAAGCCCTTCATGGCACTGGACCAGAATATCTCTGAGACCGCCTCCTGCCGCACGAATCCCAGCGACCGATTAGGTCCCACAGAGTGGGCCTTCTCCGGGTCCCGTCAACTAAACAATGTCGGTTGGCGGGCCCCAGGGGAAGAGCCTTCTCTGTGGCGGCACTGGCCCTCTGGAACCAACTCCCCCCGGAGATTAGAACTGCCCCATCTCTTCCTGCCTTCCGTAAACTCCTTAAAACCCACCTTTGCCGTCAGGCATGGGGGAACTGAAACATCTCCCCCTGGGCATGTTTAATTTATATATGGTATGCTTGTGTGTATGTCTGTTAGTATATGGGGTCTGTTTTAAATCTTTAAATATTGTTAAATTTGTCAAATTATTTATGATTTGTTTCCACGTGTTGTGAGCCGCCCCGAGTCTTCGGAGATGGGCGGCATACAAATCTAAGTAATAAATAAATAAATAAATAAATAAATAAATAAATAAATAAACAAACAAACAAACAAACAAACAAACAAACAAACCAGGAAGTGACAATCATTCAAATGTACTGGTTCCAAGCCATGAAGAGCTTTAAAGGTGACAAATAGCGCCCATCAGCAAATGGACAGCCAATACAGTTACTTAAAAAGGGGTAGCACATGTGTATCACCTGCACAAAACCTTGCGGGCTATTATTGCATAGAATTCTGTACAACTGTAGAAAAGCCCAACAGGTACAGAGTGATAATGTTCTCAATGGACATGATGTTTCACAGAGCAGGCATAGCTACCATAAAGTCATGTATCCTAGGTCCCACAAAGTGACAGTGCTTTATAGGTGGGATCTGAAGCATATAAATTCTCCCAGAGAACAAACAACAGGGGAAGGTTGGTTCCCAAAGCAATCAGAATCCATGAATGACTTTATAGGTGACAACTAATACCAGATTTGCACTCAGCAGACCACCAAAAATCAATACAAAATTTCTGAAACATTTATTTTTCTTGGTAGAGGCTAACATAAGCCACATAAACATAAATAAAGGTGACCCTGGCTCCTGCAAAATTGGTCAACAATGATGGATACATACTGTATATTGGCAATGTTAGATCAGTGATTTTCAACCTTTTTTGAGTCGCGGCACATTTTTTACATTTACGTAACCCTGGGGCACATTGAGTGGGAGGGGGGCGCGGCTAAAAAAAGTTTGGACAAAAAAATTCTCTCTCTTTTTCTCTTCCTCCCCTTCACTCTATTTCTTTCTCCCTCCCTCCCTCTTTCTCTTCCTTCCTTTCTCTCTTTTTTGCTCTCTTTCTCTCTCCCTCCCTACCTCCCTCTATGTCTTTCTCTCTCTCCTTCCCTCCCTCTCTTTCTCTCTCTCTCTTGCTTTCTTTCTCTCTCTTGCTTTCTCTCTCTCTCTTGCTCTCTCTCTTTCTTTCTCTTGTTTTCTCTCTCTCTCTTGCTTTCTTTCTCTCTCTTTCTCTCTCTTTCTTTCTCTTGTTTTCTCTCTCTCTTGCTTTCTTTTTCTCTCTTGCTCTGTCTCTTTCTTTCTCTTGTTCTCTCTCTCTCTCTCGCTTTATTTCTCTCTTGTTCTCTTTCTCTCTCTCTCTCTTTCTCTCTCTTGCTTTCTTTCTCTCTGAGCTTCGCGGCACACCTGACCATGTCTCACGGCACACTGGTTGAAAAACACTGTGTTAGATGAATTCCAGCTAAGAAATATACATCACTTTGCAGCACAGTATTATTAATAGTCCTTTTTTTCTTGATTGTATCTATATCTTTTGTGTGACATCACAAATTGTGATTAATGTTAACTATAGTTTAACAGTGAAACAACTTTTATTCAATTTATATACAATGAATTAATATTATAGTAAATACTGTATGATCAGTAAATATATAGAATAGTAAATATATTAATGCAAAAAACCCACTTCTTAGAACCAAGGCAAAGCTAAAAGTCATCCTTATGCCTCCTTCTTCTGATGCATAAGTATGACTTTTTAGCTTTTCCTTGGTTCTAAGACGGTTTTTTTAATTTTTGCATTGATATCAATTGTTTAATCATTACCTTAAAAAAATTGATCAGGCAAAATCTTTTTTACAAAATAGCAGAATATTTTGTATCTATCCATGGAATTAGAAAGTTTTTATTGTATTTATTGTAAATGCACAAAAACTGAAATGCTCAAAAACAAAATTATATATTAAAAATCTAGATTTTTTTTCCTTTTTTTTTACAACCCTGTAGTCCCTTAATTCAAGGTAGTTTAATAGAAAAAGTGAATACTTTACAGCATCCTAAATAAAAGGAGGATTCATCTAATAAAACATTATCTTAAAATAATGTTGGCAGCAGAATTTTGGAGAAATAGTCTGAATCAAAGCTATTGTATTGAATTGAAATGTCTAATGCTACAACAATTTTAATTTACTTTTAAAGGAACTTAATTGTTTATACTATTGGATAATTAATGCCTTTTCAATATTTCAATATGCTTGTATTTGAATTCTTAGATAAAAGGTTTCCCAAAACTTTCTAGAAGTCAAATTTAATAAAATAAATAAAATCACAGAGGGCACATTTTAAGGTGACAAGACTCTTTTCCAACCTGATGGAAGAATTTCAAATTTAAAACTGGGATTTGCATCAGTGCAAACTATAAAACAGATTTGCTTGAAACAAGCCAGGCTAATTCCTTGAGTTGTTTAAAAAAAAAAAAGCCCAGAACCTAAGCTTTAAATAAAGCACAATATAAAGGTCTATTTAGCTGTAGTGCTAAACCAAAAATAAGACACTGTGGGAATGTTTTTACATAAAAATAAAAGCTTCTCTCCTGCTGGGACAGAAAAGTACAGAGATTTGAAGCTCATGGGGCATTATTCTCATTCATCAGGCTGAGGAGCAGCATCAGGAGCAAACACACAGAGAAAACCTTCAACAAAAGAATTGGAGTGAGTCAACAATCTGCCTAGCCAACAAATTCAACAAACCTACATTGCATATCAATATCCTGGCTGGCCTTATGAAAATACGGAAACATTTTGCATAGGAGTTCCCCAAGATGCCTAGGGAATAATACAAATTTATTCTTTGCAATATACCCACCAGAGTGAAATTAGCAGGCAAGGCCCCCTCTCCATCATCCTTGAGAGGCAGGCTCTCAGTTTCAATCAACATTCAAACTGAGGAGGCAGAGTTGAGTTCACATATCAAGGAGATTATCCCCAACATTCTACCTTTTGTCTAGGTAGAAAAAGTGTTGGTCTTTTTAAAATTAAAGAGATAAGCCGGAAACTGAAGCTGGGGGAGAGAGGCCGCCATTCATTCCTTCCTCCCAGCTACTCCAGAAATAATCAACTGGAGTGGATCTGGAGGGGGAAGTCCACAGAAAATTTAAAACAGAAGGATATTTGTTTCTGTGCTTTTCTGAAAGAATAGGTGAAAAATATGCAGCTACAAATTCATTTTTACTAAGGCTAATATTTTGTGTCTGGTGCTTATATTCTACGTACCAGCTCAGTAATCATGTGCTTTTATTTATTTACGTTTTTGCAGAGATACGTGCAATTTAGAGCCTTCTCATATATGTTGGTCCTAAAATATGATTGATCCAAGCATCATGCAGTTTGTCTAAAATCTTCTATTTCTATTCTATTTATAACTTTGATGAGAGCACTTTTTAAAATTGCTTCTCATGGACTATAACCAATTAAAACTAAAAAGAGATCTTTTTACATTCATTTTTAAAAAATTTATTTTATTGCTTGCTTGCAAGAATGGTCTCTTCTATCTCCCGGTCTCCCAAAAAAAGGGAAAGATTCTGTTGGCTACATCATTGTTTTCTAATTTTAAAATAAATCAGAAAAAAAGATCATGGGTTATACAGCCCTTATCTTTGCCATATATTGACAAAGCTCAATAGGTGATGACAACAATAAATATCAAGCCAGAAACCAAGATGAAATAGGCGTTGTAATCTTACCTGAACGCCTCTTCTCATCTGGTGGAACCAGCCTTCAGAATGGGTTTGTCCTTGACCAATCATCTTGAGGATCGAGTCAGTCTCATTTGAAAAATTGCCAGGATCCACCTTAAGACCCAAAGATCTGATGAATCCTGAAGACTAGACTCGAGCATGGCGGCTTAGTGCTATCCTCTAAGCCCGTGATGGCAAACTTATGGCAAGCGTGCCACAGGTGGCCCATAGAGCCATATCGGAGGACACACAAGGTGTTGCCCTGTGTCAGCTCCAGCACACATGCGCATGCTGGCCAGCTGATTTTTGGCCATGGGAAAGGCCGCTTCACCCAATGAACAAACCGAAAATTCAGAAAAATATGCTTCCGGTTTGTCCATTGGGTAATTTTTTTCACCTCCAGGCAGTGGCGGGTTCCTACCAGACTGCCGCACCAGTAAAAGCCCACTGAAGATGTAATTTTTGGCAATTTTTCCCCAGCATCTCCATTTCAGAAGAAACCCTCCTGCCTGCCCTTGTCTTAATGCTGATCTTTATTATTCATCCGAAACACAACTGAAAAGCTTCTTCTCAGGAGATGCCAGGAAAAAAATCGCCAAGAATTGCATCATCAATGGGTTCCTACCTCTGCAGTTCTCTGGACCGCACTGGTAGGAACCCACCACTTCCCCATGGCTTCACAAAATCCTGTGCACATATGGGGAGGGCAGCGTGCAAGGGCCATGCACATGCGTGGGGAGAGAGAAGGGGGATGGCCATGTGAACACATGCTAGGCTGCCCACACATCCCCTTGTGGCATGCGAACCAAAAAGGTTTCACCATCACTGCTCTAAGCTGTGTGGACTCCCTTACCTGTAGCTAGTTGCCAAGATACGAATAAGAAATAGTGTGTGACAGAGAAAAACAGAGGTAGAAAACAAGGGTGGGACTGAAGGCTGGTTCCACCAGATGAGAAGAGGCATTCAGGTAAGATTATAACACCTATTCTCCATCCAGGGGTAGAACCAGCCTTCAGAATGGTACCAAAGCAGAGGTCCCAGGGAGGGATGAGTGTCATATGCACTCAACGAGTTTCCAACACTTTCTATAGTACCCTCCTTCCAAAGTGGCGTCTGCAGACGCATAAGAGTAAATTTTGTAGTGATTGATGAACTGGAAAGGGTGAGCCCATGTAGCTGCCCGACAGACCTCCTCTAAAGACGCCTATGTGGACCAAGCTGCTGAAGGGGCTGATTTCCTGGTGGAGTGTGCTGTGATGTTGGAAGGCCGACTATCTCATAGGCCTTGGTGATGGCGCTTCTGATCCATTGCCCTTTGGTGGCCGAGGACTCTATTCCCCAGGGATTGAGGATAAAATCCCACAAAGAGAGCCTTGGATTTCCTGAGGTCCTTGATACGGTCTAGGTAGGTCTTAAGAACTCCTTTGTACATCCAGCATATGCCAATGTTGTTCAGAAGGGTAGGCTGTAGAGGCACAGAAGGAAGGAAGGATAAGCTTCTGCGATCAATGGAAGACTGAATTCACCTTGGGAATGAATGAAGGATCAAGTCTGAGAGTTACCTTATCCGGTTGGAAGACAAAACAGGTCCCCCTTGACTGAACGAGCTGAAAGTTCTGAAATGTGGTGGGCAGATATGATGGCCAACAGAAAGGCCACCTTTATGGATAGATGCCTGAGTAAAGCTTCTCGGAGTGGTTCATATGGTGGTTCCATGAGAGACTTCAGAATGTGTGGAAGGTTCCAGGTGGGATAACGGTGAATTGTGGGTGGATGCAGGTTGGTCACGCCCTTAAGGAAATGATGGATGGTGGAGAACTGAGACAAGGATCCGACCTGTTCACACACCAGGACTGAGAAGAGTGCCGCCACCTGTCTGCGAATGGTGTTGGGCGCCAAACCCCTGTTGAGTCTCTAGGCTGCCTCCAAGGTAAGAGAGATAAGTTCAGTGACAACAGTGGTTGTGAAGGGTCAGTCAAATTCAACCCTCCATTACTTGTAAGTAAAGAAAAGAAGTTGCTTATGGTGCAATTCACAGAAATATGAAACAGAGAAATATGAAACAGAGCTGCATTATATTTGTATTAAAAGCAAGTAGCTAAAAAGGCATCTGTGCTTAATTTAAACGTAGGGTAAAATAACAGATTTGCTTTTCATGTATTTAAATCAGATTTGATTTGATCACTATGTAAAACTAAATTCAAGGTCTACGCTGGATGATTTGATTCAAGGTAGAACAAGAATCAAATACTGAGGATTCCAAATAAATAGTCAAAAGTTATAAGCCATTCAGAGTCACTTTGATAGAGAGGTGTGTCGTATATAAATTTAATAAATAAAATTAAATCAATAAATAAAAAGGCGAGAATTTATTCTACAGTGATTGTGAAACATGAAGCAAAGCAAGATCAAGACCATGGCGATAGCAGTAAGTGTGGGGTAAGCGGTAAGTGTAATTTTGTTTAATAGGTGGATTTATTATTTCCGATTATAGGCAGTCTCTGAGTTACAAACGTGGTATGCCCCTAATCTGACTTTAAGTAAAATTTATAGATAAGTAAGAAGAGATAGGTATGGTTCTTATTTAGCATCAGCCATATATTTGTCTTCATATAGAGCAGTGATAGCGAACATTTTTTTCTTGTGTGCCAAAAGGGTGCGTATGCGCAATAATGCACATGTGTGCCCACCATAGTTCCCTCTAAGCTGAGCAGTGAGCAATCGCTCACTTAAAAATCATCATCAACTCAGAGTTTTCCAAACCTGCCCAGAAGCCGAGAGGGAAAGAGTAAGAGGGAAGGAGAGAGAGAGGAAGAGAGAGAAACAGATAGAAAAAAGAGAGGAAGGAAAAGAGAAAGAAAAAGAATGGGAGTAAGGAAGAGAGAAAGAAAATCAAAATCTAGTTTGAAACTAGCTCAACTATTTAAGTAGCAGTTTGATATTGATAGAGTTGCCCTATTATGAGCTCACTGTTATAGACACACAGTACAGTATTTTATTTTGAAATTCTCTGAGGCAAAACAGGGTGGGGTTTGTTTTTGTTTGTTTGTTTGTTTGTTTGTTTACTTACTTACTTGCTTGCTTGCTTGCTTGCTTACTTATTTACTTACTTATTATTTCTGTGCCGCCCAGTCCCGAAGGAACTGCCGCTCAGACACTATACTTTTCCGCCCCCCCCCCAAAAAAATAGAGGGAACACTGGTGCCCACACCCATAATGCAATGCTCTCCCCCCATGCATATGCATACAAACCCCCCACACGCATGTGCGCAGGCCTCACTGAAGCCTCCGGACCCCTGATAGGCCCATTTTTCACCCTCCCCAGGCTTCAGGGAAGGCTTTGCAACTTGTGGATGGTGAAAAACGGACCCAATGGGCCTACTGGAAGTTAGAAAATGAACTTCCGGTAGGCCCGTTGGAACGTTTTTCACCATCCACAAGCTCCAGAGCCTTTCATGAAGCTTGCGGATGGCAAAAATGGCCTTCCCAGAATGCCAAAAATCAGTTGGCGAGTGCACACATGTACAATGGAGATGACACAGGGCAATGTTTCGCTTGCCCTCAGATATGATTAGATTTAGATTAGATTTATTGGATTTATATGCCGCCCCTCTCCGCAAACTCGGGGCGGCTCACAACAAGGTAAAAACAATACATAATAACAAATCCAATACCCACCAATCCAATTACAATGTTAACCTAAAAAATTCATAAAAAACAACTCCAGAATATTAAAAAAACAAGCACACAATCAATCTAACACCAGAACAACATGGGCAAGGGGGAGATGTTTCAGTTCCCCCATGCCTGACGGCAGAGGTGGGTTTTAAAGAGTTTGCGAAAGGCAAGGAGGGTGGGGGCAATCCTAATCTCAGGGGGGAGCTGGTTCCAGAGGGTTGGAGCCGCTACAGAGAAGGCTCTTCCCCTGGGTCCCGCCAGACGACATTGTTTAGTCGACGGGACCCGGAGAAGGCCAACTCTGTGGGACCGAACTGGTCGCTGGGATTCGTGCAGCAGAAGGCAGTCCCGGAGATATTCTGGTCTGGTGCCATGAAGATATGGCTCCGCGTGCCACCTGTGCATACATGCCATAGGTTCAACACCATGGGTATATAGTATATAGCAGAGGTCTTCAAACTTGGCAACTTGGCAACTTGTGGACTTCAACTCCCAGAATTCTCCAGCCAGCTATTTCCACAAGTCTTCAAGTTGCCAAATTTGGGGACCCCTGGTATATAGTATACATGGTATATAGTTTACCTTGAAGAAGGTATTAAGAAAGGTTGTTCAAAGCTATATAGCTGAAGCCCTCAGCACACAGTAAACTTTGGTGAACCTTTCTCGAATTAGTAACTTGTTCTTCTAATTTTGCCATCCCTGCTTTAACAAGTGGAAAGGCTATAGCTAACTCTTTTGCCAAACCCCTTTTTCGATTCGGGACATTTTAAGTCCTGCTATTCTTCTCAAACGCTATCATTTGCTCTGATCCCTTTATTATTTCCACTTTATTTTCAATTGTGATTGTTTTCCCTTTCTTTGATGCGTCACCAGCACTTCAATTAGATTTTTCACTTTGAACGCATAGTTCCAAAGTAAAGAACAGAAAGATTAAATGCAAAGACAAACACACAACCCAGTGTAAATGGCAATGTAGCGTCACTTAAAAGTTATGGATTTTGGCCATAACTCAGATATTCTTAATTTAAGGACTGCCTGTACAAATGAATGCCTAGCTTATTATAGCAAACCCTCAGTTTTCAATGTAGAAACATAAAAACATAGAAGATTGACAGCAGAAAAAGACCTCATGGTCCATCTAGTCTGTCCTTATACTATTTCCTGTATTTTATCTTAGGATGGATATATGTTTATCCCAGGCATGTTTAAATTCAGTTACTGTGGATTTACCAACCACGTCTGCTGGAAGTTTGTTCCAAGCATCTACTACTCTTTCAGTAAAATAATATTTTCTCACGTTGCTTTTGACCTTTCCCCCAACTAACCTCAGATTGTGCCCCCTTGTTGTTGTGTTCACTTTCCTATTAAAAACACTTCCCTCCTGAACCTTATTTAACCCTTTAACACATTTAAATGTTTCGATCATGTCCCCCATTTTCCATTCTGTCCTCCAGACTATACAGATTATGTTCATTAAGTCTTTCTTGATACGTTTTATGCTTAAGACCTTCCACCATTTTTGTAGCCCGTCTTTGGACCCGTTCAATTTTATCAATATCTTTTTGTAGGTGAGGTCCAAAATGTGAAAAGTAATTTAACTGAACAAGATATTATTCAAATGGACATATTCTTTATTTTGAAAGATGAGGTTAATCTTCCTAAATAAGTTTTCCCACTTTCTAAGATCATTTAAAGTGAACACTCTGTAAAATATTTTCTCCCTCTTTGAGGAGTGAAAATATTGATTTTGTGTGTGTGTGTATGCTCTATGTAGCAAAAATTGATTTCAGAAGTTTTTTTACTATTATGTGATACCCATCTATGCTGCAGGCATTTTCTGTTTAAGGTTGTTGTTTTTTAACATTCCATATTTCTTAAAATTCCATATGATTCTCATAGTATGAATTAATAAAGACGTAGTAAAGCCTTATGGAGATACTGTACCTAATGGCAAATAATTTCAACGTGCTGGACAACAAATCACAGGTTTTACCGCAAATATTTTCCTTGGTTGCCAGTGATATGAAATGTGATTATCATTTTTGCACAAGCCAACAGGAGTATTTTTTCACTGTTTTTGTTTTCAGAAATTATTGTTAAAAAAAACTTTCACATTTTTTTTTAGCTGATGAACTAGCAACTTGTGCTTTTAAGGTGATGCGTCCACAGACAAATGACTCCCAAGAAGAGGAAAAGCTGATAGAGGATTAGGTTTGCTTACATTACACTCTCACATTTGTTTTAATATGATTAATTTGTATACATTACTTTTACTCATAAAGCTCTAGTACTCGTGATTCATTAGCCCTAAAAAGACTTAGTTATTATTAAAACCAAAGTGCTCACTTACTCTTTCGATCTTTTCAATCTTGAACTTTTAACCACTGTAGCTGTACTCTATGGGACCTCATCTATCTTCTCTGGCACCTAAGAATTCATCACAATACTAAGAATGTTTAGACATTTATTTATATCTAGTTAAGAGTTAATGTATGCATCTAGGGAGGTGGTGTAAGTAATACCTATTGGAGGCTTTGCCAGAAAACACTTCCAAATGAGTCTCTTCTTCTAAAATCCCTTGTATAATGTAACCCATATGATTTTAAATAGTGTGCAGACCACCCACAAAATTGTAGTGAAAGGCATTATTCTTCAAAGAAAACCAATGAAACAGTCTCTGGAAGGATCAAAATGTTTCCAAAGAGCCTAGATTTTATAGCGACTTCAACAATGTCCTTTTAGCTCTCAATTTCACACAAAATTCTCACAAATTCACACGTATGCACCAATGTGACATGCTCCCAGTAAACGGATGGTTACCTTGACTACAATTTTCAGTCCCACACAGGGCAGTCAATGTATCTCAAGATGTTTTTATAATTAGGTGTGTGACCACTAGATTTACTTATTTTATGGGCTTAGTTGTAACCACTCACTGGCAGTCAAAGATGAGAAGGAAAGGATGCAGGTAAATCAGCAAATTGATAAAGTGGGAAACAACCACAAAGCAATGAAGTAAATGGAATGTGTCTTATGCAACAGAAGTATCAGATCAAATTTTTATTACAGTGATAGACCATCATATAGTAAAAATCTATTTAGAAGCTTTACTTGTAAGAATTTATTAGTATAGAGTTTTTCAACCTCAGCAATTTTAAGATGTGTGGACTTTTTAACCCTGCTGCGCTGTTCAAAAACCACTATACACTTGTACTGTTTTTGAGTCTGTGTGACTCAAACTGAAAATTCTTTATTTTAAGTGCTTATATTTGGTCAATTTGAAAACTTCTTTCCCTTGGAAACTAGTAATCTCACACCAAATTTATTAAAATTGTACACATTTTGCAGGCTAAAACTATCTATAAATTGAAAGAAAATTCACAAAATGGGGGGGACGGGCTTTTATGAGCAAAATAAACCAATAAGCATTATTTTTTTATTTCAATTTTCATTTCATTGTGTGCAGAAATGTTCAACCTAGTTTCCAAGGGAAAAAAGTTTTCAAATTGACTAAATATAAGCACTTAAAATAAAGAATTGTCTGTTCGAGTCACACAGACTCGAAAACAGTACAAGTGTGACTTTTTTTGCCCAGCAAAAACAAAGTCCCCCCCCCTCCAAAAAATTCTCATAGAGAGAACCCCTGAAATGATGAAAAGTCATGAAATTTCAAGTTTCAGAAATGCAGGGAACATTTTTTACAGGGTCTCAAACTTCGATTTCACAGACTCGAAGCATGACAGCAGGGTTAAAGCTGAAGAGGAAAGGACAAAACTTGCTTAAAAACAACTGCTAATAGTAACATTCATTGATAGTTTTATAAATGATTTCAGATTTTCTGAAAGAGAAAAGAGAAAAAAAACTGTTTCTAATTTTAAACCCTGAACATACCGGTAATTCAAATGATTGAAATAATCATGAAAACTTTAAGTTAGATTTTACTACTTTCATGTGTCTATCATAATTATCTACCTTGACTTTTTCTTAGGCTGTTTAGATATTATTTTAAGGTTGTCTCGACACATTCTTTAATCCTGTTACCTGGAAACATTTTTTGCAGTCCCAAATCCATGTCTTTAATTCTTTTGCTGCTGCTGTGCCATAAGTCCACTATGCCAATCATTTGTAATTCTCATCCAGGATGAAGGAAACCAGCAAGAAAATAAAGCCCTTTTGCGGATCAGGCAAAAGAAGTCAAGATCTTGCAACAGCAAAATGGCCAGTAGATGTTTGGTACAACAAACAGGAAGAAAAGATGGTAAATTGTATTTTAAAGGCTCACAGTAGCTCTTAAAATCTGTCATTGAGAGATTATGCAGTGATCTTTGGTCCAATCTTATGGGGGGGAGGTGAGAGAGAGGGAGGGAGAGAGGGAGGGAATTTGGCGTTCTTTCCTCCTTTGCACTGGAAAGTATGACTGGCCCAAGGTTGTCCAACTGGCTTTGTGTCCGATGGGACTAGAACTCACACTCTCCTGGCTTCTAGCCTGATGTCTTAACCTCCAGACCAAACTTCTTACATGCCTCAATTACTGTTTTCTTCATTACATCAGTCTTGTATAGCTAAAGATTGATAATGATACTTTTGTTTAGCTTAGAATATAATACATGGATTTAAAAAAAAAAAAAATCAAGAATACTCACCAACACCCTTTCCATTGTCTCATACAAATAATCCCTGGATCAAAGATCATTTGGTAAAAAGAATAAAGGCTGAACATAATGGTCTTAGATTAAGGAATTCTCTTCTTCTTGCTATCCCTATTTGTAAATACGTCAGAGAAAGGCATTGGAGGCATTAGGCTTTTAAATGGAATAACAACTGTTATGAGAGTTTAAGAATTTGCTCGTACCAATGTCTCCAAGGTAAGTCGCTCACAGCATGCGATTCTAATCTACACTAAGCAACAAGTGTTTTTGTTAATTTTTTTTTCTATTGACAGAAGATGGATCTGCTACAGAAAAAGAATTGTATTCCCTGAGGCAAGCCTCAAATGTCTGAGGTTCTGTTCATATTCTCCGCTACCTTTCTGTCATGCAAACCTATTAGGACTACATTAAGCTGCTTTCTCTGGGAGGTACTGGCGTTTTGCCTGGCAAAAAGAAAAAAAATGATTTTTTTTTTTTTTGCAGGCTCTTGCTGTCTCTTCGAACACTATAATTCTATTTTAGGCTCAAAATATTGCACATATCTGATTTATTTGATATTGGCTTAGAGAAGTGATGGCAAACCTTTCAGCACTGAGTGCCCAAACCGGAACGCACATACATGTGCCGAAGCACCAGAAACCCAAGGACCAGCTGCCTGGGGCATCCATGGCTGGTTTTTTTGGCTGGTCTTCACATGGTTTTCAGGCCATTTCCGGACTTTTTCAGGCTGTTTTCCGATGCTCCAGCACTCATGAAGACCATCATGTGCACAGGAAACCAGAAGAGCAGCTGGCAAAGGGGCATGTGCCCATAGAGAGGGCTCCGTGTGTCATAGGTTCGCCATCACAGGCTTAGAGTATTGGGCGAACTTAATTATTCTGTCATGATACAATCATGATACAATCACGCCACAGCCTAGAGCAGTGATGGTGAACATATGGCACGGGTGATTTTTGGCTCACACAGAGGCTCCAGGAGGGTGTTTTTGGCTTCCAGAGAGCCTCCGGGAGGATGGGGGAAGGCATTTTTACCCTCTCCGGCTCCAGGGAAGCCTTTGGAGCCTGGGGAAGGTGAAACACGAGCCTACTCAGCCCACTAGAAGTTGTGAAACAGGCCGTTTCTGGCCTCCAGAGGGCCTCCAGCGAGTGGGGGAAGCTGTTTTCACCCTCCCCAGGCATTGAATTATTGGTGTGGGCACTCACACATAGGTGATAACACGTGCATAAGCTCTTTCGGCACCCAAGGAAGAAAAGGTTCGCCATCACTGGCCTAGAGTGATGTATGGACCCACTTACTGGCAATATTTGACATTAGCTGATTTAAGGAGCTCCTGTCAGTTCCCTGTTTGCAAGAAGGGAACCGTATCATCATAGTATAACACAAATTCTGGGATCTATCTATCTATCTATCCATCCATCCATCCATCCATCTATCTGCCATTAGGTACCAAGATGAGATCTTCAGACCCCTTGTGAGACCATATGCTGGTGCGGTTGGCCCTAGGTTCCTCCTAATGCAGGACAATGCCAGACCTCATGTGGCTGGAGTGTTTCAGCAGTTCCTGCAAGATGAAGGCATTGAAGCAATGGACTGCCCCCACCCCATTCCCCAGACCTGAATCTGATTGAACAGATCTGGGATCATGTAAGATCATGTCTCACTCCATCCACCAAGTCACATTGCACCACAGACTGCCCAGGAGTTGGGGGATGCTTTAGTCAGGTCTGGGAGGAGATCCCTCAGGAGACCATCCACAACCTCATCAGGAGCATGCTCAGGCATTGTAGGGAGGCCATACAGGCACGTGGAGGCCACACAATACTGAGCCTCATTTTGACTTGTTTTAAGGACATTACTTCAAAGTTGGATCAGTCTGTAGTTTGTTTTTCCACTTTAATTTTGTGTGTGACTCCAAATCCAGGCCTCCGTTGGTTAATAAATTTGATTTCCATTTATGATTTTTGTGTGATTTTGTTGCCGGCGCATTCAATTTTGTACAGAACAAAGTATTCAATGAGAATATTTCATTCATTCAGATCTGAGATGTATTATTTGAGTGTTCCCTTTATTTTTTTGAGCAGTGTATTTTAAAAATTCAAAAGGGTTATGTGCAAAGTATCTCTTGAATAACAAGGATATGCACATGGAAACATTTATGAGAGTATGAATAATTATTCAGCCACATAGATACACTAACTTGACTTAAAGTTTAATTTAAAAAATAGCACAATCCAATATATAGTCTTCATCATACATGTAATAGTCAGAATAGTCCAAAGTACAGTATGTACAATTACAAAGTCTTTTTACCAATTGTATTTGTTATTCACAGTAAACAAAGATATCAAGATATAACAACAGCTTAGATACAACAGAGAACAGAAAGTATGTCAGAGAGAGTTATGATCTCTAGCTCCCTCTTATGGCAACCTGCAACACAATTAATCAATCAGAAATAACATACAGTGGTACCTCGTGATACGAATACTTCGAGATACGAACCCGGGGTTCAGAAAGTTTTTGCCTCTTCTTACAAACTTTTTTCGCCTTACGAACCCAACGCAGATGGCAAAATGGCACTCCGCTGGGCGCCGGCGCCCAGCTGTCACCTTTTAAAAACAGCCAGGGGGCTTCTCGGTGTTCTCCTGAACCCAAACCCAAACCCAAACTTTTCGGGTTCGGGAAGCCACCGAGAAGCGCCGCCGCCCGCCTGTCACCTTCTTAAACAGCAGGGGAGCTTCTCGGCGTTCTCCCGACCCGAACCCAGAAGTTCGGGTTCGGGTTCCGGAGGCCGCTGAGAAGCGCCCGGCTGTTTCAGAAGGTTACAGCCGGGCGGCGGCACTCAATGGAGCACCGTTTTGCGATCGCCGGCGGCGTTTTCAGCCGATCTGGAGACTGGAAAGGAGGTGGGGAATCCCAATAGGAAATTCCATGGGTGGAGCTTTGATGGCACGAAGACGTCCTTCCTGGAGGCCACGGCCGATCAGGAAAGTTGAAAAAAATGGAGCTCGGTTGGAGGAAAAAGGGTGGACAAAGAAATTGCAACTCAGTCCCTGGCCAGTCAGACGAGGAGATAACCCATGCTTGGACTCTCCAAGCAACGCACAGGAAAATGTATCATTAGAAAGTTATCCCTTAATGTTTTTATTTATGCTGCTTGCTTTTTTCTCTGTTTTATATCACTGTCTCTATCAAATTAGACTTTTCTTTCCTTTTTAATTGTTATCAAACAATAAAAATACCTTTTTAAAAATGAAAAATAGTAGTAGTCTACCCTCCTCAAATCTCCAGCTGTGCTAGATTGCAAGTATAATTACTTTCTTTCTTACCTTATCCAGTTACAGCTATCTGGCATAGGGCTAGATATTATGGTGTTTATGTCTAAGATTATCCATAGTGTAGGTAAAAGCAAGATATATGAATGCCCATCTTAGACTGTTCTAGAACAGTTAATATATTTTTACAAATTCCTTTATTATCTTGTGTAAGGTCCATCGGGTTTAACCAATGGCCAAAAATTCTCTTGCCAACATAATTATATTAAAGGCTTTACAATAAACCGTTTAAATTATAAAGTACATGTCTAAAATGTTTTTCCATTGCTCCTCAACAGGATATGAATATAAATCGCTTTTGTATTGCCTTCTAAAAGACTTTTTTGATTCTTTTTTATGTGCCAGTAACCCAGATGAATTTGCTTTTAACAAAGTTACAGAGAAATTTTTGAAGATGTGTCTAATGGAAAATTAATAATATCAAACATGTGTCCTTCAATGTCAAACACATAATAAGCAGTGGTGGGTTCCTGCTGGTACGGCTAATTGCACGCAGTTCTGTAGCTCTGGCGCACGAGCGCCGGTCCAAGTGCAAATTTGCTTTCTGCACCAAAATTTTGCACAGGGACGCCTATGCATGAATGTTTTGGTGAGGTTTTTTACGTGGAAGCATGCTCGGAAGCAAGAAAACTCACCGAAAAGCGCAGGCAATTGAGTCCCTGTGCAAGATTTAGCTACTTGAGCGGGTGCAGGAAGCAAAATTGCGCTCGAACCCGTGCTCGCGCACCAAAGCCACATGCAATTCGCTGTATTGGCAGGAACCCACTACTGATAATAAGTGGCTCAAGAAAAGCAATGTTTGTAGAGCTTAACCTAGTTAAGCACACCCAGAGTGTCAGAAATAGGTTTATTGCTGGAGGTAATATTACAATGCAAGTAAATGGTTTGTAACCATGGGAAAGGCTAATGTAAGCCATAGTCAGTATGTAATCATGGTTTTGCTAATTGTGCTGCAACCTGATTGGCTGTAACCTATATAATAGGAGTATCACCCTTGCATGGGTGTGGTTTGTTATAGTGAGTGGGTTTGTGTAGTGTGGTTTGTTATAGAGTGGTTTTGTGCTGGGTGGTTTGCAGTTAGGGCTTAGCGGTTGCAGTGGTTGATGTAATGGTAGTTATATAATAGTATTGTAGGATAGTTTACTATAGTGGTTAAATGTAAAGATGATAGTTTATTTAGAGAAGCAGTTTGATAAGTGGAAAAGTAAAATACATTTTTACAAGAAAGCATGCTGCAGTATTTTTCATTGAAGACTTCAATTAGGTATAGTGGTTAACTGTGGCTAGTTGGTGGGGTTACCTTCTGCACGCGCAAAACTCTTCCAACACTCTTTTCCATATCCAATGAGTGTAGCAGCGGAGTCTGACACTGAATAAGTGTTATCTCTAGAATAAGTCCCATATGCGGCACAATTTACAGAGAAAGTGGCATTTGTCTCAGAAAGCAGAATCCCAAGAAAGTTCCTTGTTTGTCCTAATCAGCATAGCTCAAAGGACCGTGTTACCATCCTCTGGTGTTGACTGGGGACAATTAAGCCAGTTGCTTCTTTGGGGTTTTTTGGGTTTGTTTGGTTTTTTTACAGACTTTTTGTTTCCAAACAGTCCTCCCCTGTGGGCTCACGTGGCCCTCCCCACCCTTGCATTCTTTGATCCACTTTCCCCCCACGGGCAAAAGAAAGGGAAAGTGTTTCCAGATGAACTCTCTTTGTTTGGCTTGGTCTTATTTACACTTCAGGGGGTTTGAATGCTCTTTTCTTGATGGAGAAAAACTTTACTGGAGAACTCTGAACTACTTTGAATGCACTACAATCACCAGCATTAAAATGCTATTGAGTTAAGAAAATATACTTTCAGTCTATCACTTTCAGGAATCCATCAGCTTTTTCTAATGCAAAAATATGTTCAATTCTCAACAGAAACATTTATAAGTTAGAAATCTAACACAATGAAGTGAAAAAAGCAAATAAACAAGGAGGAAACCGCTATTGAATATGTAGACCTGGGAGAGAACATTATGGAAAAAAAGCACATTCGTATAAGTATGTATTATTGTAGTAATTGGTGGTTAAGCAATACTTTCCTACCTGTTGAACTTCACTTTCTCCGTTTGAGATTTTTTCTGTGTACACAAAGGAGTTGAATATCCGCTGCAACAAAATTAAGAAAGACCACTTAGACATCAAGGCACAATTATTACGGTTTTAACATATTCAGAATAAAAAGCAGCTGGATTCCATACAGGTATTATAAGGCAAAAGATTAAAGTTTAAAAGAATTATCATAATAGGGAATGAAAAACCACACCAGTTTCATTAGACACACATATGCTCCCTTAATTAAGTTAAACATATGTTTGTGTTTTGGTGGAAAAAGACTAGGATATTGCATCCAGAGTGCCTGCTATTGCGTTCAAATGGTATATATTTTAAAAAGCTATGCTTTACATCTGAAATCTGATTTTGCCCAAGGAATAGGAATTGTTTACATATACATTTAATTCAATGCAGCTTTTAAAAAGTGTCTCTCCCCCCTCCCCAATCTCTTTACTTTCAGCTTTTCTTCTCTGTTAATCTCAAGTCATTAGAAACCAGTCTAGACTTCTAAACGGCTTTTGTTTAATATCAAGTAGAGGCCCCCATGGACATTTGCCATGATGGGGAAGGGATGGGCTTGTACTTTCTTTTCCTAGTGCTGATGTTCACATGGAGTACCGCCACAGGCATAAAGCATTCCCCAAGTTTGAAACAAGGAACAATGCAAATATTGCACTCATGACTACATTTGCATTGCTCTGTCTTTTTTGTTTTTAACCAATTTGATTCCTTTTACACTTTTGCTTTTCTCTCTAGGTCAGTACCAGTGAGGAATATAAAGCAAAAAATTTAAAACATTTTTTATTATTAATCATTGCCCTTAAATTATTCCTCTGGGTGGTCAAGGCTGGCATTTGTAGTCTTCCCTCCTTTTATATACCCAGATCTGAAAAGTTAAGGATTCAAGCATAATAATAATAATAATAATCATCATCATCATCATCATCTGAAGATCTAAAAATCCGAATAATATGAAGATCTAAAAATCGAGCTGCAACGACTCTGGCATAAGCCAGTGAAAATGGTCCCAGTGGTACTTGGCACGCTGGGCGCAGTGCCAAAGGATCTCAGCGGACATTTGAAAGCCATGGGAATTGACAAAATCTCCATCTGTCAATTGCAAAAGACCGCTTTACTGGGATCGGCAAACATAATTCGTCGCTACATCACTCAGTCTTAGGTGCTTGGGAAGCGCCCGACTGGTGATGAAATACGAAATCCAGCATAGTGATCTCGTTTGCTGTGTTGTATTGACATAATAATAATAATAATAATAATAATAATAATAATAATAATAATAATAATTATTATTCATTAGATTTGTATGCCACCCCTCTCCGTACACTCGGAGCAGCTCACAACAAATAGGACTTGAAAATTAGATCTATCCAATAGCTTATATTAACCATTATAGCAACTTCATTTATATTTCACTGGAATAAAAGACGCCATCTTCTTTCTTCTCTAATAACACAAAAGCAAGAATTTGCTCACTGTTCAGGCATCAAGAACCAGAAACTTCCTAATATAACTCTGGAGCATTCAAATAGCACTGTAAAGGTGAGGAGAAAGTTACCCCAAGGCCTACAGGTACCAGGAGCCTTATACAGTGGTACCTCTACCTACAAATGCCTCTACTTACGAACTTTTCTAGATAAGGGCCATGTGTTCAATATTTTTTTGCCTCTTCTTAAGAACGATTTTCCACTTACAACCCGAGCCTCCAAAACTGTAACTGGAAAGGGCAGGGAGACGCCTCCGTGGGGCCTCTCTAGGAATATCCTGGGAGGAAACTGTACCTGGAAAAGGCGGGGAGAACCTTCCATGGGGCTCTCTAGGAATCTCATGGGAGGAAACAGGTCCTCCACCCTCCCTGTGGTTTCCCCAATCGCACACATTATTTGCTTTTACATTGATTCCTATGGGAAAAATGGCTTCTTCTTACAAACCTTTCTACTTAAGAATCTGGTCACAGAACAAATTAAGTTCGTAAGTAGAGGTACCACTGCACTCTTGTTCCTTCTTTGCCACATGCCTTCAACCAACCTAGCACCCAAAGGAAGATGTAGATGAGAAGCAGCATGTATAGAAACCTGATGTGGAACCTTCAATCTCCTTTCCTCCCACCTGCATTTAATTGATGGGCATTAGGAATAGTCCATGTGATACACTGTTTAAAAGTGCAGTATTACAGGCAAACTCTGCTCACAGCCTGTAGTTCAATCCTCATGGGGCTCAAGGTTGACTCATCCTTCCAAGGTCTATAAAATGATGTTTTACATCAGTGGTTCTCAACCTGCGAAGTCACAGGGGGTCCATGAAGACTTGAAGCAATGTTATAATTTAAATCGTAGGTTGAGTCTTGAGGAGGGAGTGCCTGTATCCATGGTCCGCAGCCACAAAAGATATTTAAAGAGGTTCCATGGTGAAGAAAAGATTGAGAACCACTACTCTACACTATAAACCAGAGAGTGCTGTAAAATATTATAGGTTGGTATATAAGTCTAAATGTGCCTCCAGAAAGCAGTACCTGGGCCAAAAAGGGAATGCAGACACTTGCCTTTCAGTCCAGTTCAGGCCATTTAACAGCCTTTGCAGGCAACTTAAAAAGGAAGAGGCTGTTTACAAATTAAGAAAAGAACAGTGCCTTATATTCTTTTGGCAGAGGGTGGGGGAGAGATCATATATTGCTCCAAACAGTATGGGATTGGGAAGATCAATGGAAAATAATATTTTGTAGAGAAATGGACGTGGATCAAATCTCTGTAAAGATTTGTTCTTTTCTGATGTCTTGATTAAGTTCAGCTCAGTCCTCTGACCTCCACTTTGCACTTAAGACAGGGAAGCAAGTGTTATATATAACATCAAATCAAATGAAGATATAAAAAGCAGGTTGGCAAGACAATTTTCCCCAGCAGTCTTTCAGCCATCATTCTATTAGGAAATAATCTTATATTTGTTCCACTGAGCTGATGATTGTCACTTTCTGAGATTTCTTTCCCTCTTGGGGATTTCAGGAATTTTAAAAATTTGAACTCTTGATTTCACAGCAACCCTTGAAGAGAGCACCACTAAATCTTCTGAGTTTTCAGGTTTCAGCGAGCTTAAAGGGATTAAAAAAGTAAAATACAACTATTCTAAATGAGCAACAGTCAAGTGTCCTTTCATTCTACAGCTTCATTAAAAGTTCAAATCAGTTATTAACACTGAAAATATTGTCCATAATTTGAACATAATTTAATATCAGAAAAAAGGCATTAAATGGTATCATTTTGATGCAAAATTGATTTTATTTTCTAATCAAATCTCTGCACATCAAAAGAAACATAGGAAATAGTCCCAACTAAGATTATGAGTTCCATCTATAGTGCAAAGCTAGTCTTTTACTTGAGCTTTATATTTAAAAATGATAAAACTGTCCTTTTAAAAGGGAAGAATCATATTTTTAATTTTCATTAGAAAGCCAAAGAAAATATGAAGTTCAAAAGATGCAAATCTTATTGAACAGAGAAAAGGCAGAATCAAATTATTGTTATGCAACAAGCAATGCAATAAAGTGATGAACAAATGTTATTCTTAGACTTTCCAAAATCTTCCATTTAATAGTTTGAATATGATTAAGAAATATACAAACAAGAAGGAAGCTAGTATTGCAAGAAGCAGCAGAGATAGCATATTAGTGTATCTGACACAAGTTTGTTTATGAAATATATCCAGCCCACAATTTTTCAAAAATTATGAAATAAAGTTAATATTTTGGGAATTTAGATAGGATAACATAATACTGCTAATATTATCCTACATGCAGCTTTCCTTTCATTGGGAAAATTGTTGAGAAAGAATTTGTTGTCTCCAGTACAATTCATTCTCATTCTCATTTTCTCTCTCTCCCACATTCTAATAATTAATAATAATAATTTATTAGATTTGTATGCTGCCCCTCTCCGAAGACTCGGGGTGGCTCACAGCACAATACACAATACAGTGATCCCTCGGTTAGCGCGGGGGTTACGTTCCAAGACCTCCCGCGCTAACCGATTTCCGCGTTATACTGGATGCGGAAGTAAAAACACCATCTGCGCATGTGCGCCATTTTTTTCATGGCCGCACATGCGCAGATGGTGGAGTTTGCGTGTGGGGGCGGGGAAGACCAAGGGAAGGTTCCTTCAGCTGCCCAACAGCTGATCTGCTCCGCAGCGCGGAAGCAGCGAGGAGCCGAAGATGGGGTTTCCCCGTTGCCGCGCTGCGGAGCGGATCAGGTGTTGGGCGGCTGAAGGAACCTTCCCTTGGTCTTCCCGCCACCCAGGCAAAGGGGAAACCCCAAGATCACTTGCCGCTTGCCGCTTGCCGTGCGGAGCCGCTCATCTAGGGGGGCGTGGACCGGCAAGGTGCCCTCCGCTCTCTCTCTTTCTCTCCCTGTTACCGGTGTGGTATAAGAGAGAGAAAGAAAGAGAAAGGAGGGCGACTTGCCAGTCCACGCCCCCCTGGATGAGCGGCCCCGCATGGCCCCAGCGCCGGACTCCGTTGCCGAACGCCGAAACCGGAAGGGGCGAGGTGGGGGGGGGAGAACGGGAGGCTCAGCATTCCGTCAGTCGCAGCGCTGGCTGTCAACTTTTCTTTTTAGCACTGGGGAGGCAAGTCAGCTCCTGCCCAGTTTTAAAAAGAAAAGTTGACAGCCAGCGCTGCGGCTGACGGAATGCTGAGCTTCCCGTTCTCTCTCCGCCCCCTCGCCCCTTCGCCCCCCTTTGTTCCTAGGAGAAGTGCTGGTGAGGAGCAGAAGGTCTGTCTTGCCTCAATCCCCAGCACTTCTCCTAGGAACACAGGGAGGCGAAGGGGCGAGGGGGGGGGGGGAGAGAAAACGGGAGGCTCAGCATTCCGTCAGTCGCAGCGCTGGCTGTCAACTTTTCTTTTTAGCACTGGGGAGGCAAGTCAGCTCCTGCCCAGTTTTAAAAAGAAAAGTTGACAGCCAGCGATTGTTCCGCTGCCGCCAGCATGGCCTGGCTGGCAGCGGAAGATGTAACGGAGCCCACGGGGGATTCGCCTTCCTCCCACCCGCAGCCGAGACTGATCGTGGGCTCCTTCACAACCTCGGAGAGCTTCCAGGGCATGAAAGCTCACGAAAACCAGGAAGCTCTCCGAGGTTGCGAAGGAGCCCACGATCAGTCGGCTGCGGGCGGGAGGAAAGCGAATGCCACGGGGCTGGGCTCGGCTCCCCCCTCGGCTCCCCCCCTTACCAGCCCCACCGCGGAAGGCTCCATTCTGTTCCCTGCCGGCCCGATTGAGCGGCCGGCGGTCTCCATTCAGGGAACAGAATGGAGCCTTCCGCGGCGGGGCTGGTAAGGGGGGGGAGCCGAGGGGGGAGCCGAGCCCAGCCCCGTGGCATTCGCTTTCCTCCCGCCCGCAGTTGACGTCCACCCCCTCCTCGGTGTCCCCGGCACCCAGCGTCCCCACGCCGCCTCCACCTCCCGGTAATGCGCCCGACCTCTGCCTCTCTCTTTCTCTCTCATATACCACGCCGGCAACAGGGAGAGAAAGAGAGAGAGAACTAGCGTGGACTTATTTTTTAATATTTTATTTTTTTAATTAATATTTTTTGAAAAACCGCGTTGCAGCGTTTCGCGCTAATCGAGACCGTGCTAATCGAGGGATCACTGTATACAAATCCAATATTAAAAACAGATAAAAACCCTTATCATAAAAAAGTTTATCACACAACCCAAACAAAACCATACATAACTCGTATTAGCTAAGGGGCATATCAACTTCCCCAAGCCTGGCGATACAGGTGGGTTTTTAGGACCTTGAGAAAGGCAAGGGGGGTGGGGACAGTTCTAATCTCCGTGGGGAGTTGATTCCAGAGGGCCGGGACCGACACAGAGAAGGCTCTTCCCCTTGGTCCCACCAGATGACATTGCTTAGTCGACGGGACCCGGAGAAGGCCAATTCTGTGGGACCTAACCGGTCGCTGGGATTCGTGCGGCAGAAGGCGGTCCCAAAGGTATTCTGGTCCGATGCCATGTCGGGCTTTATAGATCATAACCAACACTTTGAATTGTGACCGGAAAGTGATCAGCAACCTATGCAGGCTGCAAAGTGTTGATGAAACATGGGCATATCTGGGGAAGCCCATGATTGCTCTCGCAGTCGCATTCTGCACGATCTGAAGTTTCTGAACACTTTTCAAAGGTAGCCCCATGTAGACAACGTTACAGTAGTCGAACCTCGAGGTGATGAGGGCATGAGTGACTGTGAGCAGTGACTCCCGGTCCAAATAAGCCGCAACTGGTGCACCAGGCAAACCTGGGCAACTTCGCCACAGCCAAAAGATGGTGCTCTAATGCAGAGGTCCCCAACCGCCGGTCCGCGGACCGGGCCGTTGGGGTTTTCCAGCCGGTCCGCGGCGGCGCTGCCCTCCTGGCAGAGGACATTATACAGGACAGGGTGGGGCGTCGGGCAGGGCGGGGAGAATCAGGAGGCTCCTTTGGCGGCTGGGGGCTGCCTGGCTTTGTGATTTTGGCTGGGGGGGAGTTAGGAAGGTCCTACTTCTCCCCCCCCCCAGCCAAAAACTCAAAGCCTATCTGCTGGATACGGGCGATGAGCGGGACGAGCGGCGCGGAAGCCGGTGGCTGTGGCAGCTGCTGCAAGAGGCTTCCGCACCGCTCTGTCCCACTCATCGGGGGGGAGAAGTAGGACCTTCCTAAGTCCCCCCCCAGCCAAAAACTGAAAGCCTATCTGCTGGATACGGGCGATGAGTGGGACAGAGCGGCGCGGAAGCCTCTTGCAGCAGCTGCCACAGCCACCGGCTTCGGCGCCGCTCGTCCCGCTCATTCCCCGTGTCTGGCAGAAGCTGCTGCCCGAGTGCTCTTGGCTGGCGGGATTCAAAGTGCTGGGGTGGGGGGTGTCCTGACAGCCCCCCCACCCCAGTGCTTCGCCTCCCGCTGGGACACCCCCCACCCCAGCACTTTGAATCCCGCCGGCCAAGAGCACTCGGGCAGCAGCTTCTGCCAGACACGGACAATGAGCGGGACGAGCGGCGTCGAAGCCCGTGGCTGTGGCAGCTGCTGCAAGAGGCTTCCGCGCCGCTCGTCCCACCCATTGCCCGTATCCAGCAGAAGCTGCTGCCCGAGTGCTCTTGGCCGGTGGGATTCAAAGTGCTGGGGTGGGGGGTGTCCCAGCGGGAGGCGAAGCACTGGGGTGGGGGGGCTGTCGGGACATCCCCCACCCCAGCACTTTGAATCCCGCCGGCCAAGAGCACTCAGGCAGCAGCTTCTGCTGGATACGGGCGATGGGTGGGACGAGCGGCGCGGAAGCCGGTGGCTGTAGCAGCTGCTGCAAGAGGCTTCCGCGCCGCTCTGTCCCACTCATCGCCCGTATCCAGCAGATAGGCTTTGAATTTTTGGCTGGGGGGTGGAGAAGTAGGACCTTCCTAACTCCCCCCCCAGCCAAAATCACAAAGCCAGGCAGCCCCCAGCCGCCAAAGGAGCCTCCTGATTCTCCCCGCCGTGTGGAGAAGAGTGGAGGGCTGCGTCACTAAGCTCCACCCCTCCATAACCCCACCCCCATATGACCAACGCTCCCCCCCCCCCCCGGGCCGTGGAAAATTGGTCTAGCTTAAAGCCGGTCCCTGGTGCAAAAAAGGTTGGGGACCTCTGCTCTAATGTTAGCTGTGAATCAAGGAGGACGTGCAAGTTGTCAGTAATTCTCCCACCCCCCAGGGTAATAGACAGACAGATGGAATTGTCCTTGTGAGGCAAAACACCCACCCACTCCATCTTATCAGGGTTGAGTTCTCTCGCTCTTTCATTCTCTTCTTCCCTCCCTCCTTCCACTATACAATTAATTTTATTAAATATTTAATAAAGCTCATTTTGTATTTTATGGTACATTTGTCTTTTAGTTGATCTTTACAATGTAAATCATTTTCTGAGCCCAATGGTACTCAAATACTACATATAAACAAACAAAAATGCTTGCTACAGGACTGTAAAAACTAAGAGGAAATCAAATTGTCCCCACAATACATAAAGCATATTCATAAAACTTGTTCCGTTTGGCCTACTGTCCAAGAATTTGAACTGTTGAGGCCCAATTCTAACAAAAATAAATATTTGTAAAAACCAGTGAGACAAAGAGAAGAATTACTGCAAGCAGAGACTAATATTGTAATGAAAGACTTCTAGACTATAAAAATCAGAAGAAAGGCCCATCGGGGCAGTGTATTTCTAGACATAACCTCTTGGAAACTGCTATTTACCCTCAATAAAGAAGAGCTGGAAACGTACCAAATATGTCATCAAGGTACTTTTTTAAAGCCAAAAGAAGGGGAGAGCAAGAAAATTAGTTCCATATGCTAAAACAATTCAGCATTTAGTATATGTAATTTGACTAATGTTATAGTCTTGACAATGTACATGGAAATCTTTCATAGAACTAAAGCTGATGTTACGCAATCTGAAAATATAAAGCAGATGGCAGGGTACCCCTCCTCCAGATATACTATTATTTGTCATCATGTTAAAACTTAGAGTAGAGAATGGAGAACATTTATTATACTCTATGACAGCACAGTAATAATTCTCCAAAAAGATTCCTATATTCTCAGCAGAGACTAAGAATAGAGTCACTTAAGATGTAAAAGTTACTTACACCACCACCACCAAAGTCCAAGCATGATGTGAAAGAATATGGAAACTAAATCAAATTATTTAAATGGCAAAGAGACAAATATATTTTAAAAAGAAAATAACTATTTTCACATAAATAATGTCATTTAATCATGTTGCAGACTAACAGTGAGGGCTGAATAATAAAGTTGAGTCCGTACCAACTTCTGTCTTTTCAGTGATAGCCAGTGCCCTGAATTCTGAGCTAAATTCAAATTTTCAACCATCAATGTATTTATTTATAAGCTCTTAGCCCTTCCCCACCCCAGTTTCCAAGAGTCTTATAAAAATCAGTTATTCCATTGCTCTCAAATATCTAGGACATGACACAAAAGAATTAGGGATGGAAAGAAGAAGATGAAAATAGGCGTTGATTGCTTACCTGAACGCCTCTTCTCGTACGATGAGCGGGTACAGCAGTCACGTGGGTTGCTCCTGTCCAATCCGATGGGACTGAGCCTAGTGTTTTAAAAGCCTGCTGGATCCGCCCCTTCCCCAGAATTCGCAAATCCGTAGACTTAGGCTCAGATGTGAAGGCTCAATAATGTTCAACTCTCATGGTTAGAAGGAAAGGTAGGATAAGGTATAGTCATAGAAGACAACATAAAAGGGAGGGAAGTGACTGCTGTACCCGCTCATCGTACGAGAAGAGGCGTTCAGGTAAGCAATCAACGCCTATTCTCCGTACTGAAGGAGCGGGTCCAGCAGTCACGTGGGACATACCCAATAGATAAGTCCCTAGGGTGGGATTAGTTCGCTATTGTGAGAGATAACGGATTGGAGTACCCTTCTGTCGAAGGCAGCGTCCGCTGAAGCGTAAGAGTCAATCTTGTAATGCCTTATGAAGGAGTTTGGCGAGGCCCAAGTGGCTGCTTTGCAGACTTCTTCCAAAGGGACTTGAGTCGCCCAAGCGGCGGACGTGGCAACACTTCTGGTGGAATGCGCTGTAATATTCCTTGGAATGGAGAGGGAAGCTGACTCATAGGCCTTTGAGATGGTCCCTCTAATCCAACGGCCTATTACTGTTGAGGACACTTTGGATCCCATGGATCTGGGATGATAGGCCACAAAGAGTGCTTCAGACCTCCGAATGGGTCTTGTGCGTTGAATATATATTCTCAGCGCTCTGGTGAGATCCAGAGTGTGCCATCTAACTGCAAGGGGATGGTTCTGTTTAAGACAGAAGGAAGGTAAGACAATATCCTGGGATCTGTGGAACATGGAACTGACCTTGGGTAGAAAGGTGGGGTCCAGGCGCAGAACCACCTTGTCCGGATGGAACTGGCAGAGGTCCTGCCTGATTGAAAGAGCTGCCAACTCAGATATGCGTCGGGCGGATGTAATCACCACCAGGAATGCTACCTTAAAGGATAGGTACCTGAAGGACGCTGATCTCAGGGGTTCGTAGGGTGCCTGAGTAAGGGAATGGAAAACCCGTGGCAAGTCCCAGGAAGGATATCTGTGGACCTTAGAAGGTCTGAGGTTGGAAATTCCTCTGAGAAATTCTTGGATTTCCAGGAAGGAATGGAGTGGTTGCCTGCGAGGCCCTGCCAAGACGGAAGAAATAGCTGCCAGGTGGCGACGGATGGGGCTGGCTGAAAGGCTTTGATGAAATCCTTTCATGAGGAAGGCGATTATCCTGTGAATGGGAAGGCACAGGGGAGATAAATCCTCTTGTGAGCACCATTGGTGGAATTTGGACCAAGTATGGTCGTAAATTCTATTGGTAGACCCCCTTCTGGCCTTTAGGATGATTTCCACTGTGTCCGGGTCGTACCCTCGCAGGTCTAGATCTCGCCGGATAATAGCCAGGCGGTGAGGTGGAACCACTCCGGGTCTGGATGAAGCGAGGCACCCTGCTGCAACATATCCTCCGAAACGGGGAGTCGCCAGGGGTCCTGGACGGACAGATGTTGGAGGTCCGCGAACCAGGGCCGGCGAGGCCAGTGAGGGGCGATCAGGATTATTCAGGCCCTCTCTAGAATGATCTTGTGGATCACGTCTGGGAGAATTGGAATTGGAGGGAAGGCATACAGTAGACCTGGAGGCCAAGGAATCCTGAGAGCATTGGTTGTCTCTGCTCCTGGGGATGGAAACCTGGAGATGAATCGAGGGAGCTGAGCGTTGGCCTCGGTCGCAAACAGGTCTAGCAATGGGTGACCGAACCTGAGGCATATTTGCTGGAACAAGGTCTGATGGAGACTCCACTCTCCTGGATCTAGAGTCGATCGTGAGAGCCAGTCCGCTTGGACGTTGAGGACTCCCGATATGTGGTCGGCTAGCAGCGACTGGAGATGTCTCTCCGCCCAAAGACCTAATTTCAGAGCCTCCCTCATGAGGGCCTTGGATCTGGTGCCTCCCTGTCTGCAAATGTGACTTTTTGTGGCTACGTTGTCCATAAAGATCAGGACATGCTGGTTGATGATGTGAGGTTTGAAATGTTTGAGGGCCAGAGAAACAGCTCTCAATTCTAGCCAATTGATGGGCCTGGAAGCTTCCTCTGCTGACCACGTGCCCTGGGCTATTAGGCCTTGGGTATGGGCTCCCCAGCCCGATAGGCTGGCATCTGTGGTGACAACAAACTGGTCCGGGCACCTGAAGGGAGATCCCTTGTCCAGAGCTGGAGAAGTCCACCACTTGAGGGATCTGCGTACTGCGGATGGAATGGAGAGGCGACGAGTCGAGTTGCTGTTCCCCGATCTCTAGAATGGTAACAGAAGCCATTGTAACTCCCTGGCATGAAGACGAGCCCAGGGGACAATACCAATGCACGACACCATCTTCCCCAGTAGAGAATATAGGGTGACGATGGAGGTTGATCGTTGAGATTGAATATGGGAAATAAGCTTCAATATGCTCTGTTTTCTCTCAGAAGAGAGGAAGACCTGGGAAATTTCTGAGTTAATGATGGTTCCCAGATGTAAAATGGAGGTAGATGGCCGGAAGTGGCTCTTACTGAAATTGATTGAAAAACCATGGTTCTGTAGAACAGACATGGTGAAAGAGAGATCTGCAGCTACTCCCTCTTTAGAATTTCCATGAATTAAAATGTCATCTAAATAACATAAAATATGAATGGGCGTGGCACGGATATGTGCCGCCAGGGTTCCCAAGAGCTTGGTAAAGACTCTAGGAGCCGAGGAAAGCCCGAAGGGCATAGCCTTATACTGGTAGTGCCTGCCCTGGAAGGTGAAACGTAAAAATTTCCTATGACATTTGGCAATGGGAATATGAAGGTAGGCTTCTGTGAGATCCAATGAGACCATAAAGTCCCCAGGATGAAGGGCGACTAAGATGGACGATAAGGAATGCATTTTAAATTTCCTGTATTTAATGAATTGGTTCAGATTTTTGAGGCCCAAAATGGCTCTCCAGCCTCCAGAGATCTTAGGGACCATGAAGAGGATAGAGTAGAAGCCCGAGCCTCTCTGGAGAGAGGGGACCGGTTGAATAGCTTTGATAGACAACAAGTGAGAAATAGCTTCCTCCATTCGCATACAAGATGGGGAAGAACTGGGAGAGGGACAAGAAATAAAATGTTTAGGGGGAGGAGAAATAAACTCTAAACGGAGACCCCTTTCTACAGTGTCAATGACCCAGGGGTCCTTACAGGAGCGGCACCAACTGGTGGAGAACCAAGCCAGGCGTCCGCCTATGGGAAAGGAAGGAAACTCACCATCTGGGTTTTTTGGAAGCCCTGGTCGAAGAGGATCCTCTTTGGTAGCGGGATCCTCTACCTCTGGTGTTCCTAGATTGGGATCGAAATCGAGGGGAATACTGACCTGGATTTCTTTGAAAGGTGAACCCCTGATCCTGTTGACGACTTGGGCGTCGAAAGGACTGCGGTTTAGTGGCCTTCTTGGTGGTAGGCCCTAAAACCTTCTTCTTGTCCGTGGTCTCTGTAAGGAGAGGGTCC
The DNA here is from genome assembly GCF_031021105.1 of Erythrolamprus reginae. Lineage (NCBI taxonomy): Eukaryota > Metazoa > Chordata > Lepidosauria > Squamata > Dipsadidae > Erythrolamprus > Erythrolamprus reginae. Next base: position 84,733,717 of record NC_091952.1, on the reverse strand, counting down.
AGGTCTCCGAAGAGGAGATCGCGTTTCAATGGACCTATGGCCAATTGCCACTTTTGTCTTACTCCCGCCTGCCAAGGGCGAAGCCATAAGAATCTCCTGGCCGTTGTAGAGGCCGCTACTGACCTGGCTGCAAACCTGGAAGATTGCAGTGTAGCATCCACTACATATTGGGCGGCTGCAAAGATCTTGTTGAAATCCTGTTGGCCTCGTAGATCATCAGGAGGTATATGTTGTTGGAGTTGATGAAGCCACAAGAGCATAGCTCTGGAGAAGAAAGATGCTGCTGCAGCACTTTTAATGGCCCATGAGTCTGCGAAGAAACATCTCTTGAGCATTTGCTCAAGACGCTTGTCTTCTGGACGGAGGACCTCCTCTGCTTCGCCAGGCATGGCTGCTGCAGAGTGGAGGGTTTTAACCGGTTCATCTGGTTTTGGGCAGGCTAGGAGCTCTTCATAAGAAGGAGAGAGCTTGTATAACTTTTTATCCTTGGAAGTGGGGTTAAGATCAGAAGCTGGATGGTCCCACTGCTTAAGCAAGGCGTCCTTGAACAATTTTGGCATAGGAATTACCTCATTATCTTCCTGTTCTTCCATGAAGAAAGGTAGATTCTCCTCCGGAGGGTCTGTGGAAGGAATAGACTGTTTTTCTCGCCCGGCTAAACCCGTGGACACTCTTGCCTTGAGAAGGAGAGATTTGAAAAGTTGAGAGGGAAAAATGGCAGCCGGGGCTGGAATCTTAATTTGAGATTCCTCATCTTCCGACAGACGTTGAAAGGGGTCATCATCCTCTTCTACGTCCACGTCCTCATTCTCTTCCTGGGAAGAATCCGAGTCCTCAATGATTGGGGCTCTGAAGGAAGAAGGGGAGCTCACGGGACGGGAGGAGCGTGGAGGGGGATGAGACAGAGAGGGCACATTGATGGCTGAGAGTTTGGCATCAATGGCCTTAGACAATACTGAAAAGATAGATTGAAACTCCGGAGGTAGGGTAGAAATATCAGCAGGAAGGGTAGAAGAATCCCTGAAGGCCTGAGAAGTTTCCGGCTGAGAGGAATCTTCTGTAATATCTGGCTCCTCTGGACCTAAGCCCCATAGGTTAGGTTGGGGTCTATTTAGGTTTGGCTCATCCAGAGATAGCACAGTGACCCCAGAGAGAGGCAGGTTAGAGGCCTCTGGGGGGTCTGGGTTCATGTGCACTTGGGCCTGCACTTTTAAACGTTTGGCTGACTTTTCATGAATTTTTTGTAGGGCTAGGTCCCTTCTCTTCTCAGCCCTGGTGGACTTGGCCAAGGAATGGGCTCCTGAAGAAGAGGAGGAAGAGGCCTGGGGGATACTAGTAATTTCATCGCCAGAAGGCCTAACCTCTCTGGGACCTTTAGTTGTGCCTCTCTTGGGAAAAGAAGTCATAGTCTGAACAAATTACAGAAGACAAGACTTGAGCCAAAAAAGCAAATTTTGGTGGGAGAAGTTTTGAAATTGAGCTTTCCCAAGAGGAGGGGGACCCTGCTCCTAGGCCCAGGAGCTACTGCGACTTAAGGGCAATCTGGACGGAACCAGAGTTCGTGTCCCTAAATGCAGCGTGGCAGGCCTCACTAAACTTAAATTAAAGTAACCAAGGCACACTGGTTGGAGGCAATGCCGGTGGAGAAACGGGCCTGAGGAACTCACAGCTTACTCCAAGGTCAGGCGGTGGACTGAAAACACTGAACGGATGACCAAAAAGGGCAAACCGAAAGTGCGCAATTAATGGGCGCGAGGGCCTTCGCGCCAAAAACAAACCGCTCCGTTTGAAATACGGAGGGTAACTAAGTCCAGGAGACTCTCAAGGGAGCTTGAAAATGTCTCACACCGCAGGAGGTAAAAAGCCCTTTAGAATTACAATGGCTTGCCTGACAAAAAACCTCCAAGCCGAGAGGAATGTAAGGAAAATTCCAAGCCGGCAGCAGCTGCAGCAGGCGGAGGGGGAAAAAACCGCGGGAGCTGCACTGCAGACTTCTCCCCTAGATCCGAGACCAGTACGGCTGGTAACAATGCAGGCAAGCTCTAAACGAAGGTGAATAAATCTTATTTTTATTTTGAAGAGAAGCGATCGAAGGGAAGGTGTTTTGAGAGGAACGAGCCTTCACGAGACCCGCTGGATGCGGGACTGAGAGAATTCTGGGGAAGGGGCGGATCCAACAGGCTTTTAAAACACTAGGCTCAGTCCCATCGGATTGGACAGGAGCAACCCACGTGACTGCTGGACCCGCTCCTTCAGTACGGAGAAAGGCAAACATTTTTCTTAGAAATAAATATATAAATAAAAATTACAGTCATAAGGAAGATCAGCTGTGAGAGATAGAATGAGGAAGGTCAGACCCTGAGATCAGACAGGATTGTTGCAACAAAAAATGTCAATCCCTCCCTCCCTCTCTCTGAAAAACAAATTCTCACTCCATTTAAGTACACATATAGGAGAAAATGATTAGTAACATCTACGTCTTACACACATTATAAACCCACATACCCTGTTTTCCCCAAAATAAGACATCCCTGATAATAAGCCCAATTGGGCTTTTGAATGCATGGCAATAAGGCCAAGTGCTTTTTTCAGGGTTTGAAAAAATATAAGACAGGGTCTTATTTTTGAGGAAACACTTGATATTTAGGAGTTGTGTCCTTGAATCTCTACTCAGCCTGGTGAATTTGAGCAACAATCTGGATTAAGCTTGACAGTAAACATGTTTTAGGAAGTCTACGGAGAGGGGCGGCATACAAATCTGATTAATAAAATAAAATAAAATAAAAAGGAACAAGAGTTTCTTTAAACAATGATTGTTGGATGACACTTAAAGAGGAAAAATGATAGATCCGACAACTCGGCAGAATTGATATAAGGATTTTGACTTTATGTCAACAAATGGAATAGGCGTTGATTGCTTACCTGAACGCCTCTTCTCGTACGGTGAGCGGGTACAGCAGTCACATGGGTTGCTCATGTCCAATCCGGTGGAACTGAGCCTAGTGTTAAAAAAGCTTGCCGGATCCGCCCCTTCCCCAGAATTCGCGAATCCATAGACTAGGCTCAGCTGTGAAGCTCTGTAGTGTTCAACTCTTATTGTTAGAGGAAAAAAGGATTATAGGAAGGTAAGGAAGACACATACAAGGGCGGGAAGTGACTGCTGTACCCGCTCACCGTACGAGAAGAGGCGTTCAGGTAAGCAATCAACGCCTATTCTCCGTACTGAAGGAGCGGGTCCAGCAGTCACATGGGACATACCCAATAGATGGTCCCTAGGGTGGGATTAGATTGCTATCGTGTGAGATAACGGATTGGAGTACCCTTCTGCCAAAGGCAGCGTCCGCTGAAGCGTAAGCATCAATCTTGTAGTGCCTGATGAAGGAATTTGGCGAGGCCCAAGTGGCTGCTTTGCAGACCTCCTCCAACGGGGCTTGAGTCGCCCAAGCGGCCGAGGTGGCTGCGCTTCTGGTGGAATGCGCTGTGATGTTCCTTGGAACTGAGAGGGAGGCCGATTCATAGGCCTTAGATATAGTCCCTCTGATCCAACGGCCTATTACTGTTGAAGACACTTTGGTCCCCATGACTCTGGGGTGATAGGCTATAAACAGTGCTTCTGACCTCCGAAAGGGTCCTGTGCGTTGGATATAGATTCTCAGCGCTCTAATAAGATCCAGAGTGTGCCATCTAATTGCCAAGGGATGGTCTCGTTGGAGGCAGAAGGAAGGTAGGACAATATCCTGAGTTCTGTGGAACATGGAACTGACCTTGGGTAAGAAGGTAGGGTCCAGTCGCAAGACTACCTTGTCCTGATGGAACTGACAAAGGTCCTGCCTGATTGAGAGGGCAGCCAGCTCCGAAATGCGTCGAGCAGAGGTAATAGCCACCAGGAATGCTACCTTAAAGGATAAGTACCTTAGGGACGCTGATTTTAGGGGTTCGTATGGTGCCTGCGTGAGGGAATGGAGAACCCGAGGCAAATCCCAAGATGGATACCTGTGGACCTTGGAAGGTCTGAGGTTGGCTATGCCCTTGAGAAATTCCTGAACCTCTGGAAAGGATCGGAGAGGCTGTCTGCGGGGGCCCCCTAGGACAGATGAAATGGCTGCCAGATGACGCCGGAGGGTGCTGGTAGAAAGTCCTTTATGGAAGCCTTGCATAAGGAAGGAGATGATTCTGTGTATGGGAATGCACAGAGGGGAGAGGCCTTCCTGTAGGCACCACTGGTGAAACTTGGACCACGTGTGGTCGTAGATTCGATTGGTCGAACTCCTTCTGGCCCTTAAAATGACCTCCGCTGTATCGGGGTCATGACCACGCAGTTCTAAGTCTCTCCTGATAACAGCCAGGCGGTGAGGTGGAACCACTCCGGGTCTGGATGGAATGAGGCCCCCTGCCGCAGCATATCCCCCGAAACGGGGAGTCGCCAGGGGTCCTGAACGGACAGCTGTTGGAGATCCGCGAACCAGGGTCGACGGGGCCAATGCGGGGCGATTAAGATCAATCGGGCCCTCTCGGTGAGGACCTTGTGAATCACGTCCGGAAGAATTGGAATTGGAGGAAAGGCGTAAAGTAGGCCTGGTGGCCATGGGCTCCGGAGGGCATTGATTGCTTCCGCTCCCGGGGATGGAAATCTGGAAAAGAAGCGAGGGAGTTGGGCGTTCGCATTGGTCGCGAAGAGATCCAGAATAGGTAGGCCGAATCTGAGGCAGATCTGATGGAACAGGTCCTGATGGAGGTTCCACTCTCCTGGGTCTATCGTTGCTCGAGATAGCCAATCCGCCTGGACGTTGAGGCTCCCCGAGATGTGGTCGGCTAGGAGCGACCGAAGATGTTTTTCCGCCCAAAGGCCTAACTTGAGGGCCTCCCTCATGAGAGCCTTGGATCTCGTGCCCCCCTGTCTGCAGATATGGCTTTTTGTGGCAATGTTGTCGGTGAGAATGAGAACGTGCCGGTTGGGAATGCGAGGAGAGAAATGTTTCAGAGCCAGAGAAACGGCTCTTAATTCTAGCCAATTGATTGGCCTGGAAGCTTCCTCCGGGGACCACGTGCCCTGGGCTATCATCCCCTGGGCGTGGGCGCCCCATCCCGATAGACTGGCATCTGTGGTGATGACAAATTGATCCGGGCACCTGAACGGGGATCCTTTGTCCATGGCCGGAGACTTCCACCACTTGAAGGATCTGCGAACACTTGGTGGAATGACAATGCGACGATTTGAGTTGCTGTGCCCCGATCTCTGAAAGGGTAATAGGAGCCACTGAAGTTCCCTAGCATGAAGGCGAGCCCAGGGAATGATGCCTATGCATGACACCATCTTCCCCAAAAGGGAAGACAGAGTTACTATGGATACTGAAGGTTTGGATAAAATGTTGGAAATTAACTCCCCTATACTGAATTTTCTCTCGGGAGAGAGAAAAACCTGGGAGGATTCTGAATTAATAATGGAACCCAGGTGTAAAATGGATGTGGAAGGTTGGAGATGACTTTTATCAAAGTTGATGGAAAATCCATGGTCCTGAAGGACTGACATGGTGACAGACAGGTCTGAAATCACTTTCTCTAGGGAGTTCCCATGAATCAAAATATCATCAAGATAACATAAAATGTGGATGGGAGACGCCCGGATATAGGCCGCCAGGGACCCCAAGAGCTTTGTAAAGACCCGAGGGGCCGAGGAAAGGCCAAATGGCATTGCCCTATACTGGAAATGCCTACCTTGAAAGGAAAAACGTAAAAACTTTCTGTGGCACTTGGCTATAGGAATGTGAAGGTAGGCCTCAGTGAGGTCTAAAGAGACCATGAAATCTCCCGTGTGGATGGCGGCCAAAATAGAAGATAAGGAGTGCATCTTAAACTTCCTATATTTGATGAATAGGTTCAGCTTCTTTAAATCCAAAATAGCTCTCCAACCTCCGGAGGACTTTGGCACAATAAATAGGATGGAGTAAAATCCTAGGCCCTTCTGACCGGAAGGGACCGGTTGAATGGCTCTGATTGACAATAAATGAGAAATGGCCTCCTCCATACGGTTACAATCTGAGGATGACCTGGGAGAAGGGCAGGAAATAAAACGTTTCGGGGGAGGAGAAACAAATTCTAATAGAAGGCCTGTTTGAACGGTGTCAATGACCCAGGGGTCCTTGGAGGTGAGACGCCAATTAGAGGCGAAATGGGCTAGGCGACCCCCTATGGGAATTGAGGAAAAATTACCATCTAGGTTTTTTTGAAGCCCTGTTAGAGGACGCTCCCCTTTGGAAGCGAAAACCTCTGCCCCTGGAGTTCCTACCTTGGGAACGAAAGCGGGGGGAATACTGACCTGGAGATCTCTGATAGGAAGCCGCTTGATCTGGCTGGCGCCCTGGGCGACGAAAGGACTGTATTTTGGTAGCCTTTTTGGTGGTTGGGCCCAAGACTTTCTTCTTGTCCGTGGTTTCCGTGAGGAGTGGATCCAGAAGATCACCGAAAAGAAGATCGCGCTTTAAGGGACCCTGGGATAACTGCCACTTCTGGCGTACTCCCGCTTGCCAAGGGCGAATCCATAGGAGTCTTCTTGCCGTTGTAGAAGCTGCAATAGACTTAGCAGAAAATCTAGTAGATTGCAAGGTGGCATCAGCCACGTACTGGGCAGCTGCAAAGACCTTGTTGAAGTCTTGTTGACCTCTCAAGTCATCGGGAGGAATATGCTGTTGTAGTTGGCGAAGCCACAGAAGCATGGCTCTGGAGAAAAAGGAAGCCGCTGCAGAACTTTTAACGGCCCAGGAATCTGCGGTGAATCCTCTTTTGAGCATTTGTTCAATCCGCTTGTCCTCTGGGCGGAGGACTTCCTCTGCTTCGCCTGGCACAGCCGCTGCCGAGTGAAGGATCTTGACAGGTTCATCCGGTTTAGGAAAGGAGAGGAGCTCTTCATAGGAAGAGGAAAGTTTGTACAATTTTCTGTCCTTGGTGGAGGGATTAAGGCCAGAGGCTGGGAAATCCCACTGTTTAAGTAGGGCATCTTTAAACAATTTAGGCATAGGAATTACCTCGTTATCCTCCTGTTCCTCTGTGAAGTAAGGTAAGTTCTCCTCCGGGGGATCAGTGGAAGTAGAGGCTTGTTTCTCCTGGGCCGCTAATCCCGTAGAAATTCTAGCTTTGAGGAGGAGAGATTTGAACAATTGAGAAGGGAAAATAGTAATTGGAGAAGGAACCTTTATTTGGGATTCCTCATCATCTGAGAGACCTTGAAAGGGATCCTCATCATCCTCCAAATCCTCATATTCGTCCTGAGAGGAATCTGAATCCTCCTGAATAGGAGCTCTAACCGCTGGGGAGGAACCCAAGGGGCGGGAGGGACGAGGAGGAGGAGGAAGTACGGAAAGCTCATTGATGGAGGAGAGTTTGGCATCAATGGCCTTGGACAACACAGAAAAAATAGATTGGAACTCAGGAGGTAAACTAGAAATATCAGCAGGAATGGCAGAAGAATCCCTAAAGGCCTGGGAGGATCCTGGCTGGGGGGAATCTTCAATAATATCTGGTTCCTCTGGACCTATGCCCCATAGATTAGGTTGGGGTCTGTCTAGGTTAGGCTCATCCAGAGATAACACAGGGACCCCAGAAGGAGGTAGACTAGAAGCCTCTGGAGGGTCTTGACTACTGAGTACTTGGGCCTGTACTTTCAAACGTTTTGCTGATTTATCATGGATTCTTTGTAGGGCTAGGTCCCTTCTCTTCTCGGCCCTGGTGACCTTGGTCGAGGGGCGGGCCCCTGGAGAAGAGGAGGAAGAGGCCTGGGGGATACTAGTAATTTCATCGCCTGTAGGCCTGGCCTCTCTGGGACCTTTAGTTGTGCCTCTCTTGGGAAAAGTAGCCATAGTCTGACAATTAACAGAAGACAAGGCTGAGCCAATAACTGAATAATTAAGGAGAAGAATTTCAAGTACTTCCCAAGAGGAATGGATCCTGCTTCGAGGCCTCGAAGCTGCTGAGACTTGAGGGCAATCTGGGCAAACCCAGAGTTCGTGTCCCCAGATCCAGCGGGGCCCAGCCTCCCTAAACTTTTTAATTAAGTAAACCAAGGCACTCTGGTTGGAGGCTTAGCCGGTGGAGAATTAAGCCTGGGCGTCCCAAGGCCCGCTCCGGGATCCACGCGGTGGACTGAGGCCTACGCGGCTGGCAGAAGGCCAACACGAGAGGCCTAAATTTAAAAATGGGCGCGAAGGCCTTCGCGCCGAAAATCGCTCCGAGATAGGATTTTTAAAGGGGAAGCGATCGACTAAGTCCAGGAGACTGGAAAGGCGTCTCACTCCGCAGGAGGTATATTAAAGCCCTTTAATCATATTACAATAATGAATAAATAAATCAATACTTGCACCGAGACCTCCAGGCCAAGGGATTAAAGGAATCCACAAGCGGCCGCGGGAATCGTATACGGCAAAACCGCCGGGGGAAAACGAAACCGCAACTTCTCCAAAGGAAAAAAGCCGAGCCTCAAACGGCTGGCGCTATCCGTGCAAGTAAATAATAATGGTAAAACAATTCTTACTACTTTTGAAGGAAAAGATCGAAGGGAAGGTGTTAGAATGTTGAACGAGCTATCACAATACAACCGCAGGATATGCGAACTGAGCGAATTCTGGGGAAGGGGCGGATCCGGCAAGCTTTTTTAACACTAGGCTCAGTTCCACCGGATTGGACATGAGCAACCCATGTGACTGCTGGACCCGCTCCTTCAGTACGGAGAAAGAAACATAACTTAACCATCTTAGGTCAAGGTCTTAGGCCTCCTACTCAACCACCATCAGTCACTCTCCACAGTCTATGGGCTCTCCTTATACCCATGGTGAGAACAAGCCTCCTCCACAACCCTGTTTCCTTCTCTGGGTCTATCAGTTTGCCTCCCCACTGGCCAGGCATATGCTCCCCACATGCTCCCTTCAGCAAATGAGGCTCCACTGCACACATCCTAGGGCTACACCCTCATTTAGGGTTGGATCTGGGCCAACAACAGGAAAAAGACTATGAAGGTCAATGAGATTGGTGGCAGGAGGAAGCAGGGAAAAGCAGTGAAGAGCCATCAAAAAAGCATCAAAGGAGGAGAGACCATGGGTAGGAGGAATTGAAGCAAAGGCAGTTTTGCACAGGGTAAGACAACATGACTTGCAGCAGCAGTCATAAATGTGGACAGGTTGCCAAGTACCCAAAGTTTGATCACTTGACTGCGAAGATATTGCAACAGACAGAAACTAGTTGTAGCTACGATTCATTTGTCACCATCATAACATCATACGATTTCTGAACAAATAGCTGTAATCCAAGGATTATCTGTACTCTTTCTCTTCTGCTTCTTCATACCAACATTCAGATGCAACTACCATGAAACTACCTTTATTTGTTGCAGCAACACAAACATGGCTTGAAAATAGCTCAGGTTTTTTTCTGTTCCTTAAATATGAACCAGCTCCCAAGCTTTAGTACAAGTTATATTTTATTTGTTTGTTTGTTATTAAATTCATTGGCTGCCCCTCTTACCATAGGTATCTCAGAACTCTGTTCATGCCAAGAAATTATATCTCCCTTTTGGTGATTTTTTTTCCTACTCTCTAGGACAATATATCTCATGAGAGCATATACAGCTTTCTGATGAATGAAATATTACAGCACAGTCTATGTAACTTCATCCTCTGGCAAAAATAAATAAATCTAATGTGTGTGATATTTTGTGTGTTATTCTAACACTGATAGAAGCACATAGCTTTTAAAGGCTCAAAAGAAAGAGCCATTTAACTGTTCTCATTTATTTATCTATTATATAAGTAATATAGAAACATAGAAACATAGAGGACTGACGGCCGAAAAAAACTTCATGGTCCATCTAGTCTGCCCTTATGCTATTTCCTGTATTTTATCTTAGGATGGATATATGTTTATCCCAGGCATGTTTAAATTCAGTTACTGTGGATTTACCAACCACGTCTGCTGGAAGTTTGTTCCAAGGATCTACTACTCTTTCAGTAAAATAATATTTTCTCATGTTGCTTTTGATCTTTCCCCCAACTAACTTCAGATTGTGTCCCCTTGTTCTTGTGTTCACTTTCCTATTAAAAACACTTCCCTCCTGAACCTTATTTAACCCTTTGACATATTTCAATGTTTCGATCATGTCCCCCCTTTCCCTTCTGTCCTCCAGACTATACAGATTGAGTTCATTAAGTCTTTCCTGATGAGTTTTATGCTTAAGACCTTCCACCATTCTTGTAGCCCGTCTTTGGACCCGTTCAATTTTGTCAATATCTTTTTGTAGTTGAGGTCTCCAGAACTGAACACAGCACTCCAAATGTGGTCTTGGATATATGAACTTGGATATACTTAATATATGCTAAGGCTAATGTCAAATATGTTTCTGAGGATCTGAACCAAGAATTTCTACAACTCTTCAGCACTATCCAGTGAGAAATATGCATTTTGCAGGTTTGCACAGACTCGCTTTTCCTGTGCTGCTACTTTCCAGATCCCCAGAATTCTGGCTTGCGGCCCTAACAAAGCAATTGTAATTGCTGTAAAGGGCGTGTACTCCAGTTTTCTTCACTTAATCAGGGAATATTATTTCTGGTTACCAGGTGTTAAAACATCCATATAATGCACTGCTTAATTAATCTTATTTTCAGGATCTAATCTGGGTTGGTCATCGGGACCAGAGGTTTACACAATGATGCAAACATTCCCTTAGTAATAGCAATAATGCTTAGACTTATATATATTGCTTTTAGTGCTTTAAAGCCTTCTCTAAGCGGTTTACAGAGTTAGCATATTGCCAGTCCTCATTTTATGAAGGCTGAGTCAACTTTGAGCCTGGTGAGATTTGAACTGCCAAAATGCAGTCAGCCAGCAGTCAGCAGAAGTAGCCTGAAGTACTGCACTCTAACCACTGCATCACCCTCGCTCACCATAGTAGAGAGCAGTTCCCTGAGGATGGGTTCCAGCAAAAGTCCAAAAACTTGGGAGACTAAACCACTGGTCCCAGTGACCGATCCACATTAGATCCTGCAACATTATCCTGGGACACATATATTTGCTTTAATTTGTAATTTTATTTATAGTATTTATTATTCATTTTGCTTCTTTCTGCCTTTGTTTCAAGAGTTTGTCTTTTAATCGATCAGTATCAAACCATAAATAAGTCAAATAAATAAACAAAATTTAAAAAGGCTCACAAAACCAAGAGAATAAATAATATTCTGTAGCGGTGATGGGTTGCTACCGGTTCACCCCAGAGCGGGTGAACTGATAGCAGCAGTGGCAGGAGGCTCCACCCACCCAGATGTCATCAAAAATGCTCTGTGCATGCACAGATGTTTCTGTGCATGCGCAGAAGGGTTACACACGTGTAAAGCATGTGCACAAGTGCACACGCTCCCATTCCCAAACTGGTAGCAAAGGTAAGTGAAACCCATCGCTCTTCTGTGGCCATAATGTTCTTTCCTGAATGTATTATTGTTTTCAACAACCACAATATAAAGTGATATGATAAACATCATTGAAGGATACAAGTTGGGAATCCCAGGCTTTTTGTCCACTTTTAAGTGAGGTTGTAGGAGAAACTATGGAAAATGTGTTAAACTTACTGGCCTGTTTTCTTTGCTTCACCACAAAAGACTTTGAGAAATTGCACCATTGTAATTCTGAGATGTTCCACCAACATTCAAAGATGGGAATTCTGGATCTTTTTAAAAAAATGAGCTTACCATCCCCCTGTTCTATATGCTGCTTATACCAATGTCCACAACTAGAAAAGCAAAGAGTCGTATTATACTGGTTCCATCTATTCTAACCCAACACATTGAAGAAAATTATATAGTCGTCTTGAGTGATTTTCATTGCATATCTTTGGAATACACATACTTTAGTCTTTCACAAGTAAAATGAATTTCAACTAATATTCAATATTATTTATTTATTACATTTAATATTAAATATTAAATAATTTAATATTTAAAAGGAAATAAAAGACACATAGTGAGGAAAGACACACATACACACCTGTCCAGAGAGAAAGACTTCTATTTCCATGATAAATATTAGTATGATACCAAATAGATATAAATATTTTCAAAAATTTCTAAACACTTATGGAGGTTCATGAAACCTGATGGAGTTGGGAACCACTTAAAAAAGGATTGTAAGATTTGTTTTTAGATTGACCAGACTTGGCAATGTGATCATAAAATGTGACCTATGAGGCTGTCACAAGTGTGACAAGCCACCAAGAAGAACACACAGTCGGTCTTCTCCAGGTCCCATCAACCAAACAATGTTGGCTGGTGGGCCCCCGGGGAAGAGCCTTCTCTGTGGCGGCCCCGGCCCTATGGAACCAACTGCCCCCAAAGATTCATGTCCTCCCTACCTTACCAGCCTTCTGCAAAGCTGTAAAGACCTGTTCAGACTGTTCTGGCAGGCCTGGGATCATTGATGACTATGAATGATGAGTGGCTGAGACAATATATGTATTTTAATGGGATTTTGTTTTAAGGGAGACTAGGATAACGCTATTTCGGCCTTGTTCTGGCCTCATCAGCTAGCCATACTCTTACTGGGATTTGATCCTGGGGCTTCTGCCTTGTAAGGCAGAGAATTAACCTCTAGGCCACCAGATCTGATCCCTTCAGCTTTGTACCAGGGAGGGGCTATATGTTTTTTCTGTTGGATCACCCTGGTATATTGAAGAAACGTCAGAGCTCCTTTTTGCCTCTAGGCACAACCCAGGGCCATTTCAAGGCAGTTAATTTATACATAGCCAACAATCTATGTTCTGTATGTATCACATGTTTATAAACACACATATATAAACAAACAAACAAACAAACAAGTGTAAAGTGTGATTAGGGAGTGCCACAAAGAGGTCGGTTTATTCTCCAAAGCACCTGAAGGTGGAACAAGAAGCAATGGATGAAAATTAATCAAGGAGAGAACCAACCTAGAACTAAGGATAAATTTCCTAGGATCTGCCTGGGGGTGAAGAAAATATAGTGTAGGGTAGGCAGCAGTCTAAAGAAGTATAGAAGGTCCCATTTCTTTTTTTCTGGGGAACCAGAGGAGACAACAGGAGCTTAAAAGTAGCCCAGAGTGTTAAAATAACCAATGGAATGGCTTGCCTCCAGACGTTCTGGGATCCAACATTGTAGGTTTTTTAAGGAGAGATTGGAATAGGGTTTCCTGTTTGAGCAGGGTGTTTGATTAGTAGACCTCCAAGGTTCCTTTCAACTCCATTATTTTGTTATTCTGTCTTACGATGACAAATGACTCTCCTTGCATGACTGTGCTCCAGGACAACAGTAGCAACGGTCCCAGTTGCAGTCGTTAAGTCAATCCCTATAGGAAAAGAGCAGGTTGATCTCTTTTCAAGTCACATTTAATTCTGCAGTGCCACAACAGACCCAAGTCCAGCCTTACCCCATGAATTCCATAGACCAGTAGTGGGTTTCTATGGCTAATTGCTGCAGCTTCATGGCTCTGGCGTGTTAGTGCGCGTTCGAGGAAATTTTGCTTCTTGCACTTGTGCTGGTAGCAAGATCTTACACGGGGACACACGTGCACACGTGTTTCAGTGAGGATATTTTTGCTTCCGCGCATGTGCAATTATCCATACCGGTAGGAACCCACTACTGCCTTCTCCAGGGCCAATTCAACTTTGAACATTAGTTGACAAGTTTCTTGTGCATAAGTACTACTAATAAATGCTTCTGTGCTTTGAACTCAATGAATGTGCCTGACAATCCCATACATATGCATTATCACATGGTCACATGACTATTTGTAATCTCCATCCAGCTTCCCCATTGACTTTGCTTACCAGACGTCAACAATGAAGATCACAAACAGAAATCATGTGACTGCAGCAATGCTGCAACCAACAGGAACAATGATAAACCCCACCCCCCCTTGTTCAGTGCTGTTTTAAAAAAATGACAGACCACTCTTCAAATTCTTCAAATTTTCACTGCTAAGTAGCTACTTTGGACAGTGAAAGCCACCTCTCATCACTTTTCATAATTGTAAGGCAGCAGATCATATTAATTTTTTTAAAATGTTGTTCATCCCTCTGCTTCACTCCCAAATAAAGCTATTAATCTACATTCTGCATACATTTACAAATACTATAAATGCATATAGCAAAACACTACGTTATTCTTAAATTATTATATTTTATAGATATAAGATTATGTAAATACGAATATTGAATATAAAATAACTATCTATAGATAAATGTTTGAAATGAATATACAACAATATATATATATATGCTACTGTATAAAAAGATTGCTTGCCCCATGCCCCTCCTAT